>NC_139778.1:92500-818803 GCF_965231275.1 Zosterops lateralis | reverse complement strand
CTGCCCGAGACCTGGAGATGCCTGTGATACATCCCACCCTGCTGGCCTCTGATAAACCGCAGGGTTGGGTTTATAATCTGCTTTAAACACGCAGATTTGCAGATTTAAGCCTGGACTCGCCGATGGCACCTGGCAGGCTTTGCTGAGCACGGAGTGGCTTCACTATAACAGTGAATTAAAGCATCAGGATGGAACTGGCCGCTGGGAAGGGTGCAGGATGGATGGAGGTTTAAGGCAGCAGAGGGGCTGGGGGTGCCTCCTGCAAATTTGGATTTGCTGTAGTCCTCACTCAGAACTACCTGGGCCCACCTGGGCACCTCCCCCTGCCCTGCCCACTCTGCCCCCGCCAAAGGAGGGCTGAGGACCAGCCCGGCTCTGTGCTGCTCCTCGCCTCTTCTGCTTGCCTTGGCTGAGATCTTGGTCCCATTTTTCCCATTTACCCGAAGGCGAGATGAACCCTGCCCACAAAGCCCGTTTTCTGCTCATTCATCATTGAGGCGCCTGCAGAGGACACCGGCTTTGTCACCTGGCTAAGGTGAGGCAAATGTCCCTCTCCCACTCCAGCTCATCCCAAGGTGCGTCTGCAGTGGATTCGGACGGGGTGATCACTTTTATTTAAAGCGAGCAGGGAAAAGAGGAAATTCACGGAAAGAAACGATTCACAAGAGCTCACCCTGAGGCCCTGCTGCCATCTGCCGGGGGTCCCAGCGCCGAGCCCACCGCGCCAGCCCAGGATGGGGCCTGGGGATGGGACCGGGGAAAGGGACACCTCCAGGGGCTGCAAGGGGACGGGATCCCCGCCCTTGGGTGTTTTTTTTTTTCTTTCTTTCTTTCTTTCTTTCTTTCTTTCTTTCTTTCTTTCTTTCTTTCTTTCTTTCTTTCTTTCTTTCTTTCTTTCTTTCTTTCTTTCTTTCTTTCTTTCTTTCTTTCTTTCTTTTCTTTCTTTCTTTCTTTCTTCTTTCTTTCTTTCTTTCTTTCTTTCTTTCTTTCTTTCTTTCTTTCTTTCTTTCTTTCTTTCTTTCTTTCTTTCTTTCTTTCTTTCTTTCTTTCTTTCTTTCTTTCTTTCTTTCTTTCTTTCTTTCTTTCTTTCTTTCTTTCTTTCTTTCTTTCTTTCTTTCTTTCTTTCTTTCTTTCTTTCTTTCTTTCTTTCCTTTCTTTCTTTCTTTCTTTCTTTCTTTCTTTCTTTCTTTCTTTCTTTCTTCTTTTTTTGCCTGTCCCTCTCCCGCAGTTTTGCTCATTTGGGAGCAAAACCTCTCCGGAGAGGCCGAACAACCTGAAGTGTCCCAGCTGAGGATCTTGGCTGTCCCTTGCTCCTCTGGGATGTCCCTGGCTGAAGTATTTCAGTCCCTGCCTTTGGGAAGGCAGAGCCCACCTCCTGAGGGGTGCAGCAACCTGTGGTTTCTACTGAGATTTTCAGATTTATACCAGGTTTACACCTTGGCCATCAGAAAATGTGCGTCCAAAAGTGAAAGGGCAACGGCAATGACAGAGGTGGAACACGGCAGTGACAGGGGTGGGACACGGCAATGACAGGGGTGGGACATGGCAGTGACAGAGGTGGGACATGGCAATGACAGAGGTGGGACATGGCAATAACAGGAGTGAACATGGCAATGACACAGGTGGGACATGGCAATGACAGAGGTGGGACACAGCAGTGACAGGGGTGGGACAGGGCAGTGACAGACATGGCACATGGCAGTGACAGAGGTGGGACACGGCAATGACAGGGGTGGGACATGGCAGTGACAGAGGTGGGACACAGCAATGACAGGGGTGGGACACACCTGGTGCTCCTCGGTGCCCTCGTGGCTGTGCTGGGTGACAGGGCTGGGACCCGGGGAAGGACAAGCTGCTCTGGGCTCACAGCCCTGGCATGCTGTCACCTCCACTGTGGCTGTGTGGCTGTCTGGGGACGTGTCCAGCTGTCCCCAGGCCTGGGGGCAGCACAGCAGAGGCCCAGGGTGCAGCAGCTCCAGGGATGGTCCAGGTTCATTCAGCCCTGGTTATGGACACAGTGCCCAGAGGGAGCTCCCCAATTGCTGAGGAGCTCAGCAGCAGCTGCGGTGCTCTGGGAAGGGAAGGTGCTGCTGGCTCTGGAGACTCAGAGGTGGCTGAGACAGAGGGCTGAGGGTCCCCTCAGCCGCAGATACAACGGGAATTTCAGACCCCTCACATCGCCCCTCCTCCGGGCTGAGCCAGGCAGGCTGCCAGAGGCAGAGCACTCCCTGGGAAGGGTTTTCCGGGGATCCATCGCCCCTGGTGAGGCACAGAGGGTTTTCCGGGGATCCATCGCCCCTGGTGAGGCACAGAGGGTTTTCCGGGGATCCAGTGCCCCTGGTGAGGCACAGGGCCGGATGAGCTGCAGCCCCGGGGATGCTGAAGCCGCTCCATCCCTGCAGTTCCCCGGCAGGACACAGGGTGGAAACCTCAGCTCACGGGAAAGCCGCTCCCAGCCGGGCCCTTCCCAACGCTCTGCCCCTTCCCTGCGCTCCTCCTGGTCCCGGCCAGGGATCCGGCCAGGAATCCTCTGCTGTCGGGACAGGGAGCTCTGGAGTCGTGAGGAGAGGGGTTCCAGCTCCCTCCGGAGCCGGCAGCCCCGGAACAGCAGAGATCAGACTCACCTGCTGAAAGTGGGGCAGCTCTGGAGCCCTCCCAGCCCAGAACCGGCCAGGAAACCTTTGGCACCTCAGCAGATCGGGTCACGTAGAGTTAAATCGTTACCTCCTCCCTGGGAGGTGGAAGGGGAAGGTCTGGTGTCAGCTCTGCCCGCAGCGAGGCCGCTGCCCCAGTTTCATTTCTCAAGGGCTGCGGAAGAGCCTCTCAGGATCCTCTGAGTGTGCACTGAGAAATGAAAAACACAACTTGTGGGGAAAACCAGAGTCAAGCAGCTTCCCTTTTCAGTGACGCTGCTTCCCCTTCCCTCGGAGGGGCAGGAGGAGGGGACAGGCAGCAGAGCTGCTCTGCTGGGGCGGGGATGCTCCACTCCTGTGGGAACCCAGGGAGAGGGAAGCCCTGGGCTCACCTGGAGCCTGTGCAGCCCCAGCACCACCCAGCAGCCTTGGGGGCCGTGTGGGGACAGGGTCAGCCATCCCCCAGCTGCTGGAAGGGCTCGGTCTGGGCACCAGCAGCAGCCCCCAGGGAGATGTGCTGGCTGCAGGCTGCAGAGCTTGGCCCAAGTGCAGAGCTGGTGACTTTATGGCATTTTGGGGGGGCTCAAATGCTCGGTTCCCAGTATGGGGCTGAGCTGGAGTTGCTGTTGCAGGGAGGGCGTCAGAGAGGAATGGGAACAAGGCTGTGAACTTCGGTGTAAGGTGAACTTTGGTGTCCAAGGGCAGGTTGGAGCAACGTGTTCACTTCAAGGTTCCCTTCACCTGCCGGGGGTTTGGGACAAGATGAGCTTTAAGGTCCTTTCCAACCCAACCCATTCTTTTTCTCTGGGGTGTTCAGAGAGAACTGAAAGGTCTAAATGAGCTCATCAGAGCCCAGCCTCAGCTTCCTCCTCCTCTGAGGCTGGTCAGCAGCTCCAGGGGCAGGAGCTGAACTGGGATGTGCTGGAGCTGCTGGTGCTCCATGGCCATGCTCTGCCTGGAGCTCCCACAGCTTTGGCATCATCGTTGGGGTCACCACAGCCATGCTCCTCATGGGTGGGCGCCACTGGGGATGCCCTTTTTGTGTTCTCTGTGTGACCCAAAAGGCACCTGGGATCACTTCCTGCTGCCTGCTGGATCCCCAGGATTCCCTGAACTCAGACCAGCCAGCAATAAGGAGGAACACAGCTCCCTGCTCCAGGGAGCTCCCAGCTGGTTTTGACATCCCTGGTAGGTGTCCCTGCCCCAGAGCCCTTTTCCCGAGCTGGCTCAGCCTGGTGGCCCCACGTGCTGTTTGTCACTGCTGCAGCCCTGGCACGGCCCCTCCCTGCCCTCCTCCGCTTCCTTCCTCTGCCCCGAGCCCCCCCAGCCCATGTTTGGTAACTTCCTCAGCTGCTCCGGGCCCCCAGGAGCAAAACAAGGAGCTCCCGGCGCCTCAGGTGGGGAGGGAAGGGAACAGGAGGAGGGGACACTGCAGCCCAAGCAGCCAGAGGAGTTTGGCCTCCGCAGCTTTGGCCCTTCAGACACCTCACAGTTCCTCCAGCTCAGGGATCTGCCTGAAGAGCTGGGTCTGAAATGAGGAGGTGGAAATGGGGCAGAAGGGTTGGGAAAGGTCAGATTGGCATCCCAGACCGGCCTGCAGTGAGGAGCTCAGGCCAAGAGGAGCTGGGACACAAAGCTCCGCCTGAGCCCTTGTCTGGTCCCCAGGTCAGCGCCTTGGGGCAGGTGGCACCGTGACACCGACCCCAGACCTTCCCCGGCCCGCTATTTTTGCTGCCCCAGGATTTCTTCAGAAGTGCTGGTGGCCACTCAGCTGGTGAGGCCGAGCCCATGCCCCTCCAAGGGGGTTTCACCTGGCGCAGGTGACGCAGGCACCCGGGGCTCTTGTCGCACAGTCTTTGCACAGCCGGCCGTCGACTCTGTGGGTCACCAATGAAAGGGGATTTCAGCTCTGACTGCGTTTGCTTTTTTTGAAATTCACTGGAATTTCACTGCGGAACCCGCAGCTATTTTGGCCCCCGAGCAGGTTTCGAGTCTCGGAGCAGCAGTGGCAGCGGTCACTCTCTCGAACAAATCGAAATCCACAGAGGAACCCGCCCGGATTCCTGCCCTCAGCCCCGGCCACACGCCCCGTGTGCAGGTGGAGCAGGGGACAGGGGACAGGGGACAGGTTAGGGGACAGAAATCACGGTGGGATGGGCCTTGGCTCAGGAGCAGCCACGAGGGCAACAGGAAAAGATGCCACCGGGGCAGACGCCAGCAGCACGTCTCCAACCTGGCGCCACCAGCCTGGGCTTGGCACTGGCACAGAGGGACTGAGGGTTTGCCCAGCAAAGGTGAGGAAGAGGACAGTGCAGGGAGGGAAGGTGAACACCACAGACAGGATGGGGGAATGGTGAGAGGGAGAAACGGAGAGGTGGATGGGTGGAGGGAGGGAGGGAGGGCGGGATGATGGATGGATGAAGGGATGGATGGAGGGATGGATGGATGGAGGGATGGATGGATGGAGGGATGGATGGATGGATGGATGGAGGGATGGATGGATGGATGGATGGATGGATGGAGGGATGGATGGAGGGATGGATGGAGGGATGGATGGATGGAGGGATGGATGGGTGGATGGATGGATGGATGGAGGGATGGATGGATGGAGGGATGGATGGAGGGATGGATGGATGGATGGAGGGATGGATGGAGGGATGGATGGAAGGATGGATGGGTGGATGGAGGGATGGATGGATGATGGATGGATGGATGAGGGATGGATGGAGGGATGGATGGATGGAGGGATGGATGGAGGGATGGATGGATGGAGGGATGGATGGATGGAGGGATGGATGGATGGATGGATGGATGGATGGATGGATGGATGGAGGGATGGATGGATGGATGGAGGGATGGATGGAGGGATGGATGGGTGGATGGATGGATGGAGGGATGGAGGGATGGAGGGATGGATGGATGGATGGATGGATGGATGGAGGGATGGATGGAGGGATGGATGGAGGGATGGATGGATGGAGGGATGGATGGAGGGATGGATGGAGGGATGGATGGAGGGATGGATGGATGGAGGGATGGATGGAGGGATGGATGGATGGAGGGATGGATGGGTGGATGGAGGGATGGATGGATGGAGGGATGGATGGATAGAGGGATGGATGGAGGGATGGAGGGATGGATGGATGGATGGAGGGATGGATGGAGGGATGGATGGGTGGATGGATGGATGGGTGGATGGATGGATGGGTGGATGGATGGATGGATGGATGGATGGATGGATGGAGGGATGGATGGAGGGATGGATGGAGGGATGGATGGATGGAGGGATGGATGGAGGGATGGATGGAGGGATGGATGGAGGGATGGATGGATGGAGGGATGGATGGAGGGATGGATGGATGGAGGGATGGATGGGTGGATGGAGGGATGGATGGATGGAGGGATGGATGGATAGAGGGATGGATGGAGGGATGGAGGGATGGATGGATGGATGGAGGGATGGATGGAGGGATGGATGGGTGGATGGATGGATGGGTGGATGGATGGATGGGTGGATGGATGGATGGAGGGATGGATGGATGGAGGGATGGATGGATGGATGGATGGATGGATGGAGGGATGGATGGAGGGATGGATGGAGGGATGGATGGATGGAGGGATGGATGGGTGGATGGATGGATGGATGGAGGGATGGATGGATGGAGGGATGGATGGAGGGATGGATGGATGGATGAGGGATGGATGGATGGATGGAGGGATGGATGGATGGATAGATGGATGGAGGGATGGATGGAGGGATGGATGGATGGATGGATGGATGGATGAGGGATGGATGGAGGGATGGAGGGATGGAGGGATGGATGGAGTGGCAGCTGAAGGGTTGGAAAGGCGCATGGGTGGATGGAAAGGAGACACTGACAGAGGGAAGGGCAGACGCACAAATAGCTGGATGAATGCAGGGGTGGGTGAGGGGCAGAATGACAGGAGCAGGGATAGAAGGAGGGGTGGATGGATGGAAGAGTGAAAGGTGGAAGGGAAAGTGGTGGTGACGTCCCGACAGACGGACCCACGGATGGACAGACCAGGGGATTCTGGCTGGCTGAACGGCAGGACCAGAGCGGGGCTGGATGAAGGGAGGGGAGGACGGAGGGCCGGACGGGCGGAGGGAGCGGGGGCAGGTGCCGGGGCACGGCCGGGGCGGAGCGGACGCGCACATGTACGGGGCGGACCCGCCGCCAGCCCCGCCTGCCCCGGTGCCCCGGTGCCGCCCGGAGCGGAGCGGAGTGAGACTGAGCCCGGCGAGAGCCCCGCGGGGCCGGCCGAGGATGGGCACGGAGCCCCGGCGGCAGCCGCCCCGCAGGTGGGAGAGCCGGGGGGCGTGTGGCTGGGGCGGGGGGACCGTGTGAATGGGGCGGGGGGCCGTGCACACACCGAGCCCGGGGTGTCCCTGTGCCCGGGGTGTCCCTGTGCCCTGGGCGGGTGTCCCTGTGCCCGGGGTGTCCCTGTGCCCGGGGCGGGTGTCCCTGTGCCCGGGGTGTCCCTGTGCCCGGGGCGGGTGTCCCTGTGCCCGGGGTGTCCCTGTGCCCGGGGTGTCTCTGTGCCCGGGGTGTCCCTGTGCCCGGGGTGTCCCTGTGCCCGGGGCGGGTGTCCCTGTGCCCGGGGCGGGTGTCCCTGTGCCCGGGGTGTCCCTGTGCCCGGGGCGGGTGTCCCTGTGCCCGGGGTGTCCCTGTGCCCGGGGTGTCCCTGTGCCCGGGGCGGGTGTCCCTGTGCCCGGGGTGTCCCTGTGCCCGGGGCGGGGGGCCCTGCACACACCCAGCCCGGGGTAACCGGGGCGGGGGGCTCCGTACAGCCCGAGCACGGGGAGGAAGAGCTCCCTTGCATTCCCGGGTGCCCGTGAAGCCCGTGGGTTGGGGCGTGTCCGGGGGGGGCTGTGTCATTGGCGGGGGGCTCGCTGTAAATGGGGTAACGGGAGGGGGACGGGAGCCGGGGGTCCCGTGTGACTGGGGGTGTCACCAGCCGGGCTGGGGGCTCCTCTGGTACTCTCGGAAGGAGTCCCCCGGCACCACGTCCCCTGCAGCCCCCGGCCGGCCGTGCCCGGCCAGGAGGAGCGGGTGTCCCCGCGCGGGTGGGGACAGCACGGCTGACAGCAGTGACTCATTTCGGGACTCTGTGTTTGTTTTCCTCCGGCGGCCCCACGGAGCTGCCGCTCGGGGCAGGTGTGGGCCCTGCCCGCCCCAGGGGAGCCCCGTTCCGTGGGGGGGTCCCGGGAAATCCCGGGGTTTGGCAGGGCGGCGGTGACTCAGCCCGGCCACCGCACCGGGAGCGGGTCCCCGAAGGGACCCAAAGGTCATAAATGGCCTGTCGCTCCCTCAGCCGGGTCTCCGCAGCCCCAGGGAAGGCTCTGCTTTAGCAACAGGATGTGGTTTGGGATGTGACAAGCTCAGCAGCGTCACCTCTCCAGCACCGGGGGCTGGACACAGCCCTGGGCCGTCCCCGGGCCGCCTCTTGCTGCCTCTTGTGCCCCCGAGGAGCATCTTCCAGCAGGGGATTCTGGTGTGGCCTCCCAGTGTCACCCAGGCCGTGCCATGCTCGGGCCACGCTCCCTGCCGCACCCGGAGGATGCTGAGCTGCTTTGGAGTTGTGAGTCTTGAGGGAGGAAAAGGCTCTGCTGATTCAAATCACTAACGAAAGCGGGAGAAAAGAGCTTTCGGCCCTTTGTTTTCATGTTTGTGACAACCTGGTTGCTGTCAGCCAGCACCCAAGGGCTGGTTTCGGGCCTGTGCCGCTCCTGGGGCAGCGAAACTGCTCCGGCAGCTGCTGCTCCTGCTGCTCAACAGCTGCAATTTCTTCTGTTTTCCCATTTAGGTCAATTTTCTAAATCTCGCTCCTCTGCACACTCCAGGGATTATGCAGGGTGACAAGGCTTTAATTTTCCTGGCTGTCAGAAAGGTCTGTTGGTTTGGCGTTTGGGGTTTTTTCTCTTGTTCGAAGCACAAACTCGGATGAAGTCGTGAAGTGTTTCCGAAACCCGGTTGCAAAGCGGTTTGGAGCTCTGGGTGTTGCTCAGATTAGAGCTGAGATACAGAAAGGTGAGAAGACAAGGAGCCAGAGCCGGGCTGTGGTGGCTGCAGCGGTTCCACTCCTCGGTCACGGTGACCGCGTGGGGCCCAGGCGATGCTGGGGATGCTCCACAGGTTTCTGGAGGAGGCAGCCGGGCAGAGCCAGGTGTGCTGCAGCGGGAGCTGGGATGTGAGCAGGGTCCTGCTGAGCTGAGGGGGGAGAGCTCAGTGCTCTGGCTCCGTGGGGACACCCCTGCCCTAGAGCTCAGTGCCTGCCCCGGCTCCTGGGGACACCCCTGCCCTAGAGCTCAGTGCCCTAGAGCTCAGTGCTCTGGCCCCGTGGGGACACCCCTGCCCTAGAGCTCAGTGCCCTAGAGCTCAGTGCTCTGGCCCCGTGGGGACACCCCTGCCCTAGAGCTCAGTGCCCTAGAGCTCAGTGCCTCCCCTGGCCCCATGGGGACACCCCTGCCCCAGAGCTCAGTGCCTCCCCTGGCCCCGTGGGGACACCCCTGCCCTAGAGCTCAGTGCTCTGCCTCCCCTGGCCCCGTGGGGACACCCCTGCCCTAGAGCTCAGTGCTCTGGCCCCATGGGGACACCCCTGCCCTGCTCCTGACACTTCTGCAGCGGCTCGGGGCACAGGAAAGGCCATGAGGCGTGTTGGAGGCGCTTCCTCAGAGGGAGAAAGCGGAATCCCGGTGTGTGTGGTTGGGAAGGGGCAGCCCCGCACCTCCGGGCTGTAGGATGGAGCTGCTGGCTCTTCCCTCCTCCCCCAGGGAGATCAGAGCATCCAGCTGGGACACAAACCAAAACCGGCCCCATCTGCCTTTCTGCTGGAGGTGGAAATGAAGATGTGGGTTTTGCAGTGAGAAAGAAGAAGTGAGAGCAGTGGGAAGCGTTGCTGGAGAGGAGCAGTGGCTGCTCCAGAGGGATGAGCTGCCCTGGTGAGGCGAGATTCCCGTGCTGCAGCAGCCCCAGGGAGGCCCAAATCAGTGTCCTGGCTCTGCTGGGGACCAGGGACACCCCAGCACCACATGGGGACCTCGCCACGCTGCAGCTCACCCTAGAGTAGCTTCAACTTCTCTTTTTTGGGTGCCCACTGAGCACTGCAGGCCTGCCCGATTTTTGCTTTATTTTTCTGCAAGCGGAAAATTGTGCCTGAGGGTGTCGGGGGAAAGTGCTCAGGTGAGTGCCCCAGGTGCTTTTTGTGTCTGAACTCCACTCCCAGAAGTGCTTTGAACTTCCAGGTGACATGATGGGGAAGGGAGGATGAGGTTTTTATGGAAGCTTTTCCCCCAACCCTTTGTGCTAGGCTGGAAATGTCACTGCTCAGGGAAAAACGGGAGCTGTGGATGAAATCCAGGCTCTGCAGCTCTTTCCCTCCCCTCTCCTTTGCTCCAGTTTCCCTCATCCTTGTCCGGTGCGGGGACAGGGTCCCACCCACCCAAAGCCATCACAGGGGGCTCCAGGTGAGCTCTGCAACCCCCCCAGGGCTCAGCGTTGTTTGGTGACGAGGAGTTGACATTCCCGATTGATATATTTCCTCTCCTGCCCTCCTCCTGGGGGCTTTAGCTAGATCAGTTATTAGGAGGATTTGGAGGTAATTATTTCAAGGACGAGGTGAGATATCTCAGAAGAGGCCCCTTCCCCAGGACATTTGTCCCAGACGTTTATTCTTCGAGTTTCCAGGGGGGAAAGAGGGTGAGCAAAGGAAGGGGAGACAATTTATATCCTCCCAGCTCAGAGGAGAGACAGCTGGACCACAGCCAGGGGGGTCAGAGAAGGAAGGAAGGGTCACTCTAAGTGGTCAGGGAGTCCAGGGGGTCAGCAGGGAGAAACCATTTCCCCAGAGAATTACAACACCCGATGGTCCGGAGAGCATCTCCGTGTGCCGCAGGCCGGAGTGGGGCTGGGACCTGCCACCAGAGCTCCCTCCTGGGGGGATCCCGGGGAGCAGCTGCAGCTCCCCAGTGCCTTTCCCATCGCGGAGAGCGAACCCCGCCGTCCCCGTCCTTCTGATCCGTCCTTTGGCCGCCAATTAGCGCGACGTGAGAACTTGTCTCGCCGCCGACGCGCCCGTGTGGCTCCTCAGATGCTTTAATTGCGGTGTTTTGGGGGGCCGGGTGCCATGAAATGGTAATTGTTGTGATTGTGCGGCGGGCGGGAACTGAGAGATGCAGCTCTTTGGCGAAGCCTAATTAGGAAATAGGGACACTGTTGGGAATGGCTCCGCGATGTGATTTTCCTAATGAAAGCCGCTGAATAGGCAGCCTTGTCATGAAGAACAGCCTCGCGAGGGCACTGCCAATTGCTCCTCTCTAGTGTTAATTTTGTATTTCCTCCCCATTGTTTCTAATACCCTCTTGGAAAAAGCTCGAAGATAAAATGCTTTATTTCCTCGCGCCTCGTATCCTGTTTGGCAAGCGGCGATTGGAGCGTGTGCATCTGGAATACATGAGAGGCCAGGCAGGAGCTCCTTCACACTTGTTCAGCTATCATTTCAAGCTCTACCACTGGGGGGGGAAAAAAATAAAATAAATAAAAAAAATCCACTTCAGCTTGCGGCTGCTGGGCTCCCTGGCGGGAATGCCTGGCTGGGAGGGCAGATATGCGGCTGGACAGGAGCGTGCTGGGGAGTTTGGAGCCCCAGGCTGGGCTGGTTTCCCCTCAGTGTTGAACCTGATTGAGTCTGTGGCTTGGTAAAGCCGAGCTCGGAGCTGCCGGGGCAGCAGCTGTGGCTCAGCGCTCCCACCTGGGCTGCTCCTTCCCGGAAAGGCCCCACCGCTGCCTCCACACCTGGGCCGGCCAGGGAAATGTGGCTGGAGGCGGCAGATGTGAGCGCCGGCCGCTGGCTCAGTGAAAAGAGGAGCAGGAAAGCGCTGCCTGCCGTGCTGCCGTGGCGCTGGGACAGTTGTCAGTGACAATTATCAATGACAGTTTTCAGTGACAATTCTCAATGACAGTTTTCAGTGACAATTCTCAATGACAGTTTTCAGTGACTCTGGGCGCCGCAGGGGCTTTGTATTTGTAAAAGAGATGGGACTGCGCCTTGGCTTCCCCTGAGATGCTTCGTTTCATTGCCCCAAACCCCGCAGTGGTGAGGCTGAGAGCACCTCGGGTGCTCCCAGACCGCCGCTGCTGTTTATTTTGGGGTGGGCTGCAGCAGAAGCGAGCAGGGCTGGCATGAGCAGCCCATGTGATGGACATGGGGTGCCAGGGGATACAGGACACGGGGTGCCAGGGGATACAGGACACGGGGTGCCAGGGGATACAGGACACAGGGTGCCAGGGGATACAGGACACAGGGTGCCAGGGGATACAGGACACGAGGTGCCAGGGGATACAGGAAGGCGCTGCCTGAGCAGGAAGGGCTCAGCTTCACCCCGATCTTGTGACTGCCCCAAGCAGCTGCCGGGGCAGGGGATTTGCCATGATTGTATCCGGCTTTGGAGGGTTTGTGCGGCCGCTCCGGGGTGTTTTCCCTGCCGTGCTGGCCGTGCAGGGCGCTGTGGATGGGCACGGCCGCTGTGTGCGCGCTTTGGGAAAGGCGCCGTCGCCCTGAGCCCGCAGAAGTGTTTTTCATCCCTTCCACAAAGGCCCATTCTTTGTTGTCTCAAATTAGGATGAAACGCTTCCCCTTTCAGCTGCTTCCCCCATCTCTGTGTGTCTATTTAAACCCTCAGCCCAGAGGCTTCTCGGCAAACAAGCTCCCATCCTTTCAGGTGGCATTTCCCTTTTCTCATTGTTTCTGGCAGCCTGTACATGTGAAACTCGGCCAACGTTTCTTCGTTCTCGCTGTCTTTGTGTTTGATAAAGCCCACAAATGGTACACACGAGTGTGCAGCTGCCTGGGGAAGTCACAGCATCCCTCAGGTGTGGAGGCTTTGCAGCGAATGAGGGAATTCCAGCCTGGGAAAGATCCCTGCTGCTCCTCATCCAGCTCTGGGGATCCCACCCGAGGCCTCCCTGGATCAATTAGCTGGGTTGCAATCAAGGCTGCCAAGGTTAATGTTCCCCGAGGGCTGCTCATTAACTGGGAATTGTCCCCAGGCTGACATGGGATGCCAGGGGTGCTGTTCCCTTAGGGAATTCCAGGGTGGGGAGGAATGGTTGCAAACTCACTGTTATGACCCGTGGCCCTGGGCTGTCAGAGCCCGGTGCTGGGTTTAGAAGTGATGGAGGACATTGAGAGTCAAATGAGATCCCACCTGCCCTAGGTGAGGGTTAAACACCATCCCACCTGCCCCAGGTGGGCTTCAACCAGGGCATCATCGTCAGGGTGATGCTTTAGGATGGAGGGAAGAGCCTTTGGGA
This sequence comes from Zosterops lateralis, assembly GCF_965231275.1. Classification (NCBI taxonomy): domain Eukaryota; kingdom Metazoa; phylum Chordata; class Aves; order Passeriformes; family Zosteropidae; genus Zosterops; species Zosterops lateralis. The sequence goes on along the minus strand of NC_139778.1, from coordinate 805,839 downwards.
ATTGGGTGTTTGGGGTCAGTGCCAGCTCAGCTCCCTGGGACAGGGCTGGGATGAAGCACTGCCCCTCTTGGGAGCAAAGCCCCCATGTCAGGATGCTCCAGCCCATCCTGGGAGCGTCTGAGGGCTGGAAGTTCATGTGCTGCTCCTGTGATGGCTGTCTGGGGGGATTTGGGGGCTTGCCTCCAGAGCCTGGCTGGAGGCTCTTCAGAGCTGGGCTGCTCTTGGTGTCACTGGTGGCTGTGGTGTCACCTTCAGATCCAGTCCCTGGGCTGGGGAGAGGGGCTGGAGAGTCATGGACGGGTTCTTCATGTGCAGAAGGGGGCACCTCTCGCCATGGATTTTTGGGCTGCCAGGGATGGAGCTCTGGCTCTACAAGGGCAGCCCAGGGGATTGTCCCAACTTCTCCAGTGCCAGCACCTCCCCTCTGTGCTGCCTCCCCCTCACCTCTGCAGGTTTAGCACCTCTGGGACACGGGGCTGGCCTCCAGCACTGAGCCTGCAGCTTCCCAGGGCTGAGCCTTGGAAAGGTTTCAGGCTCTGGGCTGGTTGTTGCCCCTCACAGGGAAGTGTGGATGCTGCTGGGGCAGTCTGAGAGTGCTCAGGGAATGGAGCCCGCTGGGCCTGCCCACTGCAGGATGGGTGTCCCCCTCTCCTCGGGCTGTCCCTCCATTTGGGGACTTCCTTTCTCCCCCTCACTGTGATGGGGACACTGTGAGGGCTCACACCCTCCTGCCAGATCTGTGAATTCCAGCCCCACTTCCCCCTGGCCTGAAGGCAATGGGGACCTGCTGAAAACGTCCCTGCCATGATCTGTCCTTTGTGCTGCTGCAGCCAGCGGTGCTGGGCGTACACTGAACGGTTTGGGCAACCAAGCCAGGGACTGAAAAGGCTCCTGGGTTCCCAGCAGGGCCTCCACAATGGCAGGAAGCAACTTCTAAAGCTTCCTTTGGATACACAGGGCCTTGGGGGAAAGATTTACTTGCTTGTTTATGCTGGAAGTTAATCTGTTTAGTGGGTCTGGCATTAGAGCTCACAAAAAGCCCTCAGAAATGGTCACGCTGCTTGTTTGTAGGGCTTTGTCTCTCACTTACTTTGTCTCACAGCTGGAGGAGTTAAGCAGAGACAGAGCCAATTGAAATCTCACGTGTGAACTTGTTTTTCCAAATAGCCAGAAGGAATTAGGACCAGCTCTCCCCTCCTGCATCACGAGGGAGCTGCGAGGGGAAGGCAGTGGGGCAGGGATTGGGGTCCCCGCTGGGGAGGACCCTTGTGCCACCTTGCTGGGATGGTTCCTGGCCCCATCCAGGCTGGGAGATGTTTTTTCAACAGAAAAAACCCAACAGACCCAACCCTGTGAGCCAGGGGAGCAGAGTAAGGAGCCACAGCACATCTGTGGGGTGCACGAGGTGTGTTGGGAAGGGTTTGGAGAGGCACAGGAAGGTGCTGGGTCAGTGGAACACAGAGGGGGTGATGAGCAGCTTTCCTGGCATGGCAGTGTTGGTGTTTCCCTTGGGTTCAATGCTGCCCTGAGTGTGACAGTGCCACCCACATGTGACCTGGCACAGCAGAGAGGGGTTTTCCCCAGGGACCATGGCCAGAGAAGGGCCTTGGACAGGGCTGTGGGACATGTGGGGCATGGGGCTCTGCCCTCCTGATCCAAACGCTTCCTTGGAGCCTCTTCAGCTGCCAGGAGTTCATGGGAGGAGCTCAGCACCTGCTCCATGTGGGCAGGGACCCCACAGGGGTGTCCCACAGGCTTTTGGGGGGTCTCCTGAGCATGTGAACACTGGGGGTTTTACCAGCTTCACTCCAGGCCAGTGGGCACAGCCCCCTCCCAGCAGGGATGGCCCCTCCTGTCCTGGCCTGGGGGGTGTTGGGAGGAACCCCTGGCCACTGCTGTGTCCTTCAGTTCCTTCTCAGCAGGAGCAGCTTGGGCTGCTGCTGCACTGTGGGAAACACCGTTTTTTCCTGTTTAAATGATGCACTTGCTGAATTTTTTATTTCCTCCCCCCATCCCTGTCTCTCCTGTGACACAGGAACTCCTGTGCTGAACTTCCACCTTCCCTAAAGAGGAGCCCTGGGGTTTCCATCACACCCTGCTGGTGACCCCCAGCTCCTGCCAGGCTGTGACCCCCCCCCCCGCCCAGCCTAAATCCTTTCGAGATTTCACCTGGGACCAGGAATTGCCTGTGATGTTGGGGTGGAACTTCAACCTCCACTGTGGTGACAATGACTGGTAGAGGCTAAAATTAACTCTTGCATCATGTGGCCAGGGGTTTTCAGAATTGCTGCCAGGAACAAGAGCATTTCCTCTCTGAAAACCCAGCTATAAAACTGGGCTGCTCTTACTCACATCAGATCTGTGTCATTTATGTTGCTCTTGGGGTTTTTGAGGAGGGAAACAGAGGCTGCTCTTGGCTGGCTGAGTTTGGCCAAACTCACTGAGCCCAGTGAGGGGGAAGGGGTTGGTGATGTCCTGGGTGGCCTCTCCACCCCCATGGATGTGGAGATTCCAGGCAGGGTTGGAGATCTCGCTGATTGCAGAGTTGCTGTTGCTGATGAGAACAAGAGATGGGTTTGTCTCTGTGCTCCTGGGCAGAAAGCAAAGCCCAGGCTGCTGAAACCTGCCAGTCTTGGCCTGGTAGGTCTGAGGGAGGGAAGAGAAAAAGAAGAACAGGGTAGGGCTGGATTCCCACCCACCCACCCATTTGTCATTTTCAGAAAGTCACTGTGAGGGTCAGAGTGTTCTTCAGCCAAGAAATTCCCTGAGCTCTGTGGCCGCTGCTCTGCCCCAAGGAGTGGAGTGCAGGCTGGAAGGGCTCCTGGGGGTCCCTCCCTGGCCTGGGGACAAGGACCATGGACCACCTGTCCCCTGGGTCTGCTGCTGCCTCCAAGGCTGTGGGCGCAGCTCAGTCTCTCCCAGCAGCCTTTCTGTGGGAAGTTCCTCCCATTTCCCACCTCCTGCAGACCAGGGCACATTTCCTCCCCACCATTCAATCTGAACCTTGTCCTTCAGCATCTCTAGGAACGGGACTTTTGGAGTTTCCTTCAAAAACCATCTCCAAAGAGTGATCCCAGCCCAGCCCAGGGGCTGGTTGTGCAGGCCAGGTGCTCTGTGCTTCCTGAGGAGTTCATTCACAGCGTGATTTGACAACTCAAATCAACTGAATCCTTGTCAAGATCAATATTTTTTTGGCCAGCAATGGCAGTTTCCGTCTTTAGCTGGTGGCGAGTGTGGGCTTCAATCCCCCAGGGGTTTCTCGTGCTCTGAGCAGCTGTGCTTTGGGGGGTTTCTGGAGGGGAACTGGGTTTTCCTGCTGAATCCTCTCCTCTGGTGGGGCTGTCCTGCTCAGCAGTGATGGAACCTGAGCAGGAACCTGCTTGGGGCTGCAGCTCTTGTGGCACCTGTGGGCAGCCCTGTCCCGGCCTGACCTGCCTGACTCTTCCTTGCCAGGAATTTGCCCCCAGTGGGAGAGCAGAGGAGAGGCTGGATGGGTGGGGCCAGGGTATGAACTCCCTCAGGAAAGACCTAAATGGCTCAGGAGGGTGAATCTGCCTGTCTGTGTGACCAGTCAGCTCAAAACTCTCCCTGATCTTACCAAGCCTTTCACAGAGGCAGCTCCAGCCCTCAGAGTCAAGTTACCCCAGCTGGAAGGCTGAGGCTGCACTGTTTGTTGAGAAGAACTGATGGCCACTGAGACCAAAAGCAGCCAAGTTTTCTTTGTGGTTTATCCCAGAAGAGCAAATGTTCACCATCCCTTATATTTTCACCCCCAAAACCATCAGGGCTGGACAAAGACCTTGAGTTTCCTCCTCCACCTGTCTGTAGAGCCCCCAGTGAGTTTTGCTGTCCCTGAGGACTTGCTCCATCTGAGAAAGTCATTTTTCAGGGGGGATAGAAGCCCTCAGGGGTGGCAGACCTTGTGTGTTGTTCCCTCAGTGACTCCCAGTGAGCTGTGAATTCTGGATGTTGTGTTCTGATCTTGTGACTGTTGGGATGCTCTCCGTGCTAGTTAATGTCCTGTAATTGCAGTGCTCACAGATATTCCTTCTGAAAACTCCTCCAGGTGCCTCTTTGGTGAGGGGCTGCAGAAGGAACTTGTAAATAGTGAATGTGTTAAGGGCTGAGCCACCTTTAGGTGTGCTGGAGAAAGTGTCTGGTAATGGGGCTTAACCCCCTTGGGAAAGGGAAGCAGGAGATCTTTCCCTTTAAATGGGGATGGAATTTCCGTTGTGGCAGCAGAAATCCAGGCTTTGATGGCTGCAAGGAAAGGAGAGATGATTGAGGCTGGGAAACAGAGTCCTCATGCTAAGCCAGTGGAGCAAACTCTGGTGATGGATGGTGGGAAGAGCCTTTCCTTCAGTGTCTGGCAGCAGCTGCTCAGGACGGAGCTGTCCTGTCGGCGTCCAGGTGGGAAGATCCAGCTCCATGGACACACAGGGAGGAGTGGCTCTCTTGGCTCTGCTCCCCCTCAGCACCACACAGCACTGCCTGAAGGGGAGCTGACCCCTCAAACAAGGAGGGAAAGGCCCAGGATTGCCTGAGCCCAGCTTACCCACGAGCATCATCACTTAGGGGAGATCAGAGTCCTTGCTCGGCCCCGGAGTTGCTTTGCTGTGTCTCCTTGCCCAGCCCTTTGGGCACATGCCCTGCTGGGGTGTCTGGTGAGCACCAGGGACAGCCTGGCTATTTCTGACCAGATCATTTGTACGTGGGCTTCATTTCTGCCTTTTCTTGCTCACGACTGTTGGTGTTCCTGGAACTGCCTGCCCCAAACGGGCCCTGCTCAGCCCCAGCCCCGTTGCGCAGCGCGGCCGGAGCTGCCCCTCGGATGTGGCAGGAGCCTGAAATCCTCCTCCGGGCTAGGAAAGGGTGCCACAACTTCCCCCTGGTTCCCAGCACTTCTCCTTTCAGCACGGCACACGGGAGGCAGGGCAAGAAGATCTCTGAAATTGCGGAAGGGCGCGTTGCCCTTGGGAACCGAGTGCCTGGGGAGGGGGATCCGCATGGGGAGGGATTCAGCTCCTGGCCTGGGGCTTCCTCCTCAGCTGGGAAGTGAGGGGAGCCAGAGGATGGGGGGATGCAGGCTCTGCAGGGAGTCGCCTTATCCCATTTTTCCACCCCTGGGAACCACCGTGCCATGTCTTTGCTCACCCACGGGTTGGTTGGGATCTCGTGGAATGCCGGCAGTTCCCATGGGATCATTCCCACTTTGTGATGATTCCCTGGTGCTGTTGGGGAGCGAGAGCCCTCAGCCAGGCCCCAGCTGTTCTATGAACCCAGCCATTCAATATCTATCCGTAAATACATACAACAGTTGCAAAAAAAATGTATAATCAAACTCAGAATCGAAGAAAAATGATAATTAAATCATCTGCTTAGTTAACTAAACCTTACAGCATTGTAGAAAAAAACTTTTAAAAATAAGCATGTATGTGTTGATTGTCATCACAGTTATCATAGTATTTATGCCTTATCTGCTTCAGTATATCCAACAAAAGTTTAACAAAACTGTCAAAAGAGTTTTCACAGTTCAAACAAAAAGAGAAGGTGTTGGAACCCTGGGCACTAAAAATTTTAGGCCTTCTGTGCTAACAGACCCCCCAAAAAACACTGCCTTTGACCTGAGGCCTTAGAGAACGGCTCTTGGCTGTTCCCACTGAGGCCGCCGGGGTTTTGGCTGGAATTTTCTTTGACCTCATTTGATTACCGAGCCCTACGTGCTCAGCACCAGGGCAAAACATCCCAGGGAAAGTAGCTTATGCAAAAACACCCAGGGCCGGTGCATTTCCAGAGACACAAAGGACTTTCCAAGGTCACTGCACGGATTCTGAGCCTGGCAACAACTCCCCAGGGTGGCTGAGGGAGGGCAGGAGGAGCTGGGCCCACTTTGGGACACGCTGTGGATGGAGTTGACTGAGGGGGTCACCTTGTCCCTGCGGGCTCTGGGGTCCCTCAGCTGCACTTCCCCTCCAGCCTGGGCTCAGGGCTCGGGCTGGGGGCTTTGGGGGAAGGAAGGAGGAGCATCCGCAGTGAGGGGAACAGCCTGAGCCCCCCAGCTCTGGAGAGAGGAGTTCTCCAGCTGCTCAGAGAGGAGGGGCTGGAGGGAAAGCTGAGAGGGTGAGGAGAGGAGGTGCCAGCACAGGGAAGTGTCTGTGAGGGCTGGCAGCGGGCAGGGACAGAGTGGAGCCGTCCCGAGGGGCACAGGAGCTGCTGCAGCCGCCCTGGGCTCTCCCCACACCTCCAGGGGTGGCCCTGACACCTTGGGTGAGATTCCTTCTCTCTCAGCTTTCCTCAGGCCTTTCTCCTGCCACTGTCACAGAGGAGCAGCAGGTCCATGCTCGGGGCCAGAGCTCATCTTCGGATGGGATGGGATGGGATGGGATGAAGGATCACAGGCAGCAGCAGCAAAGGGACAAATGCTGGATCCCCCTGATGCCCCTGATGCAGATTTAACCCCCAATCTCTTGGTCCTGCCAGGGCTCCTCAGAGCTGAGTCCTTCTCTGCCAGGTGATGCCTTGTCCTGGGGGTGAGGAGCTCTCCCAGCCTGGGGGGTATCCCAAAGCTCTGTGTTTCAAAGAGTTTGTTGTTTTTTTCCCTCCCCCAGCTCAATCCAATCTGCACTGGGCGATCAGCGCTTTGAAGCCTTAATTGCAATTATGAATCTTCCTCTGTTCCCAGGTCTCCCCTAATTGGCTTCCTGTGCGAACTTCCAGGGCTGGTGAAAACAGAGCTGCAGTTTTTGTGAGGGAGCTGCTGGCGTGGGGCTCCCGAGCCCAGATAAAGCGGGGCCCAGGCGGGCCCTGTGCTGCTGTGCCCAGATGCTCACAAGGGTGGCATTATAGCAAACCTAAGCTGATTTACATGCTTGCATTTTCCAAGTGCTAATCTAGTGGGATTTTATTTTTTTTCTTTCTTTCCCCCTCCTCTCCTTTTCTTTTCAGCCCCCTCTAATCTCCTGCTCTCCCTGCCAGGTTCCCAGCTCCTTTGGCTGGAATAGGCCCCAGCTAAATCCTTTATCTGTCTGTTTGGCAGCCCTGGGTGCAGTAGTTAGCAAACGAGTGACACTTTTCCTGGCTCATTAATTAGATTTACTGAGCTGAGCGCTTGCTGCAGCAGCAAGGCTCTGGACAAGGCAGTTCTGTATTTTGTTTCTTGGAAAATTGGGGTTTAAAAAAAACCCCCCAAAAAAACAAAGCAGTTCCAAGGCAGTTCTGGTCCCAGTGGTCAAGTCTGCAGCTCCCCTGCCTGCACTGCTGCTGGGAACACGCGGTTTTCTCGTGTGCAGCTTTATTTCTGCAATTTGCTGCTGCATGGGCAGTTCTGGCTGTTGTGTGTCATTTGTTTTGCTGCTCAGAGTTTGGGGATGGGTGGCTGGGTACTGTGCTGGGTGCCCTGGCAGGATATCTTGGTTAAGGCAAGTGGTTCTTGTGGCTTACAAAAAAACCTCGGTGAAGTATTGGGATGTTTTTTATGTATTATAAAAATGAATTTTTTTTTTTTTTCTTGGCGTGTCCTGCTCTGCCAGCTTTGCCTGCCAGGTTTATAAATGGGATTGGGAAGGAGATAGAAGTGGAAGGATGAAAGTAAATTCTGGTTCACCTTTACCTGCCACTGCTGACTGTGCTGAGCAGGAGGGGAAACTGAGGCACAGAGAGGTCTCACCGAACTCTGGGCTTTGATTGTGGATTTGTGATTCCCTCTGGGAGCACTGGACAGCACCAGCTTTGCTTTAGGGGCTCAGCAGCCTGGGAGGATGGTGAGTGCTGGGGCTTTGTCAGGCCCTGGGACACCTGGGGAGGCTGGGGGAAGGACAAAACCCAACAAACTCTTGGAAACACTGAGCTTTATCACATCCCCCAGGCTGGAAGAGCTCCTCAGCCCTAGAACACCACGGGCACGTCACTGGTTTCTGGTTTTGATGCCAACAAGGTGCCATGCACAGGAGGGGCTCAAGCAGAGCCCAGCAGTGTGTGGGGACAGACCTGCCACAGCTCTGGGGGGAGTTTTGTGGGCACAGAGCTGGGGAGGGGAGGAGAGCAGGAATAGCAGGGCAGGAATGCCTGAGAGGGGTCCCCGAGCTGTGACCAGGACACCAGGAATACCTGAGAGGTGTCCCCAAATTGTGACCAGGACACCAGGAATGCCTGTGAGGGGTCCCTGAGCTGTGACCAGGACACCAGGAATGCCTGTGAGGGGTCCCTGAGCTGTGACCAGGACACCAGGAATGCCTGTGAGGGGTCCCTGAGCTGTGACCAGGACACCAGGAATGCCTGTGAGGTGTCCCCCAACTGTGACCAGGACACCAGGAATGCCTGTGAGGTGTCCCCCAACTGTGACCAAGAGCACTTTTCACTTCACCCACGTAGGATTTGCCCTCCCAGAGCAGCAGCGAGTGTTTATCCAGCACCGAATTGTTGCTAATTGGCTGCCCTAATAGCACCCGGCCTAATTAGCCGGGTCTTTACACCTCCCCTGTTAATTTGGATATCCCCGGAGGGAGCTGCACTTCCCGGGAGGTGACCCCCATCAGCTCCCTGAGCCTTTTGATCCCTGCCGGGGGCTGCAGCTGGGAGCCACCAGCCTGGGCTCTGGCGGAAAAAACCTCTCGGCTATTTGGAGTCGGCGTTTTGAAGTTAAAAAGCGCAGGAATAAGGCGAGGTCTCCCCGGGGGTAAGTGAGAAGGGGAATGAGCTGCTGCCAGCCGGGGAGCTGGGGATGTGCCCCCAGTCTCCCTCTGTGCGGGCACTGACCTCACTTGATCAACCTGTGCTCTTTGTATTTTTTAAAAAATTTAAATGCTTCAAAAAGCCCATCCAGGTACTTCACAGAGCTCCAGGTGTGAGCTGAGCTGAGCTGTGAGTGCTGCAGGGTGAAATAGAAAAGGTGGGAAAGCTGAGAGGAGCGCAGGGTAATCCTGGTGAGTGGATTTTAGCAGCTCCAAGGAGGAAATGCTCAGGGTTTAAGGGTTTAATGCTAAGGGAAATGCTCAGGGTTTAATGCCCTCGGGATCCCAGGATGGGCCAGGCTGGAAGGGATCCCAGTGGCTCATCTCCAGCAGGGCCATCCCAGGGCAGGACTGTGCCCATGCACCTCTGGAATATCCCCAGGGAGGGATTCCAGCCCTGTCTGGGGAGCCCAGGGCAGGGGGAGTTGTCCCCAACTCTGATCCAGGTGTTTCACCTGCCCTCCCACAGGGTTAAAGCCTCATCCCTGACCCCAGGACACCACAGGGAGTGAGGATGAGTGGCAGGGATGGGCAGCTCTGCAGACACAGTCAGGATTTGGGATGTCTGGGATGCTGCAGGGGGCCAAACCAGCACAGGGAGGAGCCTGAGGGCAGGTTCCCACCTGGGTGCCACTTCTCCCAGCTGGTCCCAGGCAGAGCTGGGCTGCTGGGGGCTTGTGCTTTGCCATGGGAATCTAAACTGGTGCGTGAAGCAAAAGGTCTCCTTTGATCAGGAGCAAAGAGTTTCATTTTTTCTGGCTTGATTTTTTTGCTTTTTGAATCACAGTCAAATGAGGTCAAACGCTGTTTTGAAATGATGAGTTGCAAGGTTTCATTCTGACTCCTTGAGACTCTCCGGGCAGATCCATGTTTTGCCATCCTCTCTATTCACTGAGCAATTCCCTCACCTCAGAACAGTTTCTGGGATTATTTTATTCTTCCTGCTGAATCTCTTGCAGCCCTGGTTGTGCTCCTCCTGTGATTCAGTTTGCTGCTTTGGTTGCACACCCTTGGAACGACTCAATCCTAAATTTCAGGTCAAGCATCTCCATTGTCACCGAGGCTGCAAAGGTGCCTCCCTGGCAGCTGCTTCATGATGCTGGCAGCCCCCACGGGCTGGTTTCACCCTGGGTGGGGTGTCAGTCCTGCTCCTGATGCTTCTCAAGTGTCTCTGTGACTTTTTCAGCTCGAGCACGGCACATCCCAGAGCAAAGGGCAGCTGAGGTGGGCACTGCTGGGACCCTGCCAATGATATTTGGGATTTTTTTTCCTTCCTTTCAGTAGGGCCTTTACCTCCAAATGTCCCAAACAAGGACAGCTACGCTTTGGAGCTGTTGTTGTTTGTTAGCACCTCTTGGGTTGGTTTTTTGGCTTTCATGGATCCTTCACCTCCCAAGCCCATCCTTAATCTCTGGCTGTTAACGCGGGTAACCTTGAGGCTGAGATTTGGGAAATGCCATTGAATAACTCCCCTCTGCAGGCTTGGCTTTGAGTGGGCTGACTCGTCTTAGGCTTTTCTGAGCCTGCTGTGGGTTTCCTGCTCTGAGCCTGGAGCGGGGCTGCTCGAGGCCGGGCTGTGCCGGGAGGGGCTCAGCGATGAAACCACCGGTGGTGAACAAGCTCTGCCCTCCCAGCAGCTCCTCTAGACTCACCCCACCCCTGGCTGTGCACAGGATGGGGGATTTGGGGCTTTTTGGGTGGCGTTGCTGGGGGTGACACGATGCTGAGCGCTGCTGGTGTCACACACGTGTGGTTGTGCTGTCCCCTGTCCCCTTCTCACCCTCCCTGGGTCCTGCTGCCTCTCAGAGCTCCCTGGGTTGGCCCTTCCCTGAGAGGGAACCACCAGGGAGACCCTGAGGGAGAGGAGTCAGTCCTGCCTGATGTGGGGCGAGGCTGTGTCTGGATTTGGGGTTTCGCCCTGCCTGGCACTCAGGGCACACAGCTCTGCCCATCTCCAGATTTTCGCTGGGGTTTGATGACTTGGCTGTGGGTTTGCTGGTTGGACACAGCTGACGAGCAGAGGCTGCTCATCTCAGGCAGATGGCAGGGCACTTCCCTTATTCCTGCCTTCCCCAGAGGTTGTTTTTCCCTTGCCCGGGGGACGAGCCATCCTTTGGTTGCAGAGTGTTCTTTCCCAAGCTGGAGATCTTCCCCCTGTGACTGCACATCTTTCTTTCTGCCTCATCCTGGTGCTGTGTGGTCAGTCTGACAGACAGGGCAGAGCAGAACTGACCACACACCTGCAGTTGTTGTGTCTGGCTTCACTTCTCCCCTGTGTGACAGGAGTCTGTGTCCTGGCCATGGAGTGACCGTGGCCACAGCTGTGCCTTCCCACAGAGCCATCTGCTCATGGCAGTGGGAATTTTGAGTTCATTTGGGCTTCTTTGGGCATCTCAAGGCTTAGGTCACCCAGCCCGGAGCAGCCACCAGCTGGGTGATGTTGGGGGTGTTGCCTTTGGTGGGGAGGGGCCCATCATGGGGGTCCCTCACAGGAGCTGAGCAGCCCCAGGGACAGCCCACAGAGCTGTGTCTCTGTAGTCGGTGGCAGTTTGGATTAATCACCTTTCAATTCCCCAGGCTGGGCTCACTCCTATCCTGTGCTGCTGCCAAGGACAGCCCCGTGCTCCCTGCGGGTGCCCAGGGTGTCAAACCCGCTCTGCGGCTGTTGTGTCACGTTCTGTAAGGGCTGTTTGACACTCAGAGCGCTCCGAAACTGCTGTGCACGTTGGGTGCTTTCCCTGCCCTGTGGTGGGAGCCTCTCCTGCAGCCTGGTTCTCAGAGACAGCCAGGGCAGGGAGTGATCTCCAGCTCAGAGGGAGCTCTGCAGTCGGGGCTCTTTGAGAGCTCTCCAGTTCTCACAATTCTCACATTTTTGGTGAGGTAAATGAGGTGTTGCACCTGAGAAAGGCTGCCTGGGTAGGGCTTGGTCCTGTTCTTTCTCTCACGGGAGATGCCAGGTACCTCTCCTCTTCCCAAAACACCATTTCCTACTAATAACTCCGGATTTTGCTTCCTCCTGTGAGCAATGGGAAGTCCTGTGTCATTCCTGCCCCTCAGCACCGTTATCCTGCACTCACAGGCACTGTTGCTACACCAAAAGTAGATTTTCTTCTTGTACCAAGAGTTTTAAGATGGAATCGCTGCCTGAGCCGTGCTTTGGGGGCGATTCTCTGCGCTCCTGCTCTGCTGCCTCTTCCCCCGCGGGCTCAGGGAGTGGGGGCTCCCTGACGTGGGGGTTTGCAGCCCAAGGAGTGAATATCCCTGTCGTGGCTTGGTGTGTCCTTGTTGTCAGTGCCACAGCAGCCTCAGTGGGGCAGGAACCCGGCCCTGTGCGGAGCTTGGATGGCACAGCCTCCTCTGCAGGCACCCCGAGAGGATGTTTGTCAAAGCAGCTGCCTCCTGGATGGCCTGATACCTGCCTTGGTGTGGTTTGAGAGAACATCTTATCACCCTCATCTGCTGCTCTGCCTGAGCACACCGGGGCTGAAGCTTTTCTTGAAAACTGCAGCTTTCTCCCCGCACCACCCCGTGTTCTACAAAGGCTTCCTCCAGCTGCTCCCTCCCTCCCTCCCTCCCTCCCTCGCTCCTGCTTTCTATCTTTGGCTGCCGTGTGAGTGAAGGGGAGGCAGTAAAACCTTGCGAGCAAACAGCTGAAACCCAAGGTTTTCTTCTGTAATCTAAGAAAAAACAGTTTCGCTGGAGGAGCAGGTACTCCAGGGCACAGCTCCACCTCCAAGCCTTCCTCTGCAGTGAGGATGCATCTCCCAGAGCTCCTGTCCTGCCCCTGGGAGGATGAACTGGAGTGGGCAGAAAGCTGAGGTGGAGCTCAGAGGGGTCGATGACCTGTCTGGGGAGCTTCTGTGAGGATCTTACCTTGTCAAAAAGCTCCGAGTGGGTGGGATCCCTTTGCTTTAAACCAAATTAAGTGATTTTTTCCTTCTGGTGCAGCATCACCCCAAGCTCCTATTTCCTTCAGCCTCATCAAGCTCCTTGTCCTGGTTCCCTCAGTGCCCAAAGCCCTCCAGCAGCAGCATCGATCCAGGTGCTGAGCCACGTCCTGGCACCAATGTCCCTGCCCTGGTGCCACTGTCCCCGAGCCTGGGCAGCGCTCCGAGCTGCAGGAGCGGATTTTGGAGCCCCCCCGGCTCTGGGGTTGGCTCTGCTGGGGGTCAGAGGTGTCCTGCAAGGAGTGCTCTGATCCTCTTCACTCCTGAATTTTGAGCTCTTTTCTCATTTTTTTTCTCATCTTTTCTGCTCTGTTCTCATCTCCTGGGGGCAGTCCTGGCCTGCACCGCTGCAGGAGGAACTCAGAGAAGTTACTGAGTGTTGGAGGTGGGAGTCAATAAGAGAAAAGGGATTTTCCTTGCTGGAAAGGCAGCTGTGTGCCCTTGTCACCTTGGCTGCCGAGGGACCTTCTGCTGCTGGCCAAGGAGCAGGTCCTGAGCAGCAGAAAAGCCCTGGAAGGGAAAGGTTCCAGGACCCCCGTGGGTCCCAGCTGAGTGGAAAGTCCCTGCCAGGGAGCTGGGATACCCCAAGGGCTTCTCGTGACCTTCAGTGGCTTCACAGCTCAGCAGGAAAAGATGTTTTCTGTTGGTAATTCTTTATCATATTGTTTAAAAACTTTATTTTTTAAAACATTTTATTTTATTTTTATAAACTTTTTGCCTCAAGCAGGACAAGGGAAAATCTAAAAACAGCAAGTTTTTAGTCAGCAAGTTCCCACTTCCCACCAAGGAAGTAAATGTTTACCAGTTTGATGTTAATTAACAGAAATATTTAATTTGTCTGTTCACCTTTGTGAGCCACGGAGATGAATAAAGCCTCTTAACTAAGCAATCTTGGATGGAAATTCCCCAAGGATCTGGCACCGTGCAAGGATGATTGCCTAAATAATCTCAGGGTACTTCCCAAGCTCAGCTTTGGTGTGCTGGGCCTTTTCTCACTCACTTTAATCAGTGCCCTTTTAGAAAATCATTTGGTTAGAAAATTATTTTAATTTTTTGATTTTAAATTATTTTAATTTTTTAAAAAATATTTTAAATTATTATAAATTGCCCTTTTGGACACTCATACTTTCAGAGGGTTGGGTTCAACCTTGTCCTGAGCCCTGACACTGGGAATTTTTTTGGCATTTGTTGAAAATGGGCCAAAACCTTGATGCAGATGTGTTCCTCTGAGGAACTGGGGCTCTTAAAACCAGGTGTTGTCCCTGCAGTGTGGAAAGGGCTGTGCCATCACTGGGGTGCTCAACACCCTCATAAAAAGTGAAGCATTTTCCAAACCCTTGACCTCAGCACTTGTTTTTCTTGGTGTTCTCAAGATGCTTAACAGGGCCCTGAGAGTCTGATTGCCTTCTCCAGAACTGTCCCCTGCCCCGTCATCGTGCTCAGCGTGGGTGGCAAGGAGGGGACAGCAGATACAGCAGAAAAGGTTGCAAAGTTTGTGCTGCAGATGATTTCCCACAGAAAATGCTTCCCTAAGCACTGCCCTGGGAGAGGAGGCCCAGGTTTGTGTGTGGTCCATGGCACAGAATGGGAAAAAAAATCACCCAAAGAGTGCATTCTGTGGTTTGAAAGGCAATATCTGGGTGTATTTTATGGAAACATTTTGGCATTATGGCAAAGTCTTATCTTGGGTTTATTTTATTTTAAGTTCCCTGCCTGTTGTGTGCTGAGACACGAGGTAAGGGGTGCTGGGGTTGGTGTGGGGTGAGGAGCCTGCTCCCCTGCGAGGACTGAGCTGTTTTCTGAGCTGGCAAAGGTTGCAAAGGTGTCTGTGAGTCACTCTGGGCTCTTACTCACTGCCCTTCTGCCCCCCGAGGTGCTGGGCTGTAATTTCCCCACTCCTTCCCACAGCACTGCAGCCTTCCTGGTGCCAGGCACAGGGAAAAGTTCTGCTGCACAGCCCTGAAAGTTCCAGCCTTTGGCAGTGGCACAGAGAGAGGAGCCTGTGGGCCCCTCTGGGCTGAAGGACAGCACGGGCACTGGGGCAGGTCAGTGATGCTCAGGGTGTGTTTGTTCTCAGCTCTGGGCAGGTCAATGCTCAGGGTGTGTTTGCCCCAGCTCTGGGCAGGTCAGTGATGCTCAGGGTGTGTTTGCCCCCAGCTCTGGGCAGGTCAGTGATGCTCAGGGTGTGTTTGTTCCCAGCTCTGGGCAGGTCAATGCTCAGGATGTGTTTGCCCCCAGCTCTGGGCAGGTCAGTGATGCTCAGGGTGTGTTTGTTCCCAGCTCTGGGCAGGTCAATGCTCAGGATGTGTTTGCCCCCAGCTCTGGGCAGGTCAGTGATGCTCAGGGTGTGTTTGTTCCCAGCTCTGGGCAGGTCAATGCTCAGGATGTGTTTGCCCCCAGCTCTGGGCAGGTCAGTGATGCTCAGGGTGTGTTTGCCCCAGCTCTGGGCAGGTCAATGCTCAGGGTGTGTTTCCCCCAGCTCTGGGCAGGTCAGTGATGCTCAGGGTGTATTTGTTCCCAGCTCAGTGATGCTCAGGGTGTGTTTGCCCCCAGCTCTGGGGAGCTCCTGGTGGCTTCTCTCCAGTGCAGGGGCAGGGCTGGGGCTGGCTCCCCGTGTTGCCAGGGAGCTCCAGCAGGCAGCCACAGCTTTCCTGAGCCCTGCTGGGGAAGCTGCTGGCCATGAGGTGTGGGTGGAGGTGACCATGGAGCCTCTGCCGAGGTCACAGCGGCTCTGGGGCCGTGATGGGTACTGGCACCAAATTCTGGCCAGACAGGCACAGAATGGAGCATTTTAGGATCTCTGTGGGAATGATGTGGGTGTGTGGCATGAGTGAAAGCAAAGGCTGCCTTGCAGGTGGTTTTGTAGCATCGGCAGCTTTTACTTTTTCTTGCTCGATCGTTTCTGTGCGTTTGTGTTGCTTCTAAACAAGAGGCAAAGCATGTGTGGGGTGGACCTGTGCCTTGGGAGAGGGGGACGTGTGCCCAGGGTCCCTCTGGGCTGCAAGGGAGGAGGGAACGTCCCCCTGGTCACCTCTGATTGCTCACGGAATGTGGAGCAGTGCCCCGGGAATGGCGTTCCTGGTGTCCCAGCCCAATGGACGTGGATTGGGTGGGATAAAACCTTCCTCCCCAGCACAGGCTCTGCTAGCCAAGGCTCAGGTTGAACCCTGGGCCCTGGGGGAGAGGTGGGATGTGGCAGGGCTGTCACAATTTCACAACATCCTGGCGTGCTGGGCTCACGTCCCCTTGGTGTTTTCCCCCATTGCCACAGGGACACGCGGACCTTTCCTTCCCAAGGTGCGGCAGCAGGAGGACAGCTCTGCAGCCTCCCCTGGCCACCTGGGGAGGGTTTGTGGCCATTGCCAGCGAGCACTGGAGCCATCGAGGGCAATCCTTTATTAACTCTCGTCCCCCTTTCCTCTCGAACGCAGGAGATGAGTTAAAATGCAGCACACCACGTGCACGGAGGACAGGATCTACCACGTGCTGGAAAGGTGTCTCCACGGGCTCGGCAGGGACGCCGTGTCCAGCAGATGGGCTGGTAGGTGACCTGTTCCTCATGGCCTTGTCTCTGTGATCCACCTGCTGGGCTGTCCCTGGGTTAGACAGAGCTGCTGCTGCTGCTGCTGGAGGCCTTTTCCCTCACAGTGGGCAGAGTCAGAGGTCGCATCCAGCCTGGTCTGTCCTCCTGGGCATTTTGCTGGAACAGGGAGATGTCCCTGAGCAGGTCAGGCCAGGTCTGACCCGTGTCAGGACTCAGTCTGTGTGCTGCCAGCCGTCCCTGAGCGGGCTGGGCAGACGGGAAGGCTTTGTGAAATCAGCCAGCCCTGCCTTGGTGCTCAGGCCTCAGGGCTGGGAGCTCTGCTGCGTTGTCACACACGGCTCAGAGATGTTGTTATCATTTAACCTCGGCTCAGATACCATGGTGGTCATAAAGAGCTGAGCCTCGTTCAGGAGGCTGTGAAGGGATTGGGGCTGACGTGGTGAGGGTAGAGCAGAAATAATTTCTGAGGGTCATTTTTGACCTTTCTGCCTCGCCCATAGCTGTGCCTGTGAGCTGGGATTAAATCACTGCCAAACCCTCGTGTGGGTGAAAGAATTTGGGGGCTGTCAGATTCTGATTCCTTTTGCTCTGTGCAGTCCTTTCTGCTTTCCTTTTTTCCCTACAAGATCAGCAAAGAGATGCAGACCGGGGCGATGCCACTTCCACATCACCTGGGGCTTGGCTGGGGCTGCTCTGCCCGCTGTCCCCGTGTTCTTTCCTTTCCCCTGGCTCCTAGGTCCCTTCCTGTGCCTCTCTGGGCTTTGGCAGAAGGAGCTGGCGTTCCTGGGAGGATTTCGGGCGTTTTGCACCTCAAAGATCTCCCTCTCATGCAAAGGGTTTGGGCTCTGCCAGGAATCTCCCTGCCCTGGGTGGGTGTTGGTGGCTCTGCTGTGCCCCAGCCCCAGGGCTGCTGCTGGGGACCCCCAGGACCCCCCGAGGAGCTGTTTGGTCACTGTGGTGACAGGAGGGATTGAGGAAAAGCAGAGCTCAGTGCCCACAGCCCAGAGCTGTCCCCTCCTGCCTCTCCAAACCGGAGCAGAGACGTCGTCACATCCTTCCCCAAGCCCCAAAGGACAGTTTCAGTATTGCTGTCCTCTGCAGGCTGCTCTTTGTGGCAGAGCTGACCTCACCAGTCAGTGAATCCTTTCATCCTGTTCTCGGCTGGGCTGGAACCCTCACCTTCCTCATTTTTCACTTCTGTTTCCCAATTTCTTTGCTTTCCCCTATTTTTTTTTTATTTTTTTACCCTTTCCATACACCAAAATAACACACAGCACCACATCACAGCTTTTTGGGCTGAGACCTTGCTGAATTTGGTTCATTTTTAAACCATTTAAAGCTTTATTATTTTTCTGTGCTAACTTTCACTCAAGGTTGCCCTGGAGAGGGTGAGTAATCATTTCCAACACATTGCACCCCCTGAGTAAGGGGTGAGGAGCTGAGGGCTGTAAGGTCAGCCAGGAGGAGTTGGGAGGGTTTGGCCATTCCACATTTACAGCCTGGATGAGCCCGTGGCCAGCTCAGGAGTGGAAATAGAAGATCTTTCTGCAGAATTTATTGAAGTGAATTGTCTGTGACTCAAAAAAAAAAAAAAAAAAAAAAAAAAAAAAAAAAAAAAAAAAAAAATCCCCGTTAGAAAAGTGCTTGGAAGGGAAACCTTTTCCTTGTGGAGGAACCTCTTCAGGGCTGGCCTTGCTTTGTGCTGCAGGAGAGAGACCATGGTCAAATTCAAATTAAGGTGTGAAAAACAAAAAAAAAATGTTTTATTTCTTGCTGCTGAGCAAAAAAAAAAAAAAAAAAAAAAAAAAAAAAAAAAAAAAAGGAGATTTTGGTGAAGGAGAGCCCTGGGTTTGGCTCTGGTGGGGATGCTGTGCTGTGGAGTGAGAGGTGGGAAAGTTCCAGAGGTTCCTGGTGGATGGAGTGGGGGGCATCCAGGGCCTGGAATATTCCAGGGATGGATTTGGGGCACCCAGGGCCTGGAGGATTCCAGGGATGGATTGGGGGGCACCCAGGGCCTGGAATGTTCCAGGGATGGATTGGGGGCACCCAGGGCCTGGAATGTTCCAGGGATGGATTGGGGGCACCCAGGGCCTGGAATGTTCCAGGGATGGATTGGGGGCACCCAGGGCCTGGAGGGTTCCAGGGATGGACTGGGGGGCACCCAGGGCCTGGAATGTTCCAGGGATGGATCGGGGGGCACCCAGGGCCTGGAATATTCCAGGGATGGATTGGGGGGCACCCAGGGCCTGGAATATTCCAGGGATGGATTGGGGGGCACCCAGGGCCTGGAGGGTTCCAGGGGTGGGCTGGAGCTGCTGTGTGTCCCCACAGGATGCTGGTGAGGGTGGGAGGTCACTGGGAGCTGGAGGAAGGAGCAGGGCTCCATGGCCTGTCCCCCCTGGTGCCCAGCTCAGCTCTGCCCAGCTCTGGTGAAGAGAAGCAGGAGGTCCTGGCTGTCCCCTGAACACTCTGATAGGGAAGGAGCAGGATCTGGTGTGGGGCTTTGAAACACATCCCAGAGTATTCCCATTAGGAGGGCCCCACCAGGAGCAGGCAGGGCAGGGAATGGCTCTTGTGGTGATTGAACCACAGCCTGGATGTTTTCAGCTGAGGCTCCACAGTTAAGGTTCCTGGTTAGTAAATCTGGCAGGTTTTACCCTTTGAGCTGATTTCTCCAGGCTTGTGCTGGGTTTTCCTGTTGAAATCTCTGCCCAGGCTGGATGGAGGTGCTGGACATCCACATGCACACTCCAGCTGCAGGCTGCTTGCTGCATTCCCAAGGAATGCTGTGCCTGTCCTGGGGCACCTCCCTGTGCCAGCTGCTCCTTCCCTGGGGCACTCCTGGCACAAACCACGTCCCTCTGGTCAGGAGAAGGTGGCAGCAGGTCTGGGGGAGGAGGAAACGGCGTCTTCTCCTTTCCAGCCAGCCCTGTGGGAGGCTGTGCCACTCCTGACGACACCAGGAGCTGTGCCCAGCGCCGTGGGCAGCTCGGCTGGGGCCGTCTCTGCTTCTGCCACACACAGAGGCCAGGAAGGAGCTGCTCTGGGAGGAGGAGGAGGAGGAGGAGGAAGAGGAAGAGGAAGACATCTCGGGGCACTTCTGCGAAAAGAAATGGCAAAGCCTCTTCCTTCCGAGGCCGCCCACGGTGCCGCCGTGCCGGGTCTTGGCACCTTTGGTGCTGATAAGGATCAAAGCCGAGCCCAGGCGCCCTGAGCAGCCCCTGCCCAGCACCTGCTGTGCCCGCTTAGAGCTTTGCTGTGCTCTGAGGGTTTCCTTTGGCTCTGCAGAGGCTTTGCCCCCCCAAAAGGAGGTTTTTCTGTGCATCACTCTCATGCTGGGTTCAGTCAAGTCATGCTCTGTGGGGTGCTGGGTTTGAGCCCAGCTTAGTCCTGCCTTAGCCCCAGCTGGGGACAGGGTGTTCCCGGGCTGCCTGTGCTGCTGGTGGATAAACCTGACTCATTCTCTGTCTTGAGAAGGAATAACTGGTGCTGATTTAGTGGAGCAAAGCTGGATGGATGAGGGCGGGGGGATGGCAGCAGCTCCTCAGCTCTGCTGCTCCCACTGCCCTGCTGGGGTGTCCTGAGCTCCTGGGGGCAAATTCCTTGGATTTAGGGACCGGCAGGTGCAGTTCTGGTTTGTGCTGTTTGTACAAAGTGCATCTTTATCGGTGATCTTGGCCCCTCCAGGGCCGTGGGCTGTTCTCCTCTCTGCCTCCCCCAATTCCTGCGGATCCTGCTCCCCACAGCCGGGCTCCCAGAGGTGGAAGGATCCTGGAATGTGTTAGGAGGGACCTCAAAGCTCATCCAGTGCCACCCCAGCCATGGCAGGGACACCTCCCACTGTCCCAGGTGCTCCAAGCCCCAGTGTCCAACCTGGCACTGCCAGGGATCCAGGGGGAATTCCATCCCAGCCCCTGCCCACCCTCACAGGGAGGATTTTTTTCTCAGTATCTCATCTAAATCTACCTTCCTTCATCTTCCCCCTTCTCCCATCACTCCATGCCATTGTCCCAAGTCCCTCTCCAGCTCTCCTACTGGAAGGGGCTCTGAGATGAATCCTCCTCCCAGCTGGAGCAGGATGGGTTTTTCAAGGCACCACATGAGTCCAGCAGCTCCTTGATGAGGACAGCAAAGTTCCCAGCCCCTCTGACCACTCCTGCTGGGCCAGTTCTGCCTTGGCTCCCTGCCAGGGGCTGGGGCTTTCCCTGGAGGATGCAGCAGTCTGGGGCAATATTGATTTATTTGGACAATCTGCTGGAGCCATCCCATGGCTTTGTGCCATCGTGCTGTCCTGTGGAAGAGACTCAAAGGAAAACTGGAGCGTCACTGAATTCCTGAGTTGGTGTGGCTGTTCTCTCACTGAGCTATCCCAGAGTCTTGGTGGATGGCAGCAGAGCAGAGGACAATTAAGAATTGCATCTGTAATTACCAGCGAGTGCATCTGAGCCGCCTGGAAACTCTCCAGCGGGATCTTTCTCTGCTGGAAAATGTTGATTCATTGAAAGTAAGAAGTTGTGTGGCAGCAGGGGGGCTTTCCCTGCTGATTCAGCTGCAGGCCTGGCACAAAGCCACAGCAAGTGTCCCACTGAGCAAATGCTTGTCCCTGCTGGGGGATGTGTGTGGCTTTGTGGCCTCAGCATTGGCTGTGCTTGTCTTGCCACTGGCCTTGTCCCCTGGGCCATGGCAGATCTCTGCAGTGACTAAAATTCACCTTCCTCAGCACCTGGATGGGGTGTAAAGGTGTTGATGTGACATTTCTGTGTGTCTGATGGATTTGTAGGCTCTGCAGCTGGAAGAACCTTTGAGGGAGAGGCAGGGTAGGTTTGTGCTGAGTGTCCCCTGCCAGCCCCTGGCACTGTCCCCTCCTGGCGCCAGAGTGACAACCAACACCCCTGCACTGCTGTTTGTGTCTTGTGCCACTTTCAATGAGATCGAGAAACGTCCTGGGGAAACACCTTGGCCATTGTCACCGGCCGGCTCCCTTGCAGCCCGCAGGGGTTTGGGGACGGGGCTGGGGGCCAGGGACCCCCCATCCCTCTGCGTGGCAATGCCCTTCTCTCTTTTGGTGGGGTTTTGATACATTTAATGAAATTTGGAGGGTGCTAAGAGATGGATGGAGTGCTGGGCAGCCTGATGCTGCTGCCTTGGGCCATCTGCAGGTGTGATGCAGCTGCGAGGTTCCTGCCTGACAAGGAGCTGGGTTTGGCAGGATTTGGGAGTTTAGGGCTGGGATAACAGCCGGGGAGGGGCAGGGCAGGGGGGCACACTGCTGGGTTAGCTCAGGCAGGAGGAAGGCCTGTCCCACCCCTGCCAGGTGCATCCTTTGGGCTCTGTGCACACCTGGCAGCTCTGGCATCTCAGGTACTCACCTGGGCAGGGGTCTCCAGCCCAGCTGGGGGTGGGGCTGAGTGTGTGCAGATGCTCAGGGGCCCCGTGTGAGATAAACACCCGTGTTTGGGGTTAGAGCCAGCTCCAGGGAGGGTGTGAGGTTTGTTCTTCTGCCCTGATCTCATGCCTGTGGTCAGCATCTTCCCCTTGATGCTTTCCCATTGTGCATCCCTCTCTGACCTTCCTGAGTGGGGCTGGGGCTGCCAGTGGTGCTGGGAGTGTGTTGTGGTTTGAAAGCAAAACAAGTGAGAGGCTCCAAGTCAGAGATATAATTTAATAAGAAGAAAGGTAAAAAGGTTAAAAGAAAATAAAATAAATGCAATAACACTAAGGAGCACTGACAGAGTCAGAACACAGCCTGAGCAGGGTGGGGGGAGCAGTCCAGGTGAGGGGCTCTTCCTGAAGCAGTGATCCCACAGAAAGGTCTGGGAGCTCTGCTCCTCTGGGAATCCAGTGGCTCAGGGCTGCTTGTCCTGTCCCAAATCCCAGATTCTCTCCAGGTGGGAATGCTTGGCTCCTCCCCCTGGGCATTGGGAGCATCTCCCAATGGGATGAGGAGTCGTGCAGTGGCTCCTTGATGGCCCATTAAACAGAGAGAGCTCCTGGAGGGAGTTCCCTGTGAGTCCTGGGCAAGGCATTGATGGGCCATGAGCAGAAGAGCCCAAAGGAGGGGCCTGGGAAAACACTGCCCCACCTGGTTTAACAGTTCATGGAGATGGTGAGAGAATAAATACTTTGTGTACATCCCACACTGCAGCCCAGGACAGAGTGACCGTGGGGCAGTGAGTGACCACGGCTCTGTGAGTGACCCTGTCTCTGTGTCCCCACAGCCGGGCTGTGCCTGAACTGCTGGAGCCTGCAGGAGCTGGTGAGCCGGGACGCCGGTAACTACCTCATCCTGGTGGAGAAGATCCTGGGCAAGACCAAGGAGGTGTGTGGGGGCTCTCAGGGGGAGCTGCAGCATCTGAGGCCTCGGCAGCTCCGTGCCTTGCTCAGGATGGGCTTTGGCAAAGCTGGGTGGGGGGATTTGAGTCATGAGGTGTTGCTGGGGTTGGGTGGGGCTGGGCCAGCAGGTGCAGAGCTCTGGTGGCACCAGGGCTGTGTGTCCCACAAGGACCAGCCTGTACCCGTTGTTTGGGCAGCTCTGCAGATCCCCAGGGATGGGGTTTGATCCCCCCAAGTGCTGCTGGGCTCTGTGCAGATCCTCCAGCCTTCCCCAGCCCTTCCCTGGCCGTGTCCATGGAGCTGCTGCTCCAAGGCACAGCAAATGGAAAATTTCCTGTTGTTTTTGGTGGAGAATTCGCTGCAGCTCTGCCGGGTTTCCTGCAGGGCTGGGGACCACGGGCAGGATTTGCAGTGCACAGCAGCCTGGCAGGTGACAGTGGGGTCACAGCCAAGGGCAAAGCAGCAGCAGGACCTGCCACGGTCCCATTGTGTGCCAGGGAAGCTTGAGGCAGCACTGGTCAGGCAGGGCCATCCTGGGCTGCAGCCAGGAAGGCCTTGAAGGAATCCCTGGTTGTGGCAGGAAATGGGGATGTCTTTCCTAAATCCCCAGTGCTGGGATTCATGTGAGGGGTAAATGCTGATTTCCATTTTATGGGAGCTGAGAGCACTCCAGGTTATTCCTGTTTGTATTTTAACGGCTGGAACTGCTCTGGGTGCAGAGTGCTTTGGTACAGGAGGATTCCAGTGAGGGTTTATTGCACTTCGGGCTATGCAGGCATCTCCTGGGGCACTCAGTGCTGGCTATTCCCTGGAATAAAGGCTGGGATTCCACCCCTTGGATTTCTGTCCTGCCCAGCCTCTCAAGATGCCTGCAGCGCCTTGCCTGCCCACTCTGAGCCACTTCCATGGAATTTCAAGCATCGGAAGCCTCAAAGGGTTGGGTCATGCCTGGGAGGACACAGAGCAGGAGGTTGTGCTGCCCTGCCTGTCCCACAATGTGGTTGAGCTTTGGGGGCAGTTTCCCTGTGGAGATGAGGGAATCTCCCAGGTGTGGTGATGGGATGGTGGGGCTGGAGTCTCCCAGCACCTCCAAGAGGGTTTTGGGTGCTGCTCCTGGCCAGCAGCTCATCTCTGTGCCCTCGGGCTGTTCCCACAGGTGCAGGAGAGGTGTGACTATGACCTGGTGACGCCCCTGGCCCTGCTCTTCTACTCGGCTGTGCTCCATGTAAGTGCTGAGGCTGCTGCGCCCATCCCAGCCCAGGGCAGGCACCAAAATCAGGCTGGCTTTGGCTGAAACATCCCAGCTTTCATCAGTTCACCCCAAAAAGATTCTCTATGAAGCCAGAGGGGTCAGGATCAAGCACCCATTGCACAAGCTGAGAGACAAAGAAAATGGGCTTCAGGGGTTTTGAAGCTATTTTTTAAAGGCTGGGCTAATCAGAAAGGGAGATGGACAATAAAGGGGAATTTTTTTCTTTGCCCTTTATAGTTGGGCAAAATACACGGGCAACGTGAATGAAAAGGAGCAGAGCCTTCCCAGGAAATACTTTTTTATTATTATTATTATTCACAGCACAATGCATCATTATCCCAAGGAAGTCATTGCTGCCAGATCCTGCACAAGCACAGGCTGCGTGGAATTCATCTGTGCAGACTGTGGGGCTTAAAAAGGAATTTATATTTAGGCTTGGGCATGTGAGCCTGGTCTGGGGAGATTGGGAAGGAGCTTCTTGGAGCTGTGCCCGAGGGGATCCTGTGGCCTTTCATGGGGTGGCACAGGGGGAACCTCTGCTCTGCTTCTCCTCCTGCACTTCCAGCCTAAACCCTGGAGCACTCACATGGCACTCGGGACCTCTGCCCCTCCCGAGCCTCCTGTCCCTGTCCCCGCAGGCTCCTCACTTCCCACCCGGCTCTGACCTGCTCCTGAAAGCTGCCAGTGTCTACCACAGCTTCCTGACGTGGCCCGTGCCCTACTGTGACACCTTCCGGGAGCTGCTCACCTTCATCAGCAACGAGCTCAAGGCGCCAGGTGAGCGCTGGGGCTGGGGGCAGCACCAAACCCAGCCCTGGGCTGTGCCAGCACCAAACCTGGCTGTGCCAGCACCAAACCTGGCTGTGCCAGCACCAAACCCAGCCCCAGGATGTGCCGGCACCAAACCTGGCTGTGCCAGCACCAAACCCAGCCCCGGGATGTGCTAGCACCAAACCTGGCTGTGCCAGCACCAAGCCCAGCCCTGGGCTGTGCCAGCACCAAACCCGGCTGTGCCAGGGCCAAACCCAGCCCTGGGCTCTGACAGGGCCAAACCTAGCCGTGCCTTGGGATTTGCCCCTCCACTGCTCCTGGCTCATTCCTCCCTTGCCTCCTGAGTCCTGGGAGCGCACTGTCCATCCCAAAGCTCAGCTTTTCCAGGGGTGAGGACCCTGCTCTCCCTCCTCCTTCAGGATGGCGCTCCTGGGTGGTCCAGCAGAGGGTGGGACTGTGGAGGAGCAGGGCAGGGTGGTGGTTCTGGTGGGTCCCTTGTGTGCAGGGAGCATCCCAGGCTGTCCCAGCTGTGGGTCAGAGGCAATCAGCCGCATGGGTCACCATTTCCTGGCTGGCTTTCAGTCTGGAAGGTGTTTTCCCCAGCAGAGCCCGTGCTGGCCGCTCCCCCCAGCCTGCCCTTTGTGTGGGGGGACAGCAGTGGGGCCAGTCATGGGCATCAGGGTGGCGGAACCTCTCTGAGCCTGCTCTTCCATGGAGATTTCCATAGGGCTGAGGGACTCCCTGGATTGTTCTTTCCAGCCGACACTCCTTGTGACCCAGCTCTGGGCACATGCATGGGCACCACCCGTGCTCCTCTTAATTAACGACTCCTTGTGCATGTCCTGTGGTTCCCAATGGAGCAGCTCTTCCAATTATTTTTCAAAGCCCTTTTTTTCCCCCTAATCTCCTGCCTTTTGGGGGCCTTTGAAGAGCTGTTATCACACAGAGCACATTTCAGCCCGTGTTTAATCCTGAGCAGGGTTTGGGAGGCCTGGGAGGGGGATGAGGCTGTGGCTGGGGGTGTTCCCCACCCCCTCAGACTGGGAAGGTGCTTTGGAGAGTCCTGGGGGATGTGAAGTGTAGGGTCTCTGTCAGGGCAGCGATTCCTGTGAGGTGGGAACTCGAGGATGGGATGAATGGTGCTTTGAAAGGAACAAAAAGATGAAAAAATCATGTTTTTTCCCCCTGCCTGGTGCAGTGGGAGCTCTGGACTGGCCGCTTTACTCCCAGCACCAGTGGCCATGACCACCAGGCAGGGTCTGGCTGTGTCTGGCCTCATCTCTGAGCTGCAGGGCCACAGGGACATGAGGACACTTGGGGAGCTCCCCAGCTCCTTCCTGATCATTTCCCGCTGTGCCCGGGTCAGGGCTGTGCTTCCCATACCTCTGGAAAGCTCCAGGTGGGGGCTGCATCCCATTCCTGTGCCACCCCCAGTGCCCCAGGCTGTGTCAGGCGGCCCAAAAACTTTCCCCTCCCACAGCAGAGTGGGTTTCCTCCCCCTGCCAAGGGTGCTGTGTGAGAGGCACTGGGGAATCCCTCTGGTTTTGGGATCCCCTGCTCTTTTGGGATTCTGGTTTTGGGAATTGCTGCTGCTTTGGGAATCCCCCTCCAGAAGCAGTGAGGTGAGGATGTGTCCCTTGCTGCTCAGCTGCCAGGACCTTCCAGGCTGTTTGAGGCTTGCTTCACAACCCCCCTGACCTGCTGGGGGGCTGAGGCCAAAGCTTTTTATTGAGATGAGGGTAAAGATTAACAGGGAATGAGCTGCTGTCAGTATTTGCCAGGAACACAACAGCTTTGATCTGCGCCCCGGGGCTGGTGGCTCTGCAGGAGGGGCCAGTGCTGCCATCACCTGTGAGGATCAGGGTGGGCCCCCTTGGGTGCTGGGCCCCCGTGGGTGCTGGGCCCCCGTGGGTGCTGGGCTGGCTGGGATGTGGCCCCTGCATGGATCAGGGCTGGATCTTGCTGGTGCCATGAGGTTTTCCCCTGCTGACTGGGGTGATAGGGCTCTGCTTTTGCCCCTTGGATGTCACCTGGTGTCCTGGGGACAGTCCCAGGGGGCACCCAGGCTCTCTCCTGCTCCATCCCTGCAGGGGGGAGGTGGCAGTGACCTGCTGGCCCTGTGTAACACCCAGGACCTGGGGGCTAAAGCAAGTGGGAGAAGCTGGGAAATGTCACCCATGGAATTCCCATCCCACGTGAGCAGTGTGGCAGAAGGGACTGGGGCTGGAGCAGGTCTCCTGTCCTCTCCTGTAGGTGGTTTCCCATCACTCTGGGGTTTTACCCTTCACATCCCGAGTTCCTGAACTGGCCCCACACCCAGTGGCTGTGCCTTGTCCCCATGGGGACTCCTGGTGCTGCCACTCCTGCTCCAGGCAGGGGCAGAGCCAGCTCAGGGCTGCTGGGCAGAGCAGCCTGCAGGAGCTCTGTGCCTCACTGCCCTGCTCTGTCCCCAGGGATCACATTCCAGAGGCTGGTGAGGACGGAGCAGGGGCTGCCTGTGAAGAACTACCAGAGCTCCACGGTGTAAGTGTGGCCCTGCTGGGGGCTCCCCGTGGCATCCCCATGGGCTGGCATTGCTGCAGCATCTCCCAGGGGCAGGAAAGAAGGTCTGGGGCCCTGGGCTGGGCTGTGGGAAGGGCGAGGAGAGCAGCGGGGGCATTTACAGAGGGCTGGGACAGGGTCTGTGGGCTCCCTGTGCCAGTGACCCTGCAGGGCTGGGGAAGGCAGAGTCTCCTCCCCAGGGAGCTGCTGATCTCAGCACACGCTGGGGAATGCTGTGATCCATGATTTTGGGAGCCAGAAGCGAGTCCATCCCAGCCCCAGAGCAGCAAGGAGTGAAAACCCTGCAGCTCTGAGCAGTCAGACTTTGCACCTTTCCTTGGGCTGAACCTTTCCTTGTCATCCTCACGTTGTGAATAGGGAAACGAGGCTGGGAAAACAGACCTGTGCCATGCTTAAAGCTTCTCCTCCGAGCTGCCTCTTTCAGGAGGGAGGTGCTTTGGGTTCAGCGGTGTCCAGTGAGCCCTGTGTGGGCTCGGCCTGACCGTGTCCCTGTCCCCAGGACGGTGCTGCTGCTGAACCGCTCGGAGGTGCAGAGCGAGTTCCTGTCCATCGCGCAGAGGCTGAGCTCCAGCGAGCCCCCCCAGCACTCCACGCTGGTGCTGCTCCTCCAGCACCTCTACCAGGCCACCTTCGGCTCCTGCTGTGACCTGGACAGGCTGCAGCACCTGCTCAAGGTGGGTCGGGGCAGTGCCCACCCCAGGGTGCCGCGGGAGCGGTGCAGTGCTGGGTTTCCTACCCAAAACAGGGCTGGCTTGGCAAAGGAAAAGGGTCTTGGTAGTGCTTCTTGGAGGAAAAAAGCACATTTTTCCCTTCTCGGGTTAGACCTGAGGTCTGAAGTGTTTTGTGGGGTGTGTGCAGAGGGCTCAGTCCTTTTCCCCTGTCATTGTAAGGCAGCCATGGCACAGAGAGTGACACGGTAAAATCTTCAGAAACCTTCTCATTGTTATGGCCACATGTTGTCCTTTATACAGCTTTTACAAACCTCATGGGCAACTTTAATTGGTTAATAGCTTTCTTTTTAATTATTCTGTTGGTTAGTGAAAGTGTTTTGCTTGTCTATCAAATCTGTTCTCAGATTGTTCACATATTTTCTTTACTGATTCTCATGGGACAAATCCCTTGTTATTACAGGTGCGTTTATTTTTCACCCTCAGAATAGATTGTTGTGTTAAAGGAACTTCTCATTCTCAAAACGGCTTCATGTGGGAACTTACAGATCACTTGTTAGCTGGACTAGAAAGAAATGACAGGCCAGCATTTGCCCCTTTCCTACACTTCCCATCTCAAAGTGCTGAGAGGAAGGGCCCCCAGATCTGAAAATCAGCAAAAATGTTTGTTTAACCAGACAAACACTTGGGGGCGAGGCAAAAAAAAAAAAAAAAAAAAAAAAAAAAAAAAAAAAAAAAAAAAAAAAGGAAGAAAACCTCTGCGGTGTTTTCAAAGTAATTTTTATTTTCTTTGGAAAAGCCGGGGCGGAAATTGAGGGAGGCAGGGGCAGCGGAGGGGAGAGTCATCCCGTTAGTGATGCTGCCCCAGCGGAGGGAGCCCCTGACCGTGTCTCCCGGCTCTGCCCGCAGTCCAAGCCCCTGGAGGAGCTGTCGGAGCTCTACGCCAGCGCTGCCGATGCTCAGGAGGCGGCGGCGGCCAGCAGCGACCCCGCGCTGGCCCGGGAGCGCCTCCAGGCCGTGCTGCGGGACATCGCCGGGGCCGCCTCCTTCCCCGCCATGGCAGGTGAGCATCCCCCAGGTACCCCACCATGGCAGGTGAGCATCCCCCAGGTACCCCGCCATGGCAGGTGAGCATCCCCCAGGCCTTTCTGCCATGGCAGGTGAGCATCCCCCAGGTACCCCACCATGGCAGGTGAGCATCCCCCAGGTACCCCACCATGGCAGGTGAGCATCCCCCAGGCCTTTCTGCCATGGCAGGTGAGCATCCCCCAGGTACCCCACCATGGCAGGTGAGCATCCCCCAGGTACCCCACCATGGCAGGTGAGCATCCCCCAGGGTACCCCACCATGGCAGGTGAGCATCCCCCAGGTACCCCGCCATGGCAGGTGAGCATCCCCCGGCCCTCTCCCCCCCAGCTCAGCTCCTGCAGCAGCATGGGGAGTGGTTTTACAGTCTCAGCTCAGTGCAATGACCGTGAGTGATAGAAAACCACCGGCCCAAGGGCTGTTTAATAACCACACCGTGACCCACAAAAGGGTTAATTAAAACAGCACCCAAATGAGCTGTTCAACCTTTGGACGGTCTGAGGGTGAGATGAAAGCATTAAATCAGAACCCTGCGGTATCTGTGGCATCTGGTGTCTGTGCAGGTGTGAAGTGTCCCCTTGTCCCGATGGCATTGCCTGCAGCTGGGGACAGCAGGGACTGGGTGGCACCTCCCAGGCCAGCAGGGGTGGCACTGGGGGACCCTGCAAAGCAGCCCCTGTCCCTCCTCTCTCCCCAGGTGAGGCCCAGCCCCGCAAGCTGCAGCCCATTCCCCTCCCGCCCGCCCGCTGCTACACCTACAGCTGGGACCAGGACAACTTCGGTGAGTCGGGCGTTGGCCGAGCTCTCAGCAGCTTTGGAGAAGTCAAAGGTTCCCCTTGTGCTGAGCTGGGGCAGCTTCCCCATTCCTGGAAGGAGCTCGTCTGTTCTTGGAAAGGCTCCGTGTGGCCCCAGCGGGTTGGAGCAGGGCTCAGGCCTGGGCTTTGCAGTGAAAGGGGACAGTGGGCCAGGGCTGGGTCAGCCAGAAGCTCGGCTTTGCTCCTGCCCTCTGTTAAACCCGGATCAGAGGTGAGGATGTGCTGCAGGCTGGGTGGGAAGGAAGCAAAAGCCCAGCTGGGGTTTGCCTTTTCAGAACCTCGAGGAGAGAAACACAATTTTCTTTGCGTTGCAGCTGAGCCTTTTGTGGAAATCTAAAAGCATTGGGGAGGGGGTTTCCAGCTCCTTGCCTGACATCAGGATGGAGCAGAGCTTTGGCCATGGGGAGTGGCAGTGGGGTCAGGTCCCCACGTTTGCAGGGGCTCTGCTGGAGCCTGTGGCAGACACCTTCTCCCTCTGGTGGCTTTCAGACATCCTCAACGACATCCTCAGCAAGGAGTGCAGCATTGCCGAGCCCCTGGCCTCGGAGAACGAGGAGGAGGATGAGGAGGAGGAGGAAGAGGAAGATGTGGAGACCGACGGCGGTTCCCCCGAGCAGGACTCGCTGCTGTCCCCACTCTGCGCCATCTCCAGTGACTCCGTGTACTCCGTGCTGGCCGAGGAGGGCTCCAAGCCCTCGCGGGGGTCCCTCTTCACCTCCTCCAAGGAGTCCATCTCGGAGCTGACCGCGGTCTCCAGGAAATCGCTGAAGTCGTTCGTGTCCAGCCTGAAGGACTGCATGGACAGCGGCTACGCCGAGGACAGCGACGAGAGCTCCCTGGAGGCGGCGGGCCGGCCGGAGCTGGGGGCGGACAGGCCCCCCAGGCACCGCCAGTCGCTGACCAACAGGCTCTACAAACTCTTCAAGAGCAAGAGCCGGGAGCTGCGGGAGTGCCCGGGGCCGTGCTCACTGTCGCTGTCACTGTCACTGTCGCTGCGGCGCTCCGAGAGCCTGTGCGCGTCCCCACTGCGGCCGCGCGTCCCCGCGCGCTCCCGCCGCGCGCTCTCGCTGCCGCAGCACGGCCCGGGCTGGCTCGGGCCAGCCCCGCTCGCCCCCCGGCCCCTGGGGCTGCCCCGCCGCCCCTTCCTCAGCTGTGACGAGGATGCCAAGGTGGGCACACTGCGCGTGGTGGTGTTCGGCTCCGACCGCATCTCGGGCAAGGTGGCCCGCGCCTACAGCCGCCTCAGGTGAGCCTCCCGGGGTGCCCGCGGGGCCAGCCCCGCCGGGACTCTCTGCTGTTGTGGTTTGAAAGCAAAATGAGTGAGAGGCTCTGAGTCAGAGATATAATTTAATAAGGAGAAAGGTAAAAAGGTAAAAGTAAAATAAAATAAAGGCAATAACACAAAGGAGCACTGCCAGAGTCAGAACACACCCTGAGCAGGGTGGTGGGAGCAGTCCAGGTGAGGGGCTCTTCCTGAAGCAGTGATCCCACAGAAAGGTCTGGGAGCTCTGCTCCTCTGGGAATCCAGTGGCTCAGGGCTGCTTGTCCTGTCCCAAATCCCAGATTCTCTCCAGGTGGGAATGCTTGGCTCCTCCCCCTGGGCATTGGGAGCATCTCCCAATGGGATGAGGAGTCGTGCAGTGGCTCCTTGATGGCCCATTAAACAGAGAGAGCTCCTGGAGGGAGTTCCCTGTGAGTCCTGGGCAAGGCATTGATGGGCCATGAGCAGAAGACACCCCAAAGGTCTTTAGCAGAAGAGGCAGGGGCTTGGGAAAACACTGCCCCACCTGGTTCCAACAGTTCATGAAGATGGTGATAGAATAAATACTTTGTGTACATCCTACACTGCAACCCAGGACATCCGCTCAGCCCCTCTGCCCCTCCCCAGGCTCAAGGAGAGCTCCTGCCCCTCGCTGACACGGTACTTCAGGCTGCTGTTTTTCTACGTGCCCGTGAAGAGGAGCTGCGCAGCCCCATCCACCCCGCAGGTGCATCATCACCCATCACTGGCCCTGGGGGACCCCCTGGCCCGGGCGCAGGTGGGTGTCCACTCCTCGGGGGCGCCGTGTGGAGTGGGGCGGGCTGAGGGGACCCTCGGGGTGACCCCAGTGTCCGGTTTCAGGAGCCCTCCGTGGCCGGGATGGAGGGCAGCACCAACGACATCTCGCACTACATCGGCCTGCTGGACCCCTGGTACGAGCGCAACGTCCTGGGGCTGATGAAGCTGCCCATGGACGTCCTGTGCCAGGTGTGTGTGTGCCCCTTCCCCAGGGAGGACCTTCTGCTGCCCACACGGGATGCACGTGGGGTGGTCAGCAGGAGGTTCCCGTCCCCAGCGGGGTGGGTTGATGGTTGTGGCTGGAGGTGACATCTCCCCCACCTCATTTCTGCCACCCCAGAGTGCCAAGGCCGAGGCCGAGCCACAGGAGGACGCCCAGGAGCAGCTGCCCATCCTGGCAGACATGATCCTGTACTACTGTCGCTTCGCCACGCGCCCCGTGCTGCTGCAGCTCTACCACACCGAGGTGGGCAGGGGAAAACAGGGCTGGCCCTGCCTGTGCCACCGGCCCAGGGGGTGTGGCACAGCCACCACATGCTGCTGAGGCACAGCTCAGTCCCCTCTGTCCCCTGGGGGTCTGTGGTACCCTGGCTGACGCTCCTGGCTCGGGGACTGGGAGCAGCTCCTGCCCAGACCATGAAATTCCACTCTAGCAGAGCAGTTTTCCACCTCAGCACCTTTCCCCGTGGCACAGAGCAGTGCCTGGCAGTGCTGCCAGGTTGTCCGTGGTGCTGGAATCCCTCCAGAGCTCTGCTTCCTAAAGCCAGCCCTGCCATGAGGCAAATTCTCCCCACCCCGCTGTGTGCCTGGGACAGGTGTGCTGGGGAAGGCTCAGTCTGGGGCTGCAGCCCTGCTTTGGGGCCGAGGACCAGCTGCAGCAGGGCTTGCTGAGCAGAGCTGCATAGGGTTTGTGTTCCCAAAGCAATTCCTAGACTGCTGTTGGGTCATGGTGGGCTGGTGTTTTTTTCGGTAGGAGTGGAGTTTTAAATGAAAATGAGAGGTTTGGGTTGTTTTGGGGATCTGTTCAAGCAGTCTGAAGTCCAGCTAGAGGCAGGTGCACTGCTGAAAGGTGCTTTGAAAACATGGGAGGATTTTCCCAAACTGCCTCATCTTGTAAGGGCTGAGAGGGTGAAGGCTGCCTGACCATCTCACCCCCACGTGTCCTCTCTTGTCCCCCTGGCAGCTCACCTTCATCGGGGGGGAGAAGAGGACCGAGGTCTTCATCCACTCCCTGGAGCTGGGGCACTCAGCAGCCACCAGGGCCATCAAGGCCTCAGGTCTGTAGCTGCTCCTGGGGGTCCACCTGCCCTGGGGGCCTGAAACAGGGAAGGGAAGGGAAGGGAAGGGAAGGGAAGGGAAGGGAAGGGAAGGGAAGGGAAGGGAAGGGAAGGGAAGGGAAGGGAAGGGAAGGGAAGGGAAGGGAAGGGAAGGGAAGGGAAGGGAAGGGAAGGGAAGGCCTGGGCTGCAGGAGGTGGCTGGGCCAGGATCCAGACAGCTCTTCACTGGTTTGGGAGAGGAACATCCCAGTTTTGTTTTCCCTCCAGGAGTGAAACCACGGCAATGCCTGATTGTTTGTGCTGCTCCTAACTCTAGAATGGATTTACAATAAAACACCTCCAAGCCCGTTTCCTTCCTCTCTTCAGCACCTGCCAAATGCAGCAACTCTTAATCTTTCCATTTTACTCCTTTCTCTTTGTGTTTTGTCCAAAAGTGTCATTGATAAAATCCCTCTTTTCATCTCCTCATTTTACTGGCAAAGCCAGGTTTTTGTGTGTGCTTGGAGCCTTCTGTGTGTAATTTTTTTTCTTTTTTACTTTTATATTCTGAATTTATAACATTGGTGATATGAAGGGGGCAGGAGCAGCGGCAGGAACAGCTGGCTGCAGTTCCTCCCGGGATGGGACGCTCTGGTGAATCAGACTTGGGCAAAGAGCTCTTTCCTCCAGCTCGTGGAACCTCCAGTGCTGAATCCACTGTGTTCCCCTTGGCTTGTCTGGCACCACTTCACCGCTGCAAAAAAAATTATCCAGGGGAAAAAAAAAAAAAGTTAGAAAGTGTCAGGCTCAGTGTTTCAGGGCTAATTTAATGTGGGCAGAGATCTGCCTGAACAAACAGGAGCAGGGAGAGCCCCGTGCCCTTTATTGCTCTGTTTTCCCTGGAGCTCTGACCCCTCTGCCCCGGCTCAGCCAGAGCCACTTTCAGTCCTGCAGGGTCGTTTGTGTTGTAATTCCTCTCTGCATTCTTTGCTTTCTGCGGCTTTAAGCCACCTTTTCTCTTCTTTTTTTGCCCTTTTGCCCCAGAGCTGTGCTCAGCAAGGCCTTTTCCTCTTTCTGCAGGTCCTGGGTGTGCTGCTGCATCAGCAGCCAGGGAAGGCTGGGGATAAAACCCCCTCGTGTGACATTTGCTCCTTGTTTCCTGCAGGTCCAGGCAGCAAAAGGCTGGGAATAGATGGAGACAGGGAAGCAATCCCACTGACACTACAGATTGCATACAGCAAGGTCTGTGCTGGCACTGCCGGGGCGCCTCCAGTGCTGGGGACAGCTCTGGGACACTCATGGCAAGGACACTGAGGGGCTGGGGATGTCCAAGGAAGGG
Organism: Zosterops lateralis; assembly: GCF_965231275.1. Lineage (NCBI taxonomy): Eukaryota > Metazoa > Chordata > Aves > Passeriformes > Zosteropidae > Zosterops > Zosterops lateralis. The sequence continues at coordinate 771,478 of NC_139778.1, read as the reverse complement.
AACAGAGCTGGGAAGGGGCTGGAGCCCCAGGAGAGGCTGAGGGGGCTGGGGAAGGGTCTGGAGCCCCAGGAGGGGCTGAGGGGGCTGGGAAAGGGGCTGAGCCTGGAGAAAAGGAGGCTCAGGGGGGACCTTGTGGCTCTGCACAAGTCCCTGCCAGGAGGGGACAGCCGGGGGCGTCGGGCTCTGCTCCCAGGGAACAGGGACAGGAGGAGAGGGAAGGGCCTCGAGCTGCACCACAGGAAGTTTAGAATGGATATTAGAGAATATTTCTTCACCAAAAGGGTTTTCCAGCCCTGGCACAGCTGCCCGGGGCAGTGGTGGAGTCGCCATCCCTGGGGATGCTTAAAAGATGTAGGGTTGGTCCTACAAGGACCGAGTCCTTAAGGACTTGTCAGGGTTAGATTTAGGGTTGGACTTGCCCTTAAAGGTCTTTTCCAAGCTGAATGGTCGTGTGCTTCTCTCCCCTGGGCCGTGGCTGGTGCCTGCAGACAGCTGCCAGTGGCAGGAGTCACTGGAATGACGTGGAGAAGGTCTGCACCTCCGTCAACCTCAGCAAGGCCTGCAGGAGGCACGAGGAGCTCGGTGGGTACAGGGACCCCGTGCCCAGGGAAGGGTGGGAGGCACTGGGGGAGCGAGGGCATGGAGTGGATCTGGAGCAGATGGGAGAGCTGAGAGTGCAAGAGACACAGCTGGGAGTCTCCTGTTCTCCCGGCCGTGCTGCAGTCCTGGGGTGTGTGCCAATCCTCAGTCCCACAGCAGAGACAGGGGATGTGTCCTGTCCCACTCTCCCAAAACACCCACTGGGGATGGGGCTGGCATGGCTCACACCCCGCTGGGCAGTGATGCTTTCCAGAACAACGCTTTTTTAGCAAGGAGGGGCAGCAGGTAAAACTCTTCAGATGAAGCAGGAGCAAGGGCCAGGTGCTTGTCCTGCACCCACAGCCCTGCCTTGCATGCAGACCATCCTAAGCTGCTGCTGCAGCTCAGACACAGCTCCCACCCACCTGCCTTGGCCTCAGAAGCCTTTTTTTTTCTAATCAGGTTTCCAATTAATCAAGCTTTGAGCCCTTGAACAGCTCTAAAGCTCGTGGTCTGTGCACGCATTTGGTTTGTTCTTGTTTAAGAACTGCTGATTTGGCCATTAGACACATCCAGTTCTGAGGAGACTGAGGGGCTTTAGGTGCTTTTTCCTCGTGTTCCTGGTGCCTGGCAAGTGTTTGTCAGCAGGATAACCAGAGGAATGGCAAAACAGGAGGTGTCCCTGTGTGCCCCGTGGAGCTCTGCACTGTCCCCCCTGTGCCCATCCATGGAGCCATGCAGCCAATCCGGGCACAAAAACATCAGCAATGGCTTTCTTACCCCCTGGAAATGCTGAGTTGGATGTTGGTGCTCCAGTTCAGGGTTTGCTCCTCTCTGGGGAGAGACCTCTCCATGGATGGGGAATCAGATCCCCTCGGCTCCGCTGCTTTTCTCGTTCAGCACTTTGGCCACAGGGTGTCACTGTCATTCCAGGCACGTCTCCAGGTGGGCTCAGGAGAGGCCCCGCGGGGGGAGTCACGCCTTCCTCACACTGATGGGCGATGCTTTCCCTCCTGTTTGCAGCCCAGGGTGGTTCAGGGTTCTCTCCTGCTGCGTTTGGAGAGCAGCTGGAATTACAGAGGACATTCAGCAGGATGGGCTGTGTTCCCCCCGCGGTGGGATCCTGCTGCAGCCCCAGTTTTGTGCTTTGAGGTGCAGGGAGCACAGCAGAGCCCCGGGTCATGGGAGTTTCCTTCTGTTGCAGCCTCCAAGACAGAATGTCTCAACTTAACTGTGACCGAGGTGGTCAAGAGGCAGAACTCCAAATCCAAGAAAAGTTTCAATCAGGTAACTCCAGTCCTGGAGCTCTCACATTCGGGGAGATGAGGTTGGGCTGGCCCAGCTGGGAGGGGAGCAGGGCTGGACAGAGCAGCTCCTTGGGGGGTCCCTTGGCTGCTGCCCCCAGTCCTGCCCCCAGCTGCCCTGCCCAGCCCGGGGAATGTGCTGGAGCAGCAGCTCACTCACTCACTCCAGCCTTTCCCCTCAGCAGATCAGTGTGTCTCAGATCAAAGTGGACAAGGTCCAGATCATTGGGGTCCAGTCCTCCTTCGCCGTGTGCCTGGACCAGGACGAGCAGAAGATCCTACAGAGTGTAACCAGGTGGGAACTGCAGCCAGAGCTCCTGGGATGGGGCATCCTGAGCTGTGGCTTGGAAAGGGGTGATGGGTCTGCAGCCTCATTCCCATTCCCCCTGGGTCTGCAGCCCCATTCCTGCTGGGTTTGCAGCCCCATTCCCCCTGAGTCTACAGCCCCATTCCTGCTGGGTTTGCAGCCCCATTCCCGCTGGGTTTGCAGCCCCATTCCCGCTGGGTTTGCAGCCCCATTCCTGCTGGGTCTGCAGCCCCATTCCCACTGGGTCTGCAGCCCCATTCCTGCTGGGTCTGCAGCCCCATTCCTGCTGGGTCTGCAGCCCCATTCCTGCTGGGTCTGTATCCCCATTCCTGCTGGGTTTGCAGCCCCATTCCCCCTGAGTCTACAGCCCCATTCCTGCTGGGTTTGCAGCCCCATTCCCCCTGGGTCTGCAGCCCCATTCCTGCTGCTCTTGAGGGTTCTCAGCCCACACCTCACGCAGAGGTTGTTCCCTTGTGTCCCCTGCAGGTGTGAGATCTCCGTGTGCTACAAGCCCCAGGACAGTGACCCCCTGGCACCCCGAGGGTCCCCAGCGCCTCCCCAGGACCCCTCCAAGCTCCACTCCCTGCTGTGTTTGCCCATCGCCACCTTCAGTGGGGCCCTGCCCTAGAGGAGACGCGTCTCTCCGGATCAGGCTCCATCCCACGCCAGTCCAGGCTCAGGAGGAGGAAAAGGACACCCAGCCCTGCTTGGCCAAGAGCTCCTGGAGCTGCAGAGTCACTGTGGTGTCTGTGGTGGCTGAACCGCCCCTGCTCCAGGCTTGGCCCCTCCTCAGGAAATGGGATTGTCGTGCCCTGGTGTCTCTGGGGTTCCCAGCAAGGGGAGGAAGGTGGTTCCTGGAAATCTCCCTGTGGATCAGCAGATGCCAATACCTGGCTGGGAGGGCAGGGCAAGGACAGGGATATTCCCTGCTGGAAAATGGTGCCAGTGAGATATGGGGGTGAGCTCATGGGGGGATATTTGGGAAGAGGAATGTCCTGGCTCAGTGGTGCTAGGTGTCTGTCAGTGCGTGGGAATTACAGATCCCATTGTGCTGGTGAATACACACCCATGTCCTGGTGGCGTTTCACCTGTGACAGGTCAAGGATGCTCAGGACAGTTTTTTGGGATGGGAACAGGTTTTTCAAGGTTTCCCTCCCCTTCTGGAGGTCCTGCAGGGAAGCAGAGCCGGGATCCTGCAGCAGGGGCTGGTTGTGTCCCAGGGAACTGAGTGCAATAGGCCATCCAGGGATGGGACAGCTGCTGGTGGATCCGTGTATTTCCTGTGCATCCAGGAGAGCAATTCCCAATTCCTTCAGGATTCCAGCACTGACCTGTACTCCCTGTCCAGCCCCTGGTCTTGCAGCCTGCTCCCAGCACTGTGTGCCAGAGCCAGCCCAGGGCTGGACCCTCAGTGGGTGCTGGAAATCCATCAGGGGCCATGCTGGACTCCCAGCAGGGAGGGAAGTTCTGGGGAAAGCTCCAGGATTGCCTCAGGCCCACCTGCAGCCACACTGGGAGAAGGACCCAGCACCAAACACACCCAGTAACACCTGCAAGTGACAGCAGGATTTGAGATCCTCCCCCCACAAACATTCCAGCCTCTTCCCCCTCTCTTCAAGGCTGTGGGTACAGAAAGGTGCAATATTTGAGGATATTTAGGGGTAATCTGACCCCGTGAGCAAAGCAACAGGACTGGAAAAGTCTCAGGCTGTGTCTGGGCAGATTTTGGGGATTGTGTCAGTGCTGGCAGCACCAGAGCTCATTGCCTGCTGCAGGCCCAAAGGAGCTTGATCCCGAGGTTCTGTGTGCCCTGGATGTGTCTGGAAGGGCCCTGGCACTGCTGGGGGCTGCAGGGCTCAGCCACAGTGGGTCCCTTGATCCTCCAGCAAACAGGACCTGGTGACTCTCAGCACTGTCCCCAAGGGCAGGTGGCACAGCAGCAGTGTCACTTGAGGTTCAACCTGCCATGGGAAGGGCAGGAGCTCCTGGGGCCTTCAGGTGTCCCAGAGGACTGGTGTGAGGTTTGTGTGCTGCATTTCCCCAGGAAGCGTTTCCCTGTTGGAAGTTTTGCTCCTGTGCCCCTGGCTCTGCTCCCGGCTCCACTGGCTGCTGGACACCTTCTGCTCCCACTGTCCCATTTCTGGGGACAGCCTGGGGCCAGGGATGGACACCGTGGTCCCCAGGGTGCTCCCTGGTGTCCTCAGCAGCTCCAGGCACAGCTCCTGCCGGGGTCAGAGATGAGGAAATGCGAGGTGTGCCTGTGCTCTGAGGGCTCTGTGCTTCCCTCTCCTGCTGGAATCCACCACCCCAGGCTGCTGCTGCCCTGGGGGTCCCTCGAGGGCGGTGGAGCATCCCTTGGGCCATGAGCAGGAGCCCCAGGGCAGAGCCAGCTTGGTCTCCCAGTAAGGATCCACCTTCCCTGGCCTCACACCAGCTCCAGGAGCCCCCAGCTCCTCCAAGTGTCCGTCCTTGGCAGGGACCCCCTGAGAGCCCCTGCTGGGCTGTCCCCTCCCCGTGCCTGGGCACTCCTGGCAGTGCCAGGCCCTGCTGGGCTGTCCCCTCCCCGTGCCTGGGCACTCCTGGCAGTGCCAGGCCCTGCTGGGCTGTCCCCTGCCCGTGCCTGGGCACTCCTGGCAGTGCCAGGCCCTGCTGGGCTGTCCCCTCCCCGTGCCTGGGCACTCCTGGCAGTGCCAGCCCCTGCTGGGCTGTCCCCTCCCTGTGCCTGGGCACTCCTGGCAGTGCCAGGCCCTGCTGGGCTGTCCCCTCCCCGTGCCTGGGCACTCCTGGCAGTGCCAGCCCCTGCTGGGCTGTCCCCTCCCTGTGCCTGGGCACTCCTGGCAGTGCCAGGCCCTGCTGGGCTGTCCCCTGCCCGTGCCTGGGCACTCCTGGCAGTGCCAGGCCCTGCTGGGCTGTCCCCTGCCCGTGCCTGGGCACTCCTGGCAGTGCCAGGCCCTGCTGGGCTGTCCCCTGCCCGTGCCTGGGCACTCCTGGCAGTGCCAGGCCCTGCTGGGCTGTCCCCTCCCCGTGCCTGGGCACTCCTGGCAGTGCCAGGTCCTGCTGGGCTGTCCCCTCCCTGTGCCTGGGCACTCATCTCCATCACTGTTTGAAGCCCAATAGGCTCAAGGGATCAGAATCAGGTTTTAGTGGCACTTGGAAAAGGTTTTCTCACTGACTTTTCCGTCCCCAGACAGGTTTGTGGTGTGTTCTCTCCAGCGGGAATTTGGCAGGTGGTTGTATTTTGTTCAGGGCTTTTAAACTGCCCCTTTTCCTGTCAAACACTGCTCTGTGGGGTCTTGGTATCCGTGGCAGGGCATAAATCCCTCTGGGTTCAGTTGGCCCTACAGCAATCCTGGGGAAGAGAATTTCCCTCTCATAGAGAAAACCGAGCACAAACTCCAGGGACTCATAATCCTGGCCAAGGTTTTGACCACTGATGCTTTCTGGAAACGAAAGAATCCCAGGGTTCTTTGGGGTTGTCTTTGTACATTTTGTGTAGCGTCAGCAAATCCATGTAAAGTCTGTGCTGATCTGTAAAATACTGTGCAGAGAACTTCTTAAGTAATTGTAAAATATTAAAAGTTGGTTTATTTCCAGTACAGGAGCAGTAATTGAGTCAAGGAATTCCTGGGTGGGTGGGAGACATTGGAGGAGGCTCCAAATCTCCCCAGAGGAGCTGACCTGAGAGCAGGAAAAGGCTCAGGGAGTCATTGGCATGAGACAATTCCAGCACACAGCACAGGGATCTTTCCTTCAGGTGCCCCAAAGTCTCCTGCTCACAGATGGGTAACCTGGTATTAACCTGCAGGGAGAACCTGCACAGTCTTTATCAAATAAATGATATTTTCCACCCTCACAGGACAGCCTGAGGTGCTGCCCAGCAGCATGAATTGATATGATAAATTATTATATTTTTATCTCCTTAGTATGATTTTTTTTCAAGACAAAAAAAGAAGAAGCAGGGTTGGAGATGACTCAGTTTAGAGAAATGAAAAAGGCTGCTCCAATGCCACCGAACTCAGCTTGGCTTTCCCTCTCCCCAGATCCCCTCACCTTCTATGTTTGCTGGAGCAGGACTAAAAATAGACCCGTGCTGAAGGCCAGGGCAAAAATAGAGCCGCGGCATCAAACGTGTTTGGTTTGTGACCTGTTCCTTCCCAACTGCACGGAAACCACCCGCGGCTGCCTTTGGCCGTGTGCTGGGGCAGCTTTCCCTGTGGAGTGGGAGTGGGGCTGGGGCAGCTCCCTGGCTTGGGCCAAACCCCTCTCTCTGCTCACTTGGGAACCCGAGAGCTCCGTTATTAAAACCCGAGAGCTCCGTTATTAAAGCAGCCCTGGAACGATGGGGAATTAGAGCGGGGAAGGCAAAGCATCCCTGAATAGCAGCCGGGGCAGGAGCAGCTGGCCCAAGCTCCCCTGGCCGGGAGAGTGCGGGGCAGCGGCCAAAATAGGAACAGAACATCAGAGGAGGAGGACGAGAAACAGCCCCGGCCTCGCTGGCTTCCCCCTGGCACTGCCACTGCCACCAGGGCACTGCCATCCATGACCCTGCCACTGCCACCCGTGACACTGCCACTGCCACCCAGGTACTGCCACCGGCACCTGTGACACTGCCACTGCCAGTCGTGACACTGCCACTGGAACCTGTGACACTGTCACCACCATCTGTGACACTGCCACTGCCACCCGGGCACTGCCATCCGTGACACTGCCACTGCCACCAGGGCACTGCCACTGCCATCCATGCCACTGCCATCTGTGACACTGCCACTGCCACACGGGCACTGCCAGTGGCTGCCAGGGGCTGTGAGGGGCCGGAGTGTGAGCACCAGGAGGGAGCCAGCCCCGTGTGGGTGTCACAGAGGTGGCAGCCCGGCCAGGAGCTGCCACTGGGCAGGGTTCAGGTGGCAGCAGAGAGAGCTGTGGCTCCTGCTATGGCAGGACAGCCCCGGCCTGGACACCAGGCGGGAAACCCCCAGGTGGGCTTTTTCTGTTTCATTGAATCCCAGGGTTGGGTTGGGAGGGACCATAAATCCCATCCAGTGTCACCCCTGCTATGGCAGGGACACCTCCCACTGTCCCCAATGTCCAGCCTGGCCTTGGGCACTGCCAGGGATCCAGGGGCAGCCCCAGCTGCTCTGGGCACCCTGTGCCAGGGCCTGCCCACCCTCCCAGGGAACAATTCCTGCCCAATCTCCCATCCAGCCCTGCCCTCTGGGAAGCCATTCCCTGTGTCCTGTCCCTCCATCCGTTGTCCCCAGTCCCTCTCCAGCTCTCCTGGAGCCCCTTTAGGCCCTGCCAGGGGCTCTGAGCTCTCCCTGGAGCTTCTCCTCTCCAGGTGAGCACCCCCAACTCTCCCAGCTCTCCAGACCAGAGGGGCTCCAGCCCTTGGACTATCAGGAGATCACTTCAGGAGAGAATTTTTCCATGTGAGGAAGATTCCAGCTGCTTCAAAACCTGTCTGCACCCCACCCATGCACAGCAGTAACCAGGCAGGGCTCCAAAATACCTGTAAATCCCAGAGCACAGCGTTGCAGGGACAAAGAGCTGGTTTGTCCCTGGCCTGCCACACAAGAGGTTCTTTCTCTGTTTCAGTTTGGTTCTTCCCTTTTTTTGCCCCAGTTTTGTGACTGAAGGCTTTGTGTGAGCAGGGTCATACCTGGCTCTTCCTCTCTCTGTGGCCAGGAGCTGATGTTATCTGGGGGGGATTTGGCAGTTCCCTGTGCTGCTCTGAGGGTTTCTGTCAGCTGTGCTTTGGGGTTTGATGACATCAGAAAATATGGGGAACCAACCTCTTCCTCCCCCTTCCATGGGCTGCCACAGGGAAGTGTGAGCCCGCAGTGGGAGGAGGGTCCATGGGGCTGTGACAGAGATGGAAAAGGCAGCAGGGGAAGGGCTGGGGTGAGCTGGATGCTCCCAGCAGGGCCCTGGAGCGAAATGGATTTTAGGGCTGGGATCCCCAACTCGGTGGCAATGAGGGGTGTGTGCTATGGGCAGTGCCTGGGGGAGCTCTTTGGCCTCCCCTGGCTCTGTGCAGGGGACAGAGTCCTGTTCTAGGGCAAAACAGGGGGTGGTGAAGCCTTGGGGCTGCAGTGAGCAGCTGGGAGGGGAGGAGGACAAATCCCCTCCCAGGGGGGGAGCAGGTGGGGGAGCCCAGCCCCGGCAGGCGCAGCAGGGCAGGAGCACACCCTGCCACCCCTCCCGTGCCATGCAAAGCCTGGGGCTCACCCCGGCCCTGCCAGGGCCCTCTTCCCTCTGGAATTTGCATGGAAAACAGGAGAGAATGGCACGCCCTGCCCATGCTGCAGCACCTGCACGGTGGGACACTCCTGCTGAAGAGGGACAGACAGAGGTGGCATCAGGACAAGGCCCCGCTGAGCAGTGACACCCCAAACCTTCACTGTTTGTGCCCCTGGCAGGGACAGGCAGCGGCCCGTGTGTGCCCCGCGGGGCCGGGAATGCAACAAGGATGTTTTCATTGCCGCTGCCGTTCCCGGAGCCTTCCTGCCCGCGGGGCGGCGCTGGGGAAGGGGATGCAGGAGGGAATTGCCGGCGGGGGATGCTGAGAGCCCGAGCTGCCTCCTCCCGCCCTTCTGTCCCGCTCAGGAAGGAAGGAGGTTATTTTTAAACCTGGGAGCAGGTACGGAGCGGTACCTACAGGTTTTTCCTCCTGCCAGAGACATGGGAAATGATGCAGCGTCAGCTTCAGTTCCCACACTCCCTCCAGAAGGGTTTTCTTCCCCAAACCTCCCTGTCTTCCCCTTTCCCTCCATCAAAGCTCGGCACGTCTGATCCCGCTCGAGGTGCCGGGTGGGGAGAGGGGCTGACCCAGCTCGGCCTGGCCACAGGAGGGGACAGACACGGCTGTGCCAGGGGCTGGGGCTGCCCCACGGGGCTCCAGCAGAGCCCGGGCTGGTCCCGCCCTGCCCCACATCCCGCAGGGAGCAGCGCTCATCTCCATATTTGGGTTGCGCTGCCCTGTGCCAGCCCGGCCTTGTGCCAGCCCGCAAACACATCCCGGGCAGCCCCGAGAGCCAGGGCACCCCCAGAGCCCTGAGCCGCCTCCCCCGGGGGCCTGAGCGCCTCGGGTGACAGTGACACCCTGCAGAGGGCCCGGCCAGCCCTGCCCGGGCTGCCCCCCGAGCTGGCAGCGGCAGGAGCTGCCGGGGGGGCTCTGAGCTAAAGCAGATGAGGGAGGCGCTGGGACAGGCACAAACACCGCGCCTGGAAAAGCGCCTTTGGGTGGATCCTGGGCTCCCGGAGCAGCACTGCTCGTTGGGAGCATCCAGAGCGGGGTTGTCGCTGTCTGGGGTGACAGTGACAGTGACAGTGACAGTGCCAGGGCCAGGCCGGTGCCAGGGGCGGTGCCAGGCTCACAGACCCACCCCGGGGCTGGTTTGAGGGGATGGAGCCGGGGCAGGGCTGAGCCTCTTCCCCAGCCGCACCCGGGGACAGCTCTGTCACCGGGGACTTCTCCGCCGAGGAGGAAGTTGTCTCTAAATAACTCGCGCTTCCCTTTGTGCCCCGCACGCCTCGGGCCGGCTGCAGAGCCCGGGAGCCGCCGGGGCGGGCTGGGAGCCCCCCGAGCCCACCCTGAGCAAGGTAAGAGCCCCGGGGGGCGCGGGGCTCCGGCACTGCGGGGGAGCTCTGGCTGGGGAGCGCTGAGAGAACCTGGGGAGCCGTGCATGGGGCAGAACCATTCCCTTTCTCGGGAAGAATGAGGGCAGGGAGGTGCAGGGGAGCGGGAATGTGCCGCTAAAGGAGTTTTTGTGCCAGCTCCCCGGTGCTGCGGGGCACAGGGTTTGCCCTGGAGCCCGGCCCGAGCAGCAGCGGGGAGAGGACGCCGGGTGGGTTCGGTGTGGCCCCGTGGCAGCCCCTGGGCCAGCCCGGCTGGGGGGCGAGGGGTCCCACCCCATCCCGGCTGGGTGACTGAGGGGTCCCACCCCAGCCCGGCTGGGGGGCGAGGGGTCCCACCCCATCCCGGCTGGGTGACTGAGGGGTCCCACCCCATCCCGGCTGGGTGACTGAGGGGTCCCACCCCATCCCGGCTGGGTGACTGAGGGGTCCCACCCCATCCCGGCTGGGTGACTGAGGGGTCCCACCCCAGCCCGGCTGGGTGACTGAGGGGTCCCACCCCATCCCGGCTGGGTGAGTGAGGGGTCCCACCCCGGCTGGGGGCTGAGGGGTCCCACCCCACCCCGGCTGGCTTTGTCCTGTGCAGGGGACAGTCCCTGCCCGGCTCCACCGCCGTGCCCGGGGGGCTCTGCGGGGATTCCGGCCCGGCCGAGGTGATGCACATCCCGGCCCGGCTGTGTGCGCTCCTGTGGCCGCCCAGCTCCCCTGCCCTCCCGGCTGTCCCCCGGGGCCCCGAGCAGCGGGGACAGGGCAATAAAGAGCGATGGCAGCGGCGATAACGAGCAGGGAGCGCGGCCCCGGCCAGAAAGGAAGCAAAAATCGGAGCCCGAGCTGCGAACAAGCGCACGGGAGCCAACTCTGCAGCAGGCAGGGCTCGGTCCTGCCCTGGGGCTTCTCCACATCCCCGGCCTGCTCAGAGCTGACCATTCCCCTCCCCGGAACGCTGCTCCCTCCCGCGGGAGCTCTCCGGGTGGCTGTGTAGCTCAGCAGCTCTTTTTCCTTTCCATCTTTCGCTTAAAGCGTTGGCTCGGTGATGCTGGAGATCTTTTCCATCCTAAACGATTGTGGGGTTTTTCCTCTTGACTAAGCCTGAACACAGCGTGCTGTTGTCACTGTGGTCACCCTCCTCCTGTCACCCCCAGGCCATTCCTCTGTGCCCTGCCCAAGGCCACCTGAGGCTGGGACTCCTCTGCTGTGGAGGGGACAGCCCTGTGACCCTGCACAGGGGACAGGACATCGCTCTGTCCCAGCTGGTGACACACAGGTGGCTGGTTTGGTGCAGCTGTCCCAGTGCTGGTGACAGTCCTGTCCAGGGAATGGCTCTGAGGGAGCCTGTGTCACCCACAGCCCCTCCCAGCCCAGGAAAGCAGCCTGGCCACTCCCAGGTTGGCCACATTTGGAAGTCTGAACTCTCCCTGCTTTTATTTCCCCTCAGGTGGACAGTGCTTGCCTGGGCTGTTTGTCAGCACAATCCTGGCACTGGCTTTCAAATCACATATTTTTATTTTTTTTTTTCCCTGTGGTTGTTTTTCCAAAGTCGACTCTGGGGATGGAAAGAGATGCTAAATCTAAAAAGCTGCTGTTTCCGGAAAACCCTTTCCTTTCCTTAGGAAGAATGAAATGTGACGTTGGCAAGGAAGTCTCCAAACAGTCGGTGGTGTCCAGGAAGCTGCTGGACTTCCACAGCTTCAGCAAAGGCCTGGGGGCTTCTCCCGAGCTGGGGGGTGATGAGCACCCTCTGCAGTGCTGCTGAAGCTGTTTCACTGTTGACCTGGCCCCTGCTCTCCCCCTCCATGGCAGGACGCCCCTGGCAGGGCCGTGTCTTCTCATAACAGCCAGCAGGCAAATGGAGCCTCAAAGAGATGCTGGAAAGCCGAGTCTGGGCTCAAGATTCTCTTCCTTGGCAGTGAGAGCCCGAGGGAGGGCATCTGCTTTCATCTCAGAGCTGTGTGAAGGCAGAGCCCTGCCAGGGCTGGAGTTAAAGCTGAAATCAGGAGCAGGGCTCAGGCTGGACCCCAGCACACACGGTGCTCTCAGCTCTCCTGCAGGTCTGTCCAAGTGGCCACAAAGGAGGCAGGGCCCTTCTGTGGGGTTTGAGTCTCGTACCCCGAGTTTGGCCCGGTTTTCACGGGAACTGAGAGCCCTTGGAGCTGGTGGGAGGGAGAGCAGAGCCTGCCCTCGGTGCTCATCCTTGGCCAGGCTCCTCAGGGGACCCTGGAACTGCTGTTGCCTGGCCAGGCAGGAGGGCTGGAGGGGGGAAAGCTGCCCTTGTCCTGCTGTGCTGCCTGGGCTGTGCAGCTGGGCTGGAGGGCAGGGGGATCCAGGCCAGAAACAGGAGATGCTCCACTGGCAGGTGGATGGGCTGTGAGAGGAGGGAGCAAACAGGATCCAGCATCTGCCTCTGCTGAGGTCCCCTGCAGCTCCAGCCCGGCCTGGGGGGAGGCTGTGAGGGGTGGAAAGGATGAGGGGACATGGGGTGTAAGGGATTAAGGGGTGTAAGAGACTAGGAGATTAGGGGCCTAAGAGATTAGGGGTGTAAGGGATTAAAAGGTGTAGAGGATTAAGGGGTGTAGGGGATTAAGGAGTGTAAAGGATTAAGGGGCATCAGGGATGCTGCTGGAGACATTTCTCAGCCTTTGGAGCCGCCAGCTGCAGTTTGGGGCAGCCCAGAGGATGCAATGTCAGATCCCCAGCACAGCCTGGGGGACACGGCCCTTCAGCTCCCACAGCCCCCTCCAGCTCTCATCCCAGCCCATCCCATCCCATCTCACCCTGTCCCCTCTCATCCCATGGCTCCTATCCCGTTATTCCATTCCGTGCTCCATGTAGTGCCATCCCATTATCGCATCCCATCCCTGCTCAGCCGTGCCCGGGCAGTGAGTTTGTCACTAAACACGGGCTGCAGGAGCCGTGGGGAGATGATTTGGGGCGGATAAATAGAACTGAGAGAGACTGAGGGGATGTTCTCCGTGTCCCACTGTCCTCGGGCACACCGGGAACGGGGACAGGGACATCCTGTGGCCAGCCCAGCTCCAGGTACCGGCATTTGGGATCCAGGCAGGGAGTGTGGGGAGCAGAGAGAGGATCCTGGACGTGCTGGAGCCCCGTTTGCTGCCAGCCCAGCCCAGCTCTGCCCACCCAAGGGTTTGAGGTTGGGTTTTCTGTCGTGGCTTTGGCTATTTCTGCCTCGCCTCAGCTATTTCTGTGCCTCTCGTGTTTCACCTGATTGGGGGGGGTTGGAGATTTCCGACAGTGCTGACAGCCTGTGAGACAGAGCAGGGGGGCTGTGGGGAGCCTGGGCAGCCCCACATTTCCAGAGGACGGCCCGAGTCACCACGATGGGGCTGAAGTGACTTACCTGGACGGACACGTCCCCGTCCCTCTGAATGGGATTTTCAGTCTCACTCCAAAGGCCTCACAAAGGGCTGAGCTTCAACCCCAGTCCCGGGGCTAAGGGGGAAATTCCCTTTTGTGGGGACGGGGCTGTGCTTTCCTGCAGGGCTGAACTGCTCCTCCAGCGGTTCCTGAGAGAACCCGGATCCTCCTTTGTGCGGGACGAGGAGCAGCCCAGCCTGGGCCAGTGTGGGGACAGTGACCTGCTGGCTGGACCTGCTGCTGCCCACACACGCCCCAAAGCCATGGGGGTGATGTTTGATCTGCTGGCTCCCACCAGGTGGCCATGTCACAGTGCTTGTGATCAGCCCTCGGAGAAGGGACAGGGCACTTGGGTGTCCCCAGCATTCAGGGTGGCATCCCTGGCATTCAGGATGGTGTTCCCTGTATTCAGGGTGCTGTCCCCAGCATTCAGGATGGTGTCCCCAGTATTCAGGGTGCTGTCCCCAGCATTCAGGGTGCTGTCCCCAGTATTCAGGGTGATGTTCCCAGCACTCAGGATGGTGTCCCCAGTATTCAGAGTGCTGTCCCCAGTATTCAGGGTGCTGTCCCCGGCATTCAGGATGGTGTCCCCAGTATTCAAGGTGGCATCCCCAGCACTCAGGATGGTGTCCCCAGCACTCAGGATGGTGTCCCCAGCATTCAGGATGGTGTCCCCAGTATTCAGGATGGTGTCCCCAATATTCAGAGTGCTGTCCCCAGTATTCAGGGTGATGTCCCCAGCACTCAGGATGGTGTCCCCAGCATTCAGGGTGGTGTCCCCAGCATTCAGGGTGATGTCCCCAGCACTCAAGATGGTGTCCACAGTATTCAGGATGGTGTCCCCAATATTCAGGATGGTGTCCCCAGCATTCAGGATGGTGTCCCCAGCATTCAGGGTGGTTTCCCCAATATTCAGGGTGCTGTCCCCAGCATTCAGGGTGGTGTCCCCAGCATTCAGGGTGGTGTCCCCAGCACTCTGGGTGCTGTCCCCAGTGTTCCTCCCTACCTGTAAGGATGAGGGAAGGGACAGCCCTGGAGGGATGTGACGATTTCCCTGTGCAGCCCTGAGCCCGAGCAAACGGGGTTCCCTGCTTAGGAGGAAGGAGCTGCAGTGGGATGAGCAGGAGGAGGATGGAGAGGTGAGAGGGAGGCCTGGGCTGGAGCATCCCAAAATGGGACAGAGCTTCACCTGGGAACTGCTGGGCTGAGATGGAGCAGGGGTACAACAGGGCAATAGGGCATGAACAGGGCCCACACGGGGCTGGGGAGGGTTCTGGAGGATCCGGGTGCTGCAGGAAACCTTCAATCCACTTTAAGGGATGAAAACTGCTCCCCACCCTGGGCCCCCACGGCTGCTGCTGCGAGGAGGGGCTGAGGAGGGGTTTGTGGGTGCTCAGCCAGGTCCTGCTCTCGCTGTCTCCAGCACCTGTAGTTTGGAACAGGAGGATTCCCTTTAACCCTGCAATTTCCTTTAACCCTGCAATTCCCGTTAACCCTGCAATTCCCGTTAAACCTGCAATTCCCGTTAACCCGTGAATGTATCTGCCAGTGTCCAGGGTGAGCTGTACTTGCACTGGAAAATCCTTCTTTTTTAAGAACAGAGCCAGATGTCCCCTAAAACTGCCCCAAACTCTTGGGGAAGGCAGCTTTGGGGTCATTTAGGGTTTTTTGCACTATGAATGTCAGAATTATTGAAACCTGAAGGGAGAATTGTGACTTCTCTTCTTGCCCTTCCTTTTTAATATTCTTCCCATGCAAAAGGAATAAAATCCAGCTGATGCCATGGGTATTTTAAGAATTGCAGAGAGGAAGTGGAGATTTGCAGCTCTGCAAAGAAGTGGGATGAAGGCAGAGAAGGCTCTGGTCTTGCTGAGCTGGCAGACAGCAAAATCCCCGGGCATGGGATGAGCTGTGCCTCGTGTCTGCTGCAGGACAGGGAGGAGACCCAGGGGGAGGAGGAGGACAGAGAGCAGAGAACCCTCCTGGTGTGGATCAGGGAACCTTCCCGGCCTTCTGGGGAGCAGGGAGGGGTTCCCGGGACAGGAGCTCAGTCCAGCAGGGACTCAGTGTCCCCAGAAATGGGGACAATTCCCGTCCCTTGTGTCAGGGATCATTCAGGAGAGCTGTGGCAGGCAGAGAGGCCGCCTGGAGTGAGGGGCTCTGGTGCCCAGGGCTCCCCTTCCTCTGGGCTGGCACCATCCCTGCCTGCCCCGCTGGGTCTGGGACAGGGCACAGCCAGGGCTGGGATAGGGCTGTACCCTCACCCTCGGGGGGCACAGCAGGCACAGAACATCCCAGGGAAAAAAGGGGGAATTTCTGCTCATTTGGGTTCCTGTGCTGCTCCTGCCCGAGGGAGAAGCAGTGGCAGGACCCTGCCTGACCCCACCATTCCTCAGGGCCTGTTCCTGTGCCTGTCCTTTCACCCTCTTCTCCCATGACACTTTCCTGTCCTCCCCTGGGCAGCGTCACCGGGTTCCCAGCGTGCTGGGACCGGTTTTTGTCGCTTTATGTTGAATTTCCCCAAGCACTGGGAGCAAGCAGGGCCCCGTGGGCTCAGCCTCAGCCGCTCCTCGCTGCCAGGGGGGACGAGGAGCCCTGTCCGAGCCGACAGGTGAAGCCAACAGCAGAGTTTCCCATCAAGCGGAGCTCACGTTAGTCTTTGCTAAATTTGGCAGCCCTGGCAGCGCCCGCCCCCGCAGCGCCAGGAGGATGCGGATGTGGGGAGCCACCGACACCTCCAGCCGCATTCGGCTGCTGCTTCCTCCGGCAGCGCGGCCGGGAGGAGCCCGAGGGCAGGGCCGGGGGTCTCCCGGGGCTCCAGGGGGCCCGGAGCGCTCCCAGCAGGGGTTTGACCCCGGGGCTGGCAGTGCCACCAGCCCCTCCCCGTCTCGCTCTGTTGGTGGCCTGTGCACGGCGGGGATTGGGAAAACCATCCCTGTCCTTCTGCGGGCAGGGACTCCAGGGGTGATCCGTGACTCTAGGGGTGAGGAGGGATGATGTTCTGGGGTGTCCCAGAGCGGCACATCCCTGGGGGCACATCCCGGTGTTCCTGGCGGTGCCCGGGCTGGGGGAACCCCCTGGCCGTGCCCACCGCCCTGCCCGGGGCCTCAGCCCCTCGGGGAACCTCCGGCTGGGCAGGGCAGGGGACTGTCACACCTGTCACACCGTGCCCTGTCCTCCCCTGGGAAAGATGGATATCCGTGGCTGTAACTCGACGCTGGAGCCTTGCACAGGCAGGGAATGCCCAGGGAATGAGTCTGGAGAGGGTCTGGGATCAGCTGTGCCCCCCCACAGCCCCTCCCAGCCTGGCCGCCAGAAAGTGGCCTGGCCACGCCCGAGTGGACCACACCTGGGAGCAGGAGCAGGAGCAGAGCCCACACGAGCCTGGGGAGGGTTCTGGAGGCTCCGGGTGCTGCAGGAAACTTGAACGAGTCTCTGGGAGCTGCTGTGAGCTCAGGGGCTCGAGTGGGGCATGGCAGGAACTCTCCCACACGCGTCCCTCCTCCTGCTGCTGCTGTTGGATTTGGTGATGGAGATTTACAGGTTTAGGAACTACCTGGGTGGTGTTTGGCTCTAATTCTTCAAATTAAATAGAAAAAAAAATCTTAAATAATGGAAATTCAGGCTTTCCCCCCTCCTTTTTATTCCGAGATGAGCCTTGCATTTCAGGCTCAGTTTGACTTCAGCTGTATCTCTGAAATCCTGGGAGGGTGAGGATCCCCATCCTGCCCTTTTCGGTGCTGCTGCTGCTCCTCCCTGGGGAGCTCCTTGCAGCACCAGGGGGGCCGAATATCCCCATGGGATCCCCAGCTCGGGGCTGGGGGTTCCTGCCCCAAACACAGCCTGTGCTCTCCCCTGGGGCTGAGGGGTGACTCTGTGCCCTCCCAAGGACCATTCTGACCGATGCCCTCCCCCAGCTGAGCCAAGTGTGTCCCCATGTCCTGCAGGCACCACCCCGGGCCCGGGGCCATGCCCGAGCGCAGTGAGGAGCTGTGTGCAGCCTCAGCCCGGCCATGGACAGCTCAGGTGGGTGACACTGACCCCCCTTGGGTGGGATGGGACCCCCTCTGTGCTCCCACGGCGGCTCCCCGGGGCTCTCAGGGCCATGGGGAGGGGGTTCTGTCCCGTGTCCCCGTTCTATCCCCTGTCCCCTCGAGGGGCTGGCCCGGCTCACGTCCCCGCTGTCCCTTGCAGAGGTGGAGTCGGACATCCTGCGGCGAGTGCGGGCGCTGCTGCGGGAGCTGGACGGGCACCACCCCTCCTGCCAGAGCGACCGAGGTGAGGGGCCTGTCCTGCCCTGCCCTGCCCTGCCCATCCCTGCCCATCCCTGCCCTGCCCTGCCCATCCCTGCCCTGCCCTGCCCTGCCCTGTCCTGCCCCTGCCCCTGCCCAGCCCTGCCCTGCCCCTGCCCTGCCCCTGCCCTGCCCTGCCCTGCCCATCCCTGCCCTGCCCTGCCCTGTGCCCTGCCCCTGCCCAGCCCTGCCCATCCCTGCCCATCCCTGCCCTGCCCTACCCTGTGCCCTGCCCCTGCCCAGCCCTGCCCATCCCTGCCCATCCCTGCCCTGCCCTGCCCATCCCTGCCCTGCCCTGCCCATCTCTGCCCTGCCCCGCCCTGCCCCTGCCCAGCCCTGCCCCGCCCTGCCCTGCCCTGCCCCTGCCCCTGCCCTGCCCTGCCCTGCCCTGCCCTGCCCTGCCCTGCCCTGCCCTGCCCATCCCTGCCCTGCCCTGCCCCTGCCCCTGCCCCTGCCCTGCCCGGGGGCACTGCACACCCCGACAGTCCCCTCTCAGGGCCCGCTGGGGCACGGTGGCTTCACTCACTCGCCCCTCCTGACCCACAGGTGCCATTTCCTAAATCAGCTGCATTTGTGCCCCAGCAGCTGCTGCTACCACCCTGCTTCTGTCACCCCTGCACAGCCCCAGCAGCCTCTGTCACCCTCTGTCACCCCTGCACAGCCCCAGCAGCCTCTGTCCCCCTCTGTCACCCCTGCACAGCCCCAGCAGCCCCTGTCCCCCTCTGTCAGTTTAGAACAATCGATTTTGCTCGGAGCACACAGGGTATTTTACAGATTTGATTTTGCCCGGAATGAGCCGTGGCACCCCCAGGGCTGAGGGGTTTTGTGGTCCCTGCCCTGAGGGGGAGCTGTGGGCAGCCAGGGAGCAGCGCTGGGAGGAGCAGGACCCCAAACTCCTTGGGGCAGGTGGGGAAAGCAGCTGGGCACAAACAGAGCAACAGGAAACAAACTTCACATCCCTGCTTTTCTCCAGCCCCCAGCCCTGGGATCTGCAGGAGCCGTTCCCAAGGGTTTCCCCTTTCTGGTTTCCCAGAATTAGATCCCACATGGCAGTGCTGTATGCAGAGCCAGGGCAGGCCCTGCAGAGGGTCACAGGTGCAGGCAGAGGGCAGAGGAGGCTGCTGTGGCTCTCAGGGATGTCAGAGCAGTGTCCCAGAGGGGATTTTGGAACCCCAGTGCTCAGGTCCCTGATTCCTGGGTGAAACCTCCCCTGGATCCCTCCCCTGGTGACTCGACCTCCCCTGGCTCTTCCTGCCCAGGGATGCTGCGATGGACCCTGCACAAGAAAATCCAGCAGAACCCCAGCACCAGCTGTGTCCTGGTCAGGATCCTGGTGAAGGAGCTGGAAAGGGTAAGTGTCACCTCAGGGGAGTGCCACCTGACAGAGGAGAATGTCACCTAAGGGCGGTGCCACCTGAGAGAGGTGAATGCCACCTCAGGGAGGGGACTGTCACCTCAGGGCAGTGCCCTGGCTGCAGGGCTGCCCCTCTGTGCCAGGTGAGGCAGAGGGACGGACTCAATTCCACTCCAAGCAAGTCTTTTAGGGTTTTTTAGGGCTTTGGGGCCTGTCTGGGCACTGGGGCTCAGCACAGAGTGGTGTGGGACACCAGGGCTGGTCCCAGCTGATGCTCAGGGCCCAGGCTTTGTCCCTAAAGGGACAGTGAGCCCCCAGGAGCCCCTCAAGCTGCTCCCTGCACACCAGCCCAGCCCTCATGCTGCTGAACCCTCCCAGCCACTCCAAACTTCCCCCACCCCGCCCCACCCTCTGTGGCCTCAGGTAGAGTGGAAATTCCTCCCCCGCATCTCTCACTTCCACCCCACCCAACCCCGTGCCCTGCCCTGGAGCCGTGGGTGGAACCTGTTTTGGTTTCATTGGTTTCATTGATTTCCCACATCACCTTCTGGTCTGGTGCCATCCTTCAGCAGCCTCTGCATCCTGCTGTCACCTGGGCTGGGGACATGCCATGAGGAGAAGCAGCCCCTTTGCTTTCTCCTGAGCCTGCCTCAGTTTACCCCAAACCCTTGTCCCCCTCCTGCTCCTCCTCACCCCACAGCTGAACCCCACCCCTTGTCCCCTACTCAGAACCCCCCCTGGACCATTTTCTCTGCATCTTTGCTATTTCTCCTTTGACCTGGGAGGCTGGAGCAGCCCTGCCGAGCCTGTCACCTCCCTGAGGACCCCCCTGTCCTCCACGGGCTGTGCCAGCCCTGCCCAGGTCCCTGTGTGCACACCCAGCACTGATCCCAATTTCAATCCCAATCCCAGTTCCCAGTCCAGGCCCCTGTGCACACACCCAGCAGTGATCCCAGTCCCAGTTCCCAGTCCAGGGCCCTGTGCACACACCCAGCAGTGATCCCAGTCCCAGTTCCCAGTCCAGGCCCCTGTGCACACCCAGCAGTGATCCCAATCCCAGTTCCCAGTCCAGGTCCCTGTGCACACACCCAGCAGTGATCCCAGTTCCCAGTCCAGGGCCCTGTACACACACCCAGCAGTGATCCCAGTTCCCAGTCCAGGTCCCTGTGCACACACCCAGCAGTGATCCCAGTTCCCAGTCCAGGGCCCTGTACACACACCCAGCAGTGATCCCAGTTCCCAGTCCAGGTCCCTGTGCACACACCCAGCAGTGATCCCAGTTCCCAGTCCAGGGCCCTGTACACACACCCAGCAGTGATCCCAATCCCAGTTCCCAGTCCAGGGCCCTGTACACACACCCAGCAGTGATCCCAATCCCAGTTCCCAGTCCAGGTCCCAGTACACACACCCAGCAGTGATCCCAATCCCAGTTCCCAGTCCAGGTCCCAGTACACACACCCAGCAGTGATCCCAGTCCCAGTTCCCAGCCAGCCCTGCTCCCACCCGGTGCTGTGAGCATCCAGCAGTGATCCCAATCCCAGTTCCCAGGCTCTGGAGCAGCTCTGGGGTGATTTGCAGGCTCCCCCTCGTGTTGTGCCAGTTCAGCTCCCCTCAGTGCCTTGGGAAGGGATTTTATCCAGTGGCTTTCACAAATCCAGGCAGGAACAGCCACGTCACCCTTGGCTGTGGGTTCAGGGGTTCTCCCAGAGGGTTTGAGGGCTGTTTTCCTGTGCAGAAGCCAGGCCAGTTCTCCCCTGCAGCTGTTGTCACTCTGTCACTCCTCCCTTCCCTTGCCCAGGAGGGGTGGCAGCCCTCCTGATCCCTTATTCCCTTCATCTCCCTGAAGCTCTTCCAGGAAATCCCTGGCACTTGGGGCCTTTGTGGGTTATTTTTTTTTTTTTCCACTCCTCAGCAGCTCTGAGCCATCAGCACCAAGCAGGGATGATCATCTAGCAATTTCACACCCGAGTTCCTCCAGGGCTGACATCCACTCAGCAGTTCCCTGCTATTCCTTTTATTGATGTTTTCTCAGGCTTCGCTGCCAGCAGCTCCATTTAACTTGGACCCATCAGCCCTGAGGAGGGGGCCAGGATTATCTTTGGAGTGGGAATCTCTTTCCCGGGTTTCTGCAGGGGCATTCCCCAGGCTGATGCTGTTGCTAGAGGCAGAGCAGGCTGCAGGGAGGGGCTGGAGCGTCCCTGGGATTCCCATGGGGACACGGGATGGGAACAGCTCCCTGTTCCCTCTTCTCCCACCCCACCAAACCCAACACAGGCTTTCCCCAGAGGTTTTGAGTCCCCCCAGGAGTGGAAAGGAGCTCTTCAATGAGCTCAGTCAGAAACCTGTGCTTGCTCTCTCCCCCATCCCCTGTGCCCCTCCCCAGGGCCATCCTGCCCACCCTAAAACCCCGGGGAGGGATCCCAAACCAGACTCAGGGATCACCCCCTGAGCCAGGATGAATCCCTGTGGTCAGAGACAGAACCTGCCACACCCTGTGGCTGCTCCTGCCAGAGCCTGAGTGTCCTTCCCTGCCCTCTGCTCCCGCAGGCAGAGCGAGGAGACCTTCGGCACTACATCATCCCCCTGCTGCACACGCTGATGTACACCCTGATACAGGTGAGCTGGGCCTGGGGACAGGTGAGCTGGGGCTGGGGACAGGTGAGCTGGGCCTGGGGACAGGTGAGCTCCAACCTGCCCTGGGCCTCCCTGGGGCAGCATCCAGGGACATCGAGGGGTGGGGTGGTCCAGGGACACCGGGGGCCACAAGAGAAGCCACTCACAATCTGGAACAGCCACTCAGGACCAGAAAAGCCTGGGCTGGGCCTGGGTGGGCTCAGGTGTGCATTTCACATGTCCCTGTGACACCCAGAGTGCCAGGTCCTTCCTCCTGGCCCCTTTTCTGGAGGTCTTTCAGTGTGTGGGGGTGCACAAAGCCACCACCTAGCAAATAAAAAACAAAAAAGGGTCCCTAAGCTCCAGTGGGTGTTGCTGGAGGTTCCCAAACCACTGCAGGCCCTGATTGTGCCCATGTTTTGCATTTAAATCCGTGGTGAATTTGGTGCCCTCCCAGACTGGAGGCTGTACAGGTTGGAGCAGGTTTGGGGGTCACTACCTGTCCCCTCCCTGTCCCCCTGCAGGCTCCGTGCGTCCCTGACGAGCTCTGTGCCAGGATTTATGACTTCTGCAAGAGGCTGCTGACCCTGCCCAAGCCCTTCTGCACCATCGGGCTGGACTATGCCAGCAGGCTGCAGGTGGAGAGGACGGCCCCAGGTGAGGGGGTGCCCCTGCCCCATCCCAGCCTGGCACTGGGAAGGGCTGGGCCCTCCAGTATGGCATTTCTTATCTTTTTTTCTTCTGTTAGAGGCAGGATTAAATGCTCAGGAGATGCAGTTTTTGCGTTCAGCCTCAGATGTTTATTAATAATTATCTACAGTACAGTCTCACAAGCTGTGAGTTCTAGCTAACAAGATGAAAAATGGCTCTGTCTCTATATTTTCCAAGGCCTTTTAAGCACAAATTATCCAGTTATGAAATGACACCTGAATTATTTTTACTTTTAACTCAATACCTAACCACCCGTGGCCCACAATGTGGATTTTTCTACCCAATTACAAAACACCACCCAGACCATGAAGAAGAAGGTGAAAAAGAAGGACTCAGCCTCTGCCCTAAAACCTCAATCTTGCTTTATACATGTATTACTATATTCTAAAACCTTAAACTCTAAATTTTCCACCCTGTGATATCACACAGTTCTATTCAAACCCCACACTCACAACCCCAGTGCTGTCACTCAATTTTGGAAGCCTTTTCCATGGCCTCAGTGTTTGCTTGGAGGTCAGTGCCTGTCAGCACAGAAATTCTCAGTGCCCAGGGCTCCAACACTCGAGGGGTGATGCAGAAATCAGCTCTGCAGCAGCCCCAAGGTGTCAGTGAGACTGCAGGGAACAGCCCCATGTGGGAAGCAAGCCCAAGGACATGTGCTTTCCTTTTGATTTATTAAAAAAACTGTGGATATTGATCTAATACCAATATCCAACTATGACGGACAAAGACTCTCTAACAGTTTAAAGTTAGAAAGTGTATGTTTATTACACACCTCAATTTACAGATGGTCACAGGGTCTTTTATGTCCAGGAGTATTGAATACCCAAAACACAAATGCACATTCATAACTCTGGTACATCCCATTCCCCGCTCCGTATGGTAATTAGCCCAGAAAACCATTAAGCATCCATAGTTTGTTCTTTAAAATGGGTCGGTGGTCTTTTTTATGGGGTGGGGTCCCAAAATGATGAAGTAAGATGGGTCTTCCTCCCTTTGACTTTTTAACCTTTAGTGTTAGTGACAGCTGAATCCTGTTTTTTCCAGGACTGTTTGATTTATGATTGTATTGTATTGTATTGTATTGTATTGTATTGTATTGTATTGCATTGCATTGTATTGTATTGTATTGTATTGTATTGTATTGTATTGCATTGTATTGTATTGTATTGTATTCATGGGGTCTATTGATTATTCAGGATGCAAAAGCCTGGTTTGACAGCTTCCCTGATTTATCAGTTCCTTCTATGATTTATCAGTTCCTTCAGTCTGGCTTCTGTTAGCAAAAGGGAAGTCCTGGCTACATTATCTCAGCACTATCTATTTTGACTACAGTCTTTAATTCTTCTAAATCAATGCCTCACTTTTTTTCCTCTGCGTTCTTTTGCTCTGTTCTCATTAAAGTTCTTCTGGTTAAAGCTTTCTTTGATAGGAGCCCTTCAAAGCAACCCTTCAGAGCAGAGCGAGGTGCAGACACCCCATGAGGGGGAGGTGAGACAGGAGAAACCTCCTGGGGGATTTTGGTGCCGTTTTGAGGAGTCTCAGCCCACCCCAGGCAGCCCAAAAACTCCTCCCCAGCACTCCAAGGGGCACCTTTATCTCCCCTGATTTGGTCCAGGAATGGCTCAGTGAGCAGGATTGTCTCTGAGCCAGGACAGGGGGATTCAGCCTCTTTCCTGATCCAGAGACCCCTGGTGCTCCTCGGCTGCCCCCAAACATTGTCCCCATGTGGCCCTGGGGACAGCGCTCCTCCTGCTGCCTCCAGCTCTGCTCCCGAGCTCAAAGTGCCCTAAAACTAAGGAAGGGAAACACAGGAAATCATCCCAGAATAGAAGGGGATTTCTTTTTCTGGAGCCTGGCCTTTGTTCTTGACTGTTTTTAGCTCTGGCCCAATTCTTGGCTGTTTAACCTTGTCTCAGTGGGTGTTCCCCGGCTTGGCAGAGCCACCTGAGCCTCTGGAGCTGGGAGCAGCCCTGGTTATTCCTGCAGCCCTCACTCGAGGTGTTTGTGCCCTTCCCAGGAACCCTGTACCAGAGGATGGTGATTTCCGAGCACAGCCTGCCCAGCGCCCCGTTCCCGTACCAGGAGAGGTGAGTGCTCCCCTCGGGAGGGGTCGGTGCTTTCATTTCCTGGGCTCCTGGGGAAATCTGTCCTTTTCCAACACTCGGAATTAATCCTGGTTGGAACAGACAGCCTGGGCCTCAGCCACGTGAGGGACGCAGCTGGGTGACATCCAGCACCTCACTAAACTTTGATTTGGGAGGGCACATTCCTCCTGTGCCCGAATTATTCTGGGAGCCAGGGAGCTGCCCTTGGTGGGGAGACAGGGTGAGAAGGGGAACGCCACAGCAGCAATGGAAAAAGTGAAATGTGAGCTGCTCCTGCCAGCCCTGACATGGGTGATGTGGATCTGCATCTCTCCCTTCCCCCCTCCACTGCTGCCCCTGCAGGATTTTCATCTTTGCTGACCCGGAGCTGCTGCCCGAGGCCATCTGCAACGCGCTGCTCACCGACACCGAGGCCGCCCGGCTGTCCCAGAGCCCCGGGGGCTGCATGAGCTGCGTGGTCGCCCACGCCCTGCAGGCGGCCCTGGGTGACTCCTGCGACATCCACGGCCTCAGGGCCCGACTCCAGGTACTGCAGCAGCTGCTCCGGGGCTTTTCCAACGCTCCTGCTGTGGCTGGATGCCTTGGAGAAACAAGAGGTGGTTTGGCAGGTGGAGAAACCCCCCAGGCTCCTCTCCAGCCCCAGCAGCCCCAGGGCTGGGCTGGGCTGGCACTCAAACATCCTTCAAAGGGAAAACAGTGGTACAGCAGAGCCAGAGTTTGGAACCTTTAGTCTGAGTGTTGCTTTTGCCCAGCAGAGCTGAAACAGAGCCTCTGTTACCTCCTCTGTGAGCCCCTGGGCACTGCAGGGGTCTCTCAGGGGAAAGATTTCCATCAGTTTTCTCCAAAACCTCCTGGAAGGAGCTGTGGGGTCACAAATGTCCGGCTCAGAAACTTTGCAGAAGCTCTGGGCGATTTCCACTGCCAGGCCACCTCTGTGTGCCTGCTGTCCCCATCTCCCGAGAGTCACCCCAAGCGCTGAGGGTGCCCCAAGGGACATGGTGCCCATCAGAGGCAAAAGGAGCTTTAAGCAGCCAGCATCTCTCCCGGGGATGAGAGGACGTTCGTGTCCCCATGGAAGCAGTTTTTGCAGGGCTCATTTGCTCTTTCTGCTCGTCCCGCTGCCGTGTCCACGGCACATCCCGTGTCCCCGGGTGCTCACAGCCGTGTCCCCACAGGGCCTGTCCCCGGGTGCTCACAGCAGTGTCCCCACAGGGCCTGTCCCCGGGTGCTCACAGCAGTGTCCCCACAGGGCCTGTCCCCGGGTGCTCACAGCCGTGTCCCCACAGGGCCTGTCCCCGGGTGCTCACAGCCGTGTCCCCACAGGGCCTGTCCCCGGGGGACGTGGAGCGCTGCTTCCAGCAGGTGGTGGCGGCCGTGGAGGGCGCGGGGGGCTCGGAGCGGGGCCAGCACACAGCGAGGCTGGAGAGCATCTACCGCAGCCTCCTGGGCCCCGAGCCTGCAGGTGAGCCCCGGGCAGGTACTGCCACATTCACAGGGAGCTCTTGTGTCCCTGCTGTGTCCCTGCCACCCTGACAGGGAGCTCTCGTGTCCCCGCTGTGTCCCTGCCACCCCCTTTGGCAACAGGAGCAGCCTGAAGTGACCTCGTGGCCAGCAGGGAGAGCTGGCCCTGGCAGATTTCTCACTGAGGAAAGGGATCAGTGGAAATTCCTGCTGTTGGTTCAGCCTGGGCCTGGATGGGCTTTAAGGTCCCTTCATGCCTAAACCTTTCTCTGACGTGCAGGCCGGTGGCACTGCCATCCCTGCCAGGCTCTGTCCCAGCCTGGGGCCACTGGAGCTGCACTATACAAACTATACAACTATATATATATATATATACACACACACACATATATATACACATATACATATATACTATATGTATATATATACACAACTATAACAAAATCCCAAAATCCCAAAATCCCAGTCCTTGACATCTCCCCACACAGATCTGGAATAGCCAGAGGGAAATGGGGTCATGGTTCCTCCCCTGACTCCTTCCTGTGCCCCAACCCCCTCCCCAAAAGGTTGGGGAGTGTACCTGTGCAGGATTTTGGGAGCCGGGAGGGGCGTGGGACCATCACCTTTTGGGGACAATGTGGGGGGTGGGACCATCATCTTTTGGGGGCAGTGAGGACATGAGACCATTGCCTTCTGAGGGCAGTGAGAGGGGTGGGACCGTCACCTTTTGGGGACTGTGAGGGTTAAGATTGTCCCGCTGTTGTCACAGAGCTCTCTGGGGGTAAAAGAGCCGGTGCCGATGGGATCGGAGGGTTCAGATCATTACATTGCAGGCCCACGGCTAGAGGAGTGTTAATTTATTCTGCAATCCCTCTGCTGGCTGAAAGGAGAGGTCCTTCACTCCTGCCCGTGCCTCAGTTTCCCCCTTTTCATTTCTCCCTCCCACCAACGGTGTGGACACCTGGTGACGGCTCCGTTTGTGGGAGGAGAGGCCTCCCAGCCTCACACCTGGCCAGGAGCAGTGGGGTGGGGGAGCCCCAGGGCTGCCTCAGCCAGCACTCAGCTCCTGCTCCCGAGTGGGGAAAGGCTCCCATGTGCTCCATGTGCATCCTTCTTTCCCCAGGGAATGCTCCCCGGGAGGGGCTGCAGGGGACCCCTCTGCCCAACCCCAACATCAGCTTCCACCTGTGGACAGAAGAGGAGCAGCTCTGTGAGTGCCCCGGGGCTGGGGGAGCTGGGTGGCTCCAGTCCCCAAGGGGTCACTCAGCCTGGACCCTTGGGCAGGGGATTTGGGGACCATTGTCCCAGGGCAGGCTGGTGGGGATTTGTGCTGGCTGCCCCCCTCCCCAGGGGCTGCTGGGGCCAGCTGGGGGATTGGGGCTCTGCGGGGGTGAAGGAGAAGCTGGGGCTGCAGCAGGATGTGCCCAGAGTTCCTGACTCGGCTGTGGGTGCCCCTGGAGCCCTGACAGTGCTCTGATGGGCTCTGAGCAGCCTGGCCTGTGGAAGGTGTCCCTCCCCATGGCAGGGGATGGGAACAGGATGATCTTCAATCCCCAGCAGTCCGGGATTCTGGGACTGGAGTGAGCTCTGTCCGTGGGAAATGGGCCCGAGGACCCGCCGGCAGAGATCTCAGTTTGGTGGTTTCCCTGGGAGGAGGGAAGCCGGGGCAGGGCCGGGCAGGGCCAGGCTGAGCCCCGCTGTCCCTGCTGAGCCTGGGGGAGCCCCGCTGTCCCCGCTGAGCCCCGCTGTCCCCGCTGAGCCCGGCCGTGCCCGCAGGGAAGGAGCTGGTGCTGTTCCTCCGCCCGCTGTCGCAGAGCTGCGAGCCCGGCTGCCTGGGGCAGGACCTGGAGATGCAGGACATCCTCGGGGACTGCGAGTGCTGCGGGCAGAGCCGCTTCTCCGTGCTGTCCACCGACAGCGGCATCGAGCGGGACCTGCCCGCGCCGGAGGAGCCCTGCGCCCGCTGCGCCCCCTGCGCCCGCTGCGCCCGCTGCGCCCCCTGCGCCCCCTGCGCCCGCTGCGCCCCCTGCGCCCCCTGCGCCCCCTGCGCCCCCTGCGCCGCCGACACCGAGCGCTCCCGGCTGCACAGGAAGGGCGGCATCAAGAAAAAGCTGTCCCCGCTGGACGGCGTGGCCTTGCTGCAGGCGAAGCCCCCCGGGAAGCCGCCCAGGGGCTCGGGGACGCCCCCGCCGCAGAGGCTGCACACCGCCCGCCTGGTGCTGCTGGGGGACGATCGCATCCTGGGCCGCCTGGCGCGAGCCTTCCACTCCCTCAGGTACCCGCGGCTCTGGGGACAGCGGAGAGTGGGGCTGCCCTGCCCCTGGGGCTGTGGGAGCAGCCAGGGCGGCTGGGGATGGGGTTGGGTGTAGAAACATCCGTGACTTCCAGGGACAAGGGACTCTGCACACCTGAGATATTCTAGAATATGTGGGTTTATTGCAGGGCCGTGGGTAGAAAGGGCTTTGCCTTCAGCCACCAGCCTGGGCTGGAGGGAAGTGCCAGAGAGAGAAGGAGAGAGAGCAAGAGGGTTTGGGCTGAGGAGAGGGGAGAGAGAGAGCAAGGGGCAGGGTCAGAGTGCAGGGGGAAGAGAGCAGAGCTGAGAGCAGGGAAAGGAGAGCCAGGTCCAGAGAGAGAGAGCCAAGAGAGCCAGGTCCTGCTTACAATCCATTCTATCTCCTTTTGTGATGAATATTCTAATTTACAGTGACCAACCAACACAAGACACAAAATCCTATAGAATCTCCATACAGCCTATAAGAACTACTACATTACCATGTGTTATATTTTAAACTCTAAAAACTCCTCTTTAGACTTTTCTGTTTTGCTCCATTGACCTTTGGATCCCTCAGGCAGCAGAAGGGGATTGTTCAATCCAAAGGGATTCTCCTCCAGCTGCCCAGGCTGTTGTCTTCAGGTTATAGAGTGACTAAGGCTCGGTATCCTACAACTCAAAGTGAGCTTCCATTTCTATCTCGATTACAGGTTTCACATTTTCAGAATCTTTTGCCAAGCAATCATATTTATAAGGTTTCCCTGATTCATCTTTCCCAACACTTGGGCTCAGCCTTACCAGGGTGTTTGGCTCCCAAACTCACCCGGCTGTCCCCGGCTGCTCTCCTGGCCCGGGTGACACACACAGAGTCCTCCTGTCTGTCCCTGGGCTCGCTTCAATGAGCCACCAGCGAGGCAGAGTGTTTCCCCGGGCCAAAGGGAAAACTCTGCAGTTTCCCAGCGGCTTCCCCAGGGTCAGTGACAGTGTGGGTAGCCTCAGGAACAGAGCTGGCTGCACAGGTGATATATTTCCTCTCCTGCCCTCCTCCCGGGGGCTTTAGCTAGCTCAGTTATTAGGAGGATTTGGAGAGAATTATATCAAGGACGAGGTGAGAGATCTCAGAAGAGGCCCTTTGTCCCAGGCGTTTATTCTTCGAGTTTCCAGGGGGGAAAGAGGGCGAGCAAAGGAAGGGGAGACAATTTACAGCCTCCCAGCTCAGAGGAGAGACAGCTGGACCACAGCCAGGGGGGTCAGAGAAGGAAGGAAGGGTCACTCTAAGTGGTCAGGGAGTCCAGGGGGTCAGGAGGGAGAAACCATTTCCCTAGAGAATTACAACACACAGGGACACCAGGCCCTGCCAAAATCCCCTCTGAGGGTCCCCATCACCTCCCCTTGCTCCGTTTGGGAGCCTAGGGCACGTCCAGGGGAAGGAGGGCACGTCCAGGGGACAGTGGCCTGGCACTGCCCGGGGGCCACCTCCTGCCCCCTCCCCTGGGGACATCTCCTTTGTCATTTCAGGAAACGAGAGGCCCGGCGGGTGTTCCTGACGGCCAGGCTGGACCTGCAGTTCTACCACATCCCCGTGGTACCGGGCCAGCCCTCGGGCACCGCGGTGAGCGCCTGGCACTGCCGGGGCTGCGGGGGGAGAGCAGGGATGGGATGGGATGGGATGGGATGGGGCGGGATGGATGGGATGGGATGGGGTGGGATGGGATGGGATGGGGTGGGATGGGGTGGGATGGGATGGGGCGGGATGGATGGGATGGGATGGGATGGGATGGGATGGGATGGGATGGGATGGGATGGGGCGGGATGGATGGGATGGGATGGGATGGGATGGGATGGGATGGGATGGGATGGGATGGGATGGGGTGGGATGGGATGGGGTGGGATGGGGTGGGATGGGATGGGATGGGGTGGGGGTATGTCACAGGTCTATCTATCTCCTTATGGCTCCTGATATGGTGAACCCCCCTGTTCCTCCTTGGCTACAGGAAACTTCACAGAAGTGTCAGCCAAGTCCCATAGGAGCTGGATTTAGGGCTGGGAGTAGTTGGGAGGGGTTCTCCAGGAGCTTCTCTTCATGTTTTGGTCAATCCAGGCCCAGGAAAAGCAAACAATCCTCAGGCTGCAGTGAGTGTGAGCTGTGTTTGCCCCACAGGAGCAGGCTGGCCCCGAGGAGCTGTGTGAGGTGGCCGGGTACCTGGGCAGGGCTGACCCCTGGTACGAGAGCAACATCAACACCCTGTGCCACATCATCCCCAAGCTGGCCACCATGGTACGAGGAAAACCTTCCCATTTCCCAAAAACGCCTGCAGCACCTGAGGAGGGCTCTGTGCCCTGCAGGGCTCTCCACCCCCAGACAGAGATTTTCCCCTTCAAACTCTCCCCAGGCCCTGCCAGGAGTGCCCGTGTCTGGCACTGCCCCAGCCCACAAAAGCCATTGCTGTGGTGGGGTTTTTTTTTGACCAATGGGACAGGAAATGGCAGATTTTAAAAAAATACTTTTTCTGAAATCCGCCCCCCCCCAGCTCTCATTTCCCGGCAGTTTGAGCCACCACTGACAGCCCACACAGAAAGGGCTGAGCGTGGGGGCAGCTCCCACTGCCTGTGCCAGGCCAGAGCACAGCTCATCCCTCACCCTGTGCCCAGCGAGGTGTGAGACTTTGTGGCAGGATTTCTGGGAGGTGGCAGGGCTGACCCAGCCTGTGATTTGTCCCCAGCCCTCGTCGCCGAGCAGGGCCCTGGTGACCGACCTGTTCCTCACCGATGTCATCGCCTACTACGCCCGCATGGGCACCCAGCCCGTCCCATTCCAGGTGCACTCTGTCAAGGTGTGTGGCACAGCTGGCACAGCCCCCGGGCCCTCAGTGATCCCACAAGGGCTGGCAGAGCTGTGCAGGGCCAGCAGGGTCTGGGGGCTTCCCACAGATCTGAGCCTGGATCCCCGTTCCCCCAGCCCATCCCTGGATCCCCATTCCCCTCCCCTGGATTCCTGGATCCCCATTCCCCCCTGGATCCCCGTTCCCCCAGCCCATCCCTGGATCCCCATTCCCCTCCCCTGGATTCCTGGATCCGCATTCTCCTCTGGATTCCTGTTCCCCCAGCCTGTCCCTGGATCCCCATTCCCCCCCTGGACCCCCTGGATTCCCCCAGCCCATCTCTGTTCCCCTAGCTGGAGCCCCTGATCCTGGCAAGGCCATTCCAGGATCTCAGCTCAGCAAAGGGAGCTTTGATGTTCCCCCCAGGGTGACAGAATTCCTGCTCTGCTGGGCTCAGGGTCCTCAGGAGCCCCAGTTCCTCCTCCTGCTTTTGCTGCTGGGAGCGAACAGGGCTTTGCTGAACAGCTTTGCCAAAAGCTCCCTGTACCTGCAGGGGCTTTGCAGGGTTTCCTGCAGCATCGTTTGATTTATTTCCTGTCAGCTTTGCTCTGAAATGCAAGACCAAGGCCTGTCCTTTGATAGGAGAGCAAAGAAGGGCTGAATTTGGGCATGCACCACCAGCCCTGCCCTCCCTGCAGCCCCTCCACAGCTCAGGCCGTGCACAGGGCTCCTTTCCATCAGCTCACAGCCACTGTGGCGCCTCTTGCAGCACAGAAGAAGCCCCTGCATGAGCAAACTGGCATGGGAGCTTTGGGAATTCCTGGTGGAGCATCCCCAGGATTTATGTTCACTAATAACCCACGGCCTGTCGGTCTTTGGAGCACCCAAAGGTTGGATCAGAGAGAAACTGCGTC
The DNA here is from genome assembly GCF_965231275.1 of Zosterops lateralis. NCBI lineage: Eukaryota > Metazoa > Chordata > Aves > Passeriformes > Zosteropidae > Zosterops > Zosterops lateralis. The sequence continues at coordinate 739,734 of NC_139778.1, read as the reverse complement.
CCCTGGAGCTCAGCAGCATCTCGGCCTGGCCCGGGGGAGGGGCTCGCGGTGGTGTGGGTGGGAGCTGACTCATCTCTGAGGGCACAGTGGCATCCAGTGGCAGGGGGCACTGCCCGTGGCTCGGCTGGACACGTCCCCGGGGCTTCTGGCAAGGTCTGCCACACTCCTGGAGCTCAGGAATTGGAGCCAGGGCAGCTCCCCCATCCCACAGGGGATGTTCTCTCAGGGATGTTCCTGTATGGGATGTGTCTCCCAGGGATGTTCCTGTATGGGATGTTCCTCTCAGGGATGTTCTCTCAGGGATGTGTCCCTCAGGGATGTTCTCTCAGGGATATTCCTGTATGGGATGTGTCTCCCAGGGATGTTCCTCTCAGGGATGTTCTCTCAGGGATGTTCCTGTATGGGATGTGTCTGTCAGGGATGTTCTCCCAGGGATGTTCTCTCAGGGATGTTCTCCCAGGGATGTGTCCCTCAGGGATGTTTTCTAAGGGATGTTCTCTCAGGGATGTTCCTCTCAGGGATGTTCTCTCAGGGATGTTCTCTCAGGGATGTTCTCCCAGGGATGTTCCTGTATGGGATGTGTCTGTCAGGGATGTGTCTCTCAGGGATGTGTCCCTCAGGGATGTTCCTGTATGGGATGTGTCCCTCAGGGATGTGTCCCTCAGGGATGTTCCTGTATGGGATGTGTCCCTCAGGGATGTGTCCCTCAGGGATGTTTCTGTATGGGATGTGTCCCTCAGCGATGTTCTCCCAGGGATGTTCCTGTATGGGATGTGTCTCTCAGGGATGTGTCCCTCAGCGATGTTCTCCCAGGGATGTTCCTGTATGGGATGTTCCTCTCAGGGATGTTCCTCTCAGGGATGTTCTCTCAGGGATGTGTCTGTCAGGGATGTTCTTTCAGGGATGTTCTCCCAGGGATGTTCCTCTCAGGGATGTGTCCCTCAGGGATGTTCTCTCAGGGATGTTCCTGTATAGGATGTGTCTGTCAGGGATGTTCTCTCAGGGATGTTCCCTCAGGGATGTTCTCTCAGGGATGTTCTCTCAGGGATGTGTCCCTCAGGGATGTTCCTCTCAGGGATGTTTTCTAAGGGATGTTCTCTCAGGGATGTTCTCTCAGGGATGTTCCTGTATGGGATGTGTCTGTCAGGGATGTTCTCCCAGGGATGTGTCCCTCAGGGATGTTCCTCTCAGGGATGTTTTCTAAGGGATGTTCTCTCAGGGATGTTCTCTCAGGGATGTTCCTGTATGGGATGTGTCTGTCAGGGATGTTCTCCCAGGGATGTTCTCCCAGGGATGTTCCTCTCAGGGATGTTCTCTCAGGGATGTTCCTCTCAGGGATGTTCTCCCAGGGATGTGTCCCTCAGGGATGTTTTCTAAGGGATGTTCTCTCAGGGATGTTCTCTCAGGGATGTTCCTCTCAGGGATGTTCTCTCAGGGATGTGTCTCTCAGGGATGTTCTCCCAGGGATGTTCCTGTATGGGATGTGTCTGTCAGGGATGTTCTCTCAGGGATGTTCTCTCAGGGATGTTCTCTCAGGGATGTTCTCTCAGGGATGTTCCTATATGGGATGTGTCTGTCAGGGATGTTCTCCCAGGGATGTTCTCCCAGGGATGTTCCTCTCAGGGATGTTCCTCTCAGGGATGTTCCCTCAAGGATGTTCTCTCAGGGATGTTCCTCTCAGGGATGTGTCCCTCAGGGATGTTCCCTCAAGGATGTTCTCTCAGGGATGTTCTCCCAGGGATGTTCTCTCAGGGATGTTCCTCTCAGGGATGTTCCTCTCAGGGATGTTCTCTCAGGGATGTTCTCCCAGGGATGTTCCTGTATGGGATGTGTCTGTCAGGGATGTGTCCCTCAGGGATGTTCTCTCAGGGATGTTCCTCTCAGGGATGTGTCCCTCAGGGATGTTCTCCCAGGGATGTTCCTGTATGGGATGTGTCTCTCAGGGATGTTCTCTCAGGGATGTTCTCCCAGGGATGTTCTCTCAGGGATGTTCCTCTCAGGGATGTTTTCTAAGGGATGTTCTCTCAGGGATGTTCTCTCAGCGATGTTCTCCCAGGGATGTTCCTGTATGGGATGTGTCTCTCAGGGATGTTCCCTCAGGGATGTTCTCTCAGGGATGTTCTCTCAGGGATGTTCCCTCAGGGATGTTCTCTCAGGGATGTGTCCCTCAGCGATGTTCTCTCTTCCAGGTCCTGTTCCAGGACCCAGCACAGGACCCAGCTGAGGACGTGTTCCTCACGGAGCTGCTGACCCAGGTGCAGGACAGCCCCTCTCACAGAGGTGTGTGTGTTCCCCCAGCCGCAGCCTGGACAGAGCTCCTGCCCTCCCCAGCCAGCCCAGCCCATCCCCAGCCTGCAGAGCTCCAGGCCATGGGCAATATTCCTCATTCCTGACAGGATTTCCCCAATGCCTTCATCTCCCTCTGGGCCCAGGAAATCAGGCTCAATGGAAGCCCTGGTGGCCACGGGTTCCTTCAGCCAGAGCTTGCAGTCTGTGCCTTTGGTTGGCCCCAGGGCACTCAGAAGTTGGATCAAAGCCCTGATTTAGTTGAGGAGACAAGCTGGGCTTCACAGCCAGAGTTGTTTCCTGTTAGAAATCCAGTTCCTCGAGTTGCCAGGAATGGAACAAGAGTGCTTGAAGGCTGGGCTGTTCCAGGAGTCCCATCCAGCTCCTCCCTCAGTGCACTCTAGTGTCCAGTCCAGTGGATATTTGTCACTGAGGTTGGGCACGGAGCCTGCAGTGAGTCCATCCCTCTGGCACAGAGCCCCAGCCCCCACGGCAGGGACGGAAGGGACAAAGTTTGACAAAAGGCTCCTGTGTGACCCCGGGGTGGCTCAGCCCGTGGGGGGATCCCTCTCTGCTGAGCACAGACAGTGGGATGAGGGGAATTCATCCCTCCTTGTTCTCTCCTTGCAGAGCTGAACACGGCCAAGAGGAAAGGCACCCTGGATGGCCCTGGCATCGACCTCACTGTCACCTACAGGAAGGTGAGTGGGGCTGCCTGCACCCCAAATCTCTGCTCCCAGGGATGCCCAGCAGGGCACTGATCTAAAAGGAGGCTGACTCTCCCTCTCCTCTGGAACTGCCCTCCAAGCAAGGCCAGAGAGGCTGTTGGCTCACCCTGTATTTGTGACAAGCTGTCTCCAGCCCTGTCCACACCCAGCCCTGCCAGGGGCACTGACAGGACACTGTTCCTGCCCACAGGTTGTGCTCAGTGACAGGCAGAAGGAGCTGGCCCTGTCCCTGCGCTCCACAGGCCTGCTGATGAAGGCCATCCCTGCTGAGGAGGTTCAAGGTGGGTTCTTCCTGCTTTGCTGAGGTTTCTGGTGCTCAGTGGAGTAAATCTGGCCATGGTCCCTGGTGCCTGCTGTGTCTGGGCACTGGGGGTGGAATCAGTGACAGGAATGTTGGTGTCCCCGTGGTCTGGTGGGGTTTTCTCACTCAGGAATGATGTGTCTGAGGCTCAGACAGGATTTAAGCATCTTCCCTCTGCTCCAGCCTTCCTCTTTCACCTGGCCCTTAGCGCAGCCTCTGAGCTTCCCACCCTGGTCACAACCTCACACAATTCCTTTGCCATGGAGCGTGCTGGAGTCCTGTGTGTCCACACACAGTCAGTGCTCCCAAAGGTGGGGCAGGCCCCTGCAGGACCAACCCTCAGCTTCTATCACAGGCCTGGGCTGTCTGAATGTGACCATCACCGAAATCATCAGGACCAACAACCTGGCAGGACGGTCGTTCTCAGTGAGTACCTGTGGGATGCTTGGGGGCCTCAATCCCTTACAGCAGCAGAAAAAGGGGCAGCCCCGTGGGGAGGAGAAGGTTTTGGGGCCACACTGAATCCTGTCTCAGGGGCTCCTGAATGCCTGAGCTGCTGCTGGGCTTACTCTGTGACCACAGAGACCAAGTGGAGCAATAAATCTTGGTCCCACCTGGGTCCCAGGCAGGGTCTCTAGTTCTGCCATCAGCTCCATCAGCTCCACGCCTTCAGCTGCAGTGGGAGAAAGCCCTCAGCAGGCTCTCCGTCATCTCCCCATCCAGGCTGTGGCAAACAGGTTAAAAACACGGAATATCAAAGTCAGGAGCCCAGAGCAGAGACCCTTCACGGTGCGGCTGGACAAGGACAGCAGGAGAACCTACAGGGACGTGATCGGGTGAGAACCCCGGGGCACCAGGCTCTGCATACCCACCCTGCAACCCCTCCTGTCTCCCAGAGAGCCCTGATCCTCACCCAGGACCAAACCCCCACCTTTCTTCTCCAGGGAAAGCAGGGCACACGGGTGCTCCCCTAGATTTGTGTTTTCGGGTGATGGTGGAGGAATAAAACGGTTCTTTACACAAAAGGTGCTGTCATTGAGACAGCAGAAAACCAGGCACCTCCAGGGACAAACAGAGCTTAGATCTCCTCAATTATGAATTGTATCACGATGCTGATGCTCTCTGCACTGACTGCATCCCTCACCTGGGGGTCTCCAGCAGGTGCAGGTGGGGGAGAGGGCCCAGCCCTGTGGGATTAATGTGCCTGGAGCAGCTGCAGGACCTGGGGTGTGCTGATGGTTCAAGGCTCAGCCAACACAACCTGTGAATTCCTGAGTCACACTGAGCCAGGCTCAGGATCCTGGGTTTGTGTCAAGCAGTGACACACAGCAGCTCATCTCTGCAGTCAAACCCGGCTGGAGAAAGCACAAAAGCAGCTGCGGCTCGCAGTGGGAGAGCCTTCCCACAGCAGGGAGCGCAGAGAGCTGGGGTTTGCTGAGAGATCAGATCTACACATGCAGGAAATGTATTCTGTGCTCTTCCAGCCTGGAGGTGTCTCCCTGCCTCGAGCCCAGCTACTGCCTGCAGAAGACCAGGACCATGAAATTCAGCTCTGATGAAACAGAAGATGTGGGGCTCGTGAAATACCTGCCCAAATCTCTGCTGCTGCCCATCAACACCTTTGCAGGAGTCATCCAATGAAGGAAATGGGAAAAGGTGCTGTGAGTTATGGCGTGGGGTCAGCACACAGGACACGGGAAAAGAAGCACACTAAAAGCCACCAGTGGTGACTTTAAATGACAATGGTGTGAAAAGATGCCCCAGGAGAGCTGGATGGTCTTGGAGGGCACAGCCATTGGCCTGAGGGTGACGGTGTGACAGCCCCTGCCAGGGGCACAGCCATGGCCTGCTGGTGACAGTGTGACAGCCCCTGCCAGGGGCACAGCCATGGCCTGAGGTGACAGTGGGACAGCCCCTGCCAGGGGCACAGCCGTGCTGCAGGACTGATCTTTCCCCTTTTACACAACTCAGGGAAAAGCTCCTCCACTCAGGAGGAGGGAGGCAGATCCATGGCAGGTGGTGCTGGCTGTCCTGTGGAGCCCAGTGCAGCCAGCAGCAGCAGCAATATTAATTTTGGAGATGTCCCACAGCCCTGCAGGGATCAGTTTTTCACCTCACATCCCAAACATGGTTGGTGCTCCCTAGTGCCAGACTTGGGCAGGAAACATTCTGTCCCTGAGGGGAGTGGAAGGGAGGCAGGAGGCTCACAGGCATGGCAGGAAACCCCTGCACAAGCAGCTGTTGTTATGTCAATATGGGGTTTAGGGGTGACCCTCTGCCTCTTCGGGGCTTCACTCTGGGGTTTGTACACACAAAGAAAATGCTCAAAAAGCCAAAAGGCTTTGAGCTGGGCTGAAGTGTGGGCTGCGTGTCCAGAGTTTGTTCTGTACAGCTGTAAATGATGTAGATGGATGATAAATTATTTGTAAAGGTGTCATGGGTGACTTGTACCAGAGGGCGCGGCCCTTTTAATGCCAAGTGACAGAAATTAAGACAAAGCCAAGCTGAAACTGCCAGTTGGTTGTGGTTGTGTGTTTGCACAGGGCTGGGGGTGGATGCCCAGGGGTTCCACCTGAAGATGAGGTTCAGTTTCCTCCCTGAGCAGATTGTCCAGAGAGGGTGTGGAGTTTCTTGGAGGACGCGCTGGGCCGTTCCCGTGTCTGTCTGTCCAGGCCGTTCCCGTGTCTGTCTGTCCGGGCCATTCCCGTGTCTGTCTATCCCAGGGCCGTTCCCGTGTCTGTCTGTCCCGGGCTGTTCCCGTGTCTGTCTGTCCCGGGCTGTTCCCGTGTCTGTCTGTCCGGGCCGTTCCCGTGTCTGTCTGTCCCGGGCTGTTCCCGTGTCTGTCTGTCCAGGCCGTTCCCATGTCTGTCCTGGGCCATTCCTGTGTCTGTCTGTCCTGGGCCATTCCTGTGTCTGTCTGTCCAGGCCGTTTCCGTGTCTGTCTGTCCGGGCCATTCCCGTGTCTGTCTATCCCAGGGCCGTTCCCGTGTCTGTCTATCCCAGGGCCGTTCCCGTGTCTGTCTGTCCCGGGCTGTTCCCGTGTCTGTCTGTCCAGGCCGTTCCCGATGGGCACCCCGCTGCCCAGCCCCGGCACAAGAGGTTACAGAGCATTAAATCCGGGTTGAGTGATGCACACAGGAGCTGTGCCAAGGGGAACAGGGACAACTGAGGTGTTGGCAGCTGGCTCAGCCCCATGGGGGTCATCGGCCTCAACAAGTGCACCCCAGGGATATGGCAGAGGGCTTGGGGAAGGGGGTCCAAAGGGAAAAGTCCACTCGGATGGTCCCTCTGGCTGGACGGGGAAAGGCATTGATCAGCAGACACCGGGACCTCCCTTCCCCGGGCTCCAGGAGGAAACTCCAGGCTCTGCTGCACACCATCGTGCTGATAACGCCGAGGAAAGCCTAAACGCTACCGAGAGTAACGAGCCAGCTTTGTTTAAAACAGCTCTTCCCGCTGCTGGAGATGCTCACGTCTCTGAAAACCTGTCAGACTCTCGAGAGGCGGTGCAGGGCATCTCCCAGGACAGAGAGTACCGGGTTTTTCTCCTGGTCCTGGGCGCTGTGGTGCTTTGGGAGCTGCTGGCCGCCTCCCTGGAGTGGAGCATGGATGAGAGAGTCTCCGAGTACCTGGGCTCTGTGGGGGCTGCGGGCAGCTCCGGGAGCCCTGGGCAGTGCAGCTCCTCGGCTATTCCCTGCTCTGGGAGCCCTGGGCAGTGCTGCCCCTGCAGCCCCTCGGCTGTTCCCTGCATCCTCTGCCTCCTAATCGTCCCATGCAAGTTGCCCCAGCAGAGGAAAATGAATTATTCCCAGCTCCTGGCTGCTGACTCCAGTGAAATGAGGGACTCTGAGGAGGAGGAGGAGAAGGACTGGCTGGTAAAGGCCATGGAGGATGAGAGCTTTAACAGGAATTGGATACAGCAACGTGGGATCAGCTAATCTGTGCCTAAATCTCTGGGGTGGAATGGGAACCTGGTATAATGATAATAGCCAGAAATCACTGCCAATTCTAAAGTGTTAATTATATACAGGCTATATCTGACAGGAAAGATTTTTATTTTTGAAAAAACCAACAACATATAAGTCTTTTTTTTTCTTGCTTTATAGCATTCTACCTATTTTTTTTTTCATTTTTTTCCTTTTTAACTTGATGATTTTTGTTTCCAAAATCCCTAAAAGGATATTTCAGGCGTACATTGGCTAACTGAATTTAGCTGAGTTTTTAGTCAAAAACCAGACTTGGATTGTTGGCTGTTTCTGGGGCTGTGAGTGACGGCTGTGAGCTGGGCTGTGACACAACCAAATGGAAATTATTGACATGCCGGCAGCACACAGAACCCTCCCGAGGTTTCTGTGAACTCTTTGCACCTTATAAGGTACAGGAATAATAATTAAAAAAAAAAAAAAAAAAAAAAAAAAAAAAAAAAAAAAAAAAAACCAAAAAACAAAAAACAAAAAAACACAAACCCAAAAAAACCACCCAGTTCATTTGTAAAAGGTTTTGCCAGAGATCATTTGCCGTGTTTGGTGGTCTCAGTGGGGTCAGCCAGGTGGGGACAGCCAGGGAGGGACAGGCAGGTGGGGACAGGCAGACAGGGACAACCATGACCGCAGAAAGAGAAAGGGGGATTTATTTCTGTCCCTGACTAACCAGGGGACCCCCAAAGCAGCACCTGGTGCACAAGCAGAGAGCAGCACTTGGTCCATGCCAGAGGGTCTCCCTCACTCAGAGTTATCCCAGGTTATTCCCAGCTGGAAGTCACTGGTTTCCAGCCTTCCTTTTTTAACCCATACCTGGGTCAAACCTCCTTACCTGCCCTGCCTTCACCTCCAAGGCACAGATTTCACTCCCTCTCCAGGAGATAAGTTTTGCTCATCAAGGAAAAATGAGTGGTCTGGTGTCATCAAAAGATCTTCAGTGGGGTTTAAATGAGCCTTGGAGTCCCTTCAGCTGCCAGCAAAGACTGATCAGGTATTCCTTGGCCAGGGAATCGCACCATTCCTATGTGGAGGGATGGATTTCTGCAACAACTGCCTGGGTGGCTCACAAGCTGTTGTGGTTTGAAAGCAAAACGAATGAGAGGCTCCAAGTCAGAGATATAATTTAATAAGAAGAAAGGTAAAAAGGGAAAAATAAAATAAAATCAATGCAATAACACAAAGGAGCACTGCCAGAGTCAGAACACACCCTGAGCAGGGTGGGGGGAGCAGTCCAGGTGAGGGGCTCTTCCTGAAGCAGTGATCCCACAGAAAGGTCTGGGAGCTCTGCTCCTCTGGGAATCCAGTGGCTCAGGGCTGCTTGTCCTGTCCCAAATCCCAGATTCTCTCCAGGTGGGAATGCTTGGCTCCTCCCCCTGGGCATTGGGAGCATCTCCCAATGGGATGAGGAGTCGTGCAGTGGCTCCTTGATGGCCCATTAAACAGAGAGAGCTCCTGGAGGGAGTTCCCTGTGAGTCCTGGGCAAGGCATTGATGGGCCATGAGCAGAAGAGCCCAAAGGAGGGGCCTGGGAAAACACTGCCCCACCTGGTTCCAACAGTTCATGAAGATGGTGATAGAATAAATATTTTTGTGTACATCCTACACTGCAACCCAGGACACAAGCCCCGAGACAGGCACCTGCAAAAAGTGGAATATTTATGGAAATGCATATTTAACATGGCATATGCAAATGGCCTGGCAGTGTGTCACCCCGCCGCGTTGTGCGCCCGGCAGGAAGCGCTGGAGACGAGGAAAGGACTCCTGGGCAATAATTCCTCTCTCTGTGTGCATCGATCCCGCATTATCTGTGCATCAGCTGCTGTCAGGGTAATTAGCTCCCTCTCTTCCTGCCACCGATGCTCTGCTGGAATGGCTCTATAGATAGAATTGTCCCCATGCCAAGAATAGCTGGAACTTTTTTATTAAGATGTTATCTTCTCCCAGGAATTCAAATTGCGAGCGGAGCAATTTTGATGTCAAGGATTTCTCCCGGTCTTATTATCATATAATACCTGAGGAACAAAGCGTGTTAATGGAGGATCTGCCTGCAGTCAGGCACATCCAGAGCCTTTGTGAGAGGCGCAGAAAGAGCTGGAATGGTTTGAAATGCAGCTGCTGCTTCAGCTGCCAGCGCTGCCCTCGTTAGGAGGCGATTACCTGGGTGAGCTGTGCCCTTTTCCTCTGCCTCAGCACAGCAGCAGCTGCTGGATTCCAGTTCCAGCAGGAGAAGCCTTGGGGTGACGGGTGCCTGGCCATGCTGGAGCTCTGGAGAGGAGTCACTCCCCTCAATCAGCACTGAGTGTGTTTAATGCATTGATAATCTTTAAAAAAAAAAAACAAACCCAACCTTTTTGTGCAAGAACATGGCACTGACTCTGAGCTTTCGGCGTTCCCTGAAATCCTGCCCCAGCACCAGCACATCTCCCTAAGAGGGAGCAGGGGAAGATCCCATTGAAACTCCTCAGCCTCACAATTCCAGGACCGGGCTGAGGGAAGAAGCTCAGGCTGCTCCTGCCCCTGATTTTCACTTCCTTCTGCACAGTGGACTTGCCCACGAGGATTCCATCCAATCCAGCAGATCCAGTGGTGTGTGGATTGTGACTCTGGACTGTGATTTACTCCCGTTCTTTTATCAGGGATAAAGTGAGTGTATAAACTGCATTTAACTCGAGTTCAGCCCCCAGCAGATCTGGCTGCTCGCAGTGAAAATCATCCTGGAGAGGATTTGCCTGCAGAACTGATTAAAATATTTACAGGCTCATTTTCTCTGCGCTCCAGAGTGACCAACACAAGGTGAGTCACTGCAGCCCCGCTGTTCCAGAGCTCATCATTTCACGAGTGAGAGGCAGCCATGTCATGGCTCTCCTTCCTTGCACACCCAAACATCCAAACCCACCCCGGGGTGCCCCTGTCCCTCAGCTGGGAGCCCGGCAGCTCCTGACAGAGCCAAGGCATTCCTGAGCAATTCCCTGGAATGCTGGAACTCCCTGTTTGTCATTCCAGCTCACAGCCCACCTCCATGGCCTGCTGCCCTTGTGCTGCTCCTGGGAGAGGTGCTCCTGCATTTTCAGAGGAGTTCATGGAACTCTGGGAATGAGTGTGCAAGGTGCTGCTGCTGCATTTCCAGCCCATGTCCTGTCTTTTTTTCTCCTGGTTTTTTTTTTTTTTTTTTTTTTTTTTTTTTTTTTTTTTTTTTTACACAGAGACTCTTAGTTTTTGCCTCCTCGTTGTGTTTATATTCCACAGTTATCCTCAAAGAATGAGGCACTATCTCCCTGGCCCCTGTTCTGCTTCAAATCACTCGACTAGGTCAAAAGTCTGGCTGTTGGAAGCGGGAATTCTGAGGTTTTGCTCAGGTTTGGGTTTCAGTGTGTTGTGGTTTGAAAGCAAAACGAATGGGAGGCTCCAAGTCAGAGATACAATTTAATAAGAAGAAAGGTAAAAAGGTTAAAAGAAAATAAAATCAATGCAATAACACAAAGGAGCACTGCCAGAGTCAGAACACACCCTGAGCAGGGTGGGGGGAGCAGTCCAGGTGAGGGGCTCTTCCTGAAGCAGTGATCCCACAGAAAGGTCTGGGAGCTCTGCTCCTCTGGGAATCCAGTGGCTCAGGGCTGCTTGTCCTGTCCCAAATCCCAGATTCTCTCCAGGTGGGAATGCTTGGCTCCTCCCCCTGGGCATTGGGAGCATCTCCCAATGGGATGAGGAGTCGTGCAGTGGCTCCTTGATGGCCCATTAAACAGAGAGAGCTCCTGGAGGGAGTTCCCTGTGAGTCCTGGGCAAGGCATTGATGGGCCATGAGCAGAAGAGCCCAAAGGAGGGGCCTGGGAAAACACTGCCCCACCTGGTTCCAACAGCTCATGAAGATGGTGATAGAATAAATACTTTGTAAACATCCTACACTGCAGCCCAGGACACAGTGGCTGGAGGTGAGGCTGCTGCCAGCAGAGCCCGCAGGCTCTCAGCAGGGGCTGATCCCCCAGACCCCTCCCTGGTGTCCCTGTGCCTCTGCTCTGTGACAGTGGCACCTCCCAAAGTGTCCCTGAGCCCCAGGACCTGTGCGCGGGGACATCAGTGTCACCCACAGGCCCCTCCTGGCTGAGGAGCATCCCAGCAGACACCACCTGTGTGTAATTTGGGGAGAGGGCCCTGAGGTGTGGATTCACAGCTGTGAACCCTCAGCCGGGCGCTCCGGGAGCACAAAGCCCTGCAGGCAGGAGGGTTTGCAGGCCCAGCCATCCCCAGTTCCCCGGGCCCGTCTGCAGGGCTCAGCCCCCAGGACAGTGGCGCTGTCACCACTGTCATCCCTGTCCCAGCCAGAGAGGGGAGAGGCCACCGGGCTCCTGCTCAGGTGGGCGCCCACCCCTGCTGCCCCCCTGCTGGCTTTCAGCCCTCAGGGCATTGCTCAAACTCGCACTGATGGGTTTTTCCATCGGGAAAAGTTGTTTCCACGGGGCTCAGCAGCGGGTTTTGGGGGGCCGCTGGGTGCCGTGTCCCACCCCCGTGTCCCCCAGAGCCCGGGCGCCTTCAGTGGGGTGAAATGGCCCCGAAGGGACGGGGACGAGGCGGGGGCATGGCCCGGGGGAAGCTGCGGGGGTCGGAGGGGAGGGGACGGAGCGGGGGGAGCCCCCGCCCCGGCGGAGAGAGGGAGAAGCGGGCTCGGTGCAGGCGAAGGGAGCGGTGGGAACAGCGGGAGCGGCGCGGAGGGAGCGGCGGAGCCCCCGCCCCGGCGGAGCGGAGCGGAGCGCGCTGGGCTGCGGATGGAGGGCGGCCACGCTTCTCCCCGCTACGGATCCATGGAATCCACCCGCTGGGCGCCGGCCGGAGCGGGGCCAGGTGAGCGCGGGGCATCGGGACCAGGACCGGGACCGGGACCGGCACCGCCCGAGCACAACTTCCCCCGCCCCCGGGGCTCCGGGCAATCCGAGCGGGGAAACGGCGGCTTCATCCAGAAAACACAGCCCGGCCGGGGGTCCCGATGGAGCGGCACCGGCCGAGCCCCGCACGGCGCCACCGGGAGCGGGGATGGATGGAGGGATGGATGGAGGGATGGATGGATGGAGGGATGGATGGAGGGATGGATGGATGGAGGGATGGATGGATGGATGGATGGAGTGCCTGGGGGAGAGAAAGGACGCGGAGAAGGGGCTCTGTGGGAGGAAAGGGGCTGCAGAGGAGGAGGGGAGGCGGGGGGATGCCTGGAGGGACACAGAGGTCCCATCCCGCTGCTGCTGCCCGGCCGGACACGGCGCCCTGCGCTGCCTGGGCGGCCCTGGGGCACAGGAGGGCTCGCCCTGCCCTTCACCGCCCGGGCCCCTCTCTGCCAGCTCCTCCAGTGAGAAGAACGGGGGTGCCGAGCAGGGGAGTTGCCCTGGGCACAGCCCTCGACCTTGGGCTGGGAGGAAAGGTGGCAGTGCCGGGCTGAGCGGAGGGGAGGCGTCTGCAATTCCTCTGCTCTGCCGCCCTTCCCTGGCCCTCTGTGCTCCCCCTCAGCCCCTGGCACGCAACGGGACAGGGGAGGAGGGGTCAGTGCACTCCAGCCTCCTGCTGGGCAGGGCTCGGGGCTGTGTGGTGCCCGTGAAGCTGCTCAGCCCCTGGGTGAGCTGTAGGAAGTTTTGGTCCTTTTCCTTTGTGCCTCCCCTGGCAGTGTGTGTCCTCCCCTTCACCTCCCGTGGGGCTCTGAGCACCCTCATCACCCGGCCCCTCTGCCCCAGGAGCTGGGGGACACCTGAGAGGGCCAGGGGTGGCCTCAGGGTGCTGGCCATGGCCTGGACACCCCCGTGGTGCCTGTGAACAGGGCTGTGGTGGCTGTGATTTTACTGGTTCAGTGCAGCTCTGTGAGCTCCCAGCTCCTGGGGACCTTGGCATGGGGTGAGAACTTTGGGACAGGTGAGAACACGGCAACAATCCCTGTTTGCTCTTTGGATGGTGCTCTGCTGCTCGCTGCCAGCCAGGAGAGCTCAGAGCAAGCCTGTGCAGCCCAGAGCTCCTGGAGCCTCCTGTCCTCCAGGAAAGCTCAGAGCAAGCCTGTGCAGCCCGGAGCTCCTGGAGCCTCCTGTCCTCCAGGAGAGCTCAGCCCAAGCCTGTGCAGCACAGAGCTCCTGGAGCTCCTGGGTGTCCCCTGTCCCTGCTGCTGTCAGGAGCAGAGGAAAACACTCAGCTGAGTTGAGTTAGAGGCTTCTTGGGATGGTGCCCCCACAAAGAGCTCTGACCTCTCCACAGGGGGCTGTCAATCGATTTAATCGTGAAGGAAATTGCCTGAAATTCAGCCTGCACTGCTGGCTGCAGTGACTCATGCCAGGCTGGCTGCTGGCTGTCCAAATGTTTTGCCCAAACCGTCTGGAATGGAAGTCTCTGGCTATCACACTCCTCATTAGTGTAGGCCCCTCCTTGGGCCGGGTGTGATGATCAGAGCCTCTCCAAATTTCTGTCAAAGCTTTCTCCTCCTCCTCGGTTTGCCAGGCTGAAATGGTGCCAGGCAGGATCCCTTTGGCTCAGGCACTGGAGGGTTTTCTCTGTGGGGTTTCCTGTATGGCTGTGCTGCTGTGGGACCCCTGAGCAGTGTGGCCACACTTGGGGCCATCCCTGTCCATCCCCAAAAGGAGATTTGGGGTTTGAGTTTGATCCCAGCTTTAATGAACACCCTGCCTCGGGTGTCCGCTGCTCCAGGTGCTCCCTCCCAGGGTTTGTGGGCTTCATCTTCCGGGAGTTTTCTCCTGGCACTGCCCTCCTTCTGCTTCTGCCCTGAATTCAGCAGCTCCAGGGACACCCAGGTCCTGTCAGAGCTTCTTGTCCAGCACCAGTTGCTTTGGGGAGCAGTTCCCTGGAACTCCTGAGGGAAGCAGAGTGCCAGGAGCAGCTGAAGGCACAGGCTCCAGCTGAGCCCTGTGGCCCTGGCTGGGCTGTGCTGTGACCTTCCCACTGTCCCCATGTCACAGGACACTCCTGGCCTGGTAAGTGTCCCACAGAAAGGTGACTGTGAGCAGTGAGGGCAGGGTGGTGCCAGGGGAACCATCCCAGAGCTGAGCCAGGAGCTTCCCTGCTCCTGCAGGCACTGCCCGGGGGCTGGAATTACATCAGGTGGGGAAAAGCAACTCGGCCCTGCCACCTCCTCCCCTCCCAGCTCTCCTGGGGTGACATTGTGATGCCTGCATCCCAAATAGTCTGTTATGTTTATGCTGTATGTTAAGTTCTGGAGGGACCCTATTTGGAGGTTTTGTCCCAAATTTGCCCTAAACCAGGACCCACCCCATCACCTCCTGCCCTCCCAGCCCTGCCACCTCCTCCCTTTGCCTCCACAGGCGAGGATTCACCTCTCCCCCCAGGGATGGCTGTGCCAATGGCATTCTGGGGTGAGAGGGAGAAGAGGGGATGCTGACAGCTGTTCCAAACCCTGGCACTCCCCCTGAGAAAGCCCTGGCTGAGAACCTGGGCCCGGAGAGTCTCTGGGTCATTCCCCAGCCAGGCAGTGACTGTCCCCTCCCCAGCTCCATCCCCACACTGCCGGGGCTGGGCAGGGTCTCTCTGGGGACGGAGGCAGCCAGAAGCTCCGGGTTGATCTGTCCCCGTGTTTAGTGGCACATGGGGACAGCCACCAGCCTTGTCACTCCCGCCTGGGCACAGAGGGGACGCAGAAATGAGCTACAGCCCCAGGGAGTGGCTGGCGACAGGCACAGCCCAGCTGTGCCGGTGCCTGCACATCTGGCAGCATCTGCCGCGGGACCGTCCCCAGCTGCTCAGCCGGGTGCAGCTGCAGCAAAATATCTCAGGCCAGAGGAGTTTTGGGGGAGCACAGCCCCAGAGCACTCGGGATGAGGGAGCTCAGCATCCTGGTCCCCTAGCAACCGCGCCCTGGTCCCTTAGCAACCGCACCCTGGTCCCTTAGCAACCGCGCCCTGGTCCCTTAGCAACCGCGCGGTGATGCTGTAGCAGCCACAGGCCGGTCCCTTGGCAACCGCGTCAGGAAACGGGGCAAAGGGAGGGGCTGTGCAGAGCCCCTGGAGCTCCATCCGGCCTCACAGCCCGCCCAGCCCAGAGGTTTGTCTTTCCTGATCAACCCCTGGCTCCTGGGAGCAGCACAGGGACAGGGAATGAGGGGGGAGTCAGCTCTGGCATCAGCTGAGCGTGGCCTTTGTGCCTGGGGAGGGGGAGAAAACCTCTGAGAAATCCCCGTGAGTTTCCAAGCCAGAAACAGCAGAAAACTCTTCTCCAAACCACTCACGTTAATCCAAACCATTGGATTTCCACAACAAACCTTCCCTGCTGGAAGTCTTAGAAACATGTCCCACTCCGGGAATGATTTCCTGAGCAGTGTTACATGACAGAGAGAGGACAGAGAGCGTAGAGTGTTTGGTCTTGTGCCTTTGGGTTTGTCTCCTCCTGCCCTGGAACCCTCAGCACTGGCCTGGCTCCTGCTTGGAATGCCCAGATCACACACCCTGACACCTCCCGACATCCCAGCCTGGAGATTCCTGCTCCTGGAGCAGCTCCACGGCTGTGCCTTCCCCTCTCCCTGCACAGGGAAACTCCCAGGGCTGCAGGAAGGCAAAACCTCCCAGGGGAGCTGTGTCTTGTCAGGGTTCAGTTCAGCAGACTGAGCCCCTGAAGGAGCGTTTGGAAGGGTTTGGAATGTTCTCCCACAGCCTGGCTCTGCTGCAGCTCCAGTCCCCAGCACATCCCAGGAATGTCAGATCAGCTGGGATGTGATGAAGGTGCTGCTGCCTGGCACTAGTGACAGTGTCATTTCTGAGAGCCAGGCGGGGCTGGGAGCTGGTCTGGAGCAAATCCTCAGCTACTGCCATAAAACTGGCTGGGAGTCACTGCGGGATCCACGCAGCAGCCACCAGGAAATCCATGGGACAGTCTGGAGCAAAGAAGTGGGATTTGTGTGTGTGAGTCACAGAGGGAAGGCAGAGCTGCTGGTCAGAGCCATGGATGGTGGTGGATGGGTTTTCATCCCAAAATATAAATTATTGCCTCTTTATCCTACATTTCTCTGTGAAGCTCCTGCCTCCCACCCTGAGCAGGTGACCCCCTTTGCCTGCCTCAGTTTCCCCAGGCAGGGGCTGGCTGTGATCCTCAGCACTGGAGAGGGTGAGGGAGCTGAATGGGGGATGTGATGGAAGGGGAGCAGCAGCAGGAATTTCACTGCTCTGAGCTTTGTGTGCCCAGCGTCTGCTCCTGGCCCTGCAGGAGGAGGGTTCTGGGCAGGCTCAGGTCTCTGTGCTGGACATGCTGGAGGCTTCTGTGGCTCTGGAAAAAAAAAAAAAAAAAGGACATTCCCATCCTTCCCTCCAGCAGTTTGCAGTTCCCTCCTGCTGCTCCTGGAGGGAGAGACCCCTGGGGATGTGGAGACCCCTGGGGATGTGGAGACCCCTGGGGACGTGGAGACCCCTGGGGACGTGGAGACCCCTGGGGATGTGGAGCTTTGTCCCAGCACTGGGAGCTGTGCTGCTCTTCCCAAGGCTGCCCTGAGGTCCCTGCTGCTCTCCTGCCGCCTCAGGTGGCTCCGTTCCTTTTCCAGAGGATGAGATCGTGTCCATGGCCGACTCCACCACCACCATCGACGACATCGAGGGGGAGCTGTTCAGGATCGAGCGGATCCGGGAGATCCTGGTGCGCCGGGAGTCGGAGCTGCGCTACATGTGAGTGCCTGTCCCTGCCCAGCTCCCCCTGAGCCAGGCACAGCTCAGCCCTGGGGGTGAACCCGCTCAGGCTGCTCCCCACCTCCTTCCCAACCCAATAATCAGGAAGTTTTGGGATGAGATTCTCCAGGCCTTTCTCCAGACCTCAGCCCCTGTGTGAAAACGGAGCCCACCAGCACCAGGGGGGACACAGGACATTTCCCATGGGTCTGTCAGCAGATTTTGTGTTTGGAGGAAAAGGCCTGACTAATATATTTTTAATATCACTGAAGGATTGTAATTAGCCCAGCCCTCGGATCCCGCCCTGCCAGCCCAGCACAAACTGGGATTTTGGCAAAGGTGACATTTCCTGGGCTGAAGCACTTCCTGTGCTGCCTTTTGTCCCCACTTCTCCCTGCACTGAGGGTCCCAAGGCCTGGAAATCCCTGGGTAAATCCGCTGTGAGTGGGAGCTTTGAGCTGCTTCAGAGGCTTGGATTTGGAGCCCCTTTGAGGCACAGTTTCCCCTGAACTCGTTGTTGAAAAGGATTTCTGGACATCATCAGAACTGTAGCTCTTAAAGGCTTTCCATGGCAACAGTGCCTGATCCTCCCAGGTGCTGTCAAACTCCCAGCCCTGGTGTTTCCTTAACCCTTTGTTTGGTTTCTCTCTTGGGAAATCTGCAGAAACCTCATGGTGGGCTTGGCTGCAGAAACCATCCCGTGGGTGTCGGGACACGCCAGGATTGCCTGGCTGGGAAGTTTTGGGTGCCGTGGGAACTCCACCTCAGCGCTGCAGGGCCCAGGAGGGAGGCTGGGAAGGCTGAGGAGCATCCCAGGGCATTGCTGCTGGGGAAGGGGGGTCCCAGAGCTGGGCTGGCTCAGAGAGGTGGGAAACAGGGGCTGCAAGGCCTCTTCTGATTCCCCAGTGGGGGGGAAAGGAGATGTTCAGGGTGGTTGGACTGCAGGGCTGAGGGAGATGGGAAACTCTTCTGATTCCCCAGTGGGGGGAAAAGGAGATGTTCAGGGTGGTTGGACTGCAGGGCTGAGGGAGATGGGAAACTCCCGGGATGTGCTGCTGAACAGAGCAGTGACCTCCACAAAAACCAGTGTTTGCTCTTTGTTGGAAATGTCAGACTAAACCATTCCAGCATTTCTGTGCTCTGGACAACAGCGATGCACCAAACACTTCTTCACAGGGCCAAAGGAAAGGTCTGGGATTCCTGTGGGAGGTTCAGCTCCACCCTGGTCCCTCAGTGCTCCCTGGAACAGCTGGGGACACCCGGCTCTGGCTGATGCTGCCACAGGTGTCACCAGCAGGGCTGTCACCAGCAGGGGTAGAAGCAATCCCAGCCCCAGCAGGAGCTTCTCCCTGCAACCCCTCCAAATTTTAATTGAAAAGAGAATTTATTATTTTTTATTCTCCCTATCAGTTTGTCCAGAATCAATTTCCATTTAAATGCAATAATCATTCAGCACTCATCTGACTGTTCATTTTCATTTTAATGAGTGTAATTAGTTTAATCCCCAGCCATCTCTGCTGTCCCTGTGGCCCCCTTGGTGCTCTGCAGACCCTCTCTGTTATATTTCATGGTTCTACCTTTATTTAATTCTGCAGGAAGGTAGAATTAAATAAAGGATCGTTCTCTACGGCAGCAGCTTCCACTTCTTTTTGGATTTTGGAGATTATTTGGGGATTCTTTTTGGAGCTTATTTTCTGGGGCCAGGAGAACCACATCAGCTCCTGCCTGCTGGATGAGCCAGGTTTTGATAAGGTTTTGTTATCATGAAGGTAATGAAACTTTCTTTCTGACCCAACAGAACTGATGAAGTGGGCTGGCATTTCCCCAGGGAAGGCAGGGAAAGCTGGGATCCCCAGCACAGGCACTGGCTGGGTGCTGCTCTGGGGCTTTTGAACCTCTTCTCTCCCAGTTTCCCCCTCAGTGGCTCCGTTTGTGTCCCTGCAGGATGGACGACATCCAGCTCTGTAAGGAGATCAGCCGGCTGAAAACAGAGCTGCAGAAACTCCTGGCCCTGCCAGGTGAGGCTTTGGGCAGCTCCCCAAGGGCCAGGGGACACGGGGCCGGCAGGGCTCAGCCGTGTCCCCTCAGGGTGGCCCTGGCAGGTGCCCCAGTGCCACCGTGCTGGCTGTGCCAGGAGCCTTCAGCACGGAGGCAAAGCCCAGGTGCTGCTTGATATTCAGGTGCTGCTCACTTCAGTAAACCTGCCCCAGCATCCAGACGGAGGCTCAGCCTGGGAGGGGAACATCCTGCCATAAAACCAGGAGCTCCTTGCAAAACAGACCCAAATCTCATGGGAGTTTTAAATTCCAACATCTTCCAGTCCATAAACCAAGACTTTCCCTAAGCCGTGGCTCAGAGCAGAGATAATTGGTCTTTTCTGCTACTGAGGAAATGAGCTTGGCTTTCCTTCGTGTGCTCTGGGCTTTCATTTCTTGCCTTTTCAGCACTCCCAGACTCAGCTGAGAGCAGAAAATCTGCTCTTTTTGTCTTCTTTATGAGTTGACTCAGACCAGTCTGTGCTGGAAAAATCCTGCACGTCCCTGTTGTTGTGAGACAGCCACGGGTTTGGATAAAGAGGGGAACACGTCAGTGCTTACTCAGAGCCCAGCCAGGGCTGCAGATGTCCCCAAGACAAGCCAAGGTGCCTTGAGTGAATCAACATCGTCACCGTGGTCATGCTGGGCTCTGACATCAGAAAGGGGCACTGCTTGTCCAGTGGGACCTTAACCCTGGCGGGTTCTTTCTCCTGATTGGGAATAGCTGCTGTTAATTAACCCCAAATAACCCGTGCTCGGGCACAGCTCGAGGCTTCCCTTTTGTTCCTCAGCCAAATGAAGCCCCTGGAAGTGGCCCAGTCCCAGCAGGCAGGCAGGGGCTGCTCAGACACTGCCCAGGTGTCTCTGCACTCATTCGAGGGGTGGGAGATTCCTACTCGTTGAGCAGCTGGAACCTGGATCCAGCTGCTTCCTTTGGGTTGGCCTTGCCCCCAAGCTCAGAGTTGAGCAGAAGAGAGCAGGCCTGGCCCTGGCTGGGGGGAATGGCCCCTGTGGGTGTAAGCTGTGCTCCCTGTGATGCAGAGAACCAGAAATCCAACGAGGAGAAGCAGAGGGAAGAGGAGCTGGTGCAGCAGATCCACAAGCTGGTGGAAACGCGGGATTTCCTGGTGGATGACGTGGAGTTTGAGAGGCTCAGGTAGCTGGTGTCAGCTATTGCTTGTACTGGGGACAGTGCAAACTGTCCTCTGGGCTGTGCCCTGCCTTCCCACAGCTCCTGGGGGCCTTGCTGCTCCTTCCCTGAGCTGTCACCCAGTTCTTTGTCACAGGGAAAGAGAAGAAGACAAGGAAATGGCCGAGTTCCTGCAGAGCAAGCTCTCCAAAAGCTACCTCCAAAGAGCAGGTGGGTGCTGACGGGGTTTATTCCTTGCACTGAACCTCCCTGGCATTTGTCCCCGTGCCCAGCACTCTGCCTCTGAGATTTTACTGGCTCACCTGGAGGAGGGTGGGGAAATGGAACAGAGAATCCTGGTGCTTGAGATCACATCATGGGAACACCCAGAACTGGAGAAATGTCAGGAATCCATCTCCCTCCTGGCCTTTCCCACCATGTCCTGCGAGAACGGGGCTGGGTTCCCTCAGAGCTGACAGGCTTCATCTGCCCCTTCAACATTGGCTCACACCTCAGGTGGGTGCAGGATGGACACCGCGTCCTCTGATCACAGCCACCCCGTTCCCTGGGATCTGTCACCTCTCCAGGGTGCTGGGAGGCATTCCCAGCCCTGGGGACACCCCAGAGCACCCAGGGCAGTGTCCCCATGGTGCAGGAGCTGGGGACACCCCAGAGCACCCAGGGCAGTGTCCCTATGATTCAGGAGCTGGGGACACCCCAGAGCACCCAGGGCAGTGTCCCCATGGTGCAGGAGCTGGGGACACCCCAGAGCACCCAGGGCAGTGTCCCCGTGGTGCAGGAGCTGGGGACACCCCAGAGCACCCAGGGCAGTGTCCCCATGGTGCAGGAGCTGGGGACACCCCAGAGCACCCAGGGCAGTGTCCCCGTGGTGCAGGAGCTGGGGACACCCCAGAGCACCCAGGGCAGTGTCCCCGTGGTGCAGGAGCTGGGGACACCCCAGAGCACCCAGGGCAGTGTCTCCGTGGTGCAGGAGCTGGGGACACCCCAGAGCACCGTCCCTATGATTCAGGAGCTGGGGACACCCCAGAGCACCCAGGGCAGTGTCCCCGTGGTGCAGGAGCTCTGGGGGGCAGCAGCAGCCCCAGAGGAGCTGTGAGCAGCACCCCCAGGCTGTGCCCTGGTCCCCAGGCGGACCCAAACTCCTCTTCCTGCAGCTCCTGTCCAAGAGAAGAAGATGACATCGAGGGGGCAGCAAACCTCAGCTCCCTACATGACCAAGACGGGCCTGACCCTGCTCAAGGAGTGCTGTGGCTTCACCTGCTCCATCATGTAGGGCCCTGCCAGCCCCTGGCACAGGACACAGCTGTGGTAGGGGCACATCCTGGCACTCTGGCACGGGCAGGAGGGGCTCCCTTGGTGCTAGCCCTTCCTTGGAGCTGGTTGGTTGTTCCTGGAGAGCCCTACAGGGATGAGCCATGATTTTGGTGACAGGGATTGCCCAGGGCACTGGCGGTGGCACAGGACAATCCTGTGGAGCCAACCAGGCAGTTTGCATCCTCTGCCCGTGGGTCAGGACATAATTCATCCCGAATTCCATGGGAATGGCAGAGCCACAGAGGTGCTGCCTGCCGGTGCAGCCTGCCCTGGGCTCCCCCAGCTCAGGCCAGAGGAGGCTGAAGGGACCTGACAGAGGAGGGGTGGGATCCCCACTGGAGCAGCTGTGCCTGGCCCTGGCTGCCCCCCTGCCCTGTGCCTGGCTCTGCCAAAACTGGGCTTTGGAGGTGCAGACAAGGCCAGCGAGGCTGAAACAGCCTGGGCAGGGCTTCACCCCGTGGATGATGAGCCCAGAGCAGCAGCCCCCAACTGACCCGTGTGGGACGAGCTCTGTGGGAGGGAAGGTGGCAGTGCCAGAGCTCCAGGGGTTGCAGCCCCTGGGGGAGGATTTGTCTCATGCCAGTGGAGGTTTCGCTGTGGCCAGGGGCAGCAGGAGCTCGTCCCAGGGCAGTGGGTGCTCCAGAAAGCAGGGTTGGCTCCATGGCCCCTGCAGCAAGAGGCACAAGGGGATCTGTGGCTGTGATTCCTGCTTTCCCACCTCCTGCTTTTGCTCCCCAGGTCTGCAGCCAGACTCCACTCCCTGCTCTCCTCCGAGAGATCCAACGTCCATCACTGTCCACAACTCCCCTGCAGCTGCAGCAGCCCCGAGGGCCCCCAGGCTGGCTGGGCAGGTCTGGCTGCTGGCACAGGTCCTGGTGGCCCCACGCTCCCCATGACAGCACAGACACCACATCCCACCTTGGCCTGGAAGCTGTGAGAGCAGCAGGGAGCCCATGGCATAGGATGGAGCCTCCCACACCTGGGCTGATGGAAAAAAAAGTCACTTGGAGCTGCTGTTTGGATTTGGAGAACATCCTGCTCCACCCTGGGAGTGTCCATGGGGTGGTTCCATCCTGGAGCTGATCCTGGCTGGAGCTGAGCCCATCCTGGGCCTCTCTGCTCCTCCAGAGACTCTCCAGGGCTGCTTGGCTCGGCAAATCCACAGGGATTTGCTCTAATCCACACACAGCAAAGGCTCCTCCCAGGGAGCGACCCAGCCAGCGAGTTTGGTCAGGCCGAGAGGGAGCCACAGGCCAGGAAGAGCCCTGGATTCCAGACTTGCCCCCTCTGGACCCAGCCTGGGGAGGAGAATGGGCAGGCTGTGTCTGTGGGTCCCTCCTGTGTGGCCGAGGCTCTTGGAGGAGGCTCAGGCTGCTCTCCTGGGCACAGGGAACTGCTGGAACTGCTGGGAAGGGCACCCAGCCCACAAGAGTGACACTGGTTCATCTGCATTGATCTCAACCCACACCAAAAAACGTCTGTTGGAAGCTCCAGAGGTGTTTTCCCTGCTGGGACCTTGTCAGGAGATGGCTCAGCTGTGACACAGCAGGGTGGGTGAAGAGGGACAGAAACCTGACCCTGAACACTCAGGCTGGGCTTTGCAGCCCCCTGGAGTGCCCAGAGCAGGACCCCCAACCCTTCCATCTCTGCCTCTGACCCACATCTCCCTTCTGCTCCCCCAGGGTCCTCCACCAGCCCCTGGGGACAGCTGTGTCCCCAACTGTCCCTCACAGGGCAGGGGACAGCTGTGTCTCTGACTGTCACTGACTGTTGTGACAGGCAGGAGAACGATAAAAGAAAGGCCTCATAAAATCAGGCCTGCTCTATTAAATTAACAGCTGGCCTGTCATCTCTTCTAAGTGTAATTAAGCAATTTGCAGGTTCCCATGCAAAAACAATCTTGGCATGAAAGGTTCATCAACACAACAGCCTATTCTGGGGCTGAAAAATAATTGCATCTGTGTGAACAGTAAGAGCTGTTCCATGAGAACCCTTAAAGGAAAAATGTGAACAACTTGAATCTTATCATAAATCACCTTCTGACCAAAAAAATTGAGTGGTAAGAAAACTTAACGGGAGCTGCACACGAGGTGTGTGAAAACTGTATGAAATAAGTGACATGAATAAAGAATTGGCTTTTCCCGCATGAAGAAAATTGAGTCTGGGCTGATTTGTTACAAGACTTTAAGAGGTACATTAAAATATTTGCTTTTTTTTTTTTTTTTTTTTTAGTCTGCAATATCTGCAAGGTTCTGTCCTTTTCCTGCCCACTCTGCTGCTCCCTCGCTGGCAGGGCAGGCTCTCACAGAGCTTGGCTGCGCTCCTTCATGTCCTCTGTAAAGTCCTGGAGGTCGTGGATAAACTGCTGGATCTAGGGTGGGAAAGGGAGAGGGCAGGGTCAGGGCAGGAATGGGAACAGGAGGGAGAGTCTGCCTGTCCCTCTTGGAGGGCAGATGTGCCCAAGCTATGTGACAGGACAAGAAAGCAGGTGGAGCACCAGAATGTGCCTCTGTGGGGGAATTAAACCAAACCCTGGCCATGGCTGGAGTGCACTGCTGCACCCCTGGGCTGTGCATGCCATCTCTGCATCCCTGCATCACTTGTCCCTGCACCCCTGGGTGCATGTGTCCCTGCACTCCTGCACGCCCACAGCCCTGCACCCACCCCTCCATCCTACACTCCCTCTTCCTGCACCCCCACTTCCCCAAACCTCTGTCCCTGCACCTTTGCATCCCCACAGCCCCACAGCCCTGTCCCTGCCCGTCTCCCACTCCTCCTGCCCCACAAAGCCTCACTCCCTGCTGCACCTGCTGGGAAGGGGCAGGTTCTCCTGGTGTCCCCAGCATTGCCTGTGCCCAGGCGCCTCAGAGGAGAGGGGAGGGTGTGCTGGGCCTGGGGGCTCCCCGTGGCCTCGGGAGAGCCACTGCTGCTGCTTTTCCTGGGTGGGGAGCAGGGCTGTGCTCTGCCCTTACCATGTCCAGCTGCCTGTGGCTGTCTCCAGCTGCCACCCTGGCCTGAGGCTGCAGCCGAGCGCTGGCGGCCTGGAAGAGGCTGTGGATGGCCATGGTGAGGGACTTCAGCTCCATGGCCTTCCTGGCAGCCCTGTCCTGGGCCTTGGCCCAGCGATCCTCCTGGGGACAGAGACACATCTCAGCAAAGCTGCTCCAGCACTGAGACCTGCCTTGGAGACTCCAAATTCCATCCTCACCCGGGCTGGGAAGGAGCCAGCCTTGCTCAGGTCCAGCCTGGTGTGGTGGCAGCAGATCCAGGAACCAGCCCAGCTGTTTCACAGTCCTCACCCTGGCACGTCCTCCCTGCCAGCCCCCTCAGCAGGGACGGGTCCCTGCAGCAGCACTGCCACTGTCACCTCCCAGAGCTGCTGCTGCCAGCCCTTCCTGGTGACAAACCTGCCCCACACCTGGGCTCTCACTCCTCCTGCTGCAGCCCCTGGAGGGAGAGATCAGGCATCTCCTCCCAACTCAAACTCTGCTGCTGGGCCCTGCCACAAGCCCCTGGGCTGCAGGAGGTGCCACTCCTGACTCTGCCAGGCCTTGAGAGTCCCCTGGTCCCCCCACAGCTCCTTACCCACTGGTGGATGTCACTTTGAACCTGCTCAAGGGATTCTTGGAGCTGCGCCAGGTTGTTCTTGCACTGGAGCATCTCAGCTTCCTTCTCTGCCCTGATCTGCTGCTGCAGGACCTTGCACTGCTCCAGCAGCTGCCGATGCCACCACTGGGACTGCAGCAGGTCCTTGCGTGTCCTCACCAGGGCCTTGTAGTAGGTGATGACGTCGTCGACGTCACGGAACTGCAGCAGAGGGTCCCGGGGTCAGTGACACCCTGCCTTGCCCTCCCCTCATTCCCCTGCCCTGAGCAGAGCCAAGGCCTCTCCAGCTGGAAGATCTTCTCTTCTCCATTATCCCTGCTGGTCCCTGAGCACAGGGGACACGTCATTCCCTGGGTGATGACACGCTCAGTGCCAGGCCTGGGACTGGCAGTGGCACAGGGGAAATGTCACAGCTCTGCCCCGGGGGATCTAGGATGGAACACAACAGCTCCACGTCCCCAGGCCCAGGGAAGCAGCAGAAGCACGGAGGATGCATGGAGAGATGTCCCAGCATCCTGGAGAGGAGGCCCAGCTTTCCTGACAACCGCCTGGGTCCCATTCCTGGGCAGTTTGTTTGCACGCCTCCCACATCATCAGTGTGACCTGGGGTGGTGACACCAAGGGGACCCCGTTCCCCTCAGCACCGAACTGTCTCCCTTTCTCATGATTTTTGTTTGGTTTTCTCAATCCTTCACCTGTTCTGCTTCTCCTCTCTTGGCCCTGCTTGCTGTGGCCCACCTTGGTTGCAAGGGAACCCTTCACACCCCACCTGGAGCCTCTGGGTTTGATCAAGTGTTGATTTCCCTGGCCTTGCCCCATCCCCTGTGGTTCAGACCCAGGTGAGGCCCTCCCTGAGCCACATCCAAGCTCACCTGTGAATTCTCCACCACCTCCACCAGGTACCTCTTGAACAGGGAGTACTTCAGCAATTTCTTGGAGAGTTTCTGGTGCTGTTTTCTGAGGGATTCCAGTTCCCTCCTAGCCCCCAAGAGCTCACTCTCCTTTTTGGAATTCTCCACTTTCTCCTCTTTGGCTTTCTTCAGAGCTTGGGTTCGCAGCCTTTCATTCTCCTGGCGAGGTTTTCCCAGCAGCACACACAGGAGCCAGAGAGGACGGGAGGGAAGGTGGAGCTGGGTCACTGGAGGGCACTGGGAGGAGACACCTCCAGAGAGGAGAGCCCAGCCTGAGCTCCCCCTAGACCATTCCCCCTCCCTGATCTCTCCTGCATTGTCCCTTTGGCCTGGGGGCAGCACCCAGGGTGGGACTGTGCCTTCCACACCTCCTTTACCCGGCCCTGGAGCATTGCTGGGGGTCTGCAGTGGGGCTGAGAGCCTTCCCAGGGACATCCCGGGGCAGGGACAAGCTCTTTCCTACCCAGGGTATAAATCCCTGTTGCTCACAGCTCCTGCCTCAGGAGAGGCTCGGCTGGGGATGCTGATGGAGGGGAGGCTGTGGCTGAGCAGGGGCAGTGTGCTAGGAGTGTCAGGGGTACCTTTACAGTGGTCCCCGATGTCACCACGTGGGCTTTCAGCCGGGCCCTCCTGGCGTGCAGGTCCCTCCAGTGCTCAGCAAGCGCCTCCATCCTCTCGGTGAAGGCCTGGCAGCACCGGAGCCGAGGTGACACGGCTGCCACAGCCAGAGCCACCCCCTGCCTGCTCCTGCCACCCTCCAAACCCTCCCCAGCCACGTCCCAGCACCCTCCCAGCTTCAGCTTCCTCACCTCCTCTGTCTCTTCCACGACCTTCTCCATCAGTCGCATTTCTTTCATCTTCTTCAGGAGGCAGATAAACGAGTTTGTGGAGTCCTCCTCTCTCGGCCGGAGCTCCCTGCCACACATTTCCTGAGGTTTCCCTGGATCCTGGCAGCACGCTGGGCTGCTCTGGGAGCTGAGCTGTCCCCCAGGTGTGGCCAGGACCCCCAGCCCCAGCTCAGAAACCCTCTGGCAGCGTGGCCTCCCCAGCCCTGCCCTGCAGGGACCCCCCAGCACGGCCAGGGCAGCTCCAGGGAACGGCGGGGCACAGGAGGGAAGGGATGAGGGATGGGAGAGAATGGAGGAGCCCTCACCTGAGCAGGGGCAGCAGCCTTTCCTTGTACTGCCCCCGGTAATAGGCCACGTCCTCGTGTGCCATCGCTGCTGCCACCGCCCACCCTGTCCTGTCCTGTGCCCTGTCCTGTCCCCTGTCCTGTGCCATGTCCTGCCTGGCTCTGGCAGCCCAGGGGCTGCTGCCGCACCTGCACAAGCCCTGTGGCTACTCCAGCCTGCCAGGACCGGCCCTCTGGCTCCTCTCAACCCTAGAAAGAGGTGCTATGGCTCCTCCAACCGCCCTGAGAACCACAGTGGCTGCTGCAGGTTCTCTGACAGTTCCAGAGGTTCCTCCACCCATTGTGACAGTTTCCGTAGCTACTCTCGGCTCAGTGACAGCTCCAGTGGCTTCTCCCAGCAGCGTGACCACTCCTGTGAGCCCCTTGGCATCAGGGACACTGATCACTGTGCCCAGGGCATGGAAGTTTTTCATTTGCTTCTCTTCTTTATTCATCTCTGCTTCTTCCTCTGCCCAGATTTGGCCCTTGTGCCCTGTGCTGGGCTGGGGGTCTGTCAGGGCCCCTGGCACCAGGTCCCCCTGTCCTGGTCCCCCTGTCCCCATCTGCCCCATCCCAGCAGGGCCAGGCTCCTTTCCCAAAGCCCAGCTGGGACCCAGAGCAGCCCCATCCTCAAGGAGGAGGGCTGAGCACTGCCCTGCCCAGGGCTCCTCTCCAGCTCAGGCTGAGCTTTACCCATTTGTCAAAGATCAGCTGGTTGAGTTTAATTGATTTAATTCCTTCCTCAGGAGAGGCCCTGTGAGCAAGGAGCATGAGCAGGGCACGGGGGCTGCAGCAGCAGCTTTATGGTGCTTCAATTATAAAATTGACAATTATAAATTTTCAATTTATAAATAATATTTATATTATACATATTTATAATATATTTATATTATTTTATTTAATATTATATTTATAATGACAATTATAAAATAATATAGTAAATTAGCAAAAATTTTTATATTTTAATAAATAAATTATTATTATTTAGAAATAAATCTATAAATAAATAATTAATTTATTTTATATAAATATAGTGAATTAGTGAAAATATAAAAACCTCCCAAGCTGCATTTTCAATATCACCCTTTAAGAAATACTCTAATATTGGTATAACAAATACTAAAGCTAAAATATATCAAATACATATATTTGAATATATAATAATTTATGATAGATTATATATTATACAGTTTAATAGACAATGCATAAAATATATAAAATCTATAGCATAAAAATATCCAAAGAGGCCGATTTGCTGACCTTATAAAACTTTTGCTTGATCTTTCCCAAAGCACTTCTGCAAACGGAAGAAAATGAGAGGATTTTCATTTTCATTCTCAATTCACATTGAGAATTTGAGAGATCCTAAAAACTCTCAAATTCTCAATGTTATTTAATTACACCAAGACCTGGATTTGAATGCTGCAGTTGTTTGGTGAGTTTTGAATTGAGTTTTGAATTGAGTTTTGCATTGCCCAGTGCCCAGACCTGCCGGCCGTGCCGGGGTGGCCAAAGGAGGGGCAGGAGGTCCCTGTGTGTAGAAACATCCGTGACTTACAGGGACAAGGGACTCTGCACACCTGAGATATTCTAGAATATGTGGGTTTATTGCAGGGCCGTGGGTAGAAAGGGCTTTGCCTTCAGCCACCAGCCTGGGCTGGAGGGAAGTGCCAGAGAGAGAAGGAGAGAGAGCAAGAGGGTTTGGGCTGAGGAGAGGGGAGAGAGAGAGCAAGGGGCAGGGTCAGAGTGCAGGGGGAAGAGAGCAGAGGTGAGAGCAGGGAAAGGAGAGCCAGGTCCAGAGAGAGAGAGCCAAGAGAGCCAGGTCCTGCTTACAATCCATTCTATCTCCTTTTGGGATGAATATTCTAATTTACAGTGACCAACCAATACAAGACACAAAATCCTATAGAATCTCCATACAGCCTATAGGAACTACTACATTACCATGTGTTATATTTTAAACTCTAAAAACTCCTCTTTAGACTTTTCTGTCTTGCTGCATTGACCTTTGGATCCCTCAGGCAGCAGAAGGGGATTGTTCAATCCAAAGGGATTCTCCTCCAGCTGCCCAGGCTGTTGTCTTCAGGTTATGGAGTGACTAAGGCTCGGTATCCTACAACTCAAAGTGAGCTCCCATTTCTATCTCGATTACAGGTTTCACATTTTCAGAATCTTTTGCCAAGCAATCATATTTATAAGGTTTCCCTGATGAATCTTTCCCAACAGCTGTGCCCGGGGGGCTCAGGGCCCTGCAGGAATCCCGGGCAGCTGGGGACATCTCCTGGCCGGGGATGGAGCAGCACTGCTGAAAATCCCCCACTCTTCAGCTCCTCTCCCTGGCCACTGGGACCTGAGCACTGCGCTCCACATCAAGGGAACTTGTCTGAAAGAAAAGTAGGAAAAAACCCACTTTTTTTTGCTAAAAGGGACTAAACCCCACTTGTTTAAAACCACATCTCCTTTTACCACCCTGAACACCAAAGCAGAGCCTGCCTGGTGCTCCAGGCCATGTTTTATTTCACAAGTCTGACTTTCCTCTTCAACCCCTCAAAACACACTCTGCAAACGGCATTTCCAGGTGATTCATCCTTCTATCAAATACCAGCGTCCTCTTTCCACACCTCTCCTTGTTTCTGTGCAAGATTCCTTACCAATGTGAGTGACATCCAGAAAGTCAACATTCCTGGCTGCTTTTCCCACTCCTGCCTTTGGAATTGGAGTGAAACCCTGGGAATTCTGCCCCATTGAAGCCCCTGTTCTAACAACCTGCACAGACTCTCCCAAGGAGAAAAGGGGGCAGAAGACACTGAAATTGTTATTAAAACCCAATTAAAGGCAATGTTAACTGGCCCTGCTCAAGGGGAGTCGTGCAAACAGCACAACCTTTCCCTGGAAAATTCCAGCGGCACCTTAATTGAGGCCGGAAGGGGCAGGAATTCTGTCCCCAGGCCATGGAGCGTCCTGCCCGCAGTTGTCACTTGGGATCAACCCTGAGAGCATTAAAGGCCAGCCCTGCAGCCCAGAAACAGCCTCAGAGCAGCTTTCAAAGGATGTAAAACTCACTGAGTGGTGACCAAACGTAAACCAGCTTAATTCCAGGGAAAACCTCCCAGCCCCAGGCCCTGGGACAATAAATATGTGATCAGTGGTGCAGGAAGGTTAATGAAAGGAAGGGCTGCTGGCAAGAGCAGGGCCTGGGCACCGTGGGCTGTCACATCGGGCCTGGATTAGATATGGAAAAGCAGCACAAGCCAGGCAAGTGTCACTGCCCAGCTCCATCAAACTCCAGGTGCTGATTGTTCTAATGCAGGGAAAAGCTGAGTGTCAGCTCCAGGCACATTCCAGGCTGGGCTCTGCCACCCCCAGAACCCCAAAGCTGGGCCAGGACTCTGCAAGGATTTCAGAGGGACCCCGAGCTGGGAAGGGCAGCTGAGCCCTGCAGACCCTGGGGGCTCCGTGCTGACACCAGCTCCTGCCAAGGGCTCTCCAAACTCCTCCCAAGATCCCTCCAAACTCCTTCCAAATTCCATCTAAGATCCCTCCAAATTCCTTCCAAGATCCCTTCAAGAATCTCTTCAAGTTCCTTCCAAACTCCTCCCAAGTTTCTTCCAAGATCCTTCCAAAGTCCTTCCAAACTCCTCCCAAACTCCTTCCAAGCTCTTTCCAAGCCCCTTTGCTCCAGACCCACACACAGCCCAGGCTCAGGCAAGAGAGCAAATTTGGATTTCCTGGCACAAGATCCAGGCCCTGAGTTGTCTCTGCCTGTCCCCCTGAAAACCAGACCCACGTGGAGGATTGGGAAGGAAATTCACCCCACAGAAGGGATTGGCAGAGTCCCTTTGCTGTCCATAGCTGGTTACCAGCTGAGGAGCAAGGCTGGGTTATTGTTGCCCCTTTCCTCCTCTCTCTTCTCCAGGAATTAAGTCACTGGGTGCTTTAAACACATGGAAAGAAAAAAAAAAATTATTCCAAGTCTGTGCCCAGCGTGGTTTGTGTGTTATGGGAGTTTGTGTGTTTTGGGATTGGCTTCCACCAATCCCAAAAATACCCACGTGGAGAACACTGCATTTAACTGACCCCAACAGCACAAAGGGGACACAGGGAAAGAGAGTCACTGAGCACAGACCCCACTGCAGGGAGAGAAGAGAAGATTTCACTACTATTACAGAAAACAAAACAACTCCAAATAAACAACAACAACAACAAAACAAACCCCCCAAACAAACAAACAAAAAATCCCCAATGGAAGTTTTAAGATCAGCTCAATGGAGCAGAGTTCACAGATGGCAAGTGCTGGATTCTAATCTTTCCCTACAGGGTTTTTTTGTTGTTGTAGTTCTATTTTAGATTTTATGCTCTATTTTTGGCTCAGCAACAAGCAAGAAGTTTGTCAGCCATGCTAATGGCAAAATACTGTAAAAATAAAAACCTGTTTACATTCTCCCCACAAGGCCAATGTTGTCCAAAGACATTTTCCTGCATTACAGCATTCAGGAGGCACGGGACACACGACTGCTCAGCCGTGGGTTTCTCAGCAGCATTTCTGTTATGAAAACACCTCTCTCGTTGTTGGAAACTTGTTTGGAGTAGAATCAAGCACTGCCAAATATTCCTCTTTACCTGTTAATGGATTAGAGGAAGCTGGAAAACACAGGGCACGGGACAAATGATTTTATGAAGAGGTCAGTCACCCGTGCAATGTTTCCATAAAACAAAACCTCGGAGAGTTCCAGCCCCAGAAAGGCTCCAAACAACACCAACCCCACGTTTCACTGGGGTTTGGACTCCTCAGAGGTGGCAATAGAGGACTTTGCCCTCTATAAACACAGATTGAGCAGCAACAATACTGATACCTCACCATCCTGAAAGCAGGAATTTAATCTGCACCTCCAAACACTCCAAAGCCAGAGAAAACAACGCTCTCAAATCCCACTTAGGGCAGGGCTGGGGACACGCTGGGCTGGGGACATGTCCTGCTGCTGCCCAGGAGCCCCCGGTGCCAGCAGTGCCCGGGGGGGCTCTGAGCCCCCCACCGGCCCGGGGTGGGCTCTGTCCCCTGGCCCAGGGTGGGCTCCGTCCCCCGGCCCGGCTCTCTGCACACCCGGAGATGCTCCCCCAGCCCATCAAATATTCACGGCCTTGGGCTGCGCTGCTCAGCCGGAGCCCCGCGGCCTCTACATATTTAATATTTCGCCATTAAAAACGCATGAAGAGACATTTCCTTCCGCCCCGTCCCTGATTCACGTCCACCTCCATCTCCGGAGAAGGAGAGAAGGAGATAAAGAGAAGGAGAACTCCCACTGGGAGACCCCCCTGGCCCCCGGCACAGCCCGGGGGTCTTTGCTGCCCCTCGCCGCCCCTGTCCCCGGTGTCCCCTGTCTGTCCCCGGTGTCCCCTGTCCGTCCCCGGTGTCCCCGGTGTCCCCTGTCCGTCCCCGGTGTCCCCTGTCTGCCCCCTGTCCCCCTGTCTGTCCCCGGTGTCCCCTGTCTGTCCCCGGTGTCCCCTGTCCGTCCCCGGTGTCCCCGGTGTCCCCTGTCTGTCCCCGGTGTCCCCTGTCTGTCTCCCCTGTCCCCGGTGTTGCCGTTTGATGCTCTCGCAGCCCCCGGGCCGTTTCCAGCCCCCCGGGCGGGCTCGGGCCGGGATTGGGGCAGGAATGGGGGCAGGGATGGGGGCAGGGATGGGGGCAGGGATGGGGGCCGGGATTGGGGCAGGAATGGGGGCAGGGATTGGGGCAGGGAGGGGGCAGGGATGGGGGCAGGGATGGGGGCAGGGATGGGGGCAGGGATGGGGGCAGGGATGGGGCAGGGATTGGGGCAGGGATTGGGGCAGGGATGGGGGCAGGGATGGGGGCAGGGATGGGGGCGATGCGGGCGCGGAGCTGCTCCACCCCCGCCCGTGTTTACCCCAAACAAAGCCGGGGCCGGGGCTCGCCCTCGCCTTACAAAGCCCGGCGGGGCCAGGGGGAGCCGGCAGGGCTGGGACATGCTGCAGGGGGGGCCGGGCCCGCCCCGCGCCCCCGGGGACTCGGGCCCCGGGCCAGGTGAGTGCGCCCCGCGGGGACAGGGACAGGGACAGGTGAGTGCGCCCAGCGGGGACAGGGACAGGGACAGGTGAGTGCACCCAGCGGGGACAGGGACAGGTGAGTGCACCCAGCGGGGACAGGGACAGGGGCTGGGGCTGGGACAGGGACAGGGGCAGGGCCCGGGGCGGGGGCACAGCCCAGTCCTGCCCCGAGCCCCCCGCTCGGCCCGGGCCGGGCACGGCCGGAGCCCCCGCTCAGCCCCGGGGCCGGGGGGGTCGGGCTGAGGCTCCTCGGGCAGGGCAGGGCGGGGCAGCCCCTGGGGAGAGGACCAGGGGGATTTGGGGTGCGAATGGCCCCCGATTCACCCCCGTTTGGGGTTATCCCGGCCCGGTTTCTGTGGCCAGGAGCCCCCGGGGCTGTGCTGGGCTCGGGCTGTGGCCGGGACAGGGACCCGACAGCTCCTGCCTTGGCCCAGCCCAGCCCAGCCCGGCCCGCGGCTCCTGCTGCTCCCGGGCCAGGCCGGGCTGGGCTGGAGGGGCAGAGGCAGAGCCGGACCCGGCCCGGGCCTCGGGACCCTCCCGAGGTGCCCCAAGTGCTGTCCCCGTGTCCCCTGGGCTCAGGGAGAACCATCCCTGACCCCCCAGCGACTGGGCACAGCCCCGATGTGAACACCCGAGAGTTAATGAGTGCGCTAATTGCCTTTCGCCCTGCCCGGCAATGAGTGCGCTAATTGCCTTTCCCCCTGCCCGGTAATGAGTGCGCTAATTGCCTTTCCCCCTGCCCGGTAATGAGTGCGCTAATTGCCTTTCCCCCTGCCCGGTAATGAGTGCCCAGCAGGGCTCACCCGGGGGGAACAGGCCCCGGGAAATGCCGCTCCCGGCTCTCCAGGAGCAGCTCACACTCTGCTCTCCCCTGCCAAGGAAAGGGCTCCAGGCTTCGCCCTCTCCCATCCCATCGGCTCAGGGCCCTGGGGAAGTGGGGCAGCTCCCAGCTGGGTTTCAGGGTTTCTCCTCACACCGTGGGGGGCTTTTCTCCCCTCCCAAAGCTCCAGAAGGGCTCGGACAGAGGGGAAGAGCAAAGAAACCCAGGAGGTGTCTGTGAGAGTTCAGAGCACCCTCGGGCAGGGTGAAAGGTGGTCAATAAAAGCTCTCTGTCCCGCAGAGGTGGTCGGCTCATCCCCGGTGACCATCGTGGTCACGTCCGAGGCCGACACGTGGGACGTGGACACCTCCTCGTGCCTGGGCCGCGGGCCCTTCGTGGACTGGGAGCAGCTGCCGGAGCCGCAGCCGCCGGCGCCGATCCCGCGGGACGTGCTGGACAGGCCTCTGAAGGAGCTGAAGAGGCTGGCCAGGGAAGGCTGCTGGGCCGGGAGCCACGCGGGCCGGGCCCGGCTCTACCCGCGGCTCATCCGGCAGGTCTCCTGCCGCCTGGTCGCCCCCGACGCGCCGGTCTACAGGGACGTGGCCGCCCGGCTCTTCGGGCAGCGCAGCGTGAGCTCCCACCCCCTGCCCGAGTTCCTGGAGGGCTGCCCCGTGCCCACCTACCGCCTCAACCCGCGCGGGGTGGCCGCCCTGAAGAAGATCCTCATCTGCGTGGGCGCCCTGTTCCCCGACATCACGCACGGGCCCCTGCTGCCGGCCCTGGCCGCGCTGCTGCTGCACTACAGCCGGGACGAGGCCCAGTGCTTCGAGAGCCTCTCGCGCCTCATCGCCAGCAACGCTCCCCACGCCGCCTACGTCGACCAGTCCTTCCTGGCCCACCAGGCCTCCTGCATGACCTTCGGGGACCTGGCCAACAAGCACTGCCCGGCGGCTCACAGGCTGATCGCCGGCGCCGCCGACAACGTCCTCGAGGTCTACTCGGAGTGGCTGTGGTGGCTCTTCCCCGGGCTGCCCTTCGCCTACGCCGTGCGCGTGCTGGACGTGTTCCTGCTGGAGGGCCAGAAGGTGCTCTACCGCATCGCCCTGGCCCTGCTGAAGCTCTTCAGGCTCTCGGTGGGCCCGGCGGGGCTGCAGGGCTCTGACATCAAGGCCGAGCTGCAGGCTTTCGCCGGGAACATCGCCCAGCACGTCAGCGTGGACAAACTCCTGGAGAGAGCCTTCGGCATCCGCCTCTTCTCCCGCAAGGAGATCTGGCTGCTGCAGATGGCCAACAGGAAGGCCTTGATGGAGAGGGGCATCACCGTGGTGCAGAGGAGGTGAGGAGAGCCCTGCGTGCCCCAGCTCTGGGGGCTGAGCAGGCAAAACGTGAATTCCTGTGCAGAACAGCCGGGGGGAGCTGCAGTGTGGCTGTGCTGGGCCCTCCCAGCCCCTGGGGACCCTGCCAGGGGACAGGGCACAGCCAGAGCTGAGGACCCTGTCAGGGGACAGGGCACAGCCAGAACTGGGGACAGGGCACAGCCAGGACTGGGGACCCTGTCAGGGGACAGGGCACAGCCAGGGCTGGGGACCCTGTCAGGGGACAGGGCACAGCCAGAGCCGGGGACAGGGCACAGCCAGGGCTGGGGACTCTGTCAGGGGACAGGGCACAGCCAGGGCTGGGGACCCTGTCAGGGGACAGGGCACAGCCAGGGCTGGGGACCCTGTCAGGGGACAGGGCACAGGCAGGACTGGGGATGCTGTCAGGGGACAGGGCACAGCCAGAGCCAGGGACAGGACACAGCCAGGGCTGGGGACCCTGACAGGGGACAGGGCACAGCCAGAGCCGGGGGCAGGGCACAGCCAGGGCTGGGGACCCTGTCAGGGGACAGGGCACAGCCAGAGCCGGGGACAGGGCACAGCCAGAGCTGGGGGTGTTGGCAGAGAGCTCACAGTGCAAAGAGCAGGACAGAAGCTGCTGCAGGGGCTGTGCCCCCACAAACAGAGGGGTGTCGCTATTTCGGACACATGAAGGACGAGGCAGCAGCAGAAGGTCAGGCAGGAAAGCTCTATTTTAATTTTCTGACTCCATTTTATATACACTTTGATAAGAAGGCAAAAGATTGGCTACACAGGTTTCCACCTCTTTGACCTCGTTGGTGAACATCACTACTAATCATATTGTTCCTCCCAGAGAAGAAATATGCAAACAAAATAGACAAGTTCTAAATATATACACAGTTTACATGAAGCTGCAGAGAATCTCCACTGCAGAGATTCAAACACTCGAAAGCAAGAACACTTAGGGTGACAGAGGGGCCCCAGAGCCCGGCCTGACGTCCCTCCCCTCGCAGGCCGTGCTTCCACCTGGCCGTGGACATGCAGAAGTTCAGCTCCAGCATTGTCACGGCGCAGGAGATGCGCCTGGTCTGGTCCTGGATCCCCGAGCGCTTCTCGCTCTTCCCCCCGCTGCTGCTCTTCTCCACCTCCCAGGACGGCTGCAGCCTGCAGAGGTGAGGCCTCCCCTGCCCAGGGGGGTCGGGGCTGGGGGGACACCCGGGCAGGGCTTGGTGTGGGAGAAAGGAGCAGCACAAGTGACCCGGGGCACCTCTGGGGCTGCTGGGGACCCCGCTGGGCTCGGTTCAGGGCCCTGAGTGTGGCTTAGGGGAGAGGGCAGGGGCCGGGCCAAGGCCTGGGCACTGCCCGGGCACACGGAGCCCCGTGGATGTGCCAGGCAGGGGTGTCCCCGTGTGCCACGCCGTGCCAGGCACGCTGTGAGCGGCCAGGGACAGCCAGCACAGCCTGCCCGGGGCTCCGGCTGCCCCGAGCCCACCCTTGTCCATCTCTGCAGGTTCTACACGTGCTGTGAAGGCTACGAGCCCACGGTGCTGCTCATCAAAACCACCGAGGGGGAGGTGAGCGTTTCCCAGGCAGGGCTGGGGAGGGGGACGGGCTGGGGGAGCCCACGGGCACCTCCTGGAGCACCCACGGGCTGTGTGCCCCCTGCTCTGCCCCGGCCCGGGCCTGTCCCAGCCCCCAGGACAGAACAAAGTGCACCTCTGGCCCCCAGGACACCTCAGCCAGGGCTGCTGGGGGAAACAGGAGCAGCGGGTGAGGGGGAGAGAGGCCACGAGTGAGACTTGGATTGCAAATACAGGGCAGGGGGAGCTGAGCTGGCACAGCAGGGTCGGGGCTCTATTCCCCAGGGGACAGGGCAGGATGGATGGGCACAGCAGGATTGGGGCTCTATTCCCCGGGCACAGGGCACAGCCCCTGCTCTGCTGAGCCCGGGGCTCTGTTCCCCAGGGATGGCAGGGCAGGAGGGATGGGCACAGCAGGTCGGGGCTCTATTCCCCAGTGAGGGCACAGCGGGTTCGGGGCTCTATTCCCCGGGGACAGGGCACAGCAGGATGGATGGGCACAGCAGGTTCAGGGCTCTATTCCCCAGGCACAGCGCACAGCCCCTGCCCTGCCCAGCCCGGGGCTCTGGCGGCGCTCCCGGGGCCGCTCCCGGCCCATCCCCTGAGGCTCCCTGGCTCTCCCGGCCCGTCCCCTGAGGCTCCCCGTCTCTCCCGGCCCGTCCCCTGAGGCTCCCCGTCTCTCCCGGCCCGTCCCCTGAGGCTCCCCGTCTCTCCCGGCCCGTCCCCTGAGGCTCCCCGTCTCTCCCGGCCCATCCCCTGAGGCTCCCTGTCTCTCCCGGCCCATCCCCTGAGGCTCCCTGTCTCTCCCGGCCCGTCCCCTGAGGCTCCCTGTCTCTCCCGGCCCGTCCCCTGAGGCTCCCTGTCTCTCCCGGCCCATCCCCTGAGGCTCCCCGTCTCTCCCGGCCCATCCCCTGAGGCTCCCCGTCTCTCCCGAGGTGTGCGGGGCGTTTCTCTCCTCCGACTGGAGCGAGAGGAAGAAGAGCGGGGGCGCGTCGGGCTTTTTCGGGACGGGGGAGTGCTTTGTGTTCACGGTGAGTCCCGGGCTGTGCCGGCCCGGCCCGGCCCCGGCAGCCCCTTCCCTCCCCCCCGGCCCGGGGCTCACAGGTGTGTCCCCGGCCAGGTGCGCCCCGAGGCGGAGCGCTACGAGTGGGTGCTGGTCCAGCGGCCGGAGCTGGCCAAGGCCGTGCCGCGCCCCCGGCAGCGCTCGCCTTCCCCCGCTGCCCCATCCCCGCCCGGCTCCCCCCGGCACCTGGCCGTGCCCTCGGCGCACGGGAGAGGCCGCCTGTCCCCGTTCCTGGCCGTCAGGCACTTCCTGCTGCCCTCCAAAACCGCCTCCATGTTCATGGCCGGCTCCCGGGACGGCATCGTCATCGGTAAGGGGATCGATATCGGGATCGATATCGGGAACGGGGGATCGATATCGGGATCGATATCGGGAATGGGGGATCGATATCGGTAATGGGGGATCGATATCGGGAACGGGGGATCGATATCGGGATCGATATCGGGAATGGGGGATCGATATCGGGAATGGGGGATCGATATCGGGAATGGGGGATCGATATCGGTAATGGGGATTGATATCGATATCGGTATGGGGGATCGATATCGGGAACGGGGGATCGATATCGGTAATGGGGATCGATATTGGTAATGGGGATCGATATCGGGATCGATATCGGCAATGGGGATCGATATCGGGAACGGGATCAGGAACGGGGGATCGATATCGGGAATGGGGATTGATATGGGGGGATCGATATCGGGAACGGGATCGATATCGATATGGGGATCGATATTGGTAATGGGGATCGATATCGGTATGGGGATGGATATCGGGAATGGGGATCGATATCGGGATCGATATCGGTATGGGGGGATCGATATTGGTAATGGGGGATGGATATCGGGAATGGGGATCGATATCGGTAATGGGGATCGATATGGGTAACGGGATCAATATCGATAAGGGGGGGATGGTTATGGATAAGGGGGGATGGTTATCGATAAGGGATGACCGCTATCGGTGGATGGATCACCATCGATAGGGCAGATCGATAAGCAGTGGCCACTGTTGGGGACCCCTCCGAGAACAGCCCGAGACCCTCCCAGCGCCCCCGGGCCGGGACAAGGGACAGGGGACAGGGGACAAGAGACAAGGGACAGGGCACAGGGGACAGGGGACAAGGGACAGGGGACAGGGGACAAGGCCGGGGGCAGCCGGGCCCGACCCCCGCTCGCCCGCAGGTGGAGGCGGAGGCCAAGCGCTGGCCCTGGACTCGAACCTGCTCTGGGGCCGCACGGAGCGCTGTGAGACCTTCGCCAACCCCCCGCTCTGCCGGGAGAACTTCCAGCTGCAGCTCCTGGAGGTGTGGGGCTTCCAACGGGCCTAGAGCCCTGGGGACAGCCCGGGGACATGGGGACAGCCCTGGGGACATGAGGACAGCCTGGGGACAGCCCTGGGGACATGGGGACATGGGGACAGCCTGGGGACAGCCAGCCCTGGGGACATGGGGACAGACATGGGGACAGCCTGGGGACGTGGGGACAGCCCTGGGGACAGCCAGCCCTGGGGACAGCCCCGGGGACAGCCCCGGGGACAGCCTTGGGACATGGGGACAGCCCTGGGGACAGCCCTGGGGACAGCTCTGGGGACAGCCAGCCCTGGGGATATGGGGACAGCCCTGGGGACAGCCCTGGGGACAGCCCTGGGGACAGACAGCCCTGGGGACAGACAACCCTGGGACAGCCCCGGGCACAGCCCCCCCCCTGGGGACATCCCAGGTCC
Source organism: Zosterops lateralis (assembly GCF_965231275.1). NCBI lineage: Eukaryota > Metazoa > Chordata > Aves > Passeriformes > Zosteropidae > Zosterops > Zosterops lateralis. Next base: position 700,020 of record NC_139778.1, on the reverse strand, counting down.
CCTCCCGCAGTGTCTGTCTGTCCCCACCCGCCCGGTCTGTCCCAGTTTGGGGTCTGGAGTTTCTCACCCCCCCTGGCCCGGCTGCAGCCTGGGGCTCAGCAAACCACTGACACACGGGCAGATTCTCGGGGAATTCTGAGCCCGGGCAAACACCAACCCCGAGCTCCGGAGCGCGGCAGAAACACTCCCAGATTCCCAAGGGCAGCACAGCCCTTGAGCCATCCCGGGGTTGTGCAGCCTCCGGGGGCCCCCAGGACTGCCCGGGACCCACCAGACTCCTCTTGGCCCTGGCTGGAGGTGCTGCCTGCAGTTTGTGGGGTGCCCGAGCTTTGCCGAGCCTTTGCCACGCTGAAGGGAACTCTGAAAGTGATCCTTTCTTCTTGCCCCTTATTCCGTTGCTGAATAAAGTTCAAAACTCTTGGAGAATTAAAAAAAAAAAATCCATCACAAAGACACGGTGGGGGAGCAGCGGGGCTGGGAGGTGGAGGGGATGTGTGATGGGGAATAAAGAGGTCTGTATGTCCTGCTCTCACTTCCTTGCAGAGGGTCGGCACCGCAAACCCTCACCCCACCCATGGCCACACAGCACCCCAGCTCCTCCTGTCACATCCCCACCTTAGCTCCTCACCCTACAGCCCCCCAGACCCCCAGACCCTCACCCTACAGCCTTACAGCACCCCGACCCCTCACCCTGTGTCCCCACAGCCCTTCATCCTGTGTCCCCAGGGCACCCCAGACCCTCACCCTGTGTCCCCACAGCCCCCCAGACCCTCACCCTACAGCCCCACAGCACCCCGACCCCTCACCCTGTGTCCCCACAGCCCTTCATCCTGTGTCCCCAGGGCACCCCAGACCCTCACCCTACAGCCCCAGGGCACCCCAGACCCTCACCCTACAACCCCAGGGCACCCCAGACCCTCACCCTACAGCCCCAGGGCAGCCCAGTTCCTCACCCTACAGCCTTACAGCACCCCAACCCCTCACCCTGTGTCCCCAGGGCACCCCAGCCCCTCACCCTACAGCCCCACTGCCCCCCAGACCCTCACCCCACAGCCCCCCAGCCCCTCACCCTACAGCCCCAGGGCAGCCCAGCCGTGTCACCCTTAGCCCATCTGCCTTGACCACTGAAGTCCAAGGAAACTCCATCTCCTCTGAAAGGAGCTGGGATATCCATCAGCTCCTCCCCTTGGGGCATTTCTGCTCCGTGCCCACACCAAGTGTTCTCAGGGCAGCACAGGGACCCTCCTGGCTCACTGCTGTTCCCTGGGCAGGATTTGGGGCTCCCCTGGAACATGGAGCAGCCCAGGAGTGGCTCTGGACAATGGGGAATTATTGATGGGACAATCCCATCCTGCAGGTCTGGCCCATCCCATGTCCCACCGGAGGTGAGGGACAATTGGCCGCTGACTTGTAACAGAAATTGCTACAAAAACCACATTTTGTGGCGGTTAGAGCTGATTTCCCTGGGGATCTGCCGGGGGCTGGGGATGCCCTTGTCCTCCTGAGGGCTGGGCTTGGCAATTCCTGCACTTTCACAGGAGAGGGGCAGTGCAGAGGTTCTGCCTTGGCCCTCAGTGCAGTTACACTGTAACAGAAAACGGCTCAAAGTGTCCCAAAGCTCCCCTCCTCATCCCAGAACTGCCTCCCACAGGGGCTGTCTCTGGGAAAGGAAATGTCCACGGAGAGTTTGGGGTGAAGGGAGAGAGGAGGAGACACATGGGGTGGAAATAACAGGCAGTGCCTCCAACCTCCTCCTGCTGCTTCCTCAAGCAGACGTTTCTGTCCCAAGGCAGGATTCTGGAGCAGACAGATGCTCACCTTTCCTTCCCTCTCCTCTCCCTTCTCCTCTCCCCGGCCTCTTCCCTCACTCTCACCAAATGCAGCTTCCAGAGCCTTGAAACGGGAAATCCATCAAGCCCAGGGAGAAGGTCCTGGTACATTTTTCTCTCCCATCACTGTCAGATCCATTTCCATCCTTCCCGTTTCCCTTTCCCAGCTCCCTGCAGTGATTCCCCTCCCACCCACCTGCTGCACACACAAACAATTCCTTGTCACCACACTGCCACCAGCTCCTGGTGGAACTCACATCTGACATCTCATGGCAGAAATTTCCAGCTGTGGCAGAGCCTTCAGTGCCACCCCAGGAGGGGTTTTGCAGATGTTTTATTCCCAGTCAAACACACAGCGTTTATCAAAACAAACGTGTTTCCATCTTTGTTTTTGCACAGTTTAGTCCCTGGAATTGCTAACCCTGGGAGAAGGGTTGATTTTGTTTCTCCCCTGCAGAGCTGGGTGATCCCACGAGGCATCTTTGGACTTTTTCTTGGAAATGCAGCAGAACTGGGACTCGTATGGAAAATTCCCCCTTTGGTGCCCTGCAGGGCAGAGCTGCCCTGGGCTCAGCAGGGGATTTGGGGATGGGCACTGCCATCCCAAGAGGGAATTTCCCCTCCCTGAGGGGAGCGGGCCATGCAGCCACCCTGGCCTGTCCCTCCCTCCCTCCATTGGGGGATTGCTTTCAGCACTTTGTTGTGATTTATCTGAAAATACAATCCCGGAATGGTTTGGGTCGGAGAGGACCTCAAAGGTCACCCAGTGCCACCCCTGCCGTGGGCAGGGACACCTTCCACCACCCCAGGCTGCCCCAGGCCCAGCACCCAGCCCGGCCTTGGGCACTGCCAGGGATCCAGGGGCATCCCAAAGAAGAGTTTTAGTGAACAAACATCACCCTTTATCCCTAAAACCTTGTTCACACTGGGAATGATGAGCCCCTGGCTCCCCATGAAACTCCAAACCTGGAACCCACGGCCCCCCCCTGGGAGGAGTTTATCTCTAAAGAAAGGGTTTAGATCTGCTGGGGGAGGGGAAGATGTTTATTGAAAATAAGTCGGGTCAACCTTAAAGAAGCTCCTCCTTTAGATATGGGAGAACGTGTTTATTCCCTCAGCCTGATCTGAAGATTCCTTTGTTTCTGTTTTGAGAAGGAGTGGCAGAACACTTCGGTGGGGCGATGATGATGCTCCTTGTTTTCCACCTACGTGGAATTATCTGTACGTGCCTTTCTGTGAGCTCCAGAAATGCTGGGATAAAACAACAAAACTCATTTGGGTCCCTGTCACAGCCGAGCAGCTCCAAAGCTGCCGAGGCAAAGGGGGATGCACCCCTGCAAATGCATTTCCAGAAAGGCTTGATTTGCACTGAAAGAAAATTAAAAAAACGTATTTAAAGGAGGTGAGCTGGAAGAGGCCACAGGAGATCAGAGCAGGACAAAGAGCAAATATCCCTGCAGGGGAAGGGGTGGGCAGGCAAGGTTTCTGATGGTGTTTTTATTTATAATCACACTTCAAAGCATCGGGTTCTTGCTGTAAGGAGTAAATAATGAATGGAGATATTTTTAACTCCTACACAGACTCTGTGTTTCATCCACGAGAGGTCTGGCAGCAGCCAGAGCATTAATGGAGCTGCCTGGCTGCCGGGATAGCGAGAGCAACCTGAGGATCTCCGTTTGCTCCGGGGGACTCACAGCACAGCCTGGGCAGGGCAGAAGGACAACTGTGGAGTTAATGTGGAAATCAAACCCTGGGGAGCTCTGTGGAGCCAGGCTGGGAGAGCTGGGGGGGCTCACCTGGAGAGGAGAAGCTCCAGGTGAGCTCAGAGCCCTAAAGGGGCTCCAGGAGGGACTGGGGACAAGGGATGGAGGGACAGGACACAGGGAATGGCTTCCCACTGCCAGAGGGCAGGGCTGGGTGGGAGATTGGGCAGGAATTGTTCTCTGGGAGGGTGGGCAGGCCCTGGCACAGCTGGGGCTGCCCCTGGATCCCTGGCAGTGCCCAAGGCCAGGCTGGACACTGGGGCTTGGAGCACCTGGGACAGTGGGAGGTGTCCCTGGGACAGTGGGAGATGTCCCTGCCGTGGCAGGGGTGGGATGGGATAAGCTTTAAGGTCCCTTCCAACCCAACCCAGCCTGGGATTCCATGACTTCATGAGCCTGGCATTGAATCCTGTCCAGTTCGAGGTGGGTTTTTTTCTGTTTTTATAATCCCCTATTCCCTTTCAAAGTGAAGAGCTGAAGATAATTCCTTGGAAAAATCAAAGCAGTCATGGCAATGCTGCAAACCTTCTGATTTATCAGCAGGAGCAGGAAGCTTTAATCAGAGAAATTCCATAGCCAAAGGTTTGATTTCTGATCCCACCACCTGCCCTAAGGCCAATCCCAAAGGTCATGGCAGGGGAAACCTTTTCCAGGGAAAAGTGCAAAGCTCCAGATCAAAAGCAGCTGATGGGGCTGTGATAACAGAGGATTCCCTAAATGCTGCCAACACCTCGTAGGAATTTTTTAAAAGACATTGTTCAGGAAGGGTTTGTTGGTGTATCACGTTCCTGATTAAAGGAATCCCTTTGATCTCCTGCTGTTGCTCAGAGTATCTGCCCGAAGCTGTCCCTGGCTGTGGCACTGAGGCAGAAAATCCCTAATGGGGGCTGTAGTTTCCACAGGGATCCATCCTGACATCACAGAAGACCATAGAAGTGCTGGAGACAGACCAAGGAACAAATCCCACGCAAGGAAATTACAAATCAGGAATTACTTTCTTTCAAAAAAAAAAAAATTTTTTTCCATCCTCATTTATTTTATTCCTGTGTCGTGGATCGCTCCTTGGTGTGTCCCAAAGACTCAAACCCATGGCCAGCAGTGCTGGAGACTCTCCCTGCCTGGCACAGCCTGGAAATCCACATCTTTCCAAAGGAATGAGTGACCCATCTGCAGCTTTGGGTTAATCTGATGCCAACATCCCTGGCTGGTGCATCCCTGCCCCAGAGAACCCCAGAGACTGGGTTTGGAGACACTTGTAAGGGCTGCAGCACCACAGTACGCTCAGGGTTCATTCTTAACCTGTTCTTGGCCAGAGCACATCCCTGCTGGGGAAACACAACCTCAATTTCCCAGTCCTGGCTCATTTCAGGAGACCTGAATTGCTGCTGTTCTTCTTTACAAAGCACTTCACGGGCTGGGCTTGAAAGGGGCCCCCCTTTTGTTGTGCCACTTTTCTCTGCCCTGGTTCATCTTTGTGGCGTTTAGGGGATGTTGAACAAAAGCCTGAGGTTCTTTCTAGATTTCCTTTTCTGTCACATCCCTGGGATTTGTGTGCTTTGGAGCTGATCTGAAAGCATCAGCCCCGTGGCAGCTATTTTTTTATTCCGCCAAATAGAAAAAGTGTGTGTTCCAAGCAGGCTCCTTCCATCCTCCCCACCGCCCTCGGCGATGCTGGGTGGGAACCAGGCAGGGAGGGAGATAAAAAATGACATTTTCAATGTGGAGTTGTGCAGCAGCACCTCCACACCCATCTTGTGTCTGCTGCAGCAACACCCAGGGGGTTTGGAGATTGGGAATGGGAAATGCATCAAATACGGGAAATGGATTCAGTATGGAAATCAATTCACAGCTTCCAGAAAGGGGAACCCATTGGATTAATTTCTCCCTGAACAGAATAAAAAGGGAATTAAACTTTAATGGTTTGTTTGGGAGTCTCTCTCTGTGGGCTCCTTTGCAGAACAGAGGTTTTCATGTGTACACTGGTGGCCTACCAGGGCGGGCCTTATAAAACCTTAATTAAAAAAAAAAAAAAAAAAACTTAATTAACAAAGGGTTCACTGGGAAAGGAAAAAGAGGCGGTGATATGAGGAAGGTCTGTTGGCCTGGGTAATCTGTGTCTTTATGTCCACACATGGCAGGGAATTCCACACCTTGAAAGATGGCCAGTGTGACTGGGAGAGGCAGGAATTGCTGCCCCAGTGGAGATGGATCATTAGTGGGGCAGGTGAAGGGCAGGAAGTTTTTATTTAAACCCCGGAGCAGCTCTGTGCTCCTGTCACAGAATCACAGAATTGTCAGCGACTGCTCAGCCAGGGTGAGCTATTCTTGTTTTCCACTTCAGCGAGGTCTGAGCTCAAAGCCCTGGCTCTGAGAGACAAAAACCTCAGGGCAGGAGGTGAAACAATGCCCTGATCTCTTCAGCCTCGGGAAATCCTTGTAGGGCAGAATCTGCTCTTCATTCTCACTGTCCATTCGTCTCTCCCCTGGATTTGCCCCAGCTGCTTCTGTCACCTCTCCCAAGGCTCCAGCTGTGCTCCAGCTGGGACTTTCTCCCTGTCAGAATCCCAGAGCTCTTTCTCCTGTGCACAGTGACCTGCTTGGATTCATTTCACAGCACAGAGCTCATTTTCAATCTCTGCACTTTCTGTGGGGTGAGTTCCCAGTCTCCTGGGATGGCACTCCCTGTTTAGGTGACAAAGTAAATGATAATAATAATAATATTATCTATATTATATAATATATATAATTATCTATATTATATATAATATATATAATATATATTATATATTATATATTATATATTATATATTATATATTATATATTATATATTATATATTATATATTATATATATATAATTATATATATCTCTAATAATAACAACTCCATTTCCAATACAATACAGAAACATTCCAAATAACAATAAAAACAAAAACCATCTTATAGCCGTCATCATTCAACCACATTTCTCCAGCCATACAAAACAAAATCCGTGTACTTTGGCTGCTTCACAGAGCAGTGGCTCTTTCCAGTCAGTAAAGTGACGCTCCTCTCCTGGCGTTTAAATAATTCTATCACAGGGGGTTATTTATATTCGAAATAAATAATTTGGCTGGGAAGGATCCTGTTGAGTTTCATGCCTCGCTCTGGGCATCCTCCCTGCATCTGCTGAGAGGCAGAGTCAGAATTGAGATGGATTTAACTGTGCTTTATCTCCCTGTGCTCTGTGTGCCCTGAGCTGGAGAGGCCATGGGAAGGCTGGAGGAGTGAGGAATTGGCTTCCAGAGCTCAGACTGATGTCCCAACCACTGGAGCATCATTCCGAGTCACTCTGCCCCCATCCCTCACCAGGGCAGAGCCAGCAGTGCCTCCTCTCCCCCAGCAAAGGCAGCAGAGAGGATGAGCCACTCCAGCCCTTCCTGGGAGCAGCAGAGAAGTGCCTTGGCTGATTAATGCTGGATGAGGCCCTGGATCCCCTTTCCCACAGAGGCTGGCTCAGGCTCTGCTCACTCCATCCCTGAATTGACAAAGGCAGCTGAAACCGAATTACGACGAAAGGTTGGTTAAATAGAAATGAGAACTGCAGGGGAGCACTTGCAGCATTCGCTGGGAACACAAAAAAGCTCCTCTGAAACACTCGTGATTCTGTCCAAACCAGCCCCTCAAAGCTGCCACTTCCACGGGCCCTACCAGGATCTGGATGCTCTGATCATTCTGGCAGTGAGAGCTGGATCCTGTTCCTGGGGTTAACAAAGTGTCCAGCTGGGAAATGGGGGTGATCAGCTCCCTCTGCTTCCCCTGACAGTGTCTGCATTTCCCCACCTTCCCTGGGGTCTGACCTCACTGCAATGTCAGAATGAATGAAGCTGCCACTAGTGACGCAGCAAAGGAGAGGTGCAAGATCAAGCCCTGAAAGCAAAAAAGATTTTTGGTGAAAAGAGGTGCTTTGGGGGCCAGATCTCACACCAGAGGTTTAAAGGCTGTCTTGTGTTTACTGACTGGGGTTGTGTGTGGCACAAACAGCAGCAGCTCCTTCACATTCCGCGTGAGCAGCTCTGCCCTTCGGTCTTTAAAGCACCACTGGAAATGTCTCAGGGTCTGGAGGCTTTTTCCCAGTTGAGGAATGAGTAAAGTGAAGTGTGGCAGAGCACAAACACGGCCTGGACAAGGGCTGGGGTTAACGGCCAGGAATTTGGGAGCCCAGTGGAGTGGACTCAAGGACTCGGGGAAGTGGAATGAGGCAGATGTGTGAACAACCCCAGGAAAACAGAGACACTCGTGGAGATTGAGCTCTGTTTGTGCTCTAAGGAGACTGAAGAGTCCAGGACAGCCCTGGCTGAGCTCAGCCAGCACCAGGAGGGACAGGGGGGTGTCGCTGATCTCCAGCTGAGGGTCTGGGAGGTTGGTGGGAAGAGCCACAACCTGCAGGGAGCTCTGCAGGAGCCTTTGCTGTGCCCTGTGTGCAGATGGAAGGACAACCCAGAGGGCCACAAGAGCCCTGGTGGAATGTGCAGCATCTAGGATCTCATGAGGGACACGGATGAGGATTGCCAAGGATTTAAAGCGCTGAGAATGTCTGTCGGATCACTGTGTTCTTTTTGGGACAGCTTACAGGGAGGAGGAGGGGAAAAGAGCATCTGGAAAGAGAAAGAAACATCCATTTACCAGAAAGAGCCATCAACTCCAGGAGGGAGAACCCCCAGTGCTAGAAATGCTTCAGGAAAGTCAGACAAAGATATATCTCAAGTTGTTTTCCCCATTGGATCCTGCTTGGCCAAGGGGGAGGAGCAGGGGATTTCCTGAGTTTAGGCTCTGTTTTCCAGGGCTTTATGACTCTTGCTGAGTTATCCCAAACCTTCTGCATTGTGATGAGGACCAGGAAGGACCTACAGAACTTCTGGATGGAAAATGTCACTTCCTGTGACACCAGAGCAGAAGTGTCACAGGGCAGCTGTGATGAGTGGGAGAACTGATGACCCCAAAGGCTTCATGGAACCCTGCTCTGAGACCAGCACCTGAAATTGCCCAGATGGAAAAACAAATCTGATGGGCAACACAGGCTGAGATCATCCACTCGAGCTCTGGGGTTTGGCCCTGCTGATTTGCCCTGATTTGGAGGCATTTTGCAGATGTTTTACAGGAAAACACATTTCAGTTCAGGGGTGTGTTCCCATGAAGGGCACCAGAAAACCCCCAGAGGGACAAACAGAAAAGGGAAAGCAAAACTGCAGGAATTCTGTTTGCAGCAACTCCAAAACACAAAGTCTAGGGCTTGTGATGTGGTGAGAGCCCACAGGTTGTGTTCCAAGGCAGGGCTGGAGCCCCTGGGCTCCCCAAGCACAGCTGTGGGGACTGTGGGGTGGCTCTGCAGCCAGGGAGGGGCAGGGGCTCCCCAGGGCCAGCAGGGACGGAGGGACATCACTCACAGAGGAGACACTGTCCTGGGTCAGGGGGCAAAACCAGACAGGAAGAGGTCACAGCAAACCCAGGAAAAGCAAGGAGTTGAGCCCAGGAGGGCAGAATGGAAAGAAAGAACTAAAAGCGGGTCAGCTGAAGTGGAAAACAGAACGAATCTCTGAATGGAAGCACTGGGAGAGGGGCTGTGGGCCAGCCTGGGCAGGCGCTGCACTTCAGCCTGGCAGGTGTGAGGTGCAGGGTGGAGATGAGGGTCAGACATCCCCTGGGGAGTGCAGGGAATAGGGGTAATACAGGGAACAGAGGGAATAGAGGGAATACAGGGAACAGAGGGAGCACAGGGAGCACAGGGAACACAAGGAATAGAGGGAACACAGGGAACAGGGTCTTCCTCCTGTCCTGCTCTTGGTTCAGCTCTGCCGTGCTCTCCTGCCCTCCAGTGTCCCCGTGCCCTGCTCCAGGATCCTGGCAGGCTCCAGGGACAGGTGGGGATGGCTGCAGGCTCCAGCCAGCCCCGGGCTCTCATGTTGCCACTTCTGTGACATCTCCTCTGGGAGCTCCCCAGGCGCAGGGGAGCCCTGTGCACTGCCTGAGGCTAAATCCATGGATTTGCTGTCGTTTCTTTTAGCTTAACCCGGGGAATGGATGCTCGTTAAGAGACTTTTGAGGGCTCTTTGTGTTACTGGCCCAATTTCTGGCCACGGCTCCCTGGGAGCTGCTGCAGGCCCTGGACTCTGCTGGGCACTGACTCTGCTTCAGCTGAAGAGGAGCAGTTGTCAAAATGTCCCCAGTGATTATCCCACCCTGCCAAAACCCAAGGGATATCTGAGTATTCCCCTGCCTGTGGGGAAAACAGCAACAGGCTTAGGCAGAAGAGGGAAGCTTTAGATTAGAAACCAGGAAGATTTTTTTTTACTAGAGGGCTGATGAGACCCTGGAACAGAGAGGTGTGGATTCTCCATTCCTGGCAGTGTCCAAGGCCAGGCTGGATGGGGCTGGGAGCAGCCTGGGACAGTGGAAGGTGTCCCTGCCATGGCAGGTGGTGGCACTGGATGAGCTTTAAGATCCTTTCCAACCCAGACCATCCTGGGGTTCCAGGTGCTGCCAGCCCGGTCTGGAATTCCCCAGGCTTGCTCAAGCAGCTGGAGCAGGAGCTGTGGGGCTCCTGCTCCCTCAGCCACTCCAGCTCATCTTTTTCCTTACAGCTGAGGTAACTTCAAAGCATTTTTACAATTAGAGGAGACTCTATTTTTTTATTATTTCCTGTAATGTATTTACCAGACCTCCCCAAAGCCCCCACAGCACTGAGGAAACACGTCTGACTCCTTCAGGGGGACCAGGAGCTTTCTGTGCCTTTCGGATTGGTGTGAAGGATTCAATTCCTCACTCCTGAGAATCATCTTGGCTGTTGCTATAACACTCCCATGTTGTTGCTGCCACCTTTCCCGAGAGGCTCCCGGCACAGCCTGGCTGGGATCTGCTCCCTTTTGGAGGCTCCTCTCTCCTCCCTCCCCCATTCTGCCCTGCCTTTAATGAATGACTTGTTGTGTAAATTCAGTCTTCTGTGTTTATTTTAATTTGTCTGGTCCTGATTAAGGAAAAAAAGCCCTCAGTTCCAACTCCTGGCATTTACTGGGAAGCTCTTCTGAGCCAAGCTTTTAACCCCACGTCCTCAAAGCAATTCAGGGATGCTGGGGCTGCTTCTTTTTGCAGTGTCCAATTCAAAGCTCTCTTCAGGGAGCTGGTTCTGGAGAGTGCAGTCGCTGCTAAAAACGCCTGGGTGTTTCCAGCCAGACTCGCTCAGATTCCCGGGCACTGGCCTGATTCTTCAAACAGCCTCCGAATTTCCATGGAAGAAGTGCTTATTGCTAACTCAGTATCACAGGCAGGATTAAAAGCACCAGCTCTCGAGTGCTGTTTGTGTAAAGGTCAGTGCAGGCAGCAGCCTGGGGAGGGTTGCAAGGGAAGGATTTCTCTTGCAGGCGTTGGGAGAATTCTGTCATCAAAGTGCAGCAGAATGCTGCAGCCCTTAACGCTGAGGATCTCAGATGTTTTAGTTAATGGAGATGATTTATCTCCACACCTGCACTGACAGCCCTGGAAGGCAGCGGGGGACAGGCATTTAAAGGTATCACTGCTTGTTTCTCCTCGTGTGCCACCAAAAGCATTTCCTGCTCATGGCACGGCAAAGGTGGATCCTTTCAGGCTGTGCCCCTCTGCTGTCCATCAAACACTGAACAAATCCTCTTCCTTCTGCCAGAAAATCCCCTGCTTTCATTCCTGGAGCCTTCAGCACAGCAATTCAGTCATTCCCCCCTCTCTTCCTTTGGAGCCCCTGATGCTCTGAGCAGTGAAGGCTCCAGCAGGTTCCACAGGCTCTGCAGCAATGCTGGCTGGGCTTGGGATCCACAACCCAACCGCTGGAATGTTGGAGAGCTTGGCAAAACCTCTGTGCTTGTGTGGGGGGGTGAGGAGGGCACTGGGGCCTGTCAGAGCCACCCGGGGTCCCAAGGAGCTCTGTCAGCTCCCCGTGGGGCAGAGCCTGGAGGTGCAGAAGGGGCAGGGTTTGGAGATCAGGACTCTGCCCCAGCAGAGCCACTGTGTCCCCACGGGTCACCCCAAAGCTGCCACTGCTGGGGGGGATGCTCCAAGGGCCCACTGCAGAGGCAGGGCCCTGTGCTGGTGTGGTTGCTGCCAGAGCTCTGCACTCTCCTCCTGCCCCAGCTGGCTCTTTGTGCCCGGGAGGGAGCAAAGTGAGATGAATGTCCCCGATTCTGTCACCCTCCAGCCACTGCCACCCTCTGGCTGTTGGGAGGGCAGGAGATGTGGCTCTGAACTCACTGTCTGTCTGTGGCAGCAGCCAGCTGGCTCAGCCCTGGGCCTGCCACCCTGCAGGGGGAAACCTGAGAGCTCAGGTTCCCTGCAGAGGCCTTGTCCTGCCCATCCTGCTCCTCGGCGGGAGCAGCATCCCTGGATGAAACCAGCCCGAATTTTCAGCAGAGGCAGTGACTGAAATCACCTGGAGGAGCCAATGTAGGTCACATCAGCCCTGGCAGCAGCGGCAGCTCCCCTGTCCCCTGGCACAGCTCAGCTGTGTCCCCTGGCACAGCACATCCCTGTCCATCCAGGCACACCCCTGTCCCTGCGGGCACATCCCTGTCCCTATGGGCACATCCCTGTCCCTATGGGCACACCCCTGTCCCTGCAGACACACCCCTGTCCCTGCAGGCACATCCCTGTCCCTGCAGACACACCCCTGTCCATGTCCCTGCAGGCACATCCCTGTCCGTGTCTCTATGGGCACATCCCTGTCCCTGTGGGCACACCCCTGTCCCTGCAGGCACATCCCTGACCCTATGGGCACATCCCTGTCCCTGCAGACACACCCCTGTCCCTGCGGGCACATCCCTGTCCCTATGGGCACATCCCTGTCCCTATGGGCACACCCCTGTCCCTGCAGGCACATCCCTGTCCGTGTCTCTATGGGCACACCCCTGCCCGTGTCCCTGTGGGCACATCCCTGTCTCTGTGGGCACATCCCTGTCCCTGTGGGCACATCCCTGTCCATGTCCCTGCAGGCACACTGTTGTCCCTATGGGCACATCCCTGTCCCTGCAGGCACATCCCTGTCCCTATGGGCACATCCCCGTCCCACCCGAAGCTGGTGCCCAGCCGAGGTCCCAGAGCCTGGCAGAGCTCCCCCAGGCCGGCTGAGCCCCCGGGAGAGGCCGGGCCTGTTTGCAGCACAAGCCCTGCTCAGCACGGGCAGACACAGCTCAGCTCTCCCTCCCCAGGCCCGGGCTCAGCTCCCGCTGCGGGGTCACATCGTCTCAGCTCTCAGGGATAATGGGTGCACAGAGCCTGCAGACACCTGCCCAGCAGAGCAGCCAGGGATGGATGGAGCAGACGCCTTAAAACCCGAGTGAAATTGCTGCAAACAAAGTGCAGGAGCTCCCGCAGCTCGGGGTTATCTGCTGCTTTCCCATTCCGAACCGACGGAGCATGGCCAGCTCTATTCATCAGCCGCAGCCCAGAGCCCTGGAAAAGCAGAATTTCCCTGCCTTGATGCTGTCCCTCCCTCCTCAAAGAGACTCCCAAAAAAGGCAGGCCCCATGCATCTTTCATGGGGCACTAAATAACTCACTCTGCTATCTATAATTCAATCCCAGCTGCAGAGGCTGAGGAGGGGGAGAGACTTGGAGGGGGGAGATTTCTCTGCCTGCCTCGAGCCCTAAAGCTGCTGCAGGCAGAGGGAGGGCAGGGAGGGTGCAGCCCCAGCCCAGGCCGGGGCTGTTGAAAGCACATTTCCACTCCACAGCACAGATGTTCCCACCTCGTGCCAAGAGAGCGGGAGAGGCTCAAAGAAAGCAAACATTGTCCCAGGGCAGAGCGCAGTGAGCGGGGAGGAAGGTTTCTCTGGTTTTGCTGTTGTTGTTATTATTATCACAATGATTTGGCAGCGTAGAAATGGATTTCTCTCGGGCCTGAGTCAGTTCAGCTCAGATCCAGGCAGGATTTTATCCCAAAATCCAAGTCCCTCCATGGCACAGGGACTCCTGCTCAGCCAGAGGGAACATTTCTAGTGCTCTCCTGTCCCCGTGTCCTCCTAATCCCACCCAAACTCTCCGTGTTTTTATACGGCCCCGGCTGTCTGGTGACCCGGGCAGTTCGTGCTGTAAAAACAAGGAATTTTCCATCATAGTGACCAAACCTTTCCATCCTTTCTTTGTATCTGACACTCAGATTTTGCCCACCCCACGTTTGCTCTGAAGCTGAAGCAGGAAATGAGAGAGGCAGGAGCTGGAGGGAGCCAGGAGATCCCAAAAAAGGCATTTTAGGGAGAAAGTGCTGACGCAATCCAGCAGTGCCGGATGCTGCAGCGATGATAAATATTTGATTTAGCCTGAATAGGAAGGCATCACGTTCAGAACGACCTGAAAAAGAGGGAAGATGACAAATACAATCCCACTGAAAGGCAGATTCACACGGTGAGCATTCCAGAGGCTCACTCTGGTGTGCAAATTGCCTTAAATTGGAATGAACTGGAGTTACCTGTGGAGTTACACCTGCCTGCTCCAGGCCGGCTGGGAGGCACTGACAGCCACGGGATGCCTCTACCTGTGCTTGGAAAGGCACTGATTCACTTTTCAGTGGTGTGCTCTCAGAATTCCTGCACTGGCATCTCAGGGGGCAGCTGGGGAGGGGATGACAGGATCCCAGAAAAATACTTTCCCTACCCAGTACTTGCTAATCCTGGCATGTTTGGGGTTTCTGACACACCTGGGTGTCACTGTCTCGTTTCCTTTGGCTGTGTTTGTCAGCTCTCCCTTCCCATCCATCCCCCCCTCAACAAACACCAGGTTCTGATCGCAGCCTCAGCTCCTGCCTCTGGACTCTCCACTCCCTTCGCTTTCCTTCAGGCTTTCCCCCACCTTCCTTAAGGATTTGCTGTGGAGTTTTGGTTCCCCCCAGCCCAGCAGGAGCCCTGCCCGGGTTCCCTCTCTCCCTCCCGCAGCTCTGGCTCGCATGGGATGCTCCAGGCACGAGTGTCCAGCCAAAACCGGCCAGAAAGAAACAAGGAGCACTTTTCTCTCCAGTGAGCGTGGAGCTGCTCTAGATAAACCCATTCTTCCCACGCTGCAGGCAGCACAACCTGCCCTTGTTAGAGAATCCGGAGAGGAAAAGCCCCTCTGGAGGATCCCAGTTTCCATCTCCTCGGGGTCTGCAGTGGGGTTTGCAGTGGGTGGTGCTGGAGCAGGGCCAGGAACCTGCCAGGCGTCCCAGGGAACACTCAGAGCTCTGCTCCATGGATTGTCACCTTTGGGCAGGAAAAGGGAGCCTGGTATTAAGGATGTCTTTCCCAAAGAAGCATTTTATCCGTTGGCTTTGTAATGATGGATTTCACAGCTCTGGCCAGGAGGGTTCTGAGAAATGAACTTCAGCAGTGGATGCAGAGACAGCTCAGGAGTCAAACCTCTGAGCTTGGGGGGGATTGTAGCCGGAATTTCAGCTCAGCCCAGACTTCCCTGGGTGTCTGGGCCAGCAGGAGCCTCGGCAGTGCCGGCAGCTTTCCTCAGGCAGGCTGGGAGCCCCCACGGTGCTGGGGGGCTCAGCAGGGCCGGGACTGCCCTGGGCCCTGCACGGCAATCCCCAGCCCAGGGCGGCTCCCCGGGCACAGCAGGGTGGGACCATTCCCCTCTCCAGGAGGAAAGGCTGGGTGCCCAGGGTGGCCCCGGCTGGGAGCTGCAGACCCCACAAGGCGGCTGCTCGCTCGAGGGGCTGCAGGGGGCAGGGGGCGACCCCGGCCAGGCCCTCAGGGGACACCCCGTGCCAGTCAGTGCTGGCTGTCGGTGGGAGGAAACTTGGGCTGGGCTCAGTCCTCTCACCCCTCTGGATAAGCCTCTCCCGAGCCCGGGGCCACTTGCGGTGGAGCCGTCCCTGGGGATCCGCGGGAGGCTGATCCCCGTCCATCTGCTCAGGATCACAGCACGGGCTGGATTCAGCCTGAGATCACTGCAGGGAGAGCCCTGTGCCCGAGCCGTGCCCGCCACACCGCTGGCTGCCAGCCTGGGGGGTCACCGCCCTGTCACCGCCCCCGACTGTTCCTCTGTCACCCAGCTCCATCTCCCTAACCCCGAACAGACACCAGGTGTGGTGCCGAGCAGTGTGGGGTGGGCAGGAGCTGGCTCTGGACTCTGCCAGCGCTGGGTGCCAACCCCCGGTTTTGCGACTGGAACTGTCATTGTGTCCCCAAAGCTCAGCAGGGAAAGTGCAGAGGTGACCATTGTCCCGCTATTCCAGCTGGCCGAGCTGGAGCATCTCCCGGTGACCTTGTGACACCCTGAGGTGACGCTGTGACATCCTGAGGTGACGCCGAGGGCAGCAATGGCGGAGCAGGGATGGCACTGCCGGGGAAGCCGCGAGGCCGGGGATGGCCCAGCCCGGTGAGGATGGGAATGGCCCGGGTGAGGATGGGGATGGCTCAGCCCGGGTGAGGATGAGGATGGGGATGGCCCGGCCCGGGTGAGGATGAGGATGGGGATGGCCCAGCCCGGGTAAGGATGGGGATGGGGATAAGGAAGGCTCAGCCCGGGTGAGGATGGGGATGGGGATGGCCCAGCCCGGTGAGGATGGGGATAGGGATGGCCCGGCCCGGTGAGGCCGGGGATGGCTCAGCCCGGGTGAGGATGGGGATGGGGATGGCCCGGCCCGGGTGAGGATGAGGATGGGGATGGCCCAGCCCGGTGAGGATGAGGATGAGGATGGGCCGGGGCACTCTGGGGCGCTGTCGGGACAGAGGGTGGCTCAGCCCCGGTGATCCCGGCCGTGGAGAGCTGGGGCAGCGGGCTGATGCGGCGGTGCCCGGGGCGATGCCGGGGACACCGGGGCGATGCCGGGGACACCGGGGCGGGCGGGGCACGGCCGCTCGTGCCGCCAGCGGCGCCTCCCCGCTCCCCCGCCTCCTCCGCTCCGTCTTCCTCCTCCTCCTCCCTTCTCCCTCTCCCGAGCCAGCCCGGCCGGGGGAGGAGCCGGGCGCGCACAAAACCTCCCGCCCGGCCCCTCCGGGCCCCGCACCGGCACCGGCACCGGCGGCGCCCAACGCCCGCCCGGGGCCATGAGCGTCGCGCCGGGGCCGGGGCCAGCGGGGCCAGCGGGGCCAGCGGGGCCAGCGGGGCGCGGGGAGGGCGGCGGCCGCCCGCGGCCATGAGCGCGCCGGGGCCAGCGGGGCCGGGACAGGGACAGGGACAGGGACAGGGCGGCGGCCCCGGGCGGCGGCGGCGGGCGGGCGGTGGCGGGCACAGCCCGGCGGGGCGGCCGCGGGCAGGGGCCGGGGCCGGGGCAGGGGCAGGGGCCGGGGCCGGGGCAGGGGCCGGGCGGCGGCGGCGGGCGCTGCGCTCTCTGGGCAGCCTGGCCGGGCGGCTGCTCCGCTCCTGGGCGCGCCTGGCCGGGGGCCGCGGGGGGCGCCGCGCCGCTCCCGAGGATGACGAGGGCGGGTTCCGGGGGGGCTCCCGGCGGCGGCTCCAAGGCTCGGCCCCGGCCCCGGCCCCGGGGGGCGATGCGGGCGGCGGGGAGCGGCCGCCGGGCGCGCAGGGGCTGCGGAACCACGGCAACACCTGCTTCATGAACGCCGTGGTGCAGTGCCTGAGCAACACGGCGCCGCTGGCCGAGCGCCTGGCGCTGGGCCGGTCCCGCGCCCGCGGCGAGGTCACCCAGCGGCTCGCGGCCCTGGTCCGAGCGCTCTGGACCCGCGACTACACCCCGCAGCTCTCGGCGGAGTTCAAGGTACCGAGCGGCCCCGCCCCGCGGCCCCCGGTGACCCCGGCCCCTGGTGACATCCCCGGCCCATGGTGACATCCCCGGCCCCCGGTGACATCCCCGGCCCCCGGCGGCACACCCGGCTTACGGCACCCACCGCCCGGCACGCCCCGCTCACAGCTCCCTCCAGCCCCCGGGAATCCACTGACACCTTCCTAAACCCCCCGGGAATCCACCGACACCTTCCCAGCCCCCCGGGAACCCACTGACACCTTCCCAGCCCCCCGGGAACCCACTGACACCTTCCCAGCCCCCCGGGAATCCACCGACACCTTCCCAGCCCCCCGGGAACCCACTGACACCTGCCCAGCTCACGGCACCTGCTCCCCACCTCATCCTCCCCCTGACCCTGCCCTGCCGCACTCCCGGCCCTGTTGCCGTCGCCTCCCCGTGGCCTGGCCGCTGTCCCCTGAGCTCCCGGCCGTGTCACAGAGCCCTGAGGGTGAGCTGCTGCTGGCTGTGAGCACGGCTAAGGCAGGATGTTGTCCCGGGCGCCAAATCCAGCGGGCTCAGGCTCTGTCCCCAAGCGGGTGTCACAGCCCTGCAGGCACAGGGGAGTGGGGCAGGAGACAGGGGCACCACGGCGTGTCCAGCCCGGCCTGGCAGCTCCCCACGCTCAGGGACACTGTCCCCTGCCCCAGTGACAGTCCCTCGGGGCTGCCAATAAACCGCTGCTGCCATTGAACTTTGCGAAGTGCCCGGGGGAGCCCCCGGGAAGACAAGCCCTGCCCTGGGATGGGCCACACTGAGTCGGTGCCATGGGAGTGCACGGGGCAGGGGCCACCTGAGCGTCCCCATGGCTGGACTCGCCCATCTGGAGCTCACTGCGGCTGTCCCTGTGTCCCCTCCTGGGAGCTGGGACACCACAGAGCTCAGTCTCAGCTGGTGGGCTCCTTGTCCCCTCTGCTCTGCTGGCCTGGGGGTGGCCGGGATGTCCCTGCAGAGGCAGGACGAGGGCAGAGGCTGTTGTGGGGATGGAGCAGGGATGGTGTTGGGGGTTCACCCATTCATCGGCACCCGCCCCGCCCGTGCCTTGCAGAACACCGTCTCCAAGCACAGCTCGCAATTCCGGGGCAACGCTCAGCACGACGCGCTGGAATTCCTGCTCTGGCTGCTGGACCGAATGCACGAGGACCTGGGCGCTGCCTCCCCCGCGCAGCAGAGCCGCGGCCCCGCGCAGGTGGGTGGCCCCGCGGGGTGGCCCTGGCTCGGCTCAGGGGGGATGTTCGGGCTGGGGCTGGGCCCAGGGACACCGGGATGTGGGGCGAGGCGCCAGGATGGAGCGCGGCCCCGCCCCGCCGGGATGGGGATGCTGTGGTTTGGTGGGTGGCTGGGCAGGGTTTGGGGCGCTGGGACAGTAGGAGGTGTGGGCAGAGCCCTCCAGCCGAGCATCCCGGCTCTGGGGACATCCTGCTCCTCGGTGAGGAGGAGCTGCAGCCCCCCCGCACCTCCCTGCCTCCAGCTAAGTCCGCTGTAATTACAGCTCGGCGGCTTTGCTGCTGGCGAAATGAGTAATTAAGTCTTCTTCAATCCATCTGCGCTCGGGCATTGCCCTGGCCCTGCTCCTCCCCAACTCCTCCTGCCTCCTCCTGCCTCCTCCCTGCTCCTTCCCCACCTCCTGCTGTCCATCGGGCACTGCCTGTTGCAAGGGGATGGATTTGAGCTGTTGGCATTTGACATTTGAGTTCAGCCCAGCAGCGTGCTGTCCCTGCTTTGGGGTGACCCCTGGCCCAGCAGCGTGCTGTCCCTGCTTTGGGGTGACCCCTGGCCCAGCAGCGTGCTGTCCCTGCTTTGGGGTGACCCCTGGCCCAGCAGCGTGCTGTCCCTGCTTTGGGGTGACCCCTGGCCCAGCAGTGTGCTGTCCCTGCTTTGTCCCACAGGGAGAGCTTGGCTGTGCTGCCCATCCCCAGAGCCTCTGCCTGCCCAGGTTCCTGCACCATCCCTGCACTGACCTGAGCTGTCCTCAGCCCTGCTCCATTTCCTGGGAGGCCTTTGGCTGCCCCAGGCTTTTTGGGGAAGCCTGGCAGCTCCTGTTAAATGTCAGGTGCTCAGGTGTGCCATGAGCTGTGCTATGACACCGCCTGTGCCACCTGGACATGGGGATGAGACCCTTCGTGTGTCCCTCAGCATCCGTGGTTCTGCCTGGCATCCCCCAGCCTTGGCCCCTTTTGGTGATGCCACCTGAGTGGCACCCACGTGCCCCTGTCCTTGGGGAGAGATGCCTGGCAGGGGTGAGACCCTCAATAAATGGCTGGGAAGTGTCTGGAGGGAGCTGTGGGGTAGGAGGAGGGACCAAGGCTTGGCTGCCCCAGAGGGCTGGAGAAGGAGGAGGCATCCCTTTGGATTCTTGGGGAATTCTGGGGGTCCTGTAGGGCACAGACACCATCCAGGTCCCCTCTCAGCCACAGCAGATGGACCCCAGTGCCAGGCAGACCATAAGGACACGTCAGGCTCAGCAGGACGTGGTGCCAGCAGATGGCAGTAAGGAAAATCCACCTCCCGGACAAAATCCTCAGTGATTTTCAATTTTACTCTTTGAGACACCAGAAAGTCGCTGTCTTACCCCAAAACAGCTCAGGTTCTTTTACTGACACTCCTTTCTGCAGCATCTCTTCTGCCATCAGGCTCCAGGGGTGAAGCTCCTGTCCCCAGTGTGGGCACTGGCAGGTCCCAGGGCAGGGGCAGGCAGGGACACGTCCCCTAAGCTGTGTCACACGGTCACATCCTCTGTCCCCAAAGGAGTGGAGCAGGAGACCCAGGTGCTCTGGCTGACCAAAGCTGGGCTTGGCTCACTAGGACGTGTCCCTGACACCCTGAAGGACACGTCCCTCACCCTGTCACCTCCCTCACCACTTGTCTCTTGCCCCTGCAGCCTGGCAAGGATGGGAGCGGCGGTGCCAGCAGGTCCCCCCCAGGCACCCAGCACGCCCATGGGCAGAGCTTCGTGCAGAGCCACTTCCAGGCCCAGTACAGGTCAGTGGGGGACAGATCCTGCCCACAGGGGACTTTGCCCTTCTGTGAGCCCGGGGTGGGCACGGTGAGCCCAGGGAAGGGATGAAACGGGGAGGATCTCCATCCATCCCTCCTCCACCCCTCCACCTCTCCATCCTTCCCTCTATCCCTCCATCCGTCCCTCCATCCATCCACCCATCCCTCCATCCATCCCTCCATCCATCCACCCATCCCTCCATCCATCCCTCCATCCATCCACCCATCCCTCCATCCATCCCTCCATCCATCCACCCATCCCTCCATCCATCCCTCCATCCATCCACCCATCCCTCCATCCATCCCTCCATCCATCCACCCATCCCTCCATCCATCCCTCCATCCATCCACCCATCCCTCCATCCATCCCTCCATCCATCCATCCCTCCATCCATCCCTCCATCCATCCATCCATCCATCCCTCCATCCCTCCATCCATCCATCCATCCATCCATCCATCCATCCATCCATCCATCCATCCCTCCATCCATCCATCCATCCATCCATCCATCCATCCATCCCTCCATCCATCCCTCCATCCATCCATCCATCCATCCATCCCTCCATCCATCCATCCATCCATCCATCCATCCATCCATCCCTCCATCCATCCATCCCTCCATCCCTCCATCCATCCCTCCATCCATCCCACCCACCCACTCCAGCCATGGGAGCTCCTTACCCTACAAGCACTTGGAAGTGTCCAAGGCCAGGTTGGACAGGGCTCTCAGTGACCTGGTCCAGTGGCAGTGTCCCTGCCCATGGCAGGGGGGCTGCACACGGTGCTCTTGGAAGATCCCTCACAGCCCAAACCACGCTGTGCTTCTGTCACGGGACTCAGGACTGTCCCAGCAGTCCAGCACGAGGGTGCCCCTCTATGGGACACCCCACATGTTCATCTGCCTGGGACTGGTGGGATGCTCAGGCCACCCTGTCCCCAAGCCATGGCACTGCAGGCAGCAGGAGACACATCTGGCATCACAAGCCCTTCCTCCTATTTCAATTAATCCGTTGCCCTATATATGAAAAAAGGCGCTTTAATTATCCCTGTTCCACATGCCAGAGCTGTCTGTGTGCTAAAGGATTTATTAATTTGTGTGGCTGTTTCCCAGGGAGCTCAGTGGCTCTTCAAGGTAACAAATAACGAGGAGTCAGGATTTTGGTTTGGATTTTAATTTATTTTTTCCCCTTTTTGTTGAACAAAAAGGCAGGGAAAAAAAAAAGATATTTAAAAAATCCAAACCAAAACCACAACACCTCCCCCCAGCACTAAAACAAACCAACCAAACAAACAAACAAAAAACCCCCACCAAAGCAAAACAAAAAAAACCCACCAAATCAGAACTAAGAAGAATCAGCAGTAGGTGGCTGTTGGTGCCAGGGTGGGCAGGGGACCAGCAGTGCCTCCGCAAGGCCACCCTGGGGTCGGTCACAGGCAGATGTCCTCCTGCTGTCCATCTCTGCTCCTCCCGCAGCCAGGCACGGCCCTGTTCCCCCACAGCACCCGGGCGCTGTCCCTGGAGTCACCTCAAAACCTCCAGGAGCTGTCCCAGGTTCTGCCAGCCCTTGGAGGGAGAGCAGGACTTGGGAGGGCTGAGAGGCCACATGAGGGATGCGAGTGGGAGACTCCCAGTGCTGGCATTTCACTCTGGCGTCCTGTGCACTGCAGGAGCCCCTCTTGGTGTTCAGAGTGCACAGACCTTGGGCTGGCCAGGCAGGACAGTCTGCGGGCCCGCCTCTGCCAGGAGCTCATGACAACCCCAGGGATGCTGGGGCCACCTGAGCCCCGTGGGACGCGGTACCCAGGGAGTAGTACCCAAGATGTGCTAGCTGGGATGATGGATTTGGGACCAGCACCGGTGCCAGGGCGCTGCAGCCACAGGGTGTGCACTGTGCCCGCTCTGGTAACACTCCCCATCCATTCCCAGGTCCTCCCTGACGTGCCCTCACTGCCTGAAGCAGAGCAACACCTTCGACCCCTTCCTGTGCATCTCCCTGCCCATCCCGCTGCGCCAGACCAGGTGAGCCCCACATCCACCCCCAGGCGGGACGGCAGCTCCAACCACAGCAATTCACTTATCAGGGGTAAATAATGGCCACGGGCGGTAGCGGCAGCACCGGGGACAAGTGACAGCCCCAGGGCTGTGTCCCTCGGGAGCCGCCGTGCCGGCTGTGCTGAGCCGTGTCCCCGCGCTGTCCCCAGGGCCCTGAACGTCACTCTGGTGCTGCAGTGCGAGCGCTGGCGCTTCGTGCGGGTGGGGCTGGCCGTGCCACTGCTGGGCACCGTGGCCGACCTGCGGGAGATGGTGGCGCGGGAGGGCCGCGTCTCCCCGGAGCAGGTAATGGGCGGGGCAGGGGCGGGGCAGGGTGGGGCAGGGCAGGGCGAGGCAGGGTGGGGCAGGGCAGGGCGAGGCAGGGTGGGGCAGGGAGGGGCAGGGCGGGGCAGGGCGGGGCAGGGCGGGGAGCACCCATGGGATACTGAGGGACCGTCCTGTGCCACACAGGTGATCCTGGCCGAGCTGTCCCCGCGGGGATTCCTGCGCTCACTGGCTGACCCCGAGGCTCTGGCAGCGGCCGGGGAGGCCGGGCCTGTCTACGCCTTCCAGCCGCCCCCCGCCCGCCGAGCAGGTATCGCCCCCTGCTCTGATTGGCTGCGGCTGAGAGCTGCCCCACGCTGATTGGCTGCAAGCGCCTGGGCTGTGCTGGGATTGGTGCTGGGCAGGGAGGTGGGAACGGCCCCAGGATTGGCGGGAGAGAGTGGATCCCTCACTGTGATTGGTGGGAGGGAGTGGATCCCTTGCTGTGATTAGTGGGAGGGGCTGGATCCTTCACTGTGATTGGTGGGAGGGAGTGGATCCTTCACTGTGATTGGTGGGAGGAATGGATCCTTCACTGCGATTGGTGGGAGGGAGTGGATCCCTTCATTGGGATTGGTGGGGCAGTCTGCTGTGATTGGTCAGAGGCAGCTGCACCCCACCAGGATTGGGGGAGGCAGTCTCTGCTGGGATTGGTGGGAAATGGAGCTATTTGGCTGGGATTTGTGGGGACAGGCATGCTGCACTGTGATTGGTGGAAGGATGGTGGTGGGCAGGGCCACGGCACTAATTAACCCAGCGCTAACGAGACCCCCTCATTTCCCCGCCCCGCAGGGTGTCCCCGCAGCCTCCCCACATCCCCTGCAGCACCACGGCCGGAGGGGCCGCGCCTGCTGCCCAGCACTGCCCGCTCCTCTGACTGCCTGCACCGCGCGCCCGGAGGCCGCATCCTGCTGCTGCTCTGCAACACAGCAGGGACAGGCCCGCAGCTCGCCAGGTACCTGTCACCTGCCTGTCACCCTGCCCTGCCCATTCACCACCTGTGTGACACCCCGCCACGTGTCCCTGCTGCCTGTCCCCAGGTTCGGGCCGCCGCTGGTGCTGCGGGAGGAGCGCGGCGTCTCCTGGGAGCAGCTCCAGCAGAACATCCTGGCCCAGCTGAGGGGGGTCCTGAGGGGAGAGGTCCGGCCACAGGTGAGCCCAGGGAATAACCCTGGCCCCTCAAAGCCAGCAGGTTTTGGAGGCTGTTGTTGCCCGGTGTCCCCAAGCCTGGCTTGTCCAGGTGCTGCTGCTGGGCAGGGGATCCTGGTCCCCTGGTAGACTCCACAGTCTCCTCTCCCCTCACAGGGCTCGGGAGCGCTTTTCCGGATCCGCCTGGCCGGGGGCTCAGCCCCCTGCACCTACCTGTCCCCTCAGGATCCCCGTCCTCTCTGCCACCCTGCCATCGACAGGTAAGGGGCCTGGGGACAGGACTGTCCCCAAGACATCCCCTCAACCCCTGGGGTGGCCAGTGGCATCACCATGAGCAGGCAGTGTCCCTGTGTGTGACCGTGTTGTCACCATGGGTGGCCAAAGGTGTTCCTGTGGCTGGCCAGTGTCCCCATGGGGGCGCAGTGGTGACGCCTTGGGTAGCCACAGTGGTGGTCACTCTGCTTCCCCAGCACTGTGTCCCTGGCCCCACATTCCCACTGTGGGAGGTAGTGGCTGTCCCTGCCTGCCACCATGGGCTGGCACGGAGGTGTCCCCACGGTGACAGAGCTTCTGGAGACATCTCACCCTGTCCTCCCCTCAGGGCCCTGCAGCTGAGTGGGGCCGGGGGCCCTCCCCACGTGAGGCTGACGGTGGAGTGGGACATGAGCACCAAAGAGCGGTGAGTGCCCCCGGGCCGGGGCTGGGGGGACACCCCGGCACGCGGGTCACCCCCGCTGGTGATGAGTGCCCCCCAGGCTGTTCGGGAGCATCCAGGAGGAGGCGGTGCAGGACGCGGAGAGCGTGCGGCGGCAGCAGCAGGCGCACGGGCAGCAGCACAGCTGCACCCTGGACGAGTGCTTCCAGCTCTACACCAAGGAGGAGCAGGTACGGGCACCCCCGGGCACTGCCCACGCCCTGCCCACCCCTGGCACGGGGGCTGTTGGTGCCTGAGGTGCCGGGGGTGCCCGTGGAGGCGGCGGGGGGTGACAGGGAGTGAGGTGGCCGTGACGCGGTGTCCCCAGCTGGCTCCGGACGATGCCTGGCGCTGCCCGCACTGCAAGGTGCCCCAGCAGGGCACGGTGAAGCTCAGCCTGTGGACGCTGCCCGACATCCTCATCATCCACCTGAAGCGCTTCCGGCAGGTGGCCGAGCAGCGGCACAAGCTGACCACGCTGGTCAGGTTCCCGCTGCGGGGGCTGGACATGGCCCCGCACGTGGCGCAGCGGGGACAGCCCGGGGGACAGCTCCTGGGGCGCTGGGCGCCCTGGCAGCCCCCGCTGCGCCTGCCCCCGGCCTGCCCCCGCGACCACCTCTACGACCTGTACGCGGTGTGCAACCACCACGGCAGCATGCAGGGCGGCCACTACACCGGTGAGCGGGGACACCGGGGACAGGGGTGTGCCATGGGGGTGCCGTGGGGAGGGCAGAGAGGAGCCGGGGTGCATTGCAGCCACCCCAGGGCACACAGGGCACCGGGATGCGCCCCCCAGCACCATCCCACCGCCCCAGTGTGTCCCTGCACCGTGCGGCTCCTGCTCTTCCCGTGGCTTGGGGCATCCCGGGGCGGAGGCTCCGTCCCCCCTCACCACCTGCCCCTCACCCCCAGCGTTCTGCTGCAACGCCCTGGACGGGCGCTGGTACAGCTACGACGACAGCCGTGTGGAGGGGGTGCGGGAGGCCGAGGTGAGCACCCGCAGCGCCTACATCCTCTTCTACCAGCGCCGCCGCGCCGCCGGCTCCGGCACGGGTGAGCCCCCGGCCCCCGCTCACCTGCCGCGGGGCACGGCCGTGTGATGGCACACGTGAGCCGCACCTGTGTGCGCGCACCTGCCTCTGCCCCCCGCGCACACAGAGCTGCTGCCCCTCCCCACGGCTGTGCGCCCCCCAAAACCCACCCCCGGCCCACCCCCGCAGGCTCCGCCGCCGCCGCGGGGCACTGGCTGTTCCGCCTGGCCCCCTCCGAGCCCCGCGCCGACCCCCGCGCCGACCCTGACCCCTCGGGCCCTGCCGCCGCCGCGGAGAACGGTGAGGCTCGGGACGCTCAGCCCCCGGTCCCGCCCGCGCCCCCCGCCCGCGCTGACCGAGGTTCCCCCGCAGGCGGGTTCGAGGCGCGGCCCCCGGTGCGGGGTCTGCAGGGGCTGCACGGCCGCAGCCTCAGCGTCCGGACTGTCCCCGCCGGAGCCCCGGGACAGGGGGAGCCGGGCCCCCCGCGGGCCTCCCGCAGGCTCCGCCGGGCCGCCAGCGCCGAGGGGACCCCGCGCCGGCCGCCCCCGGGCCCCGGCAGCCTCGGGGCGCCGCAGGGGGACGCGTGTGTCCCCCCGGGCCGCCGCCCCCCCGGGCCCCCGACGCTGGGGCGGTCGCGGAGCTCGGCCAGCCTCCCCCCCCGGGCCGAGGGGGGGCTGCGCAGATCCGCCTCGCTGGGCAGGGGCGCGGGGGGGCCGCCCCCCGGGGCCACCCTCCAGCGGGGCCGGCAGCCCCCTGCGCCCCTGTGCCCCTCGGCCGTGCCCGAGTCCAGCTTCTGAGCCACGGATGGGGGGACAGCACCCCCAGCAGGGCACTGCACGTCTCGAGCGGATCAGGAGCTCCCCAGCCGCACCACCCAAGGGTGCCTGAATCAGGGATCCCAACCGGGGCATCCCAACGGGAACATCCCGGCCGGGGACATCCCCATCTGGGGCTCCCAGCGCAGGGACTGCTGGGCCAGGGGAAAACCAACCCGACCCCGAGGCTCCCAAATGGAATCCTGCCATGGGGCTCCTGCCTGACGCGGGGCACCCCAGATCCTGATCCAGAAGTGTTCCAAACCGTGACCATCTCCAGCTGGGCGTTTCAGAGCTGGGCTCGTCCTAAACTGGGCTCATCCCAAAGTGGTGGCCCTGAACCCGGGGGTCTCCCAGGCGGGGCCATCCCAACA
Source organism: Zosterops lateralis (assembly GCF_965231275.1). NCBI lineage: Eukaryota > Metazoa > Chordata > Aves > Passeriformes > Zosteropidae > Zosterops > Zosterops lateralis. Next base: position 673,290 of record NC_139778.1, on the reverse strand, counting down.
GGGCAGGTGGGTGCAGGGCCCCCGGCTCTGCAGCACTAGAGTATTTATTGTACCAGGAGAGTTTTATTCAGAGACGCTTTTTGTTTTCTAAAAGGCGACTATTTGGGGGTGGGAGGTCCCCCCCACCTCGGTCTATGCAATCCCCGATTCCTGCAGCCAGCTTTTGTACGGGGCTCCACCCCACCGCCGGCGGTTTCTATTAAAGACACGTGAAAAAAGCCCAGTGTCCATCCCAGGGGAGGGGACGTGGCCGAGGGGACAAGGGCTCTGTGTCCCTTGGGGGTGCTCCTGGCCCTGCAGTGGGGTCAGCCCGAGATCAGGGTCAGTCCAGGCTGGATCCTGCTGTGTCTGGGGCAGCTCTGGGAGCAGGGCGGCAGCACCAGAAGTGTTGGAATCCTGGAGCTGAGCCCAGCCAGCCACCAGTGGGATGTGTGGGGAAAGCTGGTGCAGCCACAGGGAGAGAAGGAGGTGATGGGGTCGGGGGGAGATGGAGGAGAGGGACAAAGGGGTGGAGGAGGAAGGGGGGGCTGGTAGACATGGAGGTGGGACTGGGGTGGAAACAGATGTGTGTGGAGGAGGTGGGACTGGGGTGGGAGTGGAGGAAGTCAGGGTGGATGAGGTGGGACGGAGGTGATGGAGGTGGTGGGCAGAGATGGAAGCGGTGGAGATGGAAACAGGGCCAGGTCCAAGGAGAGGAGGAAGGTGGAGGAGACTGACCCTTGCTGCAGGCTGCTCCAGGCCAAGGCCCTGCTGTGCCACTGCTGCTGCCCTGGCTGTGGCCCTTCTCGGGGTAGGGGACATGTGGGATTGTCACTCCCAGGCACCCACCGGCCCTGGGTGTGGCAGTTTCCCTGGAGCACCCATGGGTGCTGGCAGTGAAAAGGACAGGACTCCCCTCCCAACTGCAGCTGGAAGAGGGCGGTGACCCCCCACGCCTGCCCCTGCCCCACCCCACGGCACCAGACTCGTAACATTCCCTATAAAACACCAATCCACCATCTTATCACCCCAACCCTCTGCACCTCCAAGTCCTCCCCCCAGGCCAGGGCAGGAAGCAAAGGCCGGCGCCTCCGGGCAGTTCTCAGCGAGTGGCACACGGATTTATTGGATTTATTGATTGCTTTGGGGTGCTGGTGCCCCCCCAGTGCCCACCTGGGGCAGGGGGCATGGCGCGAGCGGGACGGGGGCGAAGCGCTGCCATTTCCATCCTCCCTCTCACCCCGGCCGGGCTGGAATGGCTCCAGATAAAACAAATCTCTCTATAATTTCTCTCTCTATATATACAAATATAGAATATATATATATATATATATATCTGCTGATATATATATATAGATAGATCTTCTCTCTCTGGAAAGGGTAGAAGGTTAATTTGTCTGTGCATGCACGACCAAAGCCACCAACCCCCGGGCACAGAGGGTGCTGAGGGACGTGCAGCTCCCCCGCCAGCGCCCCGAGAGCTGGGGGGGCACATCCTGCATCCCCAGGTTATTGCTGGTCAGGTCCCATCCTGCTCCCAAACAAGCGGAGGGGGAAGAAGCCGAAAAAAGGAAATCCCACTGCAAAGCACCAGTGAGCTCCTCGTCACCTGGCCAGCACCCAGTGGCACCCGCCTCGGGGCACGGGGGGTGTGGTGGCACCACCCCAGGGTGGTGGGTGCTGCGGGGTGGGGGGGCAGGCACCCGCTTCAAAGGCAAAGTCTGGATAAGGCGAACAAAAATGAACTAAAGAATGGCGGCCGCCCCCAAACCAGGCGCTTTGCCCCCCGGAACTGGCCCGTGGCCCTCGGTGCCGGTGGCCAGTGCTGGCCCCTGGGTGCCGCGTGGATGAGCTGGGGGACAGGGACACTGTCATAGGGCCGTGCTCTCCGATTCCTCCTCCTCCTCCTCCTCCTGCCGCGGGCTCAGGCTGGGCCCCGAGAGTCTCTGCGCGGCCTCGAGCGGCTCCCGGCACGGCGCGGCCTCCGGGGACACGTGCAGGGAGGGGACCTCAAAACGGAGCAGACCTGCGGGAGGGCACCGTGATGGGGACAGCCAGCGCCGTGTCAGTGCCACCAGCAGGGCTGGCACCACCGCCCTGTGCTCTGGGGACCCCACCCGAGGCAGGGTGGTGACACCAGCTGTCCCCACGCACTGCTCGTGTCCCGCGGAGCTCTGTCTCAAAGGGAGCAGTGACACTGCTGTCCCCTCTGCCAGGGGAGCCGGAGGGTGAGGCCGCACCCCTGAAGTGGCAGGGTGAGCACAGCCACAGACAGGTGCTGTCACCGTGTCCCTTGCTGAGAGCAGAGGAACCCACTCGGGTGGGAAAAGCACTTCAGCCGCTCCTGCCCAGCTCAGGGACATTCCAAGGGGCATTCCCAGGGATATTTCTAAAGGATGTTGCTCAGAGATATTTTTCAGGGATATTGCTCAGGGATGTCGCTCAGGATCTTGTCCCACAGTGGGCCAGGGGAGCTGGATCTGAGCCAGGGGTGATGCCAAAGGTGACGCCAGGGGTGCACCCGTGCCAGGGTGCCCTGCCAGGCCCACGGCCGTGCATTGGCGCAGCAACACCGATGCCAACACCACCCAAAGGCAGGTGGGGCCGGCCTTTGTCCAGCCCCTGGGGACACTGTGACCAGCCCCTCACTGCCACTCATGGCACAGAGCCCTGTGCCCTGCCAGCTCCTGTGGAAAGGACATTGGGACAGTCCCCCAGCCTGTGTGTCTTCCATGGTCCCTAAAGCCACCTGGCCCTTCCACAAAGCCTTCCCCTGGCTGTCCCCCCCTCCAGCAGGGCAGGGACCCCGGGGGACACGGCCCCAGCACAGCCCCGGGCCAGGGAGTGCAGAGCAGCGGGGACAGCAGCACAGCTCCCAGGGATGTCACATCCCTGGTGACACTGCCACCCCGCAGGGAACACAGCCAGCTTCTCCATGCATTGCCACCTCCCCGGCTCGTCATCATCGCCCTGGGGACAGTTCTGCCTTTCCAGGGGCATCACCGCCTTACCGAGGGCACGGCCACCCTCGGGGGATGTGGGCACCGTCCTGGGCCAGCGCCACCTCGCTGGGGCCAGTTCTACCTTGCCTGGACTATTGTCACTGTTCTGGGGACATCACCGACTTCCCGGGGCCAGATCTGCCTTTCCAGGGACACTGGGGAACACCGCCACCTCCCGGGGAACACCGCCACCTCCCGGGGCACAGTTTAGCCTTTCAAAGGGACAGCTTCACCTCTCCGGGGAGAGTGTCACCTTCCTGGGGACATCACCACCTCCTCAGGGCCATTGTCCCCGTCCTGGGGGACCGGGCCCCCCCCCCGGGAGCCCCCCCCCGGCGGGGTTACCTGTGAGCGCGCCGTCCCCGGGGCCCGCGGTGTCCGTGCGGGGCGGCTCCGGGGGCTGGGGGGGCGCGGGCGCGGCCGGGGGCGGCTGCGGCGGGGGGGGCAGAGCGGGGCGCGGCCGCGCTTTGGGGGCGGCCCGGGCGCGGGGGGCGGCGACGGCGGCGGCGGGGGACGGCAGCGGCGGGGGCGGCCCGGCCCCGGCCCCGGGGGAGGCTCCGGGGGGCGGCCCGGGGGGGCCGTACGGGGACGGGGTGCTGGGCGGGGTGGGGGACAGGCTGGCCGGGGACGGCTGCTCCCCCGCCGCCGCCCGGGCCGGGATGGGCGCCGGCTTCTTGGCCCCTGCGGGACGAGACAAGCGACGGGGGCGTCAGGCCGGGGGCACCGGGGGAGCCCCCAGCGCAGCCCCCAGCGCAGCCCCCAGCGCAGCCCCCGGCCCAGCCGCTCCTACCTTTGCGCAGCGAGTGCGGGCTCTGCTCGGCCGCGGGGGCGGGGGGCGGGCACGGGGACACCTCCGGGGGCTTCAAAGTGCTGGGGGGGCACGGGGGGGGGAGAGCAACAGGGGAAAGGGAAAGGAAAGGGAAATGCAAGGAACAGGGGAAAAAAAAAAAGAAAAAACTCGCAAAATGGGGATGGGGAGGAAGAAAAAAGGAAAGATGAAAAGGGAAGGGGAAAAGGGAAAGAAAAGGGGGAGAGGGGGAAAGGGAAAACCCCGCAAAATCAGGAAAAAGGGAAGGGAAGGGAAGGGAAGGGAAGGGAAGGGAAGGGAAGGGAAGGGAAGGGAAGGGAAGGAAAGGAAAGGAAAGGAAAGGAAAGGAAAGGAAAGGAAAGGAGAAACGAAAACACCAAAGGGAAAGGAAAAGTTTCAAGCATAAAAAGGCAAAGAATAAACAAAATAAAATTAAAACCAAAAAAATTAAATAAATTAGATGAAAATAAATGAAAAATAGGAATAAAACAATGAAAATCAAAGATTAAACATTCAAATAATAACAAATAAAATTAAAACCAAAAAAAATACAGGATCATTAAATTATAACGGTAAACGAAAAAAAAAAATAAAAAAGTAAAGAAAAGATCATTAAATTATAACGGTAAACGAAAAGAAAAAAAGTAACGAAAAGATAATTAAATTATAACCGTAAACACACAAAAAAAAAAAAAAAAAAAAGTGAAGAAAACTCAAAAACCATGAAAAATATTATTTAAAAAAAAATAAAGAAGGAAATAAAAGGGAAACGTAAAAGATGAGCCATAACAATTAAAAGAAGAAGAAGAAGAGGAAGAAGAAGAAGAAGAAGGAGGAGGAGAAGAAGGAGAAGAAGAAGGAGAAGAAGGAGAAGGAGAAGGAGAAGGAGAAGAAGAAGAAGAAGAGGGAGAAGAAGAAGAGGGAGAGCCGTGAGCTCCTTCCCGCGGCCCGCACCGGGTGTCCCCTCCCGCCCCCCGGGGTTCCTCAGCCCCCGCCGCCCCAGGCAGTGCCGGGCCGGGCCGGCTGCAAAGGTACAGAAGCACCGTAAAAACCGGCAGAAGCGAGGGAGAATTCGTAAAAGAGCAGAAGAAGCGCTGGCGGGTGCGGGGGAGCGGCGCGGGACCCTCCCGGGGCTGCCCCTCCCCAGGGGTGAGCGCCCTGCCCCGGCTCCGCTTCCCTTCTGGGGCAGGTGTGAGCGCCCCGCCCCGGCTCTGCTTCCCTTCTGGGGCAGAAAAGGGGCATTTAGGCGTTTTCTCCTAAAGCTGGATTCAGACTGGGCAGGCGAAGGTCTCAGAGGGCCCTGGGCTCCCTGAGGGATTTCTCTGCCCCTTCCTGCAGCACCTGCAGCCCAAATTCTGCTCCAGCCCAGTGACACTGGGGCAAGGGGCCCCCAAGAAAATCCCCGAAGGCAGCGCGGTTCTCATGGGAATAGCAGGAAGGGGATGTGGTGGTGGCTGTGAGGACGCTGAGCGTCCTGTCCTGCTGCCCCAGGACTCTGCTCCTCTCCCAGGGGCGCTGAGCATCCCCTCCTGCTGCCCCAGGACTGTGCTCCTCTCCTGCTGCCCCAGGACTGTGCTCCTCTCCTGCTGCCCCTGGACTGTGCTCCTCCCCCGGGGATGCTGAGCATCCTCTCCTGCTGCCCCAGGACTCTGCTCCTCTCCTGCTGCCCCCGGGACTCTGCTCCTCCCCCAGGGATGCTGAGCATCCTCTCCGGCAGGTGAGGCTGTTTCCTGCCGGCCTCCCCGGCTCGGGGACAGGGGTGCCGGTGGCCTTACCTTGTCCGCTCGGCTGCCGTGGGGAAGCCGAAGCTGACGGGAGGCGTGGAGGGCGTTGCTGAACTGTCCGGCGGCTGCTCGGGAATGGGCGAGTGCGGCGTGGGCGGGAGCTCGGCGGGCGGCGCCGGGGGCTGCGCGCTCGGGGGGGCCGAGCTCGCCTTGCGCCCCGCGGAGGGGCCTCGGCGAGCCACCCACGAGGTGTCCATCACCCTGACACCCATGCTGGGGACACAGACAGGGGGGTCAGCACTCCTTGGCCGCTCCTGCCGGCTCCCTAAAAATGCCTCTTCCACCGGGAAACTGCTGGGAATGAAACTACGGGGGGATAGGGCAGGGGGGGAAGTGTGGGATGGGTTTGTGCCACCCCCCGGCAGCCTCTCCCCTCCCCAGGAAGCAGCAGGCACCGGCAGCCACCCAGCAACCTCCCAGCAGCCTGCGGAGGATACAGTACCTTTGGATTTTCCTAAGGCTGCATGGGCAGAAACAAAGGATTATTAACATGAAAACCCCCTAAAACTGGAGAGTGCACAGGGGAGAGGTCACTGCCGGGCAAAGGAGCCGTGAGGGGCTTTGAGAGAGGGGCAGGTGGGCTGAGCAGGGACCAGACTGTGCCACTGGTGGGACAGCTGGGATATCTTCTGGAAATGGGGACACTTTTGGGCTGGGCGGAGTCCTGGGGTCATTTCTGGAGCCCAACTCGACTCTTTGAGGTCCCTGTGAGATGTCAGGGAGGGGGGACATGCACAGGCTGGAAATGGGAAATGGAAATTTCCCCCCCAGCAAATCCTGGAGACCTTGAGGACACCAGGACACCTGTCCCTGGCATGGCACAGCCCCAGCAGCAGCCCGTGGGCCGACCCACTCCCAACTGAATGGGCTGGGGGCAGGCCTGGAGCCCTGGGCTCCACCCTGAGCCCCCCCAAGAGCCTGGCACGGAAAGCAGAGGGTCCCTCCACCCTGCGACCACCCAACCTCCCCCAGCTCAGTGCCATCCCACGGGGACTCTGAGCATCCTCTCCTGCTGCCCCTGGGGCGGTGTCAAAGCCAGCCCACCCTCTCCCCGAGGCCGTCAGCATCCCTACCCATCCTTCTTGCAGAATTCCAGCATCATGTTGTCGGTGGCCACGCTGAGGGGCCGCCGGGCCTGCTCGTGCTGCCGGCGCTCGCCGTGCTCCATGTCCGGGGAGGGCATGGAGCTGTAGTTGGCGTTGTGGTTCACGTGCAGGGGGCTGCCGTAGTTCCCTGTCACGTTGAACTCGATGTCTGGGGGGACACAGGACATTGGGTGTCCTCAGGGAGGGGAGGGACTGCGGGTGTTGGCGTTGTAGGGATGCTCAGGGGGTGCTGGAGAAGCTGGGCTGGGATCAGTGCTGTGCTGAGTCTGGCCAGAGCCCTGCCTGAGCTCCAGCAAAACCAAACCTGGGAGCTCTGAGCCCCGTCCCCAGGAGGTGTCAGGAGGCACCAGGAGGCCCAGGTGTCCCCGGGGCACGCCCTACCTCCTGGGAAGAACCAGTCGGCGTGCTGGATGAGCGGCTCGATGATGCCCACGATTTGCAGTGACAGTGTTGTCATCATCTCTGTCATGTTCCTGCAGGGGGACGGCAGCTCAGCAACTCCTGCTGGCCAGCGGGGCTCCCAACAGGGCTCCCAGAAGGATTCCCAGCAGGATTCCCGGTAGGATTCCCAGCAGGATTCCCAAGAGGGTTCCATTCCTGGTAGGATTCCCAGCAGGATTCCCGGTAGGATTCCCAGCAGGATTCCCAAGAGGGTTCCATTCCTGGTAGGATTCCCAGCAGGATTCCCAAGAGGGTTCCATTCCCGGTACGATTCTCAGCAGGATTCCCAAGAGAGTTCCATTCCCGTTAGGATTCCCAGCAGGATCCCAGCAGGATTCCCAGTATTCCCAGCAGGATCTGCCCCTCAGCCGCCCCCAGCACTCACCCCAACAGGATTCCCAGCAGGATCTGCCCCTCAGCCCCCCCCCAGCACTCACCCCTCAGCCTGTGGCCACAGCAGGTTGGGCCCCAGCACGATGGCCACATTGCTCGGGGTCATTTTGTTCATGTCCTGGTACTCGGTCAGCTTGGCCAGGAATTTGATCACGTACCTGGAGAGCAGACCCCAAAGGGGTCAGTGCCTGGGTCACCCCCTCCGGGTGGTCACCCCCTCGGTGTCCCCTCCCCGTGCCCTGCTGGCCCCAGGCTCACCTGATGTTGCTGTAGTTGGCTTTGGGCAGCTTCTCGCAGGCGTTCCAGAGAGCCTGCAGCCGCTTCTCCTGCTCCGGGATGCTGCAGGGAGGTGGGACAGGGCCTTACTCCCATCCCCACCCTGCCCCGGGGCTGTGGACCCCCCCCCAGCCCCACCCCTGGGGACCCTGTGAGACCCTCAGGCTGCCACCAACATTTTGTAAGTAAATTAAAAAATTTGTCCCAAAACTTGTCCCAAGGAGAAGGAAACCCTTTGGATGCTGGACCTCTCACCCCTCCACGGCTCTCAGAGCCCACAGGAAACATCCCAAATGCTGTGAACTGTGCCAGAAAACCCCCAAACCATCCACGGGGGAGCCAGGCTGTCCCACCTGTGCCACAGAGCAATGGGGGGATGTCCAGACTCACTTGGAGGCCTGGATCCACTCCTCGTACAGCTCGAAGGTCATCAGGGGCTCGGGCAGCTCCCGCAGGTAGGACTTGAGGGCTCCTGTGGCACACAGGGGACACGGGGATTGGCACTGTGGGCAGCACCAGCTGTTGGGCACCAGGTGGGTTTTGCTCCTGGGCACTTGGACTCACATCCCCCCAGCCTTCCCACCCAGCACACCCCAGAGCACCCACTGGGCTCCCCGGCTTGGGGCAGCCTGGGGCACCCCCAGTGCTCACCTTGTCACCCCCTAGTCCCTTCCAGAACCTGCCCAGTTCCCTCCCCCAGGTGTTTCCCCAGGTCTCCATCCCTCATTTTTGCCTGGGACATTCCCAGCTCCCTGTGCTGGGCTCCCCTTGGGAAGCCAGGGTTCAATCCTGTGCCTGCCAGAGCCCCATTCCCCGAGGGGAGCAGAGAGGCTGTGGAGACCCAGCCAACACTCCAGAGAAGCCCCAGGGGTTGGGATCTGTGCTTAAGGAGGGCATTCTCCCCCAGAAAAGGTGAGAGAAGATGGGAAGTTTGATGTTAACGTGAATCTTCCTGACCTCCTCAGTGTCACCCTCATTAGTGTGACTGGATGATGGTTGCGTCCCTGTTTTCTTCACCTCCAGCCTGGCCAGGTCCCTCTGGATGGCAGCACCTCTCTGGGGCTGCCACTGTCCCAGGCTGTGTCACCTGCCTGCTCCCTGAGGGGGCACTCTGCCCTATCAGCCAGGCTCTTAATTAATGAAAAAATTAACTGGACAAAATCAGACCCAGAAACAGCCCTGGACTGCACCACTGGTTCCTGGTGTCCAGCTGGACTTGGTGCCACTTCTGCCCCTCAGGGTGCCCTTGGGGGTGCCTGGAGCAGCCCCCCCGCCCCGAGGAGCCCCACCTGCAATGGCATGGGGGTCAGCTGAGTACTCCTGCACGTCCACCACGCAGCAGTCCAGGGCAGCCTTGAGCTTCTTCAGCTTGGAGGCCGAGGGAGCCACTCGGAAGAGACCCTGGGCCGAGGGCACAGAGAGTGTTGGACAAGGCTTGGGGCTGGGGATGTCCCTGGAGCCCCCCAGTTCCTCACCCTGGCCCTGGGGACACCCGGGACCCCTTCCATCGTGTCCAGCAAGGATGGGGCATGGGACTCACTCCTCCTGTCCCCTCCTCCAGCAGGGACTCTCCTGTTCCTGCATCCTTCCTTCCAGCAGGGACTCACCTCCTCCTGCATCCCGCATTCCAGCAGCATGGTCACACAGGCCTCCACGGGGAAGGCAATCTCCCGCCCGCTGACAGCCAGGTGCTCCTCCAGGGGCTTCCCAAAGGAGGGCTTCTCCACCCACGCCTCTGTCATGGGCACAGGGGGCACAGGAGAGGGAGGGTGGTGCCAGATCTGGCAGCCCCTCCCCAAAAGGCCCTTGGGTCACAGTTTTGGCAGCAAAATACTCTGTATGGGTGATGTTAGAAGAACAGAACCCTGCATCTCTGGCCTGGGCAGCTTGGGAAGTGCTTTTTTTTAAAATCCAAGCAATGTGTTTTTGAGCTGTCACAGGATTTCAAAGGAGCTGGATAACATTTTTCACAGGGGTAGCAACAGGCAAACCTTTGCAATATTCTCACCTTCTTCCATCACAGTTTAAGGCAGGAATATTTAATGGGATAGAGAGAAAAATAAAATAGGAAATCCCTCCCTGCCCTGCTGCAGTGACAGCAGCACCAGGAGCCCTGGCCTGGGGAGTTGCTGCTTTTGGGGCCATTGCCTGGGGCTCACCCCAACCTGGGGCTCCCAGCCCAGAGCCTCTGGATGCTGCACCCCCAGAGAGACCCCACCAAACCCCCACTCAGGGATGAGATTCCAGCTGCATTCAATGGGGATCTCCACAGAATCCCAGAATAGTTTGGATTGGAAGGGACCTTAAAGCCCACCCGGTGCCCCCTGCCATGGCCTGGCCTTGGGCACTGCCAGGGATCCAGGGGCAGCCCCAGCTGCTCTGGGCACCCTGTGCCAGGGCCTGCCCACCCTCAACGCCTTGGGGCAGGTTTTTCCCTGCCCATGCAGATGGATCCTGTCCCCCAGCCCAGTGGGATGGGATCCTCTCCCAGCACTGGGACAGGTGGGTACAGGCAGGGCAAGCAAAGGGAGGCTGCTCGGCTGCCCCTGTGGGGTCACAGAGCCTGTCACAGGCAGGAGTGGGACAGAGCTGTGGGCACTCACCCTGCTGGGCTTTGATCTGTGGCAGGAAGTTCTGCAGGAGCGCCAGGGATTTGCGATGGTACTCGGCCTGCACCTCGATCAGCTGCAGGGACATGGCACTGGGTCACCGTGCTGCGGGGACAGGGACAGCCCCGGGGCTGGGGAGCACTTACAGTTTGAAAATAGTTTGCATAGTCGACTTCTTTGGCCACAAAATTGTACATGTCAGCCGAGAGCTGGTCCTGCGGGGGCAGAGATCCATCACTGTCCCTCCCCTGCTGCCCCAGGGCCACCAGCACGGCCCTGCCCCGGCCATCAGGAGGGAGCTCCAGGCCCAGGAAAAAGCCAGAGTGACACGGGGTGAAGGTTAGGGTGTCAGGGGAGGTTCAGGAGCCACCCCCACTGCAACCTGAGCCCCCAGAGTGCACAAAGAAGGAAGATCAGACTCCCTCTTATCCCATGGAAAGGGGATGAAAGTCCCTCAGTGCTTGAAAATGATGGAAATAAACCCAGCACAGAGAAGGTTGAGAAATGTCCCCACCAGTGCCAGGATCGGTGCTGAGCTCTGCCAGGAGGTGTTCCCAGGGAATGGGAGCCCCTCCAGCTCCCGGGGATGTGGAGGATGGGGACAGAGCAACTGGGGACATCCTGCTTGGCTGGGGAGCATCACCCACAGCCACTGCCTTTGGGGGGCAGCCAGAGGAGGGGGCAGCACACGCAGGGGGGGAAGGAAGATGCGGAGCAGGGTGAGAGGAGAGGCTGCAGCTTTCCCCAGGGACTGGGAGCCCACAGACGCCCCTGGGCCAGAAGGAGCCCCAGTACCCTGCAGATCTCCACTCTGTTGGCTGCCTCCTCCATCTCCTCCCTGAGAGCGTCGGCTTTGGCGCCCGAGGGCTGCAGGTTGCTGGCCAGCCCCGAGGACTTCACCGACTGCTGCCACCTGTGGGAGGGACAGGGACGCTCAGAGCAGTGGCCACATCCCGGAGGCCCTGCAGGGTCATCAGGAGATGATCCCAGTGCGGCTGGGATTTGGCACCCCAACCATGCCTGTCCCCACAGCACTGCACACGCGGGGCTCCAGGGAAGGAATTCCTTTCAGCAGGATATGGAGCCATGTGCAGGTGGGAAGAGAGGGGAAGGGGATGGGAGAGCCGGGACATCATGCTGGGGACTTTGGACACCTCTCAGACCTCTCCCAGGACATGCTGGAGTGGGGGCTTGGACAACTCAACGGTGCCATGGGACAATCCCGAGTCATCCCAGCTCCCCTCGGTGTCACTGCAACAGAACTCACCAAGGCAGGGAAAAAAGTACAAAATAACCCTTTCTGACAGAAAAAAAAAAAAAAAAAAAAAATACACTTTTGCTGCAGAGGACAGGCAAGGAAAAGGAATCTGTGGGTTCTGCAGACAGGAGCAGAAGTGATGGCTCACTGCAGAGCTTGACTCAAGGCTCATGGAGACACAGCCAGGACTCCTTGTCCCAAGGGAACTGCAGTGCCAGGGGCCCAGGAGCTGCTCTCCTGGGAGCTACCCACAGCTTGGGAATGTTCATTTTCTATGAAACACTTGAAGGCACTTCCTACCTCGTCCTGGAGGAGTCCATATCCAGCACGAGCTTCGCCAAGTGCTTCCTCTGCTTTTGGATATTTGGGATTTCCACCTGCAACAACACAGGGAGGAGGAGGAGGTGAGCACCCCTGGAGAGGTGTCCAGGGATGGGTCACAACCCGGCAGTTTGGGCTGGGGCAGGCTGGGTGGGTAAGGATGCAACTCTTGAATTTAACATCCTCAGGGAAATGGCCCTGCTGATCCCTCCAAGGAGCGTGACACACCTCGACAGCCCCAGCTCCAGAACCCGAGAGAAGCAGCCTTGGGGGATCAAAACTTCCTGGGGAGCTGGATGAGGGCAGGAAAAGGGTTCCCTGGGGACCCCCAGCTCACCTCAGCAAGCACAAAGAGCGGCTCGATGACATCCCTCTCCACCTGCAGCTCAAAGTGGATCAGCTCCTGCGCCAGTTTGTCCTCGGCCTCCCCGCACAGCCGCAGCATCTTCCTGCAGGGACAGGCACGGCTGGGGCTGGGGACAGCGGGACTGTCCTGCCCCAGGGCGGGGACAGGGGCACCCAGTACCCCCAGGGCTCCAGGACTGGCACCCAGCACCCCCGGGGCTCCAGGACTGGCACCCAGTACCCCTGGGGCTCCAGGACTGGCACCCAGTACCCCCGGGGCTCCAGGACTGGCACCCAGCACCCCTGGGGCTCCAGGACTGGCACCCAGTACCCCTGGGGCTCCAGGACTGGCACCCAGCACCCCCGGGGCTCCAGGACTGGCACCCAGCACCCCCAGAGCTCCAGGACTGGCACCCAGTACCCCTGGTAAATATAAATATTATAAATATCATGTTATGACATATTATTAGCTATATTATGTTGTTATATATTATTGTGTATTGTGTTATGTATCAGAGTTATATTATACATTATTATTAGGCCAGTCTGAAATTGTATGGACTTGAAATATATAAATAAATAAATAAATAAATAAATCAAATATAGAAATAATAATAAATCACATACAAATATTTGTAAAATATAGCTAACTATATAAATTATAATACATATATATATAATGTACATATATATATAAAAATAAGGATAAACCACATATAAGAATATAAACAGTAATAGCTCAAATATAAATGCACACCATATATTTAAAAAGTGTTTTAAAAATAAAGATAAATGTATGCAGATTTTATTGCATGCTCACAGGACCTCAGCCTGTACAAGGAGGAGAAGAATTAACTACCGAGATCCCCCCAGCCCCTCCATTATCTGGCACTGGAGACAGGGAACAGCAACATTCCCAGCACATTCCCAGCACATTCCCAGCACATTCCCAGCACGTTCCCAGCACATTCCCAGCACATTCCCAGCACATTCCCAACAGCATTCCCAGCACATTCCCAGCACATTCCCAGCAGCATTCCCAGCAGCATTCCCAGCACATTCCTGGCACATTCCCAGCACATTCCCAGCAGCATTCCCAGCACATTCCCAGCACATTCCCAGCACATTCCCAGCACGTTCCCAGCACATTCCCAGCACATTCCCAGCAGCATTCCCAGCAGCATTCCTAGCACATTCCCAACAGCATTCCCAGCACATTCCCAGCAGCATTCCCAGCACATTCCCAGCACATTCCCAGCACATTCCCAACAGCATTCCCAGCACATTCCCAGTACATTCCCAGCACATTCCTGGCACATTCCCGGCACATTCCCGCCCCAGTCCCCCTTACCCCAGCAGGGAGTCATCCCCCAGCACTGCTGATCCCTCCATCAGACACTGAGCCAGTGTCGTCAGCGGCAGCTTCTTCTGCAAAGAGAGAGGGGCTGTGCTCCGACCCGAATCCCTGGATCCCCTGGATCCCCCAGATCCAGTGGATCCCCAGATCCCTGGACCCCAGAGCCCCCAGCCCCGCCGCTCTCACCGAGCGCTTGTCAGTGTCCAGGCCCTGCTGGCCCTGCAGACAGGCTGTCAGCTTCTTGTGGGTGCTGTGGGACACCTGCTTCACCAGCTCCAGCCGCTTCTCCACCTGCAGAAGTGATGGAGCCCATCACCAGAGGATGCTGTCACTCAGGGATCCCATCACCCAGGGATCCCATCACTGGAGGATCCCATCACTCATCACCAGGGATCCGATCACCGGGGATCCCCTTACTGGAACATCCCATCACTGGAGTATCCCATCACTGGAGCATCCCATCACCCATCACCGGGGATCCGATCACCCAGGGATCCCATCACCCAGGGATCCCATCACTGGAGGATCCCAACACCCATCACCCAGGGATCCCATCACTGGAGTATCCCATCACCCATCACCAGGGATCCCATCACCCTGGGATCTCACCACCAGAGTATCCCATCACTCATCATCTGGGGATCCCATCACCCCAGGATCCCATCACTGGAGGATCCCATCACCAGAGTGTCGCCCTGAATTTTCTTGCCTGTGAAGTTCTGTACCTTTGCAGCAGCTTTCCCCACGCCGCTTCACATAAACAATATTGTTTTCTTACAACTTATCTCTGTGTTTACATATTTCTTCTCTAGGAAGAGGAATGTGATTGATGGTCCAGTCCACCAATGATGTTCATAAGGTGGTGACCCTTTTGGCCAATCTTTGGCCTTCTGTACAAAATGTATATAAGGATGGAGTCAGACATTAAATTAGAACCTTTGCTGCTTGACCTGCTGCTGCCTGCACGTCTTTTGTGTGTCCGACACAGCGACACCAGAGTATCCCATCACTGCAGGATCACTATCCCCCAGGGATCCCATTACCAGAGTATCCCATCTCCCAGGAATCCCATCCCCTGGGATCTCTGGGCCACTGTGGCACCACCAGGGAGCTGCTGGTGGATGCAGCCTCCACAGGAGGTGTCTGGGATGGCTCCGAGGGAACCTCACCTGCAGTAGATCTTCACTCAACACCTCGGTCTTCTCTGCTCTGCAACACAAGAGAGGAGAGGAGCCATTGGTGAAGGGTGTGGGGTGTGTGCAGCACCCCGTGTGCCCCATGGAGCCCGGGATGGGTTTTTCCATTGGGATGCTGGGTGGATTTAAGGATCTCTGCTCCCACCAGCCATCCCCTCATCTCCTAAAGAAGGAACTGATGGAGCATCTCCATGGCTCACTGCCAGGTACCAATCCAGAGCCCGTGGCAGCGGCTGCCTTCCCGAGGGAGGAATACCGGGCTGCAGGAGACACAACCCGTCGTCCCCGGCCCGTGGACCTGCAGCATCCAGAGCCCGGGGCCCCTGCACCACAGCTGCTTGGGCTCATTTAAACCATCACATCCGTGTAATTTATTCCTTTTCCCAGGGTTTTTAACAAATTCAGTGCATCCTTTCACTTGGAAAAACGAGCTCTGTCAATTTGAGCTGGGGCTGAGGGGTGATTCAGCCAACTGGTCCCTAAATGTTCAACAGGGGACAGCAAGAGCTTGCTGCTGTCACCCTGAAAACAACACCTTTATTTCCTGTGTCTGGTCCCTCCCTGCCATCCAAGCTGGATTCTCAGCTTGAAGAGAGCGAGGGGAGTGTTGGCACAGTGGAAATAAGGAGCAAACATAGAGAAAGGTTCAGACAGTGAGCGTGGCACAAGAGTGGCCCAAATACACCTCACCCAAAGCCTTGCAGAAAGTCACAGAATCATGGAATGGTTCGGGTTGGAAGGGACCTCAAAGCTCCTCCAGTGCCACCCCTGCCACAGCAGGGACACCTCCCACTGTCCCAGGGACACCTCCCACTGTCCCAGGCTGCTCCAAGCCCCAATGTCCAGCCTGGCCTTGGGCACTGCCAGGGATCCAGGGGCAGCCACAGCTGCTCTGGGCACCCTGTGCCAGGACCTCCCCAAACCAACTGCGTTAAATCTGCTTTGGGCATGAAAGATGTTCCAGCACCTGATTTAGGGTGGTTTAAAAATAAATTTCAAAAGAAATTAAACTAAACAAAGCCTGTTTATTTTAATTTTTAGATTGGATTATTGAAACGAACAGATCAGAACCTCTCTGAGGAGGACTGCCCACCTGGGAGCAAGAGCTTCTCCTCCTCCTCTGGGAATCACCTTCACTCTCATTTAGACAGGATTGGAAGTGACACAGAATTAGCACAAACAGGGAAAAAAGCAGCAAATATTCACGGGCACAGCCACAACGTCCGGCCCGGCTTGGGATATTTTTAGCATTCTGAAGGAGTGGGAGGTGGCAGAGAGTGAGGCACCGCTGGCACATCCCTGCTGCTCACTCCCCAGGAATCACTTCCTCACTTGAACAGAAAAAGGGATTTTTTTTCCTGCACTCTCTCCTCTCCCAGCCAGGAGGTGGGTGGGATTTGCACATCCCAGGCCCCACGGGCAGATCCCTCTCCCAGCAGCCACACCGTGCTGTACTCTGAGGTGTGCTTGGGAAGCAGAAAACAACATTTCAAAGAGAATAACAAAAAATATGGCCTTGATCTGTTTTAAAGCACATCCTCAGTGTGAGAAACCCCTGTGGTTTCACCGGAGAGCAACCCTCTGTGCCAGCCCTGCACATCCTGGGATGCTCCAGCGGGCTGGGAGGAATTTGGCTTTCAAAAGGGAGAACAAGCAGTTGAAGCATTTTATGGATTGGGATAAGCAAAGGGGCTGCTCCAATCAATCCCCCTTAAGGATGAGTGATGAGAGGGGTGCAGAGACCCCCAATTTCCCTGTCTGGTCCCTAATTTCCCAGAACTTCATTCCATATGAGTTACACGCATCCTGAGGGAGCATCCCTTGGAGAGGCAGCCAGCATTCCCAGCTTTGCCTCTTTCCTTTTGGCAAACAAAATCCTGCTCCTCCCCTTCCCCTCCAGATTTCCACCCCGAGCTGTTTTTCCCAGCACAAACCCAGGCCCTGCTCAGACAGCAGCAGACTCTGTCCCTGCAGGCAGCTGGGGAAAGGGACAAAAAGGGACAATGACCACGGAGAGCCAAAGCCAATGAGTGGAGACACAGCCATGGTGTGCTCAGGCTTTTGCTGCTGCACAAGCTCATTGCTGCCAGCAGAAATCAACATCAGTCAGGCAAATTCTGTTGATTCCCAAATAAACACACGAGTTTCCAAAGCCTTGACCTGGGGAGGGGCAGCAGAGCCTGTGTGTCCCTGGAGCATCTCCTGGTGCCAGCCACCTCTGCCTGGCTGCACCATCCACCACTGTCCCCCTCTGCTGCTCCAGCCACGCACCACAGGGAGCTGCTGGCCTTGGATTTGTCCCTGAGCCAGCAAAACTCTGAGCACAGCAAGGATTGCAAGGCAATTTGTCTCTGAGTAGGAAAGCATCACACCTGGTGTGGGGACAGCAGGAGCAGGGATGAACCTCCGGAGGCAGAGCACGTCCACGGTGCCCCAAAAATCCCCTCACTCCATCTCCTGCCCAAAACCCCTTTTGACCCCAGCCTCAGCCACCCCTCGCTGCAGCCTGCTCATAAATATTTAATCGCTATTTAATTACCAGCGCTGATTCCCTGATTTCTCCTCGCTCCAGCCTAAAAGTAGCTCCAGTGCTGGAGAGGGTGGCACAAACAGCCAGCCAAGGCCCTGGGGCGGGGCTGTCCCACATCCCACACGGACACACGGACAGTGCCCGGCTCCATCCCGCTCCTGCTTTTTCCGAGAGAAAATTCCAGGTGCTGGAGCCCCTCAAGCCCGGAGGGGAGGGAGGTTCACCCGCAGCCCCCTGGTAAAGCACTGGGCCATCCATCCCCTGCCTTTGCCAGAGGGAAGAGGAAGAGGAGGAAGGCCCTCAGTGCCACCCACGGCCCTGGAAGCGCCGGGCTCCGTGATCCAGACTGGATTCTGTCCCCTCCTTGTGCCGCCACCTGCGCCCTCCCGGCCGCCCTGGGGACACCAATCCCGGCGGCTCAAACCCGCCACTCCCCGAGCCCCAGCGGATTTTTCCCAGCGCCTTTTCAGCAGGCGAGAAGCAAAACATCAAATATTGATCTCCTCAAATCGCTGCTCAGCTCCCCCGGGAAACGGCTCCGACTGCAACATCCAGCCCGACGTGGGGACACGGCCCCGCCGGCGCCTCCTCCGGTGCCACAGCCCGGGTGACACAGCCCTGGTGACACGGTGCCACAGGCCGGGTGACACAGCCCGGGTGACACAGCCCGGGTGACACAGCCCTGGTGACACGGTGCGACACCCCGGGTGACACAGCCCGGGTGACACAGCCCGGGTGGCACAGCCTGGGTGGCACAGCCCAGGTGACACAGGCCGGGTGACACAGCCCGGGTGACACAGCCCGGGTGACACAGCCCAGGTGACACGGTGCCACAGCCCGGGTGGCACAGCCCGGGTGACACAGCCCGGGTGACACGGTGCCACAGCCCGGGTGGCACAGCCTGGGTGCCACGGTGACACAGCCCGGGTGACACAGCCCGGGTGACACAGCCCGGGTGACACGGTGACACAGCCCGGGTGACACAGCCCGGGTGACACAGCCCGGGTGACACGGTGGCACAGGCCGGGTGACACAGCCCTGGTGACACAGCCACGCCACGGGGAGCGCTGCCCACCCAGCCGAGCCAGGCTGGAGCAGCAGGAGGAACAGGCAGGGAGGGCTGGAGCGGCCTCCTTCCATCCTGCCCACGGCTGGGAGCAAAGCAAAACGGGAGACAGAGTCTGCGAGGCAGGAAAGGGTTTGATCCTCGTCTCCTGCCCCTTTCCCGGCAGCGAGCTCAGTGCTGGCATCCCCATGGCTGGGGATGCTCAGGGCCCTCTGCTCCTCCTCCATCCCCATTTAGAAACCCTGCTGAAGGCCCTGCAGAGCCCTGAGGCTGCAGGAGCGGGGACAGGGCCCTCAGCCCGCTCCAGGAATATTCCAGGTTGTCAGCGCTGCCTCTTTGCGAGGAGGATAAAAATATCCCCGGGGCTGGCGGGATGTGCCGGCTCCGGAGCCAAGATCCCGGGGGGTTCTGCTGGCAGCGAGTCACCCCCAAGTCCAGATGGGGAACCCAGCCATTTACAGGGTGTTGTTCCCTCCCTCAAACCCCACTGGGAAAATCTCAGGCAGTGCTTTTATTTCCCTCTGCCCTTATTTCGTGCAAGCAGAAGAAAATGTCCTTCTTGCTTTGCCGGATATTCCTGCAGCAGGAATAAACCCTCGCTGTTTAAAGGCCTTGTCTGGATGCGCGGCCGTCCTGGGGCTTGGAAAAGCATCTCCCTGTGAGCCACCGAGGTGACATCCAGCCCCAGGTGCCACCACTGCCCCCGGGGTGGGGGACACGGCGTGAGATGCTCAGAAAGGCCGAGGAGGAAAAACCCAATGCCCCTGAGGTGACACCCCGGTGCCACTGTCCCTCTGCCCGGAGTGCCTGAGGTGACACCCCGGTGCCACTGTCCCCCTGCCTGAGGTGACACCCCGGTGCCACTGTCTCTGTGCCTGGAGTGGCCGAGGTGACACCTCGGTGCCACTGTCCCTGTGCCTGGAGTGGCTGAGGTGACACCCCAGTGTCACTGTCCCTGTGCCTGGAGTGCCTGAGGTGACACCCCGGTGCCACTGTCCCTGTGCCTGGAGTGGCTGAGGTGACACCCCAGTGTCACTGTCCCTGTGCCTGGAGTGCCTGAGGTGACACCCCGGTGCCACTGTCCCTGTGCCTGGAGTGGCTGAGGTGACACCCCAGTGTCACTGTCCCTGTGCCTGGAGTGCCTGAGGTGACACCCCGGTGCCACTGTCCCTGTGCCTGGAGTGGCTGAGGTGACACCCCGGTGCCACTGTCCCTGTGCCTGGGGTGGCTGAGGTGACACCCCGGTGTCACTGTCCCTCTGCCTGGAGTGGCTGAGGTGACACCCCGGTGCCACTGTCCCTGTTCCTGGAGTGCCTGAGGTGACACCCCGGTGCCACTGTCCCTCTGCCTGGAGTGGCTGAGGTGACACCCCGGTGCCACTGTCCCTGTGCCTGGAGTGCCTGAGGTGACACCCCGGTGCCACTGTCCCCGTGCCTGGGGTGGCTGAGGTGACACCCCGGTGCCACTGTCCCTCTGTCCGCAGCCAGGGTGGGACCTCCCGATGGGATGGACAGACACAAATAAAGGTAAAAGCACTTGGCAGGGAACCTCCTCAGGATGTTCTACAGCCACCCGCTGGATTCTCCTCCCCTTTTCCACCCCACAAAGATAAATATTCTTGCCCCTCACAGACCGGCGCAGAAATTCTTCCCAAGGTTGGGTACCGAGTGTGGGGCTGGGCTGGGCTGAGCATCCCCAGCTCTTTCTGTCAAGTGAAATGACCAAAAAAAAAAAAAAATTTAAAAAAAAAAAAAAAAATCCCCAAACCCAAAGGAAATTAAATAAACAAATTCAAAATACAACATAACACAACAAAACAAAACTAAGCAAAACAAAACAAAAAACAAAACAAAACAAAACAAAACAAAACAAAACAATACAAAAAAATAAAATAAAATAAATAAAATAAACCCCATGCTCAGGGCCCAGCAGAGGTTCCAACCTCCCACTCCAGCTCCTGTGGGAGCTGCTGCTCTCCCCACGGAGAAAGGGGCTCCCTGCTGGCCCTCAGTGCCCAAGTGGAGCCAAGAAGGTCCCAGTGATGGCACCTGGGACACGGAGCTCCAGACCAGATTTGGAAAGGACACAGTCCTCACCTGACCCTGGCTCTAACCCTGAGCTTGATCCTACCCTGACCCAGCTATTCCCTGGTTCTGATCCTTATCCTGAACTGATACTGGCCTTAACCCTGACCTTAACCCTAAGCCTGACCCTAAGCCTGACCCTAACCCTAAATACAACCCAGCCCTGATGCCGACCTTGGCCCTGGCCCTGCCCCTGACCTTGACCCTGCCCCCAGTCCTGGCCCAGCCCTGAGTGTCCTGCTCAGCCTGGCCCTGTCCCTCAGCCCCTCTGTGTGACCTCCTCTCAGGGACAAGGACTGCCCCCAGCTGTCCCCTCTGGCTCCTGCTGACCCACAGAGAGGGGTTTCTCTTCAGTCCCCTCTCTCCTTCCTTTTTTTATGGAAACCACATCACCTAAAACAGGAAAGGTCATCAGGGGCTGGGACACCTCTGTGCACATCCTGCAGGGGGGCTGGGCAGCTGTCCCTGCTGTCCCTGCTGTGCCTGCTGTCCCTGCTGTGCCTGCTGTCCCTGCTGTCCCTGCTGTCCCCGCTGTCCTGGGATGAAGCAATGCCCCCAGGAGACAACTCCCATGTGAGCACAGCCCTCAGCCCAGGGTAGGACCCATCCCGGTGATCCCCATTCCCAGACTGGGGCTGTCCCATTCCCTGGCACCACAGGGGGACCCCACTGGGGTTCAGTGACAAGGAGGGGACAGAGCCCCAAAGGCTGTAGTGTTTGTCCCCCAGCGAGCCTCTTGCAGGGAGACAAAGCACCAAGGTTCTACTCTTATTCCTTATTTCCACTAATTATTCCTTATTTCCATTAATTATGCCTCAGTTCCATTAATCATCCCTCATTTCTATGTATTATTCCACATTTCCGTGTATTATTTCCCCACTTCCTTTCATTTTTCCCTGTTTTCCTCTATTATTCCTTATTTCCACCTGTGATTCTCTGTTTTCATCTCTCGATCCTCTCTATTACTCCTGATTCCCGGCTGTCTGGAGAGGACTCCTCAGGACCCCACAGCAGGAAGGATGAACACGTTGAGGAGGGGACCAGGAGAGCCGGGATGAGAACAAGGATGCTCTGCCAGCTCCAGCCAAACCTCGAGGATGCTCCAGGTGCCCCATCCCAGGGAAGAGGGGCTGCATCCCCCCGCTGGCCTCGGGTACCTCCAGAGCCCCTCGGCTGCCCAGCACGTGGCCTAAGAGGATTATTGGGGGTTTATCCGAGCCCCCGGGCCATTCCCAGGGCTGCGGGAGGGCACAGCAGGATGCTCGGGTGGGATGTGGGAAGGAGGACGCTCCTGGCCCTGTCACAAGCACCATTTTGGAGCAGGGATGGGAGCAGTGCCTGGCTCAGGGCCCCCACGCCGTGCCAGGGACCTGGGGACATCCCAGCCCCCATTCCCAGAGGGTGGGAACGTGTCCAACTCCTCCGGAGGGTCCGGAGAAGGAACCGGGCCCAGCGCGAATGCCGCGGGAAAATCCCACCTTCTGTCCCCAGAACAGCCTCCCCCACATCCCCCGCGGGAGGCACTGCCAGCTCCCAGCGCTCCTGACCACATTCCCACAGCATTCCCTGTGCCACCTGCCCTGTGCCACCACCCCACAGCACGGTCCCTGTGCCTCCTGCCCTGTGCCACAACCCCACAGCATTCCCTGTGCCACCTGCCCTGTGCCATGACTCCACAGCATTCCCTGTGCCACGACCCCACAGCAGGGTCCCTGTGCCTCCTGCCCCGTGCCACCACCCCACAGCAGGGTCCCTGTGCCACCTGCCCTGTGCCACCACCCCACAGCACGGTCCCTGTGCCACCTGCCCCGTGTCACCACCCCACAGCACGGTCCCTGTGCCACCTGCCCTGTGCCACAACCCCACAGCATTCCCTGTGCCACGACCCCACAGCATCCCCTGTGCCACCTGCCCCGTGCCACCACCCCACAGCATTCCCTGTGCCACCTGCCCCGTGCCACAACCCCACAGAACGGTCCCTGTGCCACCTGCCCCGTGTCACCACCCCACAGCAGGGTCCCTGTGCCACCTGCCCCGTGCCATGACCCCACAGCAGGGTCCCTGTGCCACCTGCCCTGTGCCATGACCCCACACACATCCCTGTGCCTCCTGCCCTATGCCACCACCCCACAGCATTCCCTGTGCCACCTGCCCTGTGCCATGATCCCACAGCATTCCCTGTGCCACAACCCCACAGCATTCCCTGTGCCTCCTGCCCTGTGCCATGATCCCACAGCACGGTCCTGCACCGTGTTCCCGCGCATTCCCTGTGCCACAATCCCACAGCACGCTCTGGCACCACACACATCCCCTGCTCACACATCCCCTGCTCACACACCACATTCCCGCACCACCCCTGTGCCGATTCCCACAGCAGCCCCCGGAGGTCCCAAGCCGTGTTTCCCCACACATTCCCGTTCCTCCCCACATTCCTGTTCCTGCCCAGCATTCCCACAGCCCCAGGCCCGGGCCGCTGCCATCCCAGGCCGTGCTCGCTCCGGGCAGCCCGAGGCAGCAGGATGAGCCCCCGGTGCTGTGGGGGACATGGGGGCACACGGGGGGACACAGGGGGTGCTGGCAGGAGCCCCGGGGATGCCAAGGGGATGCGGCTCCAGCTGTGCCAGTGCCCCAGTGCTGCCAAGGGAAGGGAAAATAAATAAATCCTCTTTCCTCCCCCCTCCCCTTGCCCGCTGCAAAATCTCCAGGAATTACACAACAGCCACCATCAAAGGCAGGCCTGGCCATGCACAGGCACACACGGCATTCCCGTGGGCATTCCCGTGGGCATTCCCAGAGTGCCCCCGGCCCCACAGCCAGCAGGGCCACCCAGGGGTGCTGGGGGGCAGGGCAGTGGGGCACCCCACAGCAGCGGGGCCGTCCCCACAGCCCTGGGACAGAGGGGATGGGCAGGACAGGGGGACAGGCAGGGGACAGCGGGTAAAGGGTGCAGGGAGTGGGGCAGGTGTAGGGGGACAGGCAGGGCTTAACGGGCAGGGAATGGGCAGGAAGGACATAAAGGGTGTGGGGGGGGGGCAGTGGGGCAGGGACAGGGACACGCAGAGGGGCAGGGAGTGGGCAGGGAGCGGGGCAAGGGCCATACAGGGGGCAGGAGGGCTGTGGGGTGAGCAGGGAGCGGGCAGGGAGGGGGAATTGGGCCAGTGGGGTAAGCAGGGCTCAGGCAGGGAGGCGCGCACGGAGCAGGAGCGCTGGGGCAGGCAGGACACACAGAGCGGCCTCTGTGGGGCAGGTGCAGCATCAGGGACCGGGGCAGGAACGGGGGAGCGGGCGGAGTGTGGGGTGAGGGCAGTGAGGCCGCCACAGTGCAGGCACAGAGAGGAGCAGTGGGGCAGGAAGGGAAGGGGGACAATCAGGGCAGTGGGGCAGGCGGGACACACAGATTGGGGCGCTGGGGACGGGCAGGTGCGGGCGCGGCCGGGCGGGGCGGGCGGGAGGAGGCAGAGTGAGGGATGGGGCTGCGGGCAGGGCAGGGCAGGGCAGGGCAGGGCAGGGCAGGGCAGGGCACAGGGCTGGGCAGGGCAGGGCTGGGCTGGGCTGGGCTGGGCAGGGCAGGGATGGGCAGGGCAGGGCAGGACAGGGCACAGGGCTGGGCAGGGCAGGGCTGGGATGGGCAGGGCAGGGCAGGGCTGGGCAGGGCAGGGCAGGGATGGGCAGGGATGGGCAGGGATGGGCAGGGCAGGGCAGGGCAGGGCAGGGCAGGGCTGGGCAGGGCAGGGATGGGCAGGGCAGGGCAGGGCAGGGGCAGGGCAGGGCAGGGCAGGGATGGGCAGGGCAGGGATGGGCAGGGCAGGGCAGGGCAGGGGCAGGGCAGGGCAGGGATGGGCTGGGCTGGGCAGGGCAGGGCAGGACAGGGCAGGGCAGGGATGGGCAGGGCAGGGATGGGCAGGGGCAGGGCAGGGCAGGGCAGGGATGGGCAGGGCAGGGATGGGCAGGGCTGGGATGGGCAGGGCAGGGATGGGCAGGGCTGGGCAGGGCAGGGCAGGGCAGGGCAGGGATGGGCAGGGCAGGGCAGGGCAGGGCAGGGCAGGGCAGGGCAGGGCAGGGCAGGGATGGGCAGGGCAGGGATGGGCAGGGCTGGGCAGGGCAGGGCAGGGCAGGGCAGGGATGGGCAGGGCAGGGATGGGCAGGGCAGGGATGGGCAGGGCTGGGCAGGGCAGGGCAGGGCAGGGCAGGGATGGGCAGGGCAGGGCAGGGCAGGGCAGGGCAGGGCAGGGATGGGCAGGGCAGGGTCCCTCCCCACCCTCATCCCATCGCATCCATCCCTACCTGCCCACGGTCTGGTTGGCGAGCTGGCGCATGCGGTTGAATTGCTTCTTCATGGTGGCGGCGGTGCGGGCGGGCAGCGGGGCCGCCCCTCCCGCATCCCCGCCCGGCGCCGAGCCGGGCCGGGCCGAGCCGAGCCGAGCCGGGCCGGGCCGAGCCGAGCCGAGCCGGGCCGAGCGGGCCCCGCCGCCCCTGCGCCTCCCCGCGCCTCCGCCTGCGCTCCGCGCCCCCCGCGCCGCCCCGCGCCGCCCCCGCTCCCGGCGGCCATGGGAAATGTAGTCCGGGGCCGCCCGCCCCGCCGGGCTCTCCGGCCCGGGGGAGGGTCTTGGAGCGAGCCCGGAGCCGAGCGTCCCCCCCGGCATCCCTGGGCGTGGCCCCGGCATCCCCCCGGCATCCTCCGGCCTCCCTGGACACGGCCTCGGCATCACCTGGCGTCCCCCCGGCATCCCCCCGGCACGCCCGGCGTCACCTGCATCCCCTCGGGTCCCGTGACACCCGCCCGACATCCCCTCGCCGCCCTCGGCCCGGCCCCGCATCCCCCGGCATCTCCTGCATCCTTTGGCAGCGCCCCCGGATTCCCGCGGCCCCCCCAGCCCCGGCACCCCCAGCTCTGCCCCCCCAGCCCCCGGGATTGGGGACACTCGGGACTGGGGCGGCTTTGAAGGGCCGGGGCAGCTCGGGCAGAGGCGGACCAGGGCCCGGGCAGGACGGCAGGAGCCTGGCCCAGCCGGGGGACTCCTCTGCCCGGCCGCTCCTGCCCCCCGGGCCCCCCGAGCCCCCCGAGCCCCGCAGAGCCGGGGTGATGCTCCTCCTCTGCCCGGGGCGCTGAGCCCCCACAGCCCCCCGAGCCCCCCGAGCCCCGCAGAGCCGGGGTGATGCTCCTCCTCTGCCCGGGGCGCTGAGCCCCCACAGCCCCCTCTGCCCGCCCCGGCACCGCCCGGGTTGGAAAGGCGCTCTATTGATTTAATCGATTCAATCGTCCTGGAGCATCTCGGTGTGGAATGAACAGAACCTACTGATCCTCCTGAGGATGTGAACCCCGCTCAGGGCACACCTGAGGGCGGGGGCTTCCCCCCCATCCCGGGCTCCATGTCCCGGCTCTGGACCCACCCGGGGGACACGGGCAGGGCTGTGAGCGGCCCAGAGCCCCAGGGCAGCCCCTGGTCGGGGGAGCCGCCCTCGCTGCTGGATCCCGCCAAGCTCCCGCTCCTTCGCGGCCCCGCAGCCGTTGTTCTGCCTTCCCAGATGGAAAAACGGGCTCGGAAGGTGCCCCAGGATTTTTTCAGCCCGAGCAGCTGAATGCAGAGGGATGGGGGTGAGGGGTGGGCTCCTGCTGCAGGAACCCAAAGCCTCTGCTGATGCCCAGTGTGAACCCTTTCCTGCCTGTGGCACTGTTGCTGCAGCACAGCCCCAGCCTCTCTGAGGATCTGGGAGTGTTTCACAGCCGGGCAGCTCCTGGCATCTCCCCTGGCATCAGCTGGTGCAGGCTCAGCACTTCCTCTCCCCGTTTTTCCATTCTAAATTGCACCATTACTGCGGGATGGAAAAGGCAGATCTTTTATGTGGTGTCTGGGGGGGAGACAGGGAATTATGGCTCCTTTGAGGGGGGACAGGGGCACGGCTCAGAGCTGGGCTTCCCACCATGGCACCTTTGGGATGTTCCTTCCAGAGGGGCGGGAAGGGTGGTACTCATGGAGAACACCCAGAAAACCCCTGTAGGACACAGTAACTGTGCCCAGCTTCTCCTGGCCCACAGGCATCTCCAAACCTTCGCCAGCGCAGTGGTGCCAATAAGGTCACTCTGAGCACCCGACCTCTCTGGCTCCTTCACACAGTGACAGGGCTGTCCCTTCCGTCCACCCCTGAGCATCCTGGGGCTGCTCGACCTCCAGGGTCCGATAGTGTCGGCCCAGATGGGTCAAAGCCAATTAATGTCAGAGCAGCATTTCAGTGGCAGAGCATCTGAGAGAGCAGCGCTGACGGAGGCCCGGTGCTGGCCCCGTCCACAGGTGCAGTGCGGGCTCCTCCTGCCCCACATCCTTCCCTCCTGCCCCACATCCTTCCCTCTTGCCCCACATCCCTCCCTCCTGCCCCACATCCCTCCCTCCTGCCCCACATCCCTCCCTCCTGCCCCACATCCCTCCCTCCTGCCCCCATCCCTCCCTCCTGCCCCCATCCCTCCCTCCTGCCCCACATCCCTCCTTCCCATCCCACATCCCCCCTCCTGCCCCCCAGACACTCCAGGTGGTGTCACATCCCCCCAGCCTCTCCTCGGGCCCTGGTGGGCACCGTGGGCTGGAGGGGCCGCAGCCCCATGAGCTGCTGACAGCCTGGCAGCACCAGGGATGCTCTCTGGGCAGGAGGGAGCTCACGACCTCTCCACAGGCTGATAAGCTCCCTGCGAGATGGGTTTTAATCACATTTCCCTGTTTGCTGCTCCAGGAGACAGAGATAATGAAGGGTGGGAAGGGAGCAGTGTCCGTGCAATCCCTGCAGCAGGAAAACGGGGAGAGGAGGAGGGGAGCAGGGGGCACAGCTGGGGAGCTGCTCCCACCCCTTGCCCCCAGGCTGGTGGGGACAAGTGACCGCCACCAAAGCCCTGCTCTGTCCTGCATGAGCTGTGCTGGAGCAGGAGCCTTCAGCCACTACAGGATCCCATCCCATCCCATCCCATCCCCAGGCCCCAGGCTCTGCACTCGATGTTTCAGTCCCTGTGCAGGGTCAGTGACCGTGCTCAGGACAGCGGGGCTCACTGCCCGGGGCCTGCAGCATCCCTCTCCTCCCCTCCCCTCCCCTCTCCCGGCTGGAACTGGCCGCGGTGCCTGGCCCTGCTCCACCTGCCATCTGTCACCTGGCCCGGCGGTGTCCCCCACCGGGTGACAGATGGCACCGGGGCTGCCGCTCCCGGCCGGGACAGGGCTGACGCTGCAGGGGTTCAATCCTCCGGGACAGGGCACCCGGCCCATGAGGAGGAGGAGGCGTAGAGCCGGCCAGAGCCTCTTGTCCCCAGGGCGGGGTCCGAGGGTGGTTTGTAGGGACGCACAAGGCACCCTGAGGCCCACTGTGCCCTTGGGGGCTCCAGGCCCAGAGCCCAGGCCCGGTACTGGTCACAGAAATGCGGAGGAAGGGTTTGCAGCCCCAGTGGGGAGGAACAGCTCCCGGTGCCACGGGCAGGGACACGGTGCCAGCCCCAGGTCACAGCCCTGCTCAGGAGCAAAGGAGCGCCGTGTCCAGTGTAAGGACCGGGGTGTTGGCAAGGCAGCAGGGGACAAGGAGGGATTCTTTCTCCTCTCCATAATTATGGCAGGAAGGCGAACAGCAGGACGGGAAGGTTTCAGGGCAGTGCAGCTGTTCTAAAAAATCCCATGTATTTCACCTCTTTTGGATGATTCTCCCAGCAGCTCCCGGACATCCTGCTGGGATCCATCACACCACCAGGGAAAAGGGAGCGTGGCAAGGCTGGGCTTGTTTTCCACGAACACAGGGCAGGATTTGCCCTCTCCAGACACTGCTCAGGAATAAAGCCATGCTCATGGAGAAGTGGGAGCAGGGCCCTGCTCCTGTGAGGAGAGAGCTGCAGGCTCTTTTCCTGGAATTGCACCCATAATAATGCAGGGCCACCACAAGCCTTTGCTGCAGCCAGAGCCTTGCTCTCCAGGGAATTACAGGAGGGATAAATGAATGAATGAATGCTGGCTAACGAAGCCATTAATTACTGCTCTATGGGCAGTGCTTGGTGCAGCTGCAAACCTCCCAGAGCCACCCCTCAATCCTCACACCTAACACCCCTCGGACGGGCAGCAGGGCAAGCAAGGGGGGGATTAGAAATTAAAACACTATTGGAAAGTTTAATTATATCTCCACAATTTGTCATGCCAGGCACAGGAGATGGTTCCCTGCACTGGGAAGGATTTCTGGCTGTGGTTCTCTGTGCTGGGAAGGATTTCTGGCTGTGGTTGGTTCTCTGTGCTGGGAAGGATTTCTGGCTGTGGTTGGTTCTCTGTGCTGGGAAGGATTTCTGGCTGTAGTTGGTTCTCTGTGCTGGGAGGAATTTCTGTCTGGTGCCCCGGGTGGCAGAGGGGCAGGAGACCTGCAGGAGCCGCTCCAGTGGCACATTCCCAGGTGTCAGCGGATGTTTGGGATCCCCTGTGCTCACAGCGGTCACTGACCTGCCGTTGGTGTGCGCGGCTCTGGAGCGCGATGGATCCCGCAGGCGCCGCAGACAGAGCTGGCCTTGCTCTGCCTTCTGTGCAGACTCTGATTAACGGGCACGGCGTCTGGCTCTGGTTTCTCCAGCCACGGAAGGATCCAAATGAAGGCTGGCTGCCTCTGATTAACCATTATCCTTCCCACGCCTGTTCCCAATGTCAGGACTGTAGTCTGCTCTGCTTTGCCACCCCTGTACGGATCACAGTCATCCATTACAATTCAAACCAGGAGCGGGTGTTTGATGATATTTATTGAGGGAAAGTGAGGCTTGCTTCCTCTTCTGCTTGAATTGGGTTTTCCTGCTTGGGAAGAGCAGACACAGAACCACCTGACTGCCTCTCACACCCACCCCTGGTGTCCCACAGGGCTCTCAGAGACCTTTGGGATGTCTCATGAACCAGGGGAACCACGCTGGCACTGGGGAAAGCCTCGTGCTGTTCCTGGGATGAGCACGCCTTGGAAAGCCTGGCCAGGCTGTCTGCTTGGTTTAGCTGGGACATGGGGATGGCTGAAGGGAGGGCCCAGCACTGCTGTGCTGAGCCCCCACAGGCACCAAAGCCCAGAGCCTGCTCAGTGCCCAGGGCTGTCACCAGAGCTGGGACACCACACCCCGGTGGGATCCATCTCCAGCCAGCTCCCAGCACAGCTCCAGCACCGAGCCACCACAGCACTGCTGATGGTCTCTGTTCACCCTGAGCTGGCTGCTGGCTGCCTTCTGGCTCTTCCCTGGGCACCAAGGGTGCCATGCTGGCCACCCTGTTGGCCACTGCTTTGTCTGTGTCCCACCAGGAGAAAGCCCTGAGACCATGCAAACCATACTTTGTATCAGGGATAAATCACACTGTGCCTCCCCCTCGCCCCAGGGCTTGGTTAACAGTGCACACAACTGGATTTTCTGCAGGCACCCCCCTAGAAATGACGCCAGGGGTGTGACAGGGCCGTTGGCACCCCCGTGGAGCTCCCTCACAGCCAGCAGGGCGACAGTCATGACAAATGACACTGGCCCTGTAATTACAGCCAGGCTTCACTCACCCAGCGCTGCTGCATTATTGAGAGTGACCAAAAATACTCCCAGCTCAGTCATTAACCGCTCTGTGCCTCCTAGTGAGTGGCTGCCAGGGCTGCCTCAGCCTGGGCTGGCACAGGGGACAGCCTGGAATGTGCTACAGAGGCGTTTGCACATCCTCCATTCCACAGGGAGGAGGCCCTGGGGGAGCAGAGCACCTCGCAGGGTCGGGATACCGACGGGCTTTAGGATAAAGTGGCATTAGGACAACATTAATTGCCTTAGTGTCACTGCTGAGCTGAGCTGAGCTGAGCTGAGCTGAGCAGGGGATCAGGGGAACCCCTGGGAGCAGCTTGGTTCCAAGCCCACGCTGGGATCTGGAAATCAGCTGGAAATGGCTGGGATGGGAAGGGTGTGAGGAGGAGAGCAGGGAGGCTGGGGAGCCTCATGCCACGGCTGCTCTGGGAGATGCTCTGCTCCAGGGGAGTGGAGCAGGGTGGGCTCCTCCCTGCCAGCACCACTGAGTTCCCTCTGCTGAGGGGAATTCCCTCTCTCTGCAGGGACCAGCATGGACCCGAACTCCTCCCCTTCTCCTTCAGGAGGAATTCCGTCCTTTCCTGGGAGCTGGCCTGTGCCCAGCCTGCTCAGCCGGGAGCTGTGAGTGCTCTCCTCCAGAGCTGGGGTGGCTGTGCCCGTGCCAGATGTGCTCATGTGCAGCCACATCTGCAGGTGCTCAGAGCAAGAGGAGTTAACACACACCTGCAACAACCACAACGCCTTGGGCGGGTGTTCCTCCAAAGCCCAAGAGGAATCCCAAAAGATACCAGAAAAAAAAAATTGGGTTTTCCATTTTCTGAGCCGTTTTCCATCAGAAAGGAGTTTGAAGGAACACTGTCACCCCCCAGGCGTGTGGCCAGGCACGGTGCACCCCTTGGAAGGTGTTCCTGCTTTACCAGAACATCCTCTCCGGGGTCACTGTCCTGGCAAGCAAGGCAGTGACCAGCAGGGCAGTGACTGCAGGGGACATCAGAGGCTTGGCTGGGACAGTGGCAGTGACCTCTCCCTCTGCCGTGTGCCACCACAGGGGAGCACCGAGCAAAGGTGACTCAGGAGGGCGGGCAGAGGACAGTCACATCTCCCCAGTGCTCCCCCGGGCTGTGACAGAGCTCGCAGTGCCCAGGCCGGCTCAGAAAGCTCTGTGACAGCACAGCGGTCACAGGTGTGGCCTGGCAGGGACAGAGCGGTGCCTCGGTGTCCCCGAGCAGCCCCTGGGCCTGCAGCGAGCAGGGGAGAACAGGCACACAGCTTTGGGCTCCGTTTTGCTCTCTGCTCACTCTCCTCCCTGGAATTCCTTCATTTCTCTCCCTGCTCGGCAGCGCGGTGAGGATGGACGCCGGATCCACCGGGCTGCTCCTCACCCTCCTCCTCCTCACTCTCCTGCTCCTCTCCGTGCTGTGGCTCCTGGGCTGGAGGAGTGACACCAAGAGGAGCCGGCTGCCTCCTGGCCCGGCCCCGTGGCCCATCCTGGGCAACCTGTGGCAGAAAGATGTCCTGCCCCTCTACAGGCACTACGAGAAGGTAAGGGACAAGCAGCTGTGCTGGGCCCACGGGCAGCCCCAGCAGGACAGACAGCGGGGAAGTCCCGTGCCAGGATGAAAGGGGAATCCCGCAGGTGACTCTTCCCACCTTTTTTTCTCTTCCTCCTTCCCTCATCTCTTGCTCGACCAGAATTGCCTAAATGCCTTCTGCTGGGAGCAGAACCAACACTGTCCCTGAAGCCTTTCTCCTCCTGTGAGGGACCCATGTGGTGACAGTGCCCCTCAAGGGCTGCAGTGCTGCTGCTGTCCAGAGCTGCTCCCAGAGATGATGCTTTGAACTCCCCAAAATGGCACAGGGATAAAACCCCCAGGGATGGGGACAGGGATGGGGCTGGGAGTGGGATGAGGTCACAGATTTGAGGGAGGCACCTCCTGTCCCTGCCGTGGGCTTGAGTCCCAGTTTGAAATGAAGTGACTGAACTGGTGTGGAAGGCTGGCTCACAGAGCTTCCTGTCCCCCCAGCTCAGCAGCACCTATGGTCCCATCTTCACCGTGTGGCTGGGGCTGAAGCCTGTGGTGGTGCTCTGTGGGTATGAGGCGGTGAAGGACGCCCTGGTGGGACACTCTGAGGAGTTTGGGGGCAGACCCCAGATCCCCCTCCTGATGCAGCTCAACAAAGACTATGGTGAGTGCCTGGATCTCTCCTGGATGTCTCGGGGTGAGCAGATGGCTGTGCCCAAGTCTAGGGAAGGGCGCAGCACCCAAGACCTCCAACACCCATTTCCTGCTCTGCAAGACCCTTAAACTCCTACACCCTTGTAAAGGACAGTATTAATTTGAGTTAGGCAGTTCCAGCTTTGTTCTGGATGGCTGTAGAGCTCCTCATCCTTTCATGGACACTGCACACCCCCATGGTTCCCATCCTGTTGCCCTGTTGCTCCTCAGCCTGGCCCAAAGCAGGGTTCCCACTCTTGGGGAGCAGCAGGGTGGGCAGCAGCTGATCTCCTCTGTGTCCCTCAGGATTTGTCTCCAACAATGAGAAGAAGTGGCGGGAGCTGCGGAGGTTCACGCTCAGCACCCTGCGGGACTTTGGGATGGGGAAGAGCTCCATGTCCCAGAAGGTGCAGCAGGAGGCCCAGCACCTGGTGGAGCTGCTGGCAAAGCTCAAAGGTGATGTGGCTGCTGTCCTTGCTGGCCCTGTGGCAGGCAGAGGACACACAAGCGCCCCACGAATCATGTGTGGCCCCACAGCTGTTTGCAGGGTCTGGTGTGGGTGATCCCTGCAGAGAAGGGCTGAGATCCAGCCCCAGCACAGCCAGGGCTGCAGGGATGTGCTACAGCCATGGCTGAAGGACCAGGAGGCAGCTCCTGCTCTGAGCTGGTGCAGAGGCTGCCACAAGTGAGGCGCATTCCCTGCTTGGAACAGGAACAGGGAACAGAGCTGTGTGGGCCAGGACACTGCCCCGGTGACTCAGGGGTTATCAGGGTGATTTCCTCCTCTCCAGCAGTACCCAGCTCCTGCCAGTGCCAACACACCTGCTGGGGCTTCCGGCAGCTGTCCCTGCTCCCCTCAGTCCAGCTGGGGGAAGGGTTTTAGGGGCAGGAGGTGGCTGGAGGAGCCCAGAGCTCAGCAGGGCTCTTTGCTGTGGCGCAGCAGATCAGCGAGGGCTCAATGCAGGGGCTGGGAGCGAGGGGGAAGGCTGTTTTCTGTCTTGAAGCAGATTAATAACTGGTGACTTTTGGATACTTTTCTCCCCTTTTGTGGCTGCAGGCAATGCCTTTGAGCCCATGACCATGTTCAGACACGCCGTTGCCAATGTGATCTGCTCCGTGGTGTTTGGGAGCCGCTACAGCTACAGCGACGCGGCTTTCCTGGAGCTGCTCAACGCCATCGGCAACTACATCAGCTTCTTCCTGTCCCCCGTGGCCAAGGTGGGAGCCCGCTGTGCTCAGCCCCTCTGCCTGCTGCCCTCGGGGGCTGAGGATGCTCCCTGCCTTTGGGAGGGTCTGGGAGGCTCCGGGCACAGGCCAGGAGCCTGAGCCCCGCCATGCCCACCCTCTGCAGGTGTACAACACCTTCCCCAGCATCATGCACCGCCTCCCGGGGCCCCACAAGAAAGTCCTGGCCGACTGCCAGAAGCTGAAGGATCACATCCAGGAGAAGGTGCAGTTCCACCAGCTGACTCTGGACTCCAGCTGCCCCCGGGACTACATTGACTGTTTCCTGATGAGAGCAGAGAAGGTAGAGGGGGGCTGCCCTCCGGCCTGGCTGCAGCCTGCAGCATCACCCCAACCACTCTGAATCCCACTCCTCAAACCTTCTTGCAGGAGAAGGGCAGCCCAGAGACCATGTACAGCCATGAAGACCTGGTCATGTCAGTGTTCAACCTCTTCGGTGCCGGGACGGTGACGACGAGCAACACCCTGGTGTTCTTCCTGCTGATGCTGGCAAAGCACCCCCACATCCAAGGTCAGGCAGAAAACACAGCTGCTCCTGTGCCTGGGGTGCTCACAGGGTGCCAGCTCTGGTGGGTCCTGTTTGGGGGCAGGCCCAAATCATCCTGTGGGGTGACCCAAGGGTGGCAGCTGTTAGACACAGACTCCCACAGCCCAGGGGATCCAGATGCTTCTCCCTGGGCTCCACCCCTGCCTGTGCAGATGGCCCCGGACTGGCCTGTGGGAGATATTCTGAGCTGGCCTGATGCAGGCAGGGATGAGGGCAGAGATTCTGTCTCTGGCTCTATATGGGATTAGGCCAGGTTGCTCCCCGTCCAGCCCATTCTCAGGTTTAGGATAAATTCCATGGAGGCCGGTGAGAAACTCTGGGGTGGTTGCACAGTTGGGTGCCTACCCAGCCCCCCTGCTGTCCCCAGCCAAGGTGCAGGAGGAGATCGACGCTGTGGTGGGCACTGGCCGTGCCCCCTGCACGGAGGACAAGCTGCGGATGCCCTACACCAACGCCGTAATCCATGAGCTGCAGCGCTTCCACAAGACCCGCATCGAGAACTTCCCGCGCATGACGACGCAGGACGTCCTCTTCAGGGGCTACATCATCCCCAAGGTACACAGCACGGCCCGGAGCCTCTGCCCCTGAGGGAGAGGCGACAGTGGGGCTTGACTGACATTTGCCTTTGTCCCTGGACTGTTTGCACACGTGTGAAGGTCCCGGGTCTTTCCCAATCCTTGTAGTGATGACATTTCAGAGGGGAGCAGAGGCAGGTGAATGTCACTGCCTGTCCTGTCCACACCCCCTGTCCCTTCCTTGCCCATCCTGGCAAACAGCTCTTCCCACCACAGCGCCATTCAGGGCTGGGGGGCTGTAGCAGGAGCCCATTCTGGCATGAGGCCAGGCCAGAGCCCCCCCAGCAGCCCTCAGCAGATCTGGGGACAGGCACCACTCCTGGTTTGACCACGAGCCTTGTGTGCAAAACCCACCCTGAGGGAACATCTCCTGCCTTTGGATCTGGGGCAGTGAGAGGGGCTTCAGCAGATATCCATGGGAATAACTCAGTGATTTGTGTCTCATGAGCTGCACAGAGACTGGCACATGACCATGGGAACAGCAGAGCCCCATGTCAGCTGTCCCCGTGGCACAGAGCCACCATTCCAAGCTGCCTCCCCATGGGAAGCTGCTTGGGCATTGGGGTGCACATCCAGCCTCCCCCGGGTGCTCCCCCATGACTAATCCCCCCAGCAGAGCCCACACCATGGTGCTGATGTCCCTCCTCACCTCTCTGCCTCATCCCTTTCCCACAGGGCACTCCCGTTATCCCGGTAATTTCCTCTGTGCACTCGGATCCAACCCAGTGGGAGAACCCCAAGAAAGTGGACCCCGCTCACTTCTTGGACGAGAAGGGCGAGTTCAGGAAGCGCGAGGCCTTCATGGCGTTCTCAGCAGGTCAGTGCTCCACGCCCAGGAGTGCCAGCACAGACACCCCGGGGCACCACGGGCTGCCTGCACCTTCCTGTCCCTTTGGTCCCCACTGGGATCACCCCTCTCTCCTGCCCAGGGAAGCGGATGTGCCCGGGGGAGGCGCTGGCCCGCATCGAGCTCTTCCTCTTCCTCACCACGCTGCTGCAGAGCTTCACCTTCCAGCTGGCCACGGAGCACAGAGACCTGGATTTGTTCTCCTTGTGGCTTGAGATTGAGAGGAGGGCAATCCCAGGCAAGTTCTTCGCTCTCCCACGCTCGCTGTCCTCCTGAGCTGGGAGACCAGGACAAGGAAAGGCTCTTCAGGGGTCTCCACCCTGCCCCAGAGCGAGCCCTGAGGCCACCAGGGCACAGCCACCACAGGAGGGGCAGTTTGGGCTTGGAGCTTCTCCTCTGAGACCTTCAGGCACCTCTGGCAGCAGCTCCACGAGCAGCCTGCTCCCAGCCCTTCTCTCCCCATGGCAGGAACAGGAGGAAGGCAGCACTGCTCTTCCTTCCCCATCCCCTTCCATGCTGGGTGAGCTCCTCATGGCAGGGCTGTCTGGGGCTCCCTCCATTTGGTGAAGGATTCAGAGAGCTCAGCAATAAAAATAACCATCAGAACCAGATGCTGGTGTTTATAAGAACACTTGTGGTGCCTCTTGCATCCTGTTCTTCCCAGGGCAAACCTCCCAGACACAGGATTTCACCTCCATGTCCCTTCCCGGGGTGTCTTCACCTTTCCCAGAACAGCTGGAGCCAGGAAATCACCCAGGCATCAATCCAGTGCCACTCCTGCCATGGCAGGGACACCTCCCACTGTCCCAGGCTGCTCCAAACTCCATCCAGCCTGGCCTTGGGCACTGCCAGCGATCCAGGGGCAGCCACAGCTGCTCTGGGCACCCTGTGCCAGGCCTGCCCACCCTCACGGGAAGGAATTTCTTCCCAATATCCCATCCAACCCTGCCCTGCAACCGTTTGAATTCACCCCCCTTTGACCTGTCACTTCAGTTCCTTGTCCCAAGTCCCTCTCAGCTCTCTTGGAGCCCCTTCAGGTGCTGGAAAGGGCTCTAAGGTCTCCCTGGAATTTCTTCTCCAGGCTGAACGATTCCAGTTCTCTCATCTTCCAAAAACACACACTTGTTATCTCAGTGCTGGGCTGTGCTTCCCTGATTCCTTCCCATCAATACTGAACTCCAGACAGTGCCCTCAGGTGCCAGTTGAACTCCGTGTGCAGCTGCTGGAGTCATTCTGGAGGTCCTGAAGAGGGGAGCTGGCGGGGTGAGATGTGGTTCCCCCTGCCTGGGGTGAGGGTGCTGCAGGGGGGTTGTGTCAGCAGAGGGGCCTGGGGGGCCTATGAGCCCCGGGATTCAGGGCACGGGGGAAATTGGGGTTTTCAGGGGTGCTGGAGGTGGTTGTGGTGGGGTTTGCCCTGCCAGGGTGCTCCTGCAGACACGGACAGGGCACAGCAGGGACTCTGCCCTGGGGGAGGTGGCTGTGCCCTGCTGGAGGGAGGTGACATCAGGGTCCTGGTTAATGCTCCTGCCTTGTCCCAAATGATGCATAAAGCAGCCTTTACTCTGACTCTAAGTGCATTTGTGACTCTCAGATCACTAAATCAGCTCTTTTCTTCACCCGGGGAAGCTCAGGCAGGCAGAGCCAAAAACGTGTGTGACCAAAACCTTTGCTCTGTCTCTCCCTGAAGCTCTGGGTCAGCACCGTGCCTGTGACCACGGTAACCTCTGGGTTTCTGTGTCTAAAAGCAAACACCGGCGTCCAAAGGCCACCCGTGCTCCACTTCCCGGGGCGTTCTGTGCCCGTTTGTGTAATTTCCCAGCCCAGCCATGCTCGGGGCTGGCACGGTGCCCTGTCCCCATCCAGGAGGGGCTGCTGGCACCCAAACCTCCCCTGGCACCCCAATATCCCCTGAGACCTCAATATCCACTGGCACCTCCCATCAGCCCCACATCCCCCAGCACCGTGACATCCCCCGGCACCCCAATATCCCCTGGCACCTTCCATCATCACCCAGCCATCCCCCAGCACCCTGACACCTCCCAGCACCCCAATATCCCCTGAGACCTCAATATCCCCTGG
Source organism: Zosterops lateralis (assembly GCF_965231275.1). Taxonomy (NCBI): domain Eukaryota; kingdom Metazoa; phylum Chordata; class Aves; order Passeriformes; family Zosteropidae; genus Zosterops; species Zosterops lateralis. Next base: position 635,694 of record NC_139778.1, on the reverse strand, counting down.
CACCTCCCATCATCACCCAGCCATCCCCTGGCGCCCTGACACCCACCAGCACCCCGACATCCCTCAACATCCCCCAACATCCCCCGGCCCTCGACATCCCCCGGCGGCGGTTGGAATTGCGGTAACTGTCGCCAGGCGGTGGCAGGGAGGGGAGGGCAGCCCTGGGCAGGTGAGCAGCTCCTTTCCTTCTGCAATGTCACCGCTCCGCTCGTGGCACACGCTCCTACTGCTGAAAATGGAGCGGCTGAAAGCTGGGAAGGTTTTCCCCCCCGTTCTCAGAAAAGCGGCGCAATGTCCCTGCCGTGAGTGGCCCTGCCGTGTCCCCCGGGAGCCTGGGCTGTCACCTTCCCGTGCTCTGGCTGCTGGGGCCGGAGGGTGCAAGGCACAGAGCACAGTGCTGCGTCCCCCCAGCCCGTGGCCTCCTGATCTTTCCATAAGGGACGAGCCCTCGCCAATGGCCAGGGCAGGGGTGAGGGGGAAGAGGTGTCACCCTGTCCCTCGGCCCCGCCTCACACCAGGAGAGTTCCCAGCATTTTCCTGTCACTTGCACAGGGCCAAAGTGATGAGTTAGAGACCACCCAGCTCCTCCAGGGCAGTGCTGACATCGGTGCTGCCCGTGCCACCCAAACCCGAGCACTTCCAGGACTGAAAATTCCGTTTCCCAGGAGATCAAGCGCCAGAAGGTGCTGTTGGCCCCGGAACACCAAGTGCTCTGTCAGGAGGGTCCCGATGCAGGGGACAGCTGGCCTTTGTCCTTAGCTGATGCAGATGCCACCATGGCCCCTGTGTCCCTGCAGTCACATTCCAATGACGGCCAAGCCAAGGATTTCACTCGTGTCCTGCCGTTCCAGCTCTCCGTGACCATCCTGGGTAAAGCTGCTCTGATTTCCCACTGGTTTCCCCTAAGGGCCAGGAATGGTCTCCAGTGGGGATTAGCCAACCTGTCCCTTTAACTCCCCAGGGTTTTTGGATCAGAAATCCCTGAATGCTTGTTCTGCTGTGAATAGCCACTGGGAATTCCTGGTCAGGCAGCTCCGGGAGGACCAGGAGTGTCGCAGCACAGCGCAGAAGAACCTGCTGCGCCTGAAGGTGGGATACCTGCGCTCCTGCCATTATCATGCAGTTTAAAAAGAGCAGGTTTTGGTGCTGCCCAAGATGCTAAATGGAAATTCCTGTGCCAGAGGCTGCCCCCACCTCTGCCATGGCCCTTCCACCTCCAGGTGCAGGGCAATGCCAGGTCACATTTCACACTGCCAGAAGAGGGAGCACCAGAGAACGGCTTTTATTCTCCTGTAGAGAGCCTGTGACTCTAGAAACGGATCCAAATATGCTTCAAGAGAGCAGAGTTTGGTCTCAATGAAAATTTCCAGCGGTAGTGGAGGTTGGGCAGAGCTACAGCAGCTCCCAAGGCAGCTCAGGAATGAGCTCCACTTGCTCCACACAGGGCAGGGGAACGCAAGTGAGGAGCTGGGGGCCGTGGTTGGAACTTGCAAATGCAGAAATCCTGGGACAGGCCTGGCCTGGCCTGGCCAGCAGCACCTGCCACAGACCAGTGAGAGTGAAGGAACCTCCCCCAAGAGACAGCCTGGAGCCTCTGCTGCTGTGGGTTGTGAAGGGAGCACAGGAACTCAGCTCTGTGCTGGCCTCCACAAAAGGCTTCAGGGAAGGTTTCACAGGCTAGAAATGAATCTTGAGTGTTCACCAAGGTGTTTTGAGAGCCTCTCATCCCAAGTCAGTTTGGATTCTGAATCAGCTGAGTGCCTGCCAAAGATGAGACGAGCTCAACATTTTGCACCTTAGTAAAAGCTTAAGACTAGAGTTTGGGAAAATAATAAAAAGGAAATCTTTTTCACCAGAAGTTAAACCTTAGATAGACAAAGTGCTAAATGTAAGCCAGGTCTCATAAAGAAGGCAGAGTGTGCAGCTGAGCTTTGCAGGAGCCTCAGCACCCCGAGGAGATGAGCAGCACCCCCTGCCTGCCTGGACTCTCCACAACTGTTGCCTCTCTTGATTTATTTCAGGAGTTGTGTCCTAGAAAAGCCATCCCAAACTACGCTAAAAGAGTCGATGTGCAAATTCCCCAGTTAAATGATGAGGGTGAGGTGATTGAAGTGAAGGAGAAGGAGCAGAAGAAGAGACGTAGATCAAAGGTTTGTTGGAGGCTCTTTGCCTGCCATGGGTGCTGCATGCCAGCGTTTGGGGATGAGAGACGACAGTTCTTGGCAGACAGCACAGGGAATTTGGAATTGCTCTGTTCTGTCCCACTCCCACTTTTGGATTGCCCCACAGTGAGCAGTTTGTAGGGCTCAGGGCTTGCTCAGCACCTTCCCACGTGGGAGGGAGTTTGGGAGGCATTCCCAAACCTCTGCCCCATCCTCGTGTGCCCCCAGTCATGGAACAATCCTGGGGCCAGGGGCCTTCTTCCCACAGAATAAAGGGTGCAGCTCTCAGGGCTTCCATTTCTGCCACAAAACACAGCCTGGGAACAGCCCTGGACTAAGCAGAGCCTTGCTGCTCTCTGGTTTTCCTCACCAACACCCTGAGTCTGTGCTGGGCTCATCCCTAGGGCTGATATGCTCAGTGCTATGGAATAATGCTGCACTCCTGCCTCCCTGAGTTGCTTTTCCTTGTTTCTCTTGCCATCAGACAGAGGATTTCAGTCTGCACGAAGCCTACCAGGGACTGAAAACTCACAAGATTGAGCTGGAGGAGAGGAATGTCTTCTGTGGCCCCTACAAGACCCATGTCCTCCTGGAGCAGTGAGTGGAGTGCCCAGCAGTGGGGCCAAGAGCAGCTTTAGGAAAGCTGTTCCATTCCCTGTGATCCTCCTGGAGGCTGGAGAAGGGTCCCTCCATGTCACTGTTAAGAAATCTCCATTTTTTAAAAAAAGATACCGAGATAAGCTGTTTTTAAAGAAATAAGGGTTAGTGATCCCTGGTGTATCCCATGGGATATGGGGCAGGGAGGAGCCCTCGCCCCTCTGCCCACCCTGATACAAAGGGAAATGTGCAGATTTAGGGACTGTGGTGGTGCCCTGCAAAGGATTCAGGGTGCTGCCCACCCTGCTCAGTGAAACGCAGCAAAATGCTGAGCCAGGGCTGGCAGCTGGCTAAAGCTCACCCCAGGCACTGCTTGTGTGCAGGTCAGACAGGAGGAGGAGAGCCCACTACAGTGGAGGGGACTGGGTGGCTGCTGCCAGCAGGAGGGTGAGGCTGCTGGGGGTGCCAGCAGGGCAGGACATGCCCCTGCTGCTCCACGGCCACACCGGGCCCTGCAGGGCTCTGTGCCTCCGTGAGGACAAGGGGCTCCTGCTCAGCACCACCAGCTGGGACCTCAGCATCAGGTGAGCTGGGCTGTGCCTGGGACACACAGCCCCTGGAAAACCAGGGGTAAAACCTCCGTGCTGAGCCTGACTCGATCACTACAATTTCTCTGACGGCTCAGCGCAACAGCTGCTGGTTGTAACCTGGTGTGTGGGAGAAGAGCTGGGCACATTAAATAGGAAATAATAATAGAATCACCTCTTAAAATTCATCTGGTTTCTCCTCTCTTGGGATGGTTCTCTGTAGGTGCTGGGACATTCACAGTGGTGCCTGTGTGAGAACCTTCTCGGGTCATTATGCCACAGTCACCTGCCTGCATTCCCACCAGGAGCACTTTGTGTCGGGAGCTGGGGATGGCGTGGTGAAAGGTGAGGGCAGCCCGGGGAATCTCTGCAGGAAACAGGCAGAGGGCAGGGGGCTGGAAGCTGAGGGAGTGGGACACGGATGGGGTGGAAGGAAGGCTGTGACTCAGAGGGTGTTTCACAAGAGCCTAAGCTGAGGACATGCACACACAGCCTCTGATTGTGTCAGGGACTAAATTCTTGTTATTTCTGCTTTGAATCAGAATTAATTGCTTTGTGGCGGTGAAGCCATCCCAACCCTTGGGCATGTGGTACCAGCTTTGAGCTCTGCCAGATGTTTCCTTATGGAATAAAGGTGGAAAAGATGTGCTTTTTCTGGACTTCACATTTAAATTTTTTTGCCTTACAATTATGCTTTTTAAGCCAACACTCAGCTCCTCACAGAGCTGCAGGTACAAGGTGTGAGTGTAACCCAACAGTATTTTTTAATGCACGTTGTACTCCCAAAACTCATCCTTGGGGCAGATGTATTTTTAACTCTCCTCCCTTTTGCCCCAACAGTGTGGAGCTTGAAGAGTGGGAAATGTCTGAAGACCCTGATGCACAGCAGCCCTGTGTGTGCAGTGAGGATGGACGGGACCCACGTGGTCAGTGGGGGTCACCGAGGGCTGGTGAAGGTCTGGAGTGCTGAGTCAGGGGCTCTGATCAAGGTGAGTTTCCTCTTGGGTGGATAATTCTGTGCTAAATGGTCAAAACACTCTGCTAGTTCATGACGGCTTTTTGCACTTGCTGCAGACTTTCTCAAAAAGAAAATAAACCTTCCTAAACAACCCCCAAGCAGTCTAAACCAGTCAAAGAAACTGCAGATAATTAAAAAACTGGCTTGCAGCCAGCTGCTGATTTTAAGGCAGGGTGTGATTTGCTTCACCCCCTTCACTGCTTGGTCTCTGTAGATTTGTTCATCTCTGCTCCCTCAGAAACCTTTTGAACCAGAGAAGATGATGGGAGAGCTTCAGTACCCTGGGGGTGGAGGCACCAGGGGTCAGGGTTCCCAAAATGGGAACCTTGCTCTCAGGAGCAGATTCTGGAGCTGAAGCAGCTGGGCAGCTGTGGGAGCACTGAGCCCATGAATTCTCTGATCAGGTGTCCAGGATCAGTGTCAGTCCATTCCTGGGAGAGGAGGGAAGCTCTTTACCTGTGCAGAAATGGAGGGATAGCCCAGATATCTCAGATATCCCAGCTCCAGATGAGCCCTTTCCCCCACAGACATGGCAGCCCCCTCTTCCCTCCTGGGACAACATTCTAGAGACCACAAAGGTCTTGGTGGAGTGACACCTCTTTATCGCATGTAATAAAGATGGAAAAGGGATGTTATTCCATGCCAGGAGCTCAGCAGCAGCACCAAGCCCAGAACGTTTCACTGACTATAAAACAGAGTTATCCATAGGGTGCACTGGTGCAATAACACCCTGTAAAACCATATCAGTCTGGTCTCCTGAAAGCCATAGGACACCTCAGACAGACTTATATCCAGATTACTGACAGTGCTGCACCTTCTTCTTTTACTTTGCAGACATTAGAGAGGCACCAAGGCCCAGTTCTCTGCCTGTCCTTTGACCAGTGGCACCTTGTCACAGGGAGCAGTGATGGATATGCCCTGGGATGGAGCATGTTGGGGAAATTTAGGAGATGCCTGATAGCTTTCTTCCATCCCAAGTAGGAATCAGATGTGTTTCGAGTTGTGTTCAACAGTGGACTGAACCTGTAAAGAAAATGTGCCCCTTACAGGACCAGAAAATGTCTTAATTACTACTCTGAGGATTTGAAATATCCCCACTTTCACCAACCTTTATTCCAAAGGCTCTGTCAGGCACCACATGGTCAGCACAAGCAGCATTTTCAGTAAAGACCTGGAACAACCTGAAATGCAAACCCACAACACTTTATCACTACCAGGGATGACTAGAGAGAGACAGAGCACAGCCCAGTATTCCAAGTAACCTTTGCTGTGCGGCACAGAGTGTCACATCACCTGGGCAGGAGTAGAGGTGGCCCAGTTTCATGCTGACCAACTTTGTGTTGTGCCATTCTCTCAAACTTTAATTGTCTCTAGAACTGTGAAAACTGGAGAATCATATGGTTTTCATTGGTTTTCCTGGACAAAACCCTGAAATTTCAAATGCAGCAGATGGCCATGACCATATGGTTGCTATGGGGAGCATGGAATCACAGAATCCCAGAATGGTTTGGGTTGGAAGGGACCTTAAAGATCACCTCATTCCAACCCCCTGCCAAGGGCAGGGACACCTTCCAGTGGAAGGATGCACTGGGCTGTTGGTTTGGCCGTGGAGTGATCTGAGACTTCTCTGTCAGACCTTTGCAATGTCCACATCAGCTCCGCAGTGCAGCCACAGCTCTGCTTCTCCTCCAGGCCACAAGAGCTCTCTGACCATTTCTCCTTGTGCGAGCACCATGGAAGTGCCAACCCTCACCTGGTGTGTTTTCAGGGAAGTGCTGTCCCTGGAGTTCCTGTACCTCAGAGTCATCAGTGGCTGTGCTGATGGACACATTCGGATATTCAGCTTCCTGACTGGAGCCTGCCTCCAAGTGCTGGAGCCCAGCAGCAGCGGGGACCCCGTGTCTGCTCTCTATGTGGCAGGAAACAGGTGGGTGACGGCAGCTGCCAGTAGGCTCTGACCCAGATTTGCTAGATCACACTGAAATTTAAGGATCTGTGTGCTTTTCCTTCTCACAAATAACTTTTAAAGGGCTCCACTATTTATTAACTGCTTCAATAATCTGGTTTAGTTCACAATGACTGAAGAGATTTCCTTAGTCTTTTCAAAAATGTACAATTTCTTGTTTCTTTATAGCTGAAGATACAGACCCAACTGGACAGCTAAATTCAGAAATTTTGGGGAGATTGGAGAATCAAACCAATACCTGACAGTCTCTGTCTGTTCCCTGACCTACAGCCTCCTTATAAATGCCAATAATGAAAAATTCTTCCAGGTTCATTTACTTTTGCACTTCTAACTAAAGGTGGCTCCCAGCTTCTGTGGAAGCAATGGGTAAAACCCTGCTGTGGTTTCAAGGGTGGGTTGGCCACGCTCTAAAACACAGCAATAAATGGGCAGCTATGGAGATGTTAACTTCATCCCAACCAGACCAGCACAGTTCTTAAATCCTCACTTAGATGTCCCTGACAATAAGGTATTTGTAATTAGGTGCTTCCATCCTTTAGCACTGCTTTGATGTAGCTATGTCCACTGCTGGAAATTTTCATCCTGATTATTTTTAAATTAATTTTGCCTTGGAGCTGGATGAAAAGAACCCCAGAGACTCAGACAGAGCATGAGTTAAGATGTGCAGTGTGTGATTGCTGGGGTTAACTGCTCCTCCAAGGAAAGGTGATGATCTTGGATCTGTGTGAGGCCCTGCGGGTTGTGTTGCACAGGAGCCCCTCACACAGGACCTGCCGTATCTGTGATTCCTCCTGTGCTTTTGTGGCTCTTCCCTCCCTGCTGCAGGGTGGTGACCAATTCCCCCAGCAGACTGCTGCTGCTCCAGTTCGAGGCTGTGCTGTGGGACTATTCCCTGCCTGCCGACAGAGAGGTGCTGAAGAAGGAGAAGAAGTCCCAGAAGGGGAAGCACGAGGGCTCCAGTGCAGAGCAGCAGCGAGCTCAGGACAAATCCCCGAGACCTCGGCAGCCACCAAAGAGCCGTGGAAGACCCAAAAGTATCACACTGAGCCTCTGTTTTCCTGGCTTTTCTAATCTGAGTTACAAACCAAGCAGCCACTGCTTTCAGCCCAGCAAATATTCAGACTCTCCTGTTGTCAAGAGCAGATGTGCTGTTCCATTTCAATGGTTCTGTCATTTTCTAGGCTTATGTGAAACCTTTCTGCCTCTTTACAAGGCTTTGGTGTAAATTCAACGCATTTTTCAAGACAGGCACTGTCATTTTCCAACTGAGTAAGACAGAAATCAGTAGTAGTATTCATATTCACACAGCTGGTGGGCTTGGAAACACGCTGCTGATTCAGGGCTTGAATTATTCATTACAAACATCCGAGAAAGTGAGAGAACACCTACATCCAGGATCTGCCATCACTGGGAAAGGCAACTGCACAGAAACAGGCACCTTTTCAATTGTAACACAGTGATGTTATTTTGTTTTTAGTCAGAGCTATTAAACACAGTGTGATGACAAATCCTTCAGCTCCACAAACTGAGTATTTCAGATGAACTGATGGGCTGGGAAAAGGTTCCTGCTTTTCAGGCCAGCAGATGCCAACTGATGCTCTGGTTGACAAAAGACAGGACCCAGGGAATGGCTGGGGTTGGATTTAGGGCAAGGTTCTTCCCCCAGAGGGTGCTGGACACTGCCCATTCTCCCCAGGGAATGGGCACGGCCCCAGAGCTGCGGGAGCCTTTGGACAGCACTGCCAGGGATGCCCAGGGTGAGATTGTTGGGGGGTCTATGCAGGGACAGGAACTGCACTGGCTGATCCCTGTGGCTTCCTCTCAGCTCAGCTTATTCTGTGATTCTCTGTCTCTTTGCTCTGCCTGGGAAAACCTCTGAACCCCAAATATGTTTTTGTTTTTGGCTACAGGTGATGAAGCCGAACAGGGCCCTGCTCCTCCTGCACCTGCAGAGCCAGAGGCCACTGTGGAGTACGAGCTGCCCCAGACAGACCCAAGCCGTCCCATGTCCCCTGACAAGTTCCTCCTGACAATTGGCACCCTGCAGAACTCCTGCAAGGCAGCCCCAGGCAGCGCCAGCCTCGAGCTCTCTGGAAAAGCCAGAGGGGCGCAGCAGCAGCGCCCTGGGAAGGTGCCCATGTCCAGAACGCCCCTGCAGCACCAGGAGGAGCAGGCAGCTCAGCTGCAGCGTGCCAGGCTGCACAGGCATTCTCTGACCATGACAAGGATCTCAACTCCCTTTGAAACCAAAATGCTGTGGCTCAGGCTGGAGAACTCCTTGTATGGCCCCGCTGTGAAATCCTCCATCCCTGCTCCCTGTGTTGTACGTCCCAAGTTTTGTGGCTCACTGGGAGAAAGGAAAATTCCCAGTGGCCCTGTGAAAGACACTGCTGGCCCCAAAGATGGGCATCAGCTCACTGATCTCTGCACGATCTCAGCTTCTTTGGAGCTGGTCCAGCCAACACCTGGCACAGCTGCACAGAGCAATGAAGCTCCCAGGAGAATAAAGCCATTCTGCCCCTCCAGTTCCCGCAGGGACAGTGGGTTCAGACTCCTGACAGCAGAGCAGGAGGTGCAGGAGGCAGCTGTGGCAGCTCAGCATCAGGCACAGCAGGCAAAGCCCACGGAAGATAAAGAAAGAGCCAGAAGGAAAGCCTGGCTGAGGAAAATTAGAGGCCTACCTGTGGATTCTTTTACTGGGGAGAGGAAAACACCTGCTCCAGAACTTGGGCCTAACACATTTATCTGAGGTGATCTCTGAGTCCAGCCAACAGCCACCACCTGGCATTCTGGAGTCCAGCTGAGTCTGCCACGTGGATTTAAATTTAAAATACAGATATATTCATTTATATATATTTAAGTATATTTGGTATAGTTAAGTATACTCCCTGTGGTTTTAAGTGTAAAGCACACCCCCACTGTAATTCCTAAGAAATACTGCTGGTATATTCAGCTATTTCTCAAGGCAGTGAATGGACTGAGCCCTCTCCTGGATTTAACTCCCTAAACCTGCTGACCTTACTGACATGGCACTGTCTGACACCTCAGGACAGGCCAACCCTGTGAGAATAATAATAATAAAAACATCTTAGCAGAGCTTCTGCGGATTGATTAGGCTGTAGGAGCTGAGGATGTGTGGACCGAAAGCTGATGGATCAGTGGCACAAAGCCTGCATGGAGGCCAGTAACTGGGGGTTGAGCCTGGGTCTGATTTTGTTTCACATCACCATTAATTAAAGCTCTGGACCATGGGCAGGGTGCCCTGAGGTGCCACCAGCCCCAGAGAGGAGCTGCCATTTAGAGGGACCCAGCCAGGCTGGACAGAGCTGAGAGAGCCCTTGGCAAGTTCAGCAGAGGAGGCTCCAGTGCTGAACTGGGGAGGAACAGCCCCAAGACCTGTGGAAAGCAGCTTAAACTTCATTTCTGTGAAATGCAAAATAGGGTAAAGGGCTCAACTTCCCCATTTTTGTGGATAAATGCCTACATGTACTGGATTGTGGATTGTCCTGTCCATGGCAGGGGGATGGAACTGGATGGTCTTTAAGCATTCTTCCAACCCCAACCATTCTGTGATCCTGTGATTTTGTGGTTTCCACTAATGCTGGGCACTTAACAGGAGGACAAAGACCTTTCTAGTATTTGAAAAAAGCTGTTTATCTAGCTTTGTGTACCAAAAACCTGTGGCACAAGAGGTTTGAGACAGGCCAATTCTGCCCATGGTCACGTCCAGGCGCTTTCAGCAGCAGTTCTAGTCTGAAATAAATGAAAGTCTCTGAATTCAATGCCACCTTCGGCTCGCAACGCCTGGGATTGTAGCAATTTTTTTCCGTGGATGGCAGGGACAAGGAACTCTGCAGAGCTGAGATGTTCTAGAGACACGGGGGTTTATTATTCCAAGGGTGGTGGGTAAAGAGGGCTTTGCCTTCAGCCACCAGCCTGGACTGGAGCAAAGCCCTAAAGAGAGAATGGGGAGAGAGAGAGAGAAGAGAGCTCAGGGGGAAAAACGGGGCAGGAGCAGGGGAAAAACGTGGGGAGAAAACAGGAGCAAGTGAGGTGAGAGAGAGGAGAGGGGATGGGCCAAGAGAGGTGAGGGAAGAGGGTGAGAGGGCCAGAGGAGAGAGGTGAGGGCAAAAGGGAGGAGAGCCAGGACAAGAGAGCGATCCTTTTGTTACAATACATTATATCCTTTTTTCTGTTGAATATTCTAATTTACAGTGACCAACCGGCGTGAGATACAAAACCTACAGACTTTGCATGCAGACTGTGAGAACTACTACATCACCATGTCATTTTATATTCTAAACTCTACAGACTCCTTTCTCATGCCCTTGTTCCCTGATGTCTTTGCCAAGGTGGAAAGGCAACATTCTTGTCTTTTGTTTTCCTGTCTCCAGCTCATCCCCGTCTTCCTGCCTGCCATGCTCACATCTCCAAACTGGCTTTCATTCCTATTTCACTCAGGTTTTACATCTACAGTATTTCTTACCATGCAGTCATATTCCTGTCCCATCTTTCCCAACATGGGACGAAGCCGGGGCAGAGTGACCGCAGGGCGGCCGGCACTGTGTGCACGGCACAGGGCCTGTCACCGCGGGGTGGCCGAGCCCTGGGGTGTCACATCCCGCCACAGGATGGCAGCTCCTCCCAGGGAACGAGGAGCCCGCCCTGCCGCGGCCGAGGAAACACGAGCCCCGGGGAACGCGGCTCTGGGGAGAACCTGATGGAGAAACGTAGCGCTGCCGGCTCCCTGGGATGGCCGGGTGTCCCCCGTGCCCTCAGGCGGTGCCGGTTCCCTGAGATCTCTCCACTCCCCTCAGGCGGTGCCGGTTCCCCGGGCTCTCCCCGCTCCCTCAGGCGGTGCCGGTTCCCGGGATCCCCTCAGGCAGTGCTGGTTCTCCGGGCTCTCCCCGCTCCCCTCAGGCGGTGCCGGTTCCTGGGGATCTCCCTGTTCCCCTCAGGCGGTGCCGGATCCCCGGGCTCTCCCCGCTCCCCTCAGGCGGTGCCGGTTCCCGGGATCCCCTCAGGCGGTGCCGGTTCCTGGGGATCTCCCTGTTCCCCTCAGGCGGTGCCGGATCCCCGGGATCTCCCCGCTCCCCTCAGGCGGTGCCGGTTCCCGGGATCTCCCCGCTCCCCTCAGGCGGTGCCGGATCCCCGGGATCTCCCCGCTCCCCTCAGGCGGTGCCGGTTCCTGGGGATCTCCCTGTTCCCCTCAGGCGGTGCCGGTTCCCCGGGATCTCCCCGCTCCCCTCAGGCGGTGCCGGTTCCCGGGATCTCCCCGCTCCCCTCAGGCGGTGCCGGATCCCCGGGTCCCCCCGGGATCCCCTCAGGCGGTGCCGGTTCCCCGGGCTCTCCCCGCTCCCCTCAGGCGGTGCCGGTTCCCCAGTTCCCCGGCTCCCCTCAGGCGGTGCCGGTTCCCGGGGTCCCCCCGGCCCCCCCCCGCTCCCTCAGGGCCGTTGGCAGACCCGACGCGCGGCCCCGGCCACGTCGCGTCCGCGCGGGGTCACGGATCGCGCCGTGATTGGTCCGCGGCCGTGACGCACAGAGGGGTGGGCGGGATGATAGAGAGGAGCGCGTCGCGATTGGTCCAGGGCCGTGACCCGCTCGGCGGGGCGGAAGTGGCGGCTCCGACCATGGTACGGGACCGGGACCCGGATCGGGATCGGGACCGGGGCCTTGGACATGGGGCACAGGACCGGGATCGGGAGCAGCATTCGGACTCCGGCTGGGATCAGGGGTTTGGACATGGGGCATGGGGCCGGGATCTCGGGATCGGGACTGGGACTGGAGCAGAGGCCCGGGCACGGACTGTGGGATCGGGACTGGAGCAGAGGCCTAGGCACGGACTGTGGGATCGGGACCGGGAGCCGGAGCGGGAGCCCCTTTCCGCAGGCCCCGGAGGCTCAGAGGGGCACAGAGGCCGCACCCGGAGCCCCGCCGGGCCCACCGCCGGTGCCCAGCGCTGTCCCGCACACACCGGGCTCCGGGGAACCCGCAGCTCCCGGGAACCCGCAGCTCCCGGGCTCACTCTGCACCGCTGCCCATGGAGCGGCTCTTCTCACAGCAGTTTTCCACCCTGGCCACAGCCCCGGGCAGTGACTCTCGTGGAGGGCTCAGGAACAAAACTCCTGTCCCACCCGGACTGTTATTCAGGCAGGAGAACACGTAAGGGGCTGTGTGTGTTAGAGCTCAGCACGCCGAGCCATAATGGTCATTTCTCACATCACAGTGTAGGCTTGTGTGTGATTAAATCTTCATGTTCTTCCCAAATTCTGATGCTGAGGTGCCTCTGTGGTTTTCTGGACAATGAACTCTGTCTCAGGTTTCATTTTTCTCCTGTAACCCTTTGCCTCTGCTCCCCACCTCAGGACAGCAGCGATGACATTGAAGATGTGTCTCTCTTTGACGCAGATGATGATGTATCCAGGAGATCAAAAAAGTCAAAGATCAGGTCAGTGGCGACAGAGGGAATCTCTGGAATGTCTCTTTTTTGTCTCAGCTTACAGGCAGTTATTTCCCATGTTTCCAGAACACTGGAACATGCTGCCCCTTATCCCGTGCATTGCTGGGAGATCCCTTGGCAACGCCACTTGTCTGCAGGAGCTGTGACTGTCCTGTCCTTCATTCCAGGCACCCAGTGGCATCGTTTTTCCACTTATTCTTCCGAGTCAGTGCCATCGTTGTTTACCTGCTCTGTGAGCTCTTAACCAACAGCTTCATTGCCTGCATGGTGACCATCATCCTCCTCCTGTCCTGTGATTTCTGGGCTGTAAAGGTGGGTTCCCCTTGTGCTTTCTGTTATCTTTGCTTTGCAGTGTAAAAATGACTGACAGTGATATTCACGTCTCTAAAAAGTAATTTTGTCCCACAAAATGGTACCCCAAAACATCCTGAGGTACTGTGGTGGGTTGCAGATTGTTATGAAATAAACTCTCACACCTCTGTGTACTCTGTGTCTTTTGAAAGTCAAGTGGGGGACATTTATCAGGCTCCCTTTTGAGGCAGCACAGGCTTTCTTATCAGCTCAGAGTCACCACAGATCTGCCCCTTGTGCTGGATCTCTGAGAAAACGGGGTTGTTGTGGATCTTGCTCTCCCAGGTGTGAGGCAGAGGGGCACTGTGGGAAGCAGCAGAGAGCCTTGGCAGGAGGTTAATTTGGCAGAGGACACAGAGCTCATGTGTTCCCATCTCTCCCAGAACGTCACAGGGCGGCTCATGGTTGGCCTGCGCTGGTGGAACCAGGTGGATGATGATGGCAGAAGTCACTGGGTGTTTGAAGCCAGGAAGGTAAATGATTCTGTTCTAATCCTGTGCTTGTGTCTGCCTCATGAAGCCCCTGATAACTGGTGGTTCTGCTTGTGAGGGGAGATTGCACAGGGAACGTTCACTTGCAGGCACAGGTCTGTGGCCTTGTTTTGTGATGGCTGCTGGATGGGCTTTTTGATTGCTGAGTTGTTCAAAAATTCTCATGATGTATTGATCTAGCTTCATAGAAGTAATGTAAGTCTGTGGTTTTTGGAGGTAGGAGACAACTCCTCTGGCTGTTTCTAAGCTTTGTAACTGAACCATGCAGGAAATGTCATTTTCCCCAAACTTACCCTTCTAGCCCCAAGCATTCCAAGAGATTTTGATGCTGCTGCCTGCAGTGATTCTGAGAGAAAATGGAGAAGCTTCTCTTAAATGGAAACACTTTCTGTTGCAGAGATGTCTTTGTGTGATGTAGAAATTAAGTCTTGGAAGCACCCAGTGCTGTTGTGTGAAGGGAAATCCCAGGGAGTGTGTGGATTCTGCCTTGATTTTAAGGACATGGGATCTGTAGGATGGAGCAGCCTGATCCCTTCCATTTCCTTTCTGTTTCTAGGTGTCAGCACAAGGGGGTAAAATCTCATCTGAAGCAGAGTCCCGAATTTTCTGGCTAGGCCTGATCACCTGCCCCATGATTTGGGTGATCTTTGCCTTCAGTGCTCTCTTCTCCTTCAAAGTGAAGTGGTTGGTGAGTGCCCCGCTGACCCCACATGGCCCTGGCCCTGTCTGAGGCACGAGGGGACAGCTGCTGACCTTCTGTCCCTGTCACAGGCCGTGGTGATGATGGGGGTGGTGCTGCAGGGAGCCAACCTCTATGGCTACATCAGGTGTAAAGTTGGCAGCAGGAAGAACCTGACCAGCATGGCAACCAGCTACCTGGGGAAGCAGTTCCTGCGGCAGGTGAGTGCCCAGGGCCTCGGAGGGCCTGGGGAAAACAAGAGTGCCCATGGAAAAGAGTTGGTGGTTTGATCTGTGCAGTGGGACCGTCCCCACAGTGCTGCCCCGGGAACCTGAGCCCTGTTAATTAAGGCACAGAGCTAATTACTGGGGTATGAGTGGTTGGTGGACATGACACTGCTGGCCAAAAAGGCTGCCACTGCTCTTTGTGTTCTGTCCCACTTCCACCCAGCTCTTCCCAGCAGCTCCTGTTCTCCCTCAGCTCTGGGCTCCCTCCCTCCAGTGAAGGGAACAAATGTTCCAGCAGGAACAACCACCCCAGTGCCACGTCACTGCTGCTGGACTCTTTTTTCTGGCTGTGTTGATGACTCTGCCAGAGGTGTTTTGGCTGCCACAGGTTCACAAATATTTGGAATTATTGCCATTAGTCCGATCAGAAGCTCAGACACTGATGGACCTTTCCTGGCACTCTGTGCTGGTCCCATCCCCTTCTAGGTTTGCTCCTGAGTTCTTGTACCCTGTCAGGGCTTACCCAGGTGCTCAGGCCAGTCTCAGGCTCTGGCAGAAATGAATGTTTTGCCCCAAAATCCCAGCAGTGAATGACAGAGTTCTCTGGCCCTCTTTGATCTTGCCTCCTGCAGACCATGGCTACAGAGGAGCAAGCAGCATCCTGAGCGTGGTGGGAGGCTCCAGCCAGGCTGCATTCCCAGCAGTGACCAGCAGGGAAGGTTGCTCTGACCAATTTGGGAGCTGCACACAAGGTGTGAATCAAAAGAAGTAAATAAATTGTGCAAGACTTGAGGTTAACACTCCTGGCAACTTATATTCCATTTTCCACTAGCAGTTTGTGTTTAGGTCCTCTCTTTAGTTTGATTAATGAGAATTAATTTGCTTAAACTTTAAATTAAAAGCCTGAAGGAGTTTCATACAGGTTTAGAACTACTGGATGAGTTAAGAGAAAATTGCTGGAGATTCTTCAGAAAAGCCATGTACAAGCTGAGCCTTGGGATCTCTCCTGCTCCTTCAGCATTTGGTGCCTGGGTACTTTCAGCTGTGGACAGATTTTGCTCTTGGAGGTTGTTGCTGCTTCTGATGCAATTCAGGGAGTGATTTTTGGCCCTGCATCCCTCACTGTGTGACTGGAATGGCACTGGGTGCTCGCAGTGAGGGGCATCTGAAGGAAGTGGAGCTGCTGGGAAGGTCCCTGAAGTCTCATGGCAGCTGCAGACAGTGACCTGTGAACTGGCCCTGGCTTTCTGAAGCATTCACACCTGGGGAACATCCTAAACCCTGATCTGTGGGAATCCCTGCAGGCCTGGGCCTGTCTGAGAGAGAGGCAAGAGCAGAAGCAGTTTCCAGGGAGGGCTTCAGCCCCATGGCAGCCAGGGGCTGTGAGAGCAGCCCTTGTCTGCCTGGCCTGTCACACTGAGGCCAGGGGCTGTCCTGGAGGGGACACTGGGGCTGTTCCTCAGGCCAGGAGGGTGTGGGGATGTGCCCTGGCACAGGGGTGGGATGGGCAGGGTGTCACTTCCTGCAGTCCCTGCTCTCTCTGCGCTGTCTCTGAGCTCCCCAAGGAGTCAGCTGGGGAAAGAAAGCCCTGTGTGGGATCCTGGCACAGTGCCCAGTGGGGTGGCAGTGCTCAGTGGGATGGCAGTGCCCAGAGGGGTGGCAGTGCTCAGTGGGATGGCAGTGCCCAGTGGGGTGGCAGTGCCCAGTGGGGTGGCAGTGCTCTGTAGGATGGCAGTGCCCAGTGGAGTGGCAGTGCTCAGTGGGATGGCAGTGCCCAGTGAGGTGGCAGTGCTCTGTAGGATGGCAGTGCCCAGTGGGGTGGCAGTGCCCAGAGGGGTGGCAGTGCTCTGTAGGATGGCAGTGCCCAGTGGGGTGGCAGTGCCCAGTGGGGTGGCAGTGCTCAGTGGGATGGCAGTGCCCAGAGGGGTGGCAGTGCTCTGTAGGATGGCAGTGCCCAGTGGGGTGGCAGTGCCCAGTGGGGTGGCAGTGCTGTGTTCTCAGCTCATCTCTGCAGAGGGATCAGTTCCTTCCCCAAGGGTTCTGTCCCTGGAGCTTGTGCTTCCACAGCAGCAGGTGCTGAACGTTCTGGGTGAAGAACTGTAAATGAAGAACATGGTTTCTTTTTGCCTCCTGGGTGCTGTGAATTGTGGGGGTTTGTTAACCTGGTTCCTGTCCCTGTGCTCTGCAGCACTGGCAGCTGTACATTTGTTTAACTCTTTGGATTGATACCTTCCTTTTGTAAATGCATATTTATAAAATCTTGAAATTAAAATACTGCTTTGTTTAACCAGCCCAGATGTCTCTTCTGTGCTTCATGGCTCAGCCTCATTTCTGCCCCATGTCCTTGTTAGGCACCTTTAGCAGGAGTTTATTGTCCATTCAAACAGGGCTGTTCCTCCAGCTCTGGCACAGTTCCTGTCACCCAGGGCTCTGCAGAGTTTTCCCTGGGCAGACACTGCCCAAGCTGCTGGAGTTGTCACCATGCAGAGCTGAAATCTTTTCTCTCCAGGGCTCCTCTCCTTTTAAGGGCACCCACAGGTGCCCTCCTGTCCATACCCTGCTCAGTGTCCCCACCAGAGGAACTTCAGTCCCTGTTTACATGGAAGGGATCAGTTATTTCTAGGGAATCAAGATAAAAAGGCCAAATTCAGTCAATCCCCGAGGTAAAGACCCTTCAGCAGCCACAGGGGTGTGGGCAGGTCCTGCAGGGAGGAGTGGGAATCCTTCCCTGCTGGGCCAAGGGGCTGGCACAGCTCCAGCCACGAGCTGCTGCTTTTAAAATGTGTTTAAAGGTTTGGACTTAATGTTTATTCACCTGCTGCCAAAACTCCCCCCAGACTACTGGAAAACAGGGCTTTTCTGGAAGCTGCAGTTTATTTAACCAAGGACAGAGGCATTTCTTAGTAGGTGCCTTTAAATAGAGCCTTCTTTGGGTTATTTTTAGCCCTTGGCAAACATTCAGGCTTTTGGCTTCTGAGAAACTGGCAGTTTATTGCATTTCTGTCATGGATCTGAACCAAATTTCTTATCTCTGCTGCAGTTGGGTGTGAGTCTGGTTTGATTCTCACTCGCTGTGTGCTGGGGTTTCCTGGGGAGCAGGAAGTGGGAGTTGCCTCAGAGCAGAGAAATTCTCTGAATGTGCTTTTTTCCACCACCCCCAGGACTCCACACTGAGCCAGCTTCTTGAGAATGAGCTGGGTAATGCTGGCCCCACCTCAGACCAGGGTGGGGCTGAACTTGGAGGGTTTACAGAGCAGAAATACTCCAGGAGCAATAGTAATAGTAGTAATAATAATAATAATGAAGAATAAATACTCTCTGCTCTGAAATAGCAAAATAGGGTGGGATGGTGCCAGCACAGCTGGAAGGTGGGCTTGGGATTATCCTCATTTCACAGGCAGAGCCCCTCTTGGGGTCCTTGAAATTCAGAGCAGCAAGGGAGGAGCTGGGGTGGGCCAGGCCCTGGAGCACTCTGGCTGCCCCGGGTGCTCACACCAACCCCTGCTGTCACTGTTTGGTGACAGTGGGGACCTGTCCCTTCCCTCCCTCCACCTGTGCAGGTGCTGGCTGCCCGGGGAAGGTGTGGCTTGAGGCACAGAGGCAGTGCTTGCTCTGGCCCTGTGCTTTAGCATTCCTGGGATCCATTGGGACATTCCAACCCCAAAGACCTCCCCGGGCAGTTTTTCCCCGTTCCCTTCCCTCAGCGCTGCCCATGGTGCTGTGGGCACCAGGCAGCCAGGTCTGGGCACTTGGAGCCTGCAGAAAATCCCCTCTGGCTGCACCCTGGGGGTGTTCAGTGAGGACATCTGAAATCCAGAGCTGGGGGAGGATGGTGGCTTTGCCTCTCATGCAGCCTGGGAAGGGGAGCGTCCTGCTTTTGAGAGAAGGAGACAGGATTTAAAGCCCAGGAAGCAAACCCATGGAGCTGCAGCCTCCTGAGGTCATGTCAGGTACTGAATTCATCCTTGCCCAGAAATCCTCTCCCAACAGCTGAGTTTGCTGCTATGGAAATGGCCCCTGTGAACATGCCAAAGGCCCCTCTAACCCAAACTCCCCTTTCTGAGACTGCTTTATGCTGCTGAGGAATTGCTGAAATCTGAAAATGATGGTGCCCCGCTGACACCTGCAGCCTGTGACAGCCTGAGCAGGAGCCCAAGGCTGTGTCTGCACCTCCAGCTCTGACAGGGCTGGAGCTGGCCCAGGAATTGCTGGCATGGAAACCCTCCCGTGGCAGTGAATTCCACATGAAAGTCCTGTGTTCCTGGGGAACCCCTCTGGTGACCTTCCTCGGGGACAGGAACTCCCACACTTTTGTTTTATTCCAATCCTTTTTATGGATTTCCTCCCCTCAACTATTAATTTGTAAATTACCCAATTAATGGCTGTTAATGCCACGTCAGCCCGTCCCCCGTTTGCTGCACATTTCCAGGAGTTTTAATATTTGCCAGAATATTTGCCAAAGCCACGCTGAGGTTCTTCAGCTGATTCTGCTGTGAACCCTGGTCTGTACAAGTCCTAACAGTTTGCTCCACATGGGAGTTGGACTTTCTGCTCTCTTGTTCCTCACATTCCTCCAAGAATCCTTAAAAACCACCAGGATCACACTTGCCACGTCCCACCCATCCGGCACCGGGAGGAGCATCAGTCTGGGGATTAATTAATCCCTGAGTTCACCCTCTGGACTCCTCCTGGAAATTTCCTGGGGTTGTGGAGTCATTCCTCTGAGTTATCCCCCTCTGTGTCACCAACCTCCTTCCGTCTAGTTCATTTTGGGTGAGCTCTGTAGCGTTTTTTCCTCTTTTTTTTTTTTTTTTTTTTTTTTTTTTTTTTTTTAATCCCCAAGCCCTGTGTAAACACCTCCATAGTAACGGCTGGAGGCCGTGAGTCATTCAGCCTTTCTGCCTCAGACACACTCCCTGAGCTGCTGCTGCTGCTGCTGCTGCCGGGATTCCAGAGCAGCTCTGACTCACCCTGTCCTCCTCAGGGCACCCCTCTTGGCTGTGGCCCCGGTTTATGGTTTAATGGCTGGATGTTTCATGGTTTGTGTCACTTCTGCCCCTCAGGGGGACCTTCTGTGCCTGTCACTTGTCCCCTCTCCTCTGAGGTTTAAACTCACCTTTGTGGGAAATGGGTTTGTAGAGAATTCTCAAAGCACGTTGCTTCACAAATCTCAAAGCTAATTGATTCACAATTAAATCAAATAAACTTATTAACTAAATAAACAAACCGATACCACGTCCACTACGATCAATAATATACTAACAAACATCAACAATATCAAACATACTATCCTTCAAAATCAAACAATTAATTCTTTTACTAATACATAAACATAATTATTAAAAAAAATATATAAACTTATCTAATCATTCCAAATCCATCCACAGAAACGTAATGTTTTGTTCTTGTTGGAGCCCTCCCTCACCTCCAGACTCTTGTAGGAGGAAATTGTGTCACTTCTGGTCTTGGGAACTTCCACAGCTCCTCCCCAGCACCTGAGAGCCCACCAGAGTGCCACCTGTGGGCAACCCAAACCCTCACCTAAAATCTCTTTGCATGAGGAAAAAACTATCCCTTCACCTTTTGTGAGCCCTTGGTTTGTCTTGTTTTCATTGGCAGGGTTGGGTTAACCAGGAGTGGCCTGGCTGGAGCTGGGGACAGGGGCTTTGCCGGGGTCCTGCTCATCCCTGGGGGCTCAGCTGGGAGCTGGGGCAGGAGCTGGCTGCAGGTTGGAGCTGGGGACAGGGTCCTGCCCCATCCCTGGGGGCTCAGCTGGGAGCTGGGGCAGGAGCTGGCTGCAGGTTGGAGCTGTGGGATGTGGAGCCTCCACCAGGCACCCCCAGGCACATGTGGGGATCACCCTGAGCCCCCCAAGCTCTGCTGCCCCAACCCTCAGCCCAACGGGAGAAAAGGGCAGGATGTGCAGCAGCCCTGGGGGTTTCCCCTGCCGTGTGCAGCAGGACAGGGAGAGCAGCATCCCTGGGGTGTGACCAGCCTGGGCAGACTCCAAGGGACAACAAACCCTCAGCCCAGCGAGCCCCTGGACAAAACCTCCCCGTGCCCAGGCCCTGCTGTCTGAGGGCGGCAGCAGCACATCTGGAGAACATCTGGAGCCGCACAGCTGGGCTGGCCCTGCCCCGGGTGCCTCCAGCCTCTGCCCGGACTCGGATCCATCCTCTCCCTTCCCACCCCGCCCGGCAGCAGAGGGAGCCCTTACGCTTCTGTTTAAAGAACAATTAAATAAAGAATCATTTTGAAACAGAGCGGGGAAAGCTTTCAGGACGGGCTTGCTGGGAACGGCTCCTGGGATCAATCCTGCGCCCTGAGGAGGCGCCTGCGGTGTGTCACCTCCCCCGGCCACCCTGCCCGCCCTCCAGAGGGGGGACAAAGAAGGGGACAGCCAGCAAAGCCAGCGCTGGGGCCGGGCGAGGATGGAGCGGGATGTGCGAGGATATAACGGGAACATGATTCACTGCTCTGGTGTTACAGGGGGTGTGAGCAACCGCTGCAGCTGGAAAAAGGCAGGAAAAAAAAGTGAATTTGCTGCCAGCTCTGTGTGTGTGGGGCCGGCCGCCTGAGCTGGCTCCTCAAACAGCCCTCGGGCCCGCCCCGACTGGGGGGAATAAGTTGGGATTTAATAAATGCTCCCTAGGAAAGGATCCGGCCCAGGGTCTCAGGTGGAAAAGTCCATTAAAAATCAGAGTCCGAATGGCCAAAGGAGGATTTTCCATCTGCATCCAAGGCTGCCAGCAAATACAGGCATTTGTAGGAAGAGCTGTCATCCTGCAAGGATCTCTGCAAAAAAAGAGAAAGTCCAGGCAGGAAATGACAAACGGGAGCAGGTGGAAACGGGCTGATCCCTGGGCTGATCCCTGGGCTGATCCCTGGGCTGATCCCTGGGCTGATCCATGGGCTGATCCATGGGCTGATTCCTGACTGATCCCTGGGCTGATCCCTGGGCTGATCCCTGACTGATCCCTGGGCTGATCCCTGGGCTGATTCCTGACTGATCCCTGGGCTGATCCCAGGCTGATCCCTGGGCTGATCCCTGACTGATCCCTGGGCTGATCCCTGGGCTGATCCCTGGGCTGATCCCTGACTGATCCCTGGGCTGATCCCTGGGCTGATCCCTGGGCTGATCCCTGACTGATCCCTGGGCTGATCCCTGGGCTGATTCCTGACTGATCCCTGGGCTGATCCCAGGCTGATCCATGGGCTGATCCCTGACTGATCCCTGGGCTGATCCCTGACTGATCCCTGGGCTGATCCCTGGGCTGATCCCTGGGCTGATCCCTGGGCTGATTCCTGGGCTGATCCCTGGATTGATCCCTGGGCTGATCCCTGGGCTGATCCCTGGGCTGATCCCTGACTGATCCCAGGCTGATCCCTGGGCTGATCCCTGGGCTGATCCCTGGGCTGATCCCAGGCTGATCCATGGGCTGATCCCTGACTGATCCCTGGGCTGATCCCTGGGCTGATCCCTGGGCTGATTCCTGGGCTGATCCCTGACTGATCCCTGGGCTGATCCCTGGGCTGATCCCTGGGCTGATCCCTGGGCTGATTCCTGGGCTGATCCCTGACTGATCCCTGGGCTGATCCCTGGGCTGATCTCTGACTGATCCCTGGGCTGATCCCTGACTGATCCATGGGCTGATCCCTGGGCTGATCCCTGACTGATCCATGGGCTGATCCATGGGCTGATCCCTGACTGATCCATGGGCTGATCCCTGACTGATCCCTGACTGATCCATGGGGCTGATCCCTGGGCTGATCCCTGACTGATCCCTGACTGATCCCTGACTGATCCCTGGGCTGATCCCTGACTGATCCCTGGGCTGATCCCTGACTGATCCCTGACTGATCCATGGGCTGATCCATGAGCTGATCCCTGGGCTGATCCCTGGGCTGATCCCTGACTGATCCCTGGGCTGATCCCTGGGCTGATCCCTGGGCTGATCCCTGACTGATCCCTGACTATTCCTTGGGCTGATCCCTGACTGATCCCTGGGCTGATCCCTGACTGATCCATGGGCTGATCCCTGGATTGATCCATGGGCTGATCCCTGACTAATCCTTGGGCTGATCCCTGACTGATCCCTGACTGATCCCTGGGCTGATCCCTGGGCTGATCCCTGGGCTGATCCCTGGATTGATCCATGGGCTGATCCCTGACTGATCCTTGGGCTGATCCAGAGGAGCTTGAGGATCCTGCAGAGTTTGGCTGTTGCTGCCTGGCTCCACCTTGACCTGTACAGTCTGGTTGAGGGAAGGGAGATTTCCCTGGAAATGCAGATTTCCCTGCTCTGGGATGGCTTTTCCAGGTGGGAGAGGATGGCCTGTGGCAGGGTCACTGGGATTGCCCATGGATCTGGGATGGATTACAAGGATTTTTGAACTTCAGTGCCTGCTTAACTTAGGCTCAACACCACCCAAAGGTGTGGAAACAGCAGGAGCCTTGCAATTCCCTCAGGGGATAACTCCCAGCTCCTGAGCACCCTCCTCCCCAGGAGCATCCACAGCCCCCGATGTGAACCCACAGCTCAGGTCTCTCCTGCTCTAAATATGTACCAGGAGGAAATTCCAGCCCTGGCCCCTCTTGGCAAAGCTCTCAGGTCTGTTCTTGTGGTTTGAGCCGCAGGACCTCTGACTTCCAGCTGCAAAAATCCTGTAGTTACACAAGAGGAAGCAGCAGAGCTCATGTGCATGGGAATTATCCCGTGTCCTGAAGTTCTGCTGGGGCTGGAAGCCATCTGTGTGACCCTTGCCGGGGTCGGAGGGGAGACATTCCGTCTTTCCTGTGTCATTCCGAATA
Organism: Zosterops lateralis; assembly: GCF_965231275.1. Taxonomy (NCBI): domain Eukaryota; kingdom Metazoa; phylum Chordata; class Aves; order Passeriformes; family Zosteropidae; genus Zosterops; species Zosterops lateralis. Next base: position 612,344 of record NC_139778.1, on the reverse strand, counting down.
AAAAGCCCAAATCTGGCTGCTGCTGGCAGCCCTGGCAGGCACGGGGTCCGTGTGTGGGACGCTCTGAGCTGTTTTCCTTAAATGTGATTTAGCAACGCCCAAGCGCGTCCAGCCGGGAGCCGCCGGATCCCGGGGATGTGTCAGGGCCTTCAAGGAAAGGAATAAAAAATGAGCGCAACTCAAGGGCTGGAATGTTGGAAGTCTGCAGGGCTCAGCAGCTGCGAGGGGAAATGGTGACGGCCTCGCTGTCTGGAGGGAATTTAAAGCACGGACACGGATCCAAGCACTGCCGGCACACTGCGGGATGTGGAATTTGTTGCAGCGCATTGCCATTCGTGACCTGGATTTGCTGGTGGCTGAACACTGTCAGTCACCCACAACCAGAGGAGGTTCCAATTAACTGGTTTAGTAATTTGTTCAAAGCAACCCCACGCAGGTGAAGTCAAATCCAGCCTGGTTTAAGCCCACGGGGCAGCCCTCAGGACACCCCCAAATCCAAGAATTCACAGTGTCCAAGGAGCTCTCCGCAGGTGGTTTGGTGTGTCCAGCTCCAGGTGTGACAAACCACGCCCAAAGAGCCTGCTTCTCTCAGAACAGAATGGAAATTAATTCTAATATTTAATTACTGAGTTGGAGCTCGGTGTCCGCTCACTGCCCCTCTCCTTCCCACCAACACAAACGTGTGCCAGGGCTGTGCAGATAACCCATAAATAAAGTGACTTCCCAGGAGAGGTTCCCTGGGCTGGGATCCCTGGGCACCGCTGGCTGAGGGTGCAGCTCCACACTGTGGCTTCTCTGTGTGGGAACCAACACCAAGGCCACGGAGCAGGAGCATCATCCTGATGCTTCCCAAAAGTGGGGAGAGAGGCCAGGCTCTGTGCTCACACACAGAGGGGGAGATGAGGCCGATGTCACCTCGGGCGGGGGCAGTGAGGCCATGCCAGGCAGGTGACAAAGCTCCCTTCCCCTGCCAGGGGGGGCCAGGGCCGTGTCTGTGCCCCCCAAACCTCTCCTGACCTGCTCCCCAGCTGAGATGGGCTGGGGAACCCCAAAGTGGTGCATCCGTGCCCCAGGAACAGCTCCAGGCTGGGAACAGGAACAGGGGCTGGCACGGGAATGTAGGGATGAATTCCTACAGGGAATGCAGGGATGAATTCCTACAGGGAATGAAGGGGCGAATTTCTACAGGGAATGAAGGGGTGAATTCCTACAGGGAATGCAGGGGTGAATTCCTACAGGGAATGAAGGGGTGAATTCCTACAGGGAATGAAGGGGTGAATTCCTACAGGGAATGAAGGGGTGAATTCCTACAGGGAATGCAGGGGTGAATTCCTACAGGGAATACAGGGATGAATTCCTACAGGGAATGTAGGGATGAATTCCTACAGGGAATGAAGGGGTGAATTCCTACAGGGAATGAAGGGGTGAATTCCTACAGGGAATGAAGGGGTGAATTCCTACAGGGAATGAAGGGATGAATTCCTACAGGGAATACAGGGACGAATTCCTACAGGGAATACAGGGATAATTTCCTACAGGGAATACAGGGATGAATTCCTACAGGGAATGCAGGGATTAATCCCTACAGGGAATACAGGGATGAATTCCTACAGGGAATGAAGGGGTGATTTCCTACAGGGAATACAGGGAATAATTCCTACAGGGAATGAAGGAGGCACAGCAGCACAGGGGGGAGGGCAGGCAGTGGGGACAGGGCTGGCCCGGGAATACAGAGATGAATTCCTAGAGAGAAGCAGGAGGCACAGCAGCACAGGAGGAGGGCCGGCAGTGGCCCTGGCTGTGCTGAGCTCCCGCTGCTCCCTGGCAGGAAAAGCCCCCCCTGGCTGCCCCCTGCCCCGGCAGTGCTGGGGCTGTTTTGTGGGGTCAGGGGAGTCCAGGGCTCTCCGGGACAGCGTTCCCAGCGCTCCCACCCCGCGGAACACACCGTGACTCAGATTTCCCGGGGATGTTCTTATCTCGTCCTGCCCCTGCGAGCGCTGCCCTCTGCCCTTCCCCGGCGTGCTGGGCTTTCCTGTGCGCCTCACACACCCCGGGGGCTGGGACAGCCCAGGCAGCTCTGTGCCCCCAGCTCAGCTTCTCCTGCAAGGAATGGGCTCAGCAATCCTGCTCCAGAACCCCGGGAAACCCCTCCCGAGGCTCAGCACAGCCCTCAGGGTCTCTTCACCAGGCAGAGGAGGAGGAATGTGTGTCATGCTGGACGGAAAGGGATTTTTGGGGACTGTGGTGAGACCGCTGGGATGTGATCCCGGGGAGGGAATGACTCCGAGGGGGCTCCACAGGCATTTCCCTGTGCATCCCTCACAGAATGAGCACCTCTGGCTGTAAACAATAAATCCTGGAAGTGGTTCCACTCCCCCTGCCCACCCCAAAGGCCTCTGGACAGGAGCCCAGCCAGGGGAGGACGATGCTGCAGGGCAGGGACAGGGGTTTGGTGGAAGTGACGCAGAGTCTGTCCAGGCCTGGCCACGTTTGTGTCACACCGCGAGTGGCCTTGACTCTCTGTCCTGCCAGAGCCCAGCCTGGGGCTGTGCTGGCTCCACTTGTCCTCATGCTGCTTTTCCCAGAGCCAGGCTCTTCCCAGGGCAAGGGGCTCCCAGAGGAAGGGATTATTCATTTCCAGGAATGTTTGAACCACTGGGAGCTCCTGGAATCCTCCTCAGGGCTGGGTGTGTTTCCCCAGCACTGGACTGCTCTGTCCATTGGGGCTGGGGAAGCCCCTGGCACCAGCTCCTGGTGCCCCCCGGGCTGATCCCTGGAGCAGCACAGAGCCTGCCAGGGCGGGCAGGGGGTGCTGGCACCTCCTGAGCAGGGCTGGGCTTTCCCAGGGCGGGGGCTGTTCCAGCCAGGGCTGTTTCCATGAGTGCAAAGAGCTTATCCCGATGGAAACCTCTCCCCTGAGCTCCCTCCAGCCCTTAGAGTGGGACACGCTCAGGACTCTGCCCCAGCCTCTCACAGAGTGACTACAAACAGAAAAAACCCTCTTTTTGCTTGTTCTGAACCTGCACCCCCTGCTCTGGTTGGCACTTGAGGAGCTTCTTTGGGACCTTGGGAGCTTTGGGACCTTGGGAGCTGCTCCCTTTGTCCATCCCTCTGGGGCGGACCAGCATCCCCTGAGCATCCTCTGCAGCTTTTCAGGTGGAATAAGCTCATCCTCAGCTCGGATGGTTTTTCCTCCCCTCTCCCCGAGCTCTGTGCCCCTCCAGCCCTCTCCCCTGGCTGTGTGCGCCTCCAGCCCCCTCTCCCCGAGCTGTGTGCACCCCCAGCCCTCTCCCCTGGCTGTGTGCCCCTCCAGCCCTCTGTCCCCGGGCTGTGTGCGCCTCCAGCCCTCTCCCCGAGCTCTGTGCACCTCCAGCCCTCTCTCTGAGCTGTGTGCACCTCCAGCCCTCTCCCCTGGCTGTGTGCGCCTCCAGCCCTCTCTCTGAGCTGTGTGCACCCCCAGCCCTCTCTCCCCGGGCTCTGTGCACCTCCAGCCCTCTCCCCGGGCTCTGTGCACCCCCAGCCCTCTCCCTGAGCTGTGTGCACCCCCAGCCCTCTCTCCCCGGGCTGTGTGCACCCCCAGCCCTCTCCTGGAGCTGTGTGCCCCTCCAGCCCTCTCTCCCCGGGCTGTGTGCACCTCCAGCCCTCTCCCCGGGCTCTGTGCACCCCCAGCCCTCTCCCTGAGCTGTGTGCACCCCCAGCCCTCTCTCCCCGGGCTCTGTGCACCCCCAGCCCTCTCTCCCCGGGCTCTGTGCACCCCCAGCCCTCTCCCCTGGCTCTGTGCCCCTCCAGCCCTCTCCCAGCTCTGTGCACCCTCAGCCCTCTCCCCGGGCTCTGTGCCCCTCCAGCCCTCTCCCCGCATCCCCGCAGCTCCAGCCCCGGGCGGGGACGCTCTGGGGCCGGGACAGGAGTGAGCTCAGCGCTGAAACTCCTGGCCCGGCAGGGCGGCCCCGGGCCGGGGCCAAAAGCTGAATTATTTACAGCGCTCGGAGCAAAGCGGCACCGCCAAGGGGCTCAGCTGCAGCAGCCCCCCGCCTCCCTGGGAGGGGGATGGAGGTGCCAGGCCGTGCCCAGGAGCGGCCAGAGGTGGGGATGGGGCGGTGACAGTTCCTGTGAGTCCCCAGCTCTGCCCGCCCGTGAGAGGGGCTGCCCTGGGGACACACCAGCCCTGCCCCGGGCTTGTTTTGGGTGGAGTTCCTCGGCTTACTTGGATTTGCCGGTTTCTCCCGCTGTCTTTTTGGGAACATCCTCCCGTGCTGTCCCACCCCAGCCCATTCCCGCTCCCTCCCTCCCCTCCTGCTCTCTGACCGCACCGCTCAGGATTGCGGGGATGGAGATCTGCCCCAAACACGATAAAGTCGTGCTGTCCCTCGCCCTGCCCTGGGCACACGGAGGGGTGGCAGCCTGTCCCCGCCTGGGGACCCCGCGGGCACTGCCAGCCCTGTCCCCCGGCTGGGGGGGGGGGCAGCGGGCAGGGCCTGGGTGGTCCGGCTGTCCCTCCATCCCTCCCTCCCCCAGGCATCCCCCGAGGCCCCATTACACACTTCCCAAACTCGCCGCTGGCTGCCAGAGACGTTACTCAGTGCAGGCACAGCCCCGGTCCCGGCCCGTGTGCAGAGTTTTAAACTCCACGGAGATTAATGCAGACTCTTTTGGAGGGTCTGTGAGGTGACACAAAACCAGCCCTGACCCACGGCAGAGCCCCGTGGCTGTGCCAGGGCTGCTCTGCACCCTCTGCAGGGACCCCAGCCCTGCCCAGGGTAGGGGGCTCAAGGACAAGACAACAGCAGCACCTGGACTGTTATTTCATGGTTAACACCAGCTTTTCTAGGAGCCAGGACACGGTACCTGCCCTGGCCCACGGTACCTGCCCTGGCCTATGGTACCTGCCCTGGCCCATGGTACCTGCCCTGGCCCACGGTACCTGCCCTGGCCCACGGTACCTGCCCTGGCCCACGGTACCTGCACCAGCCCACGGTACCTGCCCTGGCCCATGGTACCTGCCCTGGCCCACGGTACCTGCCCTGGCCCACAGTACCTGCACCGGCCCACGGTACCTGCCCTGGCCCAGGGGGGTCCCTGCAGGGTCTGTGTCAGCTGCCCAGGAAAAGGCACATCCTTTGCAGAGGTAACCAGGGCTCAGAGGAACACTTGGAGAGTCAGACGAGGCTACCCAAGGGCCATGCCCAGGACAGCAGGGACAACTGGAGCCACCCAAGCTGATTTTGGTCTGGTTTGCAATGGAAATGAGCTCTGGAGCCCCCCAAGCACCAGGCTGACCCCGCTGGAGCCCGGCAAAGGAGAAATTCCCCAAGACCTTAAAACCCCTTTTAGGGCTGTGCAGGGCCGGCTGAGGAGGTGGCTCTGGAGCACAAAAGCAGCTGGGCTGGAGGTGTTTATGCTGTCACGGGCACCCAGCAGTGCCCGCGTTCCTGGGCGTGTCCAGGGCATCAATCCCCGGAGATGCTCCGGGCTCGGCTGCTGCTCCCAGGTGCTGCGGGTGGGAAATGGGGACAGGAGAGGCTGGGACATGGACAGTGGAGCCGAGAGCTGAGCTTGGGGCACCAGAGAGAGAGAGAGAGAGGGCATGGGAAAGGCTCAGCAGGGCGTGTGTGCAGCCCCAGGCCAGCTCTCCCAGGGCCCAGCAGCATTTCACACCCCAGTGCAGGCAGGACTGTGGGGCTGGGACTGCCAGGACAGCTCCTGACACAGGGAAAGTTCTGTTTGGACTAATAATAATAATAATAATAGTAATAATAAATCCGGATTTAAGGAGCACACAGCGTGGGAGGGTGGGCTGAAATGTCCACCACCAGCTCAAACCCTGGCTTTTCTTTAGAGCAGATTTTGCCACCTGTCTGTGCTTCCCAAAGCCGAGAGCTCCGTGTGCAGCATCCAACACTCCAAGGCAGGTTCCAGGCTTTCAATCAGGCTCACCTGTGCTCCTGAGCCAGGCAGGTGAGTGCTGGAACATCCCTGCAGGAACTCTGCGGGCTGCTCCTGCCAGGGAACTTGGGTGTGGGTTCCTTACAAACCTCTCGAGGGGTCTTTAGGAGAAATGGGTGTTAAATGTCTCTGAAATGGAGCCTGGTGTCTCTACCGGCCTCAGGCTGCCTGGGTTGGTTACAGACCCAGCAGGCCTTGTTATAAATACATATGATAACACACACACATACATACATACATATATATATATATATATATATATATATATATACACACACATACACACAACCTCCTGAACTTTCAGGGAATGGACAAAGTGCAAAGTCCCCTGCAGAGCCCACACAACCTGAACTTCCCAGCTTTGGGTGAAAATGCCCACACGTGTCCCAGGGGGGAGGTGGGGAAGGCTGAACCTTCCCGGTGCATCAGCTGAGAGGGAAGGAAGAGAACAACAGGCAGCCAGGAGTTTGGATAGAAGGAGGCTGCACCTTCGAGACCTCACGGGTATGGCCCAATGGACTCTCCCTTTACTCCAATAAAGCTGCAGACTCCTCCATCTCCTTTATGGACATTGGCCTTCTACAGCGTGACTTTTCACACACTCCTGACCTGTTCTTGAGGAAGAACAAAGGAAAAAAAACTCGTAGCCACGTAGCCAAACACTAATTTGTTTTGTACCCCACTGCAGATTCGGTGAGACAGATGGGGAGTCTTTTAAAGAGGATCCTGGAGCTCACAGAGCAGGATGCAGATGAGCACTTGTCAAGGACTTGTATCAGTATCTCTCAGGGCCTGAGCTCAGGTGAGGGCAGCGATGGGCACGGGTGGTGGGCAGGGTTACAGCAGAGCCTCCCCACATTTCCCTCACGCTGTTTTCCTGCAAAATCTGGGGACGTTTTTACTGATAATCCTGAATCTCCCTGGGCTGAAACAGAACCCATGGCTGCAGGTGGAGATGTTTAGTGCTGGCCCCCGGGGCTCTGCTGCTCTGCTGTGCCAGGTGAAGGGTCAGGGTTCTGTTTTCCCTCGGTGTCCTCCAGCACCGCGGGAAGCTTTTGGTCACTCGGGATCTCTGCAGCTCTCGGGGAGTTCAGGATTTGCTCTTTGTGGGACACATTCCCTGAAATACCGGGAGATGCTCGGATTTTGTTTCAGGCAGCACGGCAGAAAAATGAGCCTCACTTTTAAGTTCTTGTAGCAGTTCGCTGCCCCAGGTGTAACTTCCCCCTCCCTGATCGCCGGTAATTAATTAGTTAATTAATTAGTGTCTAATCGCAACCATTACTCCCTCGGGTAGGGAGTTTGTGTTTGCATCAGGTGACACCGAAATGATTTTCTGAGTGTTTGGGGGTGGTTCGTGAAGATGGAACATTGAATTTTGTGTGTGGAACATCCTCTGCACAAACACGGGAGCCGGCCTTGGGCGTGCAGCGCCTTCACTCCAGTGTGGGAAGCGAGGGCTGGAGTCTGCAGCACAATGAAGCAATTATGGAGGCTGTAATTTAATTTTGGGCAGTTTGAACATCCCTGCACGTTTTCACCTCCTGGCAGTGATGGATCTGCTGGGGGGACGTGCCCGGGCCTGGCTCTGTGGCCAGCCCAGGGTCAGGTGGAGGAGCCCCTCCATTGCCCTGCCCCGGACACTCCCAGGTGTCCCAACATCCCTCCTGCTCCCCTGCAGCTCTGTGTTTGTCACCTCACGTCACCCCAGGGGATGAGGGCTGTTCTTCGAGGAGCTGCTCTGTGCCCCCCAGGTTTGCTGGAGCAGACAGAGGGCCCTGCTGTGTGCACACAGACAGACAGACAGACAGACAGACAGACAGAAGTGTGCTGTGCACACCTGGAGCGCTGCCAGGGGAACATGGAAAGCAGATGTTGGAGTGGGACCTGCTGGAGGAGCCCTGCCCTCGCTTCCTCCCGTGCCTCTGTGGTCAGGCTGGAGTCAGGAGAGCTCCGAGCAGCCCTGGCTGAACGGAATGTCTGCTCTCGTGGCCTTTGCAGAAGGCAGGAACAGCCAGAAGTCACGTTACACAGGGGCTGAGGCGTGACCAGGAAACTGAGGTGCTCCCACTGCTTTTCCCTGTGCTCAGGGAAGGCCGGAGCTGCCCTGAGTCACCCCGGGGTGGGCACTGCAGGCTGGGTGTGGGACCCCCCAGAGCCTGCCCTGCCCTCCCAGCCCCAGGCTTGCTGGCTCTTCAGGGGCCAGCCCTGGGGACCTGGGCCCTGCTCCTCACACCCCTCTGGACATCCCAAAGGAGGACCCTGATGGGTGAGATCCCAGCCAGGCTTCACAAACTTCCCTGACTTCCACAAGCCAAGGAATGGGAATTCTCTCACTTCTCCTTTGTCCTTTGCTGCGTCACCTCATGTTTTCTCAGCAGATATGAGGCTGAGCAGGAGGGGATGTCTGGACCATGGAGATTATCCCAATTCGAGTCTCTACAGACATTCCCATTCTGCCAGCCCTGGCTCCTGCAGCTTGGATGTGGCAGAGAAGCAGTTCCTGCAGCACAGGAGGTGTCTGGGGGAGCTGGAAGTCTTTCTGCAGCTTGGGTTTTCTTTGCTCTCAACAGCAAAAAAAAAAAAAAAAAGGAGGAATTTTCTTCTGTCTGGCCCATAGGCTCTGCCTGCGAATTTCCAAAGGGGTTTGATGGCTCAAGGCTGGAGAGAGCAGACAAAGGTTGCTATGGGGAGGAAGGATCAGTTTTGCTGAGCAGGAAAACTTCAGCGGAGTGATTTTGCTCCTGGAGTGAGGAGCAGCACGATTGGGAAATCCACGCTGGAGAGGATCCACACTGAGGGACTTGTGCCTTTCCTGCTCCAGGCCATGTGTGCAGCTGGAGCAGCCTCAGCCCTGGCTGACTCTCAGGGCAGATGAGGGAAACTGATTTGATCCAAATGCCCCGATCTGGCTCCTCTGGCTGTGGAGTGTCCGAGACCCAATGGGTGATGTGAATTGTGCAGGGCTGGGTCCCACAGGTGAGGGCCTGGATGTGCCTGAGGGCTCGGACAGGACTTTTCTCTGGAAAAGAAAAGCAGCACTTTGGAGGGGATGAACCTTTTGCTGAAGAAACCGCAGCCAAGGGTGTGTGACTGCTGGCAAGGAAAATCTCTGGATGCTCTTGGACACAGTGGTCTGTGCTTTCATTTGGGGGTGCCTCTGTTTTTAGGACTCAGGCCCTTTATGGAGTGTTAATCCATGACATCCCTTTCCTACCAGCCCAGGGAAAGGGAAGGGTGGGGAGGTTTTGTTCTTGGTTTTTGCCTTTCCTGCACCCCTGGGAGATGGTTCTGACTTGCACTGCCCTGTCCCAGGAGTGGAGAGCAAACAGAGAGTGCTGCAAGGCTGAGCTGGGGAGAGGAGAGCTGAGCTGAGCTGTTTTCCAGGCAGGAATTCACTGAGAGCTTTTCCTGAGCACAGCTCAGGAAGGACAACGCTGCAAGTGATTGATCCTGTGCTGGACACTCCTGTTTCTGGGGACACCCGTGCTGCTGGTGCCCTTTGGTACTGCTCTCTTCTGGAAATCACACCCAGAGCCTCCCTGCAGGGATGTGTGAGGGGTGCAGGGATGTGCAAGCAAGAAAATGTGCAGAAAAGCAGAATGCAGGTTTCACTGTGCATGGCTGATCTGAGGGGTTCCGTGTGCCACCAGGTGTCCTGCCTGCCCCTCTGTCCCCTGAGCAGCCCCTGATCCCTCTGTCACCCCTGGCGTGTGATGGAGCAGCCTGTGCGCAGCATCTCCTCTGGAAAAAGGGATGAACAGCTCCTCCAGAGAGCACCACAAAGCTCCTCAGGTTGTTCTGGATGCGCTGCAGGACTCTGGGAATGCTGCTGCCCTTCTGGTGGTGTGTGGTCTGAAAATGGGGCGAGTTTCCTGTGCTGAGCGAGGCTGGAGGCTGGCAGAAAGCTGCTGCTGATGGCAGGCACAGCAAGGGTGACATGGTGGTGACACAAGTGGTGACACGAGTGCTCTGAATGCTCCCTTGATGACAAAGCTGTTCACAGCTTCAGTTGTCAGAAGTGACTTCCCAGCTCTGGATCACAGGGGAGAGGTTTGGCCAGGGAAGGGCTGCTCAGGCACAGAGCTCAGCTCCCCGGGGAGAGTGCTCCTGCTGGCTTTGTGACATTCCCCATGGAACCCAGGCCTGCTGTTTCCTCTGGGAGATAAACGGGTCTGTGGTCTGTGACACCCACCAGGGACCTGCTCGTAAGCAGGAAAGTGAAGCCATCCAAACGTTGCTTCAGCTGGCCTCAAATCACTCAGATCACTCCCCAAAACACACAGCCCCCAGCAGGACTCAGCCACCACATCTCCTGCAGGGAATTTCTTTCCTGGATGTGTAAATCCTATTTTCATCCTTGTGTGCCACCGCTGCTCCAGCAGAAGCTCTGGAGACCCCAAGGCTGGGGGAAAACTGAGCAGAAAGGAGGGAGTGCTGCAGCTGAAGCACTCCAGCAAGTCATTTAATGGAACAATAAATGTGACAGCCCCAGGCATGATCCATGTGCAGGACAGGTCGTGCTGCTCGTGTGCTCCAGCCCCGCCTGGGTTATATTTGGTGGTGGGTCTGGGCACTGTTTCCTTTTCTGCCCTTGTGTTTGTTCTTGTCTGCTGTGCAGGAATGAGGCTTGGGGAGCCCATCCTGGGTCAGCCCGGGTTCCCTGGGGATGGGCAGGGGGAAGGTGAATTGTACAAACCGAGGCGGAGCTGCTGGGACACTGAATGTTCCTGTCTCACATTTCTGGCATGGCAGGGAGGTGCCGCAGCCCCGCAGCATCTTCCTGCTAAAAACAGCGGCTGGCCCAGCCCCGCTCCTGCTGCACGTGGTGTCCAGGACAGTTTGTGTCCCAAGGCCCCTCCCAGGAATGCGGGGTGGCTCAGGGATCTGTGCTGGGCTGTCATGGGACTTTCTCCATCCCCTCCTGCTCCATGAACAGCCTGCGGTGGCATCCCCATCCCTCGGGATTTACGCTGTGGATGTGACACTTGGGGACAGGGTTTAGTGCTGGCCTTGGCCAGGCTGGACTTGGTGATCTTGGAGGGCTTTTCCAACTGAAACAATTCCACGAATCTGTGATTTCAAAGGGTCAGGCTGCTGAGGCAGGGCTGGGGTTTGAGACACTGAGTGCAGCAGAGCCAAAAGCCTGGAGCTGCCTGGAGGAGGGAATTGTGTGCTGGGACAGAGAATTCTGTGCCGGGACAGGGAATTGTGTGCCGGGGCAGGGAATTGTGTACCTGGAGCAGGGAATTCTATGGCAGGGCAGGGAGTTCTGCCTGGAGCAGGGAATTCTGTGCCGGGGCAGGGAATTCTATGCCGGGGCAGGGAATTCTGTGCCTGGAGCAGGGAATTCTGGGCCGGGCAGGGAATTCTGCCTGGAGCAGGGAATTCTGCCTGGAGCAGGGAATTCTGTGCCAGGGCAGGAAATTCTTTGCCGGGGCAGGGAATTGTGTGCTGGGGCAGGGAATTCTGTGCCAGGACAGGGAATTCTGTGCCTGGAGCAGGGAATTCTGCCTGGGGCAGGGAATTCTGTGCCGGGGCGGGGAATTCTGCCTGGAGCAGGGAATTCTGTGCCAGGACAGGGAATTCTGTGCTGGGGCAGGGAATTCTGTGCCAGGACAAGGAATTCTGTGCCGGGGCAGGAAATTCTGTGCTTGGAGCAGGGAATTCTGTGCCGGGGCAGGGAATTCTATGCCAGGACAGGGAATTCTGTGCCAGGGCAGGGAATTCTGCCTGGAGTAGGGAATTCTGCCTGGAGCAGGGAATTCTGTGCTGGGGCGATGCTGCTGGTTCAGAGCTCAGGAGAGGTTTGGGCAGTGACATCTCCCGTGGCTCTGCAGCTCAGCAAGGGCCGCTCTGGGAGCAGAGATGAGCAGGAACAGCCGAGCCCTGTGCCTGCAATGTGTGCCTTGGGCACGGTGTCGCTTGTCCTGTCACTTCTGCTCTCAGCCCTTGTGCTGATGGGGCTGCTTGGGAACGTTTCCCTGTGCTAAGGAGAGTTTCATGGCAGAATGAAAACAAACAGTGCAAGTTTTTCCATTTGAAGGGATTGTTTTCACTGAAAAGTGAGATTTTCTGTTCTCTTGCCTGATCACGTTTTTTGATGCAAAGTGGAAGTTTTCCAGTTTTTTGTCTTGTCAAAAAGTCAACAGCTCTGGAAAGCAGATTTTTATTCCAGCAAAATACTTTTGGGCTGGAGCTTTTTCTTCTCAACTCCTTTCCAGCCAGCTCAACTCATTTTAGCTGTGAGGGTTGGATGCCTCCTCATCTGGGTGCCTTCACACAGAAATCCTTTTCTTATATTAGAGAGCAGGATTTTAGTGAGAGCAGGAAAAACCATAAAGCAGAAGAGTCTCCATTCCTGTTATTAAAAATCTCCTGGGCACTGCCCAGGCTCCCCAGGGAACGGGCACAACCAGGAGCTCCCAGGGATGCCCAGGGTGGGATTGTTGGGGGTCTGGGCAGGGACAGGAGCTGCACTGGCTGATCCTGGGAGTCCCCACAGCTCGGGACATTCCCTGACTGTGATTCCCAGTGGAACACGGGCTGTGGGTGGCTGTGTGGGTCAGGCTGTTCTCCAAAAGGCTTCCATCAGATGGAGCTGTGGATGTTCTCTGGGTTTTTCCCTTCCTCCCTTCCTTCCTTCCCGGTGAGCTGGGAGAATATTCCCGTGGCAGCTCCCCTGTGCTGCAGGGAGGTGCCGGTGCTGGGCTGGTCCCTCCCCACTGCCTCCGGGGGTTACAGGAGGGACAAGGGGGGCTCTGTGTCCCCTGTCAGCAGCCCCTGGACCGAGGCTGTCCTGACACCCCCTCCCTGCCCTGGCCCTGTGCTGGGCACGGCCGGCGAGGGGAGAGGATGTTCATCCCCTTGGGGCTGAGTGCTGAGGGGTGAAATGTCTGCAAACAGCAGCACCTGAATCCCTGCTCTCAATGGGACTTTGATCCTAGAAATTTCTTTAGGGAAGAATCCTGGGAGGATGGGCAGGTCCTGGCACAGCTGTGGCTGCCCCTGGATCCCTGGCAGTGCCCAAGGCCAGGCTGGACACTGGGGCTTGGAGCACCTGGGACAGTGGGAGGTGTCCCTGGGACATGGGAGGTGACCCTGGGACAGTGGGAGGTGTCCCTGCCAGGGCAGGGGTGGCACTGGATGGGCTTTGAGAACCCTCCCCACCCAGATGTTCTGGGATTTTGTGGAGCTCTGGCTGCTGTGCCAGGGCTGGGTGTCTCTCCCTTCACTCCAGCCCTGCCCATGCCGGGTGTGAGCCCTGTTCCTGTCCCGCTGCTCTCCAGGGGCAGAGCCTGCAGGGGACGAGCTGCTCCATCACACACGGGCAGAAAGAGCCTCAGGGCTGTGAGGAGCTCCAGGCTGAGCGCTGTGCTGGGGTCTGTGCCCAGCTCAGCCTGTGAGGTGGCAGGAGCTCCTGCAGGGTCACCCGGGTACACCGGAGGTACATTGTGGGCTCGGAGAAATCCCTGCAGGAGGTGCCCTGTGCTCCAGAGGTGCCTGTCCACAGCTCCAGGGCTGGCCTGGTGTTGCTGCGTCAGTCCCAGCCCTGTGGAGCAGGAAGCTCTGGGAGCTAAACTGTGGTGTGTGACTTCCACAGGTGAGGCAGGGAGGTGTCACAGCCACATCCTGGTCCTTGCTGGGACAGGGAGCTGCTGTGGGTGGCCTTGGTGTCACTCCTGGGGACAGCTGGAGCTGCAGACGCCTGTGGGATGGTGGGCCCAGCGCAGTGTGGTGGGAGCAGGGTCAGGGGCAGACTGGAGCTCAGCAGGGCCGGGGTGGGAACTGCTCCAAAGGGGAGTGGGCTCAGCACTGGCTCCCTGCAGCATCTCCAGGGGTAGGTGGGAGCGCTGGGACACTCCCAGGCTCTGCCCCTCGGCATGCTGGAAGCACGGAGGGGTTTTGGGGGTCAGGGTTTTGGGGGAGCTGTGGCAGCAGCAGGGCAGGAGGCGGATATGGAGCCACTTCTGAACATCTTGCCCTTTGCATCCTGCTTCATCTGCATTGTAGCGTAGGGCACTGTGTCTCCCAGGGGAAAAAAATGCCCAGAAATTCCACAGACCCTTCAATATGGTTCTGTTTTACAGCCAGACAAAAAGGGGCCCTTTGTGTGAGGGCTGAAAGGAACAGCCCAGTCCCACAGCCTCCCCAAAAGCTTAATGTCAACTATTTGCCTCCTTGTGCTTTCACATAAACAAGCACTTTCTCCTGAATTTCTGTGCTCTGCTGTCTCCCCCAGCTCGGTGTGCCCTGTTTGGGATGGACACGTCCCTGCTGTCCATCCCCAGCAAGGGTGGTGCCTGTGCTGAGGGGCTGGGGGGACACAGGCCATGGGGAGCACCGGACAGGTCACAAAAGCTGGGCTTTGAGAGGAGCCAGCAGCTTGAGCAGAGTTTAAATTCAAGGCTCTGCTGGCAGCAGGGACAAGCTCTTGCTCACAGATCTGAGCTGGCTGAAGCAGCAGCAGCCTGGTGAATCCCCCCTGCTCACACCAGCCCACCCAGGACCTGCTTCTGCCCTTGCTGGGGTGTCCCTGTCCTGCCCTGGGCTCGGTGTCCCCTGCTTTGGGTGCCTGTCAAAGGAGCAGCAGCAGCTGGGGCACCACCTTGGCTATTCTGGGGGTTGTTTGCGTGGCCACTGGAGCCTCCCGGGTGTAGCACCAACCATTTCTACCCTGAGTTCACCTTCCCTTTCCTCGTGTGTGTGTTCTCTTCCCCTTTATTAAAAAAAAAAAAAAAAAAAAAAAAAAAAAAAAAAAAAAAAAAAAAAGTGGAAGTGCAGCAAGAGCCAGTGATGATGTGTGTACAGAGAACAGAGCTGGAGTGAGAGTGAGAGGCAGCAGACTGCTGTGGTCACTGCTCAGTGCTCCCCTCCTGTGTCCCCAGGAACTCTGGGCATGCTCTGCCTGCATCCTCCTGCTGCTGGGGGAGCCCCACGCTCCTTCCCCCTCCTCCTCCACCTCTCCTTGGGGCTGGTGCTGAAATCTGAATGTAGCTCCTGGCCTTGGCGAGCGGGATGTGATCCACAGGGAGTCATTCCCACCTCAGAACCTGTTTGGAAGTTTTTGGGAACGCCCTGGGCTGGGGCAGGACCTTGGCTAATCATCCCCCCTATCTAGCCCTGGCTCAACTCCCAGTGGATCCAAAGCCCATGAAGGCAGTGGATGGGCACTTGTCCACTCCACCTGATGTTGGATCCAGCCTGTCCTGGAACAAACAGGAATAAAGCACCCGTTGAGCCGTTTGTTCCTTCTGTTGGCTTTTCGCTGTAGCCCGAACACCTAGAGGAGGTTTTTCACCTTCCCTGGAATCTGTCACAGGATCCTGACTTCCCAAATCTGCCTCTTGTGTTGATCTGTCCCTGCTCCTCCCCTTTCAGAGCCTGTGATCCTCTCTTTCCATCTCCATCACACAGCCCCCAGCTCACACACACAGGGAGGAGCTTGGCTTGGGAGCTGCTCGTGGAGAACTTCAAACAGTAGAATCAGATGAATGAATAAAGGGGATTTTTGTTGCTCTTATCCTTTCATCGGCTTGATTTGGTTCCCAGCAGTTGATTTTGCAGTTGTTGTTCCGTCTTTGTGCTTAGGGTCAAATTAAAATCCTGCTGGAGATGGGAGCAGAGTGCTGCAGAGTCATACAGGACAAGGAAGGGCTGAATTTTTCTCCTGTCAGAGGAACACTTGGTTCTCCTCCTTCTGCTTCTGCTGAGGGGTTGGAAAAGCCTTGGATGGGAGCCTTGGAGGCAGAAGGCCTCTGTCCTGAGAATCCCCAGCCGTGCAGGCCAAGCAAGTGAAATGCAGCATTAGGATGCTCCCAATAGTGTTTGTCAGCCTTCCTGACCCCCAGGCTTTGGGGCAGGAGGGACATCAGCTGCTGCTCCTTCCCAGGATAGCCCGGAAGTTTTCTGTGCCTCTCCTCGGTTGTAGGGAAAGATGTTCCAGTGTGAATGAAAGCCCTTTGTCAGTGGGGGATTGTAGGGCTGGAAAAGGCCTTTAGGGCTGAGCCCAGCCATGGATCTCCCCCTTCCCCCGGGGCCCCCTTGCTCGTGCTGGGGTCTCCATCCCGGGCAGGACCCTGGAGCCCTGGGCTGTGGGGATGTGTGAGTGCCCAGGCTGCTCCTGCCTCCCCTGGGATCCCCTGGGGTCTGTCAGCTCCTGCAGGACACGGCACCCCTGTGGCCAGAGACAATGAGGGGGCCCAGGGCCTGACAGCACGGACTTGCTTAAACACAAATGAAAGAACAGAGGGAGAAATATTTCTAACGATTGTGAACTTTAGACGCAGAAAATAAAAGCTTATTCTTTCGCAGAGGTCCCTCTGCAGCCTGTAATTTCATTTCCCCCATTTGCTTTTACTGCCTGCTCTGGGCCCTGTCAGGAGCCCCTGATTTACAGGCGACAGCTCTGGCTGTTTGTCAGGGGAGGCTCTCTAAATATAAGAGTGTGAAACTTGTCCTGGTGCCAGCACCCTGAGGACTGAACTCAGGAGTTGTAGCAGGAGGCAAAGTGCTGGATGCTTTATGACTAGAATGGGTCTCAGAAATCCGCCCTCCCTCCTTCCCCTGGGGAGGGTTTTTCCTTGTATTACCCCGAATCTCTCCTCCTGCAGCTGGAGGATGGGAGCAGAGCAGGCAGGGCTGTTTGCTCTCTGCTCAGCTCTGGGTGCTGGCACTGCAGGGCTCGGCTCCAGAGAGCAAGGCTCCAGCACCAGGGCTTGGCCTCAGGTTTTGTTTCATTCTCATCATGAAAAGGAAAAGAAAACGAGCCACGTGAAGCCTCACACAGTGGCAGCGACACAGTGCAGCCTGCTGATGGAGTGAATTGATAATTTTGTCTGAAATCTGGGGAAAGCCTGAGCAGATCTCAGCCTGTGCTGTGAGCTCTGGCTGATAAGGAGAAGCTGTGTTCTCTGCGTGATGACACTTCTGTGTGTCTGTCTGCTCTGTCTTCGGTGGTGCTTTTTTGGATGGTGTTAAAAAAACACAGACCTTTGCCTGTGAGTGTCTTGGAGCTCAGCAGCACTGATTTGGATTTAAAGGGGGCCACGTGTGTCCCCACTCTCCCAGAAATCATAATTCTATAATGAACTGTAAAATCCTGGGTTTGCCCATTTCTGGCATCACAAAAGGGTCATTGTTTGAGCAAGGGGCCTTTTACACTCTGCTCTCCAAAGGGGGCTCCTGTGCAGCCCCAACACCCTGAGCCTGATTTACAGCCTGGCTGGGCTGGGCCTGAGGCTGGCTGGGGGGAGCCTCAGGCAGTCCTGGCTCTGTTCTGGCAGCTGCCGAGCCACAGCTGGATGTAGGGGGCAGCTTGTGGTGTGCAAAGGAGGCTTTTTTATTCCGTTTTTGTACTGCAGCAGAGAATCTCAGGCTGGTTTGGGTTGGAAGGGACCTTAAAGCTCACCTTGTCCCACCCTGCCACAGCAGGGACACCTTTCCACAGCCCAGGGTGCTCTGAGCCCTGTCCAGCCTGGCCTTGGAGAAGGGGGCACCAAAGTGACCCAAAGTGTTTGCAGAGCCTGGGCTGCCCCAGGGCTGGGCTCCTCCGGCTGCCTCTGAGCCCCGTCCTCTCCTGGGTTCTTGTGCTGCCAGCTCGGAGTGGGAGCTCCCACAGTCCTGCGGGATCATGGCTGCAGCTATTTTTGTATTCTTCAAGTCATGCAGAGGGAATCCACGGCACAGTGTCCTCCAGAGCCTCTGAGAACTGCCAAACTGAATTCTTGGGATGTCTGCAGCTGTGGGGACCTGGCTCATCTCAGGTGCCACAGCCTGGAGGGGACATCCCAGTCCCACCAGTGCCCCCAGTGCCTCAGCCAGACCCCGAGGTGGTGTGGGGCTGGGACAGGAGTGTGTGGGGTCATCTCCCTCAGGAGCAGGCCCTGGTCCCTCAGTGTGGACAGGAGTGTGTGGGGTCATCTCCCTCAGGAGCAGGCCCTGGTCCCTCAGTGTGGACAGGAGTGTGTGGGGTCATCTCCCTCAGGAGCAGGCCCTGGTCCCTCAGTGTGGACAGCTCCAGAGGAGCCCTGGGCAGGGCAGGCAGTGGCAGCAATGCTCTGCAGTGCTCTGCAGTGATCTGTGCCTGCAGCAGGAGGGGAGCCAGGCAGTTTCCCAGGATCCCAGGGAAAGCTGGGACAGCTCTCGCTGGCAGGTGCAGGAACAGGAGCTCAGAGCATTCCCAGGGATGCGGTGGAGCCCTCTCTTCCTGCCCTCTGGAATCATTTCCAGGCCAGTAGCCAAGCACAGGCTGTAAATAACAGTGTGGCTGATGGCCCCAGCTCGTTTTGTTGTGAGATGTTGTCAGCTCTGGGCTTCCCCTTGGCATCTTCTCTCCAGAGCTTTGCATTCCCATCCTCAGCTCCTAGGACGCTCCTTCCACGCTCTTGGTGTGGAGGACTCGCTCCTGTGGGGGCTCCCCGTGGATGTGATGCAGGGAAAGCATTCTCCTGTAAAAAGTTCACTATTTAACCCCCTTGTAGTGGATTTTCTCCACATCAGCCTGGCATGCTCAGTGTTAAACCAGGGTTAAACAGTCAGGAAAGACATTCCGGGGACAGAGATGATCCCAGCCTGCCAAAACGAGTGCTGGTGGTCTGAGAGTTCAGAATTTAAGCCCAGCCGGTTTTCGGTTGGGTTTTCGTGCTGGGGGAGCTCCATGTGCAAGGCACAGGTACGGAGCCGTGTTAATGTCGCAGCAGCACCGACTCCTTTTGGTGTGGGAGCTCAAACGCGTGAAGCTGTTCCTGTTTGTCACTCCGGGGAGAACCCGGGCTGCCCCTGCAGGGAGGAGAAATCCCTGATGGCGGTGAGGAGAGATCCCTGTGTGCAGGGACAGGAGAGATCCCTGTGTGCAGGGACAGGAGAGATCTCTGTGTGCAGGGACAGGAGAGATCCCCGTGTGCAGGGACAGGAGGGATCCCCGTGTGCAGGGACAGGAGAGATCTCTGTGTGCAGGGACAGGAGAGATCTCTGTGTGCAGGGACAGGAGATCCCTGTGTGCAGGGACAGGAGAGATCTCTGTGTGCAGGGACAGGAGATCCCTGTGTGCAGGGACAGGAGAGATCTCTGTGTGCAGGGACAGGGACAGGAGAGATCTCTGTGTGCAGGGACAGGAGAGATCCCCGTGTGCAGGGACAGGGACAGCAGAGATCTCTGTGTGCAGGGACAGGAGAGATCTCTGTGTGCAGGGACAGGAGAGATCTCTGTGTGCAGGGACAGGGACAGGAGAGATCTCTGTGTGCAGGGACAGGAGAGATCCCTGTGTGCAGGGACAGGAGAGATCCCCGTGTGCAGGGACAGGGGAGATCTCTGTGTGCAGGGACAGGAGAGATCCCTGTGTGCAGGGACAGGAGAGATCTCTGTGTGCAGGGACAGGAGAGATCTCTGTGTGCAGGGACAGGAGAGATCTCTGTGTGCAGGGACAGGAGATCCCTGTGTGCAGGGACAGGAGAGATCCCCGTGTGCAGGGACAGGAGAGATCTCTGTGTGCAGGGACAGGAGAGATCTCTGTGTGCAGGGACAGGAGAGATCCCTGTGTGCAGGGACAGGAGAGATCCCTGTGTGCAGGGACAGGAGAGATCTCTGTGTGCAGGGACAGGAGAGATCCCCGTGTGCAGGGACAGGAGATCCCTGTGTGCAGGGACAGGAGAGATCTCTGTGTGCAGGGACAGGAGAGATCTCTGTGTGCAGGGACAGGAGAGATCTCTGTGTGCAGGGACAGGAGATCCCTGTGTGCAGGGACAGGAGAGATCCCTGTGTGCAGGGACAGGGACAGGAGGCATCCCTGTGTGCAGAACCCCATCCCCTGGGCAGACACTCACGCCCTGTGCTCCACCACAGAAATAAAGGCGCAAAGGCTGGAAATCATGACCAGCAGCCGTTTCTTCCCTGGGTTATTCGGGTCCCGGTGCAGAGCAGCCCCAGGCACCGCTGTCCCTCGGTGCCGCCCCTGTGGCCGATCCCAGTGGGGTCCCTGGCTCCCAAAGCGTCCCCGGTGCCACCAAAGGCCCCCCCGGTGGCCCTTCCCGGGAGGATCTGGCGGCGGTGCCCGGCTGCGCTCTCACGCTCTCACGCCGTGTTTTTGGCTTGCAGGGGACGCGCTGCCCTCGCCCAACGTGGGGCTGCCGAGCGCGCTGGTTCCCCGGGAGCCCCCCGGGCCCGCCTACGTGACCCACCTGGGGCGGCTGGTGCGGCGGCTGCTGCTGCAGGAGCGGCTGGGCAGGGCTGCCCGCCGTGTCCCCGCTGTCCCCGCTGTCCCCGCTGTCCCCGCCGAGCGCAGCCCCCCGCGGGACACGGGCAGCGGCCCCGCCGGGACCCGGGCGGGCTCCCCGGGGGTTCCTGCGGGTCCCGCCCCGCCGCCCCCCGGCCTTTACCACAGGATTATTTTTGCGAGAAAACCCCCCTCGGCTCTCCCGGCCCGGAGCGACCCGGCCCGTCCCCGCCGCAGTGAGTGAGCGATGGCCCGGCTGCAGCTGGAGCCCAGGAAAGGGAGAAGATGCTCCTGAGCGTTTCCAGGCCCCATTAAACTCCCCCTGCAAGCAGCATTTTGAACTCTTGGGAGTCTTTTCCTAAAAGGCCGGTTGGAATGAGAGCAGGAGGGGGTGGAAATGCATCCTACTCTCTGCCCTCGGGTCTGGAGCAAGGCACAGCCTCTGCATTTGGAGTAAAATATTTAATTTACAATGATGGAGAGTGTTTGCTGGGACTCTGTGGGCAGGTGTCCCCGTGTCCCCGCAGGTGGGGAGCCCGAGAAAACACTCCAGGCCTGCCTGCTGAGGCTGCCTGGGCGCTTGGGAGCCTCTTGGAGGAGTCCTGGCCCTTGGATGAGCCAGGGAAAGCTGTGCCAGCCCGACCTGGCCTTTGCTGAGTCACTTTTCTCTCGGGGTCACGGAGTGGTGCAAAATGTGCCATTTCCGTGCCAGAATTCCCCTCCTGGGGAAGGGGAGCGCTGCTCCACCCTGCAGGCCACAGAGCTGCTCTTCTCCTGTCCCTGCACTCGCCCTGGGAGCAGCTGCAGCTCCTGCAGGGACTCTGCCCCAGTAGGAGCTTGGTATGATGTCAATGTTTCGAGTGGGTGAAGCAGAGGAGGCAAAAATAGACATTTAGACATTTTTCCAGTTGTGCCTTTTCAGAAAGGAGTATTTATAGCTCGGTGCCTGAACAGAGGCTCTCTTTGTGGATCTGCTCCCAACTGCAGCACAGCACAGCCCCCCTGGACCCTCAGGGGATGTGCAGGCAGCTCTCAGCCCCTGCCAGTGGGGCCTCTGTGTCCCTGGGTGTGCTGAAGGGTTCCCAGTCCGGGCATGAAGCACCCACAGGGATCTCGGGGTGTCCTGGGGCTGCATCCCCAGCTACAAACTGCCCTGGCTCATCTCCAGGGCAGGGCTGCAGCCTGCTGGGGTCTGAGCCTGCAGTTCCTGATGGACTCCAGCATGATGAGGATGGTGACGAGGGAGGTGTCCTCAGGTCACCCATGGCTGGATGTGGAAGGTCACTGCATTTCACTGTACCTGTGTCCCCATTGGTGGGATCTGGATAAAGGGCTTCACCACACAGTTCTGAAGTGCTGTGGGACCTTCTCGGGGTGTTGTTTCACTCAAACCACCTCTCAAGGTCTGATTCTGCTGGCAGGGAGCTTTGGGGCAGTTCTCACGGGTTCAGGCTCTTCAGGTCCTGTTCTCTCCCTGCCTCAGCAGGAAGGGGAGCCTGGGTGTGGGTGGCAGGTGAGGAGGTTCCAAAGGTCAGGGCTGGCTCTCCAGAGCCAGAGCAGAGCTGCGGGAGCTGCACTTTCCAGAGGCTGTGCTGCTGCCAGAGGTGCTGGCTGGGTCTGCCCTTGGGCCCTGTGGGGCTTCACTCCCTGGTGCTGCTCAGAGGGGCTGCTTTGGAAATTTGGATTATTTGGGTTTCTGGACACTTCAGAGAGCAGCTAATGGAGATGTAACCCTGACCCATGTGGAGGCAAAACTCCCAGATCTTTGTGATCAGAGAAAGCTTTGTGGGCAGGAAGGTGGAGCTGCTGTTGCCTGTGAGGCTCTGCAGGTGGATTCGGGGGCTGGCAGGGTCACTCTTCTGGGATCCAGGGGGGGTTTAACTCTTGCACCTTAACAGCAGGAAAATAATCCTGATGAGCAGTGGGTAAAGTCTGGCTCGCTGTGCCCTGTGGCTCTGAGGGGGAGCCTCCTAAACGTGGCCAGAAATCTCCATCTTGCCTCAAAGTGCTTTTCCTCGAGCCTTGGGCTGACCTTTGGCATGTTCTGCAGGCTGCAGGAGAGGGCCAGTGCCCCAGTGCACAGAGCCCAGCTTTGTGCAGCTGCTGAGGCTCCCCACGCTGGCTGCAGCTCCAGCAGCCTCTGCTGCCTCAGCACTGGCATTTGGAGTCCTCCCCTGCACTGGCAGCATCCACAAAGGTCAGATTTAGGAACAATAGCACTGAAAAGCAGTAACTGCTCCTCTAGAAAATGCAGATCAACGAGTCACAGAATCACAGAAGGGGTGGGGTTGGAAGGGACCTTTGGGAATATTGATTCCAGCCCCTGCCATGGCAGGGACCCCTCCCACTGTCCCAGGGACACCTCCCACTGTCCCAGGGACATTCCCACTGTCCCAGGCTGCTCCAAGCCCCAGTGTCCATTCCAGGGATCCAGGGGCAGCCCCAGCTGCTCTGGGCACCCTGTGCCAGGGCCTGCCCACCCTCCCAGGGAACAATTCCTGCCCAAAATCCCATCCAGCCCTGCCCTGTGTCAGTCTGAAGCCATTCCCTGTGCCCTGTCTCTCCATCCCTTGTCAATGGTCTCTCTCCATGTTTCCTGCAGCTCCTTTCAGGTCCTGGAAGATCACAATGAGCTCACCCCAAAGCTTCTCCTCTCCAGGTGAACAATCCCAGCTCTCCCAGCAGAGCTGCTCCATCCCTCTGCTCATCCTGGAGCCTCCTCTGGGCTCTGCAGCAGCTCCAGGTCCCTCCTGTGCTGGTTTGGGGCAGCTCTGCAGGTGGGGTCTGACCTGGGGCAGAGGAGCTCAATCCCTCCCTCCTGTGTTCTCCTCTTTCTTCCGGCAGCGCCTGTGCCTGGCCCCGGGGGTTTCCCAGCAGGATGAGCCAAGGCCAGCCCGGCTCTGGTGCCCCCCAGGCCTCTCCTTTCTCTCCACCCACACCTGGAGGCAGCAGCACATTTCCTGGAAGACCCACAGGAATTAAATCAGCATCGATCGCCGGGAGCTGGAAGTGGCTGTGCTCTCGGGGAGGGGGAGATGAGAGATGAAAACCTGCCGGGGGATCAGAACAGAACCTCTCTGTGGTGCTGCTCTGGGCTGCTGGCCAGGCTCCTCGGGCTGGACTGATGGCAAAGTCCAGCCCCAGGAACACAGATCCTCTCTGATGGGAGCTGATCCCAGCCCGGCGGCTCCAGAGCTGCTGATTCACTCCCTGCCAGCTGAACAGTTGTGTTGTTTGTGCCCGTGCTCTGTGCCCGGGCTGTGCAGGGGCACGGGCGGGTTGTGGCTCTGCAGACACGAGTCAGCACTTCCACAGGCAGCTCTCGTCCCTGCAGGATCCCCGAGCCCGAGGGTGGGGAAGTGACGGGCTGGGGCTGTAAAAGCGGGCGGGGCAGGAGCTGCAGCAGCCTTGGGGTGACCTGGCTGTAACCTGGAGCCAGGTGAGGGCTTTTGTGGCGCTCTGCCCTCTGCACAGCCCCGAGAAGAATCCACTGTAGGATGGTCCTGTGTGGGCTTTGCCAAACACATCCTGCTTGGTCTGAGGGATCCCTGAGAGCTTCTGGTCACTGAGGCCAGGGGGATTCAGAGAGGTGGTGCTCCCAGCTGTGCAAACCCCACTGCAGCCATGCAGGAGGGGAGGTGGAGCCCTTACCTGACTCTGTCCACCTGAGAAAGGTGTTCTGGGCTAAAAGCAGCTGGTTTAGGAGCCTGCCCGTCCCTGCCCTGCTGCAGGCAGTTCCCTGGGGTGGCTCCAGGGCCGGTGGCACCAGGGCTGTCCCTGAACCAGCCTGTGCTGGGTGTGAGCAGACACCCACAGGGTGGTGCCTCTGGGAAACTCCTCAGGCACCCCAAGGCCTCAGTCCCAGCACGCCCGGGAGTGCTTTTCCATTCCTTCTCATTTCTCAGTGATCTGAAGTGGAACAAAGGCAGGACACCCAACGAGGTGCCGGGTTTTACTTAAATATCTCTTTTATGGAGGAGAAATAGATCATTGAGTTAAAGCCAGAGTTCAGTGGGGCATTCTTCCCCGCACTTGGCCAGGACCCTTCTGGTGACATCCCCGGTGTAGTCAGGCTCAGCTTGGCCACAAAGAGCAGCTCCAGGTCTCCCTTGGCTTTGTGCTTGGCTTTAACCCTAAAATGCTCCATTTTCTCAGTTTGAGGAGCCACCACAGCCAGATGCAGCCCCTGCTCTGCTCCCTGTAGGAGCTGGCCTGGGGCTGAGCCGAGGTTCCTGCTGCTCCTCCAGACCAAGACTGAGAGGTGAGATTTCAAAGGAGGCGGAGTGAGACTTCACACAAAAGTGAATTTTCCTGCAGATTTTGGCCAGGCCCTTTGCTTCCAGCACTGCAAATGAGGTAGATCAATTATTGTGAAACAGAAAGTGGAAATTACTTTCCTGGCTGCCCTGGCTTTGTTCCAGCCTCTCAGTTTGCTGGAAAACATTCCAGCTGATGTACTCCACACAGACTCCCTCTGGGATAAAAGGCATCCCACTGCTTGTTTTCACGCTGATCCCTCCAGCCCACCCCCGAGCCCTGCCCACGTTTGTGCTCATGTTCCTGGAGTGCTGCAGGTGCTGGGGACACCCTGGGAGCAGCCTGGTGACAGTTCTGAGCTGGCTGTGTGCCGTGCTGTGCTCCCTGGGCTCTGTGTCCCAGCACAGGCACTGGAGGAAGAGATTTTTCCTAAAATCTCAGCCTCTCTTCCTGCAGCTGGACAGGCTAGGACTGGTGCAAGTTTTCTGATGAAGAAGCAGAGCCAAGAGTGAGCCCTGCCTGGGAGGGACATTCCCAGAGTGAGCCTCTGCCCTGCTCCCACCGCCTGCAGGGAGGAGAGACCTCTCCCAGAGTTATGTCACAGCAGGGACGTGCTGAGGAGAGGTTTCACTTCTCCAAACAGCCACATTTTGGACACTTTCCAGAAGAGTTCTGGTGATGAATAAGCACTTTTGCCCTGGAAAACTCTCCCTCCCCCCTCGCTGGAGCATCACAGTTCTGCAGTTCTAAGGGCCACATTGCCTGAATTCCAGGCGAGCCACCTCCCTTCCCCCCAGTGCTGACACAGCTCCTGGGGGATGGATCTCCTGGGGCTGTGCAACCCTCTGCCAGCTCCACACCATTCCCTGGGTGGGTTTGTCCCTCTGCTCCTGGGGCTGGTGACAAGCTGAGGTCACCAAGTGCAGCTTCTCTCATAACTTGTCTGAGGTCACCTTACACGGGGTTGTGTCACCTGCTCCTTTCCTTTGGGGCCAACCAGGCGTGTCTTGGTGATGTCATTGAGGCTGTGGGTGCCCCAACAGGGGCAAGACAAACAACTCCTGCACAGACGGGTCTGGATCCATCCCTCTCTGTGGGACACGGGCTGGGTGTGGATCCATCCATCCATCCCCCCATCCATCCATCCATCCATCCATCCCTCCATCCCTCCATCCCTCCATCCATCCATCCATCTATCCATCCATCCATCCATCCATCTATCCATCCCTCCATCCCTCCATCCATCCATCCATCCCTCCATCCATCCATCTATCCATCCATCCCTCCATCCCTCCATCCATCCCTGTTCATGGGGCACAGGCTGGGGGTGGATCCATCCCTCTCCCTGGCCTGGACAGGGCCACAGGACTCAGTTTTGGCCAGTGGATCTACACCCAGGCTGCGTCTTCGGAGCTGTCCCTGAGAGCATCCCTGGGTTGTCTCAGTGGAAATCCCGTCAGCAGCGTGTGGTGGTGGAGGCTCTGCTGTGGCTGTTTCAGAGCCGGTGAAGCCCCACAGGGATATTCAGGATCCCCTGGGGCCCCAGAAACATCCCTGAGGGCGGGGGGTGAGTGGGAGGTGCTGCCGGATCGTCGCTCTGCTCAGCCCTTGCTGCTTTTCCTGTTCCCCTTTGAGGCCTCCTGGAGCTCTTGGTGCCCTTTGGGCAGGGTTTGGGAATGAGCACTTTGGAAAGGGAGGGAGGGCTGGGATGGGCTGCACACACATCTCTGGATCCCCCCCCTGCAGCCCTTCACCAGTCCCATTCCCAGCTGCTCCCACACAGCTCAGAGAGTCCATCCAGTTTGTTTCTCACTTTGGGTTTTGCTCTTGAGCTCCACATTTTTCTTGCAGATTCCAACCAACTCGGATAATTATTTTTTTTTTTCCCAAGCTTTTTCTCCCCCAACGTTTCCTCGCATTGGGGGGAACAGAATCTGGGGTCTGCATTCTTTCCTTGCCCAAACAATCAGTTCCATATTGACTCAAGCACAAATATGCTCTCTGCAATCCAAGGTAAAGAGCCACAGAGCCAACAGCACCTTCCAGAGCTCTGTGGTGTGAGAAGGAAGGAGCAGCCCCCAGTCCTGCCCTCGCGCTGGGGAGCAGCCACTCCAGGGCCTGATGTGACACTGCTGGGCACCAGGACTGGGCCTGGGGGCTCCTGGTGACTGGGCACCTGTGCCAGGGTGACCCTCTCTGGAACAGAGATGAGGAATCATCTCATGGTGAGAACAGGGCGTCTCTCCTGGGCGATGGCTCCGTGTCCCCGGGGTGCTGGGGCCCGTGTCTCCCTGGCTGGTGTGGCAGGGCTGTGTTTCCCTGCTCGTGCTCGGGGGCTCTCTGGGCCAGCAGCCTCACCCCGACCTTCTCACCTTACAGAGCTTTGTGTCCCTGTGAACTATAAAAAGGCTGCAGTGAAACTCAAACCACAGCGCAGCTCCCGGCAGGATGTTCCTGCTCCTTTCCCAATGGGGCACTGCAGGGACCGTGTGTGGCACTGCAGGAACCGTGTGTGGCACTGCAGGAACCGTGTGTGGCACTGCAGGGAACGTGTGTGGCACTGCAGGGACCGTGTGTGGCA
Organism: Zosterops lateralis; assembly: GCF_965231275.1. Lineage (NCBI taxonomy): Eukaryota > Metazoa > Chordata > Aves > Passeriformes > Zosteropidae > Zosterops > Zosterops lateralis. The sequence goes on along the minus strand of NC_139778.1, from coordinate 585,351 downwards.
CTGCAGGGACCGTGTGTGGCACTGCAGGGAACGTGTGTGGCACTGCAGGGACCGTGTGTGGCACTGCAGGGAACGTGTGTGGCACTGCAGGGATGTGTGTGGCACTGCAGGGACCGTGTGTGGCACTGCAGGGACCGTGTGTGGCACTGCAGGAACCGTGTGTGGCACTGCAGGGACCGTGTGTGGCACTGCAGGGACCGTGTGTGGCACTGCAGGGCCCATGTGTGGCACTGCAGGGACCGTGTGTGGCACTGCAGGGACCGTGTGTGGCACTGCAGGAACTGTGTGTGGCACTGCAGGGACCGTGTGTGGCACTGCAGGGACCGTGTGTGGCACTGCAGGGAACGTGTGTGGCACTGCAGGGACCGTGTGTGGCACTGCAGGGAACGTGTGTGGCACTGCAGGGATGTGTGTGGCACTGCAGGGACCGTGTGTGGCACTGCAGGGACCGTGTGTGGCACTGCAGGAACCGTGTGTGGCACTGCAGGGACCGTGTGTGGCACTGCAGGGACCGTGTGTGGCACTGCAGGGCCCATGTGTGGCACTGCAGGGACCGTGTGTGGCACTGCAGGGACCGTGTGTGGCACTGCAGGAACTGTGTGTGGCACTGCAGGGACCGTGTGTGGCACTGCAGGGACTGTGTGTGGCACTGCAGGGACCGTGTGTGGCACTGCAGGGACCGTGTGTGGCACTGCAGGGACTGTGTGTGGCACTGCAGGGACCGTGTGTGGCACTGCAGGAACTGTGTGTGGCACTGCAGGGACCGTGTGTGGCACTGCAGGGACTGTGTGTGGCACTGCAGGGACCGTATGTGGCACTGCAGGGACCACGTGTGGCACTGCAGGGATGTGTGTGGCACTGCAGGGACCACGTGTGGCACTGCAGGGACTGTGTGTGGCACTGCAGGGACCACGTGTGGCACTGCAGGGATGTGTGTGGCACTGTAGGAACCATGTGTGGCACTGTAGGAACCATGTGTGGCACTGCAGGGACCGTGTGTGGCACTGCAGGGACCGTGTGTGGCACTGCAGGGACTGTGTGTGGCACTGTAGGAACCATGTGTGGCACTGTAGGAACCATGTGTGGCACTGTAGGAACCATGTGTGGCACTGCAGGGACCGTGTGTGGCACTGCAGGGACTGTGTGTGGCACTGTAGGAACCATGTGTGGCACTGTAGGAACCATGTGTGGCACTGCAGGGACCGTGTGTGGCACTGCAGGGACTATGTGTGACACTGCAGGAACCGTGTGTGGCACTGCAGGGACCGTGTGTGGCACTGCAGGAACTGTGTGTGGCACTGCAAGGACCGTGTGTGGCACTGCAAGGACCGTGTGTGGCACTGTAGGGACCCTGCCAGTGCAGGGTGTGTTGTGCAGGGCTGCTGCTCCACCCCTCGGGCTCCTCGGCTCTGGTTCTCCCGTTCCTGCCGGGGTTTCCAGGGAGGAAGGTCTTGGATAATTCAGCCATTTGTTTTGGCAGCTCCTGCAGGTGCTGTCTCTGGCCTTGCTGGATGTGCTCACATGGAACTGAGCAGGGCCTCCATCCCTCACTGCCCAAAGAACAGGGAACAAAAGACACAGACAGGTCCTTTCCCTGATCCCAGTCCTCTCCCTGATCCCGGTCCTTTCCCTGATCCTGGTCCTTTGTGAGGCTGCCCAGGGATTTTGGGATCTCCTCCCATAAGTGGAAAGTGTTTTATCCACCCAACCCTGCCAGAGCAGGACTCCAGAGGAATCCCAGCTCCCCCTGCCCTGCACTCTGCAGAAATGAGACACCTCCACTATAATAAGAGTTCCCATCCCCAATCTCCTGGCAGCCCTTTTTTGGATGCAGCATCTGCCAGAGGGCAGGGCTGGATGGGATATTGGGCAGGAATTGTTCCCTGGGAGGGTGGGCAGGCCCTGGCTCAGGGTGCCCAGAGCAGCTGGGGCTGCCCCTGGATCCCTGGCAGTGCCCAAGGCCAGGCTGGACAGGGCTTGAAGCAGCCTGGGACAGTGGGAGGTGTCCCTGGGACAGTGGGAGGTGTCCCTGGGACAGTGGGAGGTGTCCCTGCCATGGCAGGGGTGGCACTGGATGGGCTTTGAGGTCCCTCCCAACCCAACCAAACCCAACCCAGTCTGGGATTCCACGATGTCCCTGCAGAGCCGGGGCTGGGGATGACAGGGACAGCTCAGCTGGGTCAGGAGGAGCCGGCAGCTCCACGAGGTGACTCAGACCCGGGGATAAAGCTGCCAACGCCTCAGGGCCGTGATTGGGGTTAATGAACTGCAGATACAACAGTGAGATGCTCCCTCAGTCGGGTGCCCGGAGTGACAGGGGTGGAGTGAGAGGGACAGAGGCACCGATCCCACTGCAGAGTGCCACTGCCATTCCTGCCGGAGCCTTTTCCCCTCCACGGGACCCAGAATGATGCTCGCTGATATTCCTGGAGCCATCCATCATCCATCACCCCCCGTGGCCTGGCTGGCCTGGCTGGAGGCTGGGGCTGTTCAGGAATGCACTGATTGCTGCTGGAGCAGAAGCTCCTGTGTGCTGCTGAGCCCTAGGGCTGACCCTCCCCACGGGGACTGACCCTCCCCACGGGGGCTGACCCTCCCCACGGGGACTGACCCTCCCCACGGGGGCTGACCCTCCCCACGGGGGCTGACCCTCCCCGGCCCCGGGATGCTCCCGGTCCTGCCCCGTGCCCTGCACAGCTCCTGCAGGTCTGCCGAGGGCTCCCATTTATCTTTCCTCCTGTTCTGCTCAAAAGGCACCTTCGGGGATGCCAAGAGCTTTCCTGGAAAAGCATTTGCTCCTCCTCCTCCTCCTCCTCTCCTCTGTCCAAGCACAGAGCTCTTCCTCAGGTAGGGTGATGCTTTGGGTGATGGCCCTGGTGTTCCAGGAGGTTTTCCTGAGCCCAGCTCCCCACACTCCCAGCTCTGTGCTGTTTGCCAGGCTCCCTGTGCCTGGTGAGTCAGCAGCATTCCTGCTCTTCCCTTCATTCAGCTGGGATTTCTGCTGAGGCAGCCCCACTCCCTTATCTCAGTGCCAGCACATTTGGGCCAGTCCCTGCTCTGTGTCCCTGTGGGGACTGGTGACAGCAGCGACAGCTGTGGGTCCCTGGAGGATGGCTCAGGCATCCCAGGAGCTCTGAATTCCCCAGGAAGCAGCCTGTTAGGATCCCCCAGCACTGCTGCTCAGGGCACCACTGCTGGGAAAAAGAGCATTTTTGTCATTGGACACACGGGTCAGGAGGTGGCAGTGCCCTCACAGGAGGGGGCAGGGACAGGATGGGCTGCTCTGCCCACAGAAATGAGCCCCAGGCCCCCAAAGGAGACACTGAGAGACCTCCTGGTGCCCCCAGAGCTTTCTCCTTCCCTCCTGTCCACGGGATGTTCCCCATAAAGCCTCATTTCCTACTGAAACCCCTCTGGATGCAGCAGGAGCCCCGAGCCCAGGGCTGGAGAGTGGCCAGGGGTGGCATTGGTGTCACTGCCCCTCCACAGCCCTGCTCTGAGCAGAGGCAGGTTTGTCTCCTGTGGCAGCCTCAGGACAAACCCCCCTCGCTGCCTGTGCTTTCTGCACTGTCTTTTCCCCAGGCCCTTGTGAAATCCAGGTATTTCCAAGAGCTGGATATGTGCATCTCCATAACAAATCCAGGTATTCCCATTTCCCATCCTGCTGCATCCACCTGCAGTCAGGCCACACCAAAAGCCAAATCCGTGTTTTGTTGCTACAGAGAAATGCAGATTTTGCCCATCAGACCAGCAGAAGTTGGTTTTTTAATCCCCAGGAGCCCATGGAGAAGCAAAGGGAGGTGGAATTGCTCTGAACCTTTTTTTTTTTTGTGCCAGCTCTCAGGAATGTGAAGTTGGAAAAACATGGTCTCAGTTTCTGTCTTTGCTGCTGAGCTGTGACGCAGCGTTTTAACTGCAGCAGATAAAAGATGGGTGGGAATGTTGTGGGGATGAGTAGGATGGGAGTATCTCAGATATTAAAGCCACTAAAAAAATTATTCTCGGGGTAACTTTCCATATAAACCAGCAGGTTAATTGAACCTGAGCCATGCAGTAGAAATGTGCTGATTCCAACAACATTTTCCAGCAGGAAAAAAAAAAAAAAAAAAAAAAAAAAAAAAAAAAAAAAAAAAAAAGTGGAAATATTTTGTTTGGACAGTATAGAAACTCCAGCAGAAGCAGAATGTTTCTGTTCCATTGTTAAATAAATTTCATGTCATGTAGAGTGTAAATTTTCATAGGTATCACTCCTCACACACGCAGAGTGATTTAGGGAGGCACAGGAGGGACAGGAACCATGGAAAGAGTCGCTGAAGTCAAACCCTGTAATGGCCCTAAACTGCTGCCTGGGAGGAAATGTCCTTCCTTGGCAAACACAAGGATTCCAGCTTTTTGTGCAGAATCAGAATCAATCTCTCCCTTCATGTCAGGATTTCCCAGGCAATGGAAATCACAGCTCCCAGGCAGGATGTTGTGTGTGTTAATTGTTCCCTGGAGTCGGATGGAGCAGGAGATAGCTGGAGGGAAGCAAAGCCCCTGCTGGGAGCCAGGGCTGGCAGGAACAGGGCGGGGGATGCTCAGACCCTGGGGTGGATGCTGGGGACACACGTTCCACACTGGGATGGCTGAGATTCCTGCTTCACGAGTGACAATGGACAACAACAAAATGAGAACTCTTCTGACTATTCCACGACAAACTCGAGTTCACCTTGAAAAAGCAGCAGCAGCAGCACCTTCCCAAAAACCTTTCAAGGAGGAAAACAACGTTCTGTTTCTAATAAGGGCCTCCAGCATCAGCCGAGCAGGCTTTACTTTCATTTTTCTTCTCCACAAAAGTTTCCATTGTGTCCAAATGCCATTTTCTATCAAAAAGGGTTTTGATGGAAAATATTTTACTGAATCTGTTTGCAACCGATTCAAAGCTGTGCCAAGAAAGAGGGAAGGAGTAAAGCCCATCAAGCTGCAACTCGGCACATTAAAGGTAATATCCCAGACTTCCCAGAGCCTCTGGAGGGTGTTTGGGTGGTCCTGGCGGATTTGGGATCATCCCAGCCTCTGGTAAATGTTAAACTAACAAATAAATCTGCTGCTCTCAGCAGCCTGAGCTGAGCCTTCGAGCCGGGCTGAAGCTTTTAAATATCATCAGGCGAATTTTCTTTAAAGAAAGGAAGGATCTTAATTCCAGCATTCCAGCCCAAAATAGATGTCCCTAAGAATAGCCCTTCCCCATGGCAGGGCAGGAAGCTGCCAGGAGGAAAAGGAGCTGGGGGAAACAAGGAGAGCCTTCCCTGAAGAGCTGGAACTGGGAAGGGATGGGGTTCAGCTGTGGCTGTGGGTGAGCAGCCCTGGAGCATCCAGCCCCATGGAGATGGGGGATGGAGCCTGGGATGGAGCCTGGGGAGGGATCCTGGGAAAGGACGCTGGGGATGGAGCCTGGGGAGGGATCCTGGGGTTGGATCCTGGAGATGGAGCCTGGGGAGGGATCCTGGGGATGGAGCCTGGGGAGGGATCCTGGGGATAGATCCTGGGGTTGGAGCCTGGGGTTGGATCCTGAGGAGGGATCCTGAGGAGGGATCCTGGGGAAGGATCCTGGGGTTGGATCCTGGGGTTGGAGCCTGGGGTTGGATCCTGGGGTTGGATCCTGGGGTTGGATCCTGGGGATAGACCCTGGGGTTGGACCCTGGGGTTGGATCCTGGGGTTGGACCCTGGGGTTGGATCCTGGGGATAGACCCTGGGGTTGGACCCTGGGGTTGGATCCTGGGGTTGGATCCTCTGGATGGAGCCTGGGGTTGGATCCTGGGCCCCTCCCAGGATGGGATGGTTGTGATCTCTGCTCCAGGAGTGACAACAGCATGAGAACTCTTCCGACTATCCCATGACAAACTCATGTTCACCTTGAAAAAGCAGCAGCAGCAGCAGCAGCACCTTCCCAAAAACCTTTCAAGGAGGAAAACAACTTTCTGTTTCTCATGTAGAGCTCTGCCCCTCAGAGCCCTTCCTTGGGCTGGGAGTTCCTTCCAGTTTGGAAAGCTCGGTGCTGGAGTGGCCCAGGCTCCGTGGAGTCCAACAAGAGATTGGAGGGATGGAGTCCACATTCCCACCCCTTCTCCCTGCAAAGTACAGTTTTGCACCATTTGAAGGCTTTTGGCTTGGCTGTTCCCCTTTTGGGGTCACCTTCTCTGTGCTAATGGGAGTTCCAGAGAGGAATCTTGGCACAAGAGAAGGAGTTTCTCAGACAATTTCATGACCACCCAGTTGTGGCTTTAAGAAAACCTCGAATTCCTGTGGAAGTCTCAATGAAACAATTAAACCTGACAGCAAAGGCAGCTCCTTCCTCCCTGTTTCCTTCCTGTAAGGGCTGGCAGTGCAATTTTAATTTCCCAAGTTATAAACACCCTCAGAATCCAAGGGCTCAGCATCTCCTGGAAGTTCCTGCTGCACTTTTCCAGCTCCTCCAACTTGTACCTGCTCCTGGTTCCTCCCAGAGCTTTTGGAAGGAACAAAAGTGCAGCTTCAGTGTCACGTTTGGATTGAGCTTTCCCCACAAACCTCTCACTGGACTCTGGGGATGCTCAGCGCTAAATAACATCATCCCAGGGTTCCCATGAGCCTGTGCCAGACCTCAAACACCCTGATTTTGGCTACACCAAATCGAATCTTTAGTTTGAAAACAGCAATGCTGAGGGCTGTGTGTGCCTGGTGGAGGGTGGCATTTGTCCCAGTTCCTGTCCACAGGGAAAGTGTCCCCATGGGAGCTGCTCGTGATGATTCCCTCAGCTCTCAGGGGGCAGGAAGAGGAAATTTTGGGGCAGAATCACCTCCTGCCATGATGATATTAATGGATATGCAAGTTAATGAGCTGGCTCTGTTTTATAGCCCAGCTTTATAAGAGATGATTTATGTATCAGGTGGGTTGAAAAATGTTGGTCTAAAACCAGGCAAAACCCACTGGGTTTGGCCAATTGCTCACTTGGTCCTTTGGGCCCCTCTCAAATAAAACTCCAGGCAGGTGAAACAAAACCACAAACCCCCAGATCTGAAAGATGCCTCACCCAACCCCGCGGAGCCCCCAGGAGCTGAATCTCACTCACACTTTGGAAAGAGGGGAAAATAATCAGGTGGGGAAATGTGAGCTCCACCAGGCTGCAAACCTGAAACTTTTGGTGCCTGTTTGTGGCAGCCCCAGTGGCCAGGCTGGGCTCTGGGGCTTGGAGCAGCCTGGGACAGTGGGAGGTGTCCCTGGGACAGTGGGAGGTGTCCCCTCATGGCAGGGGTGACACTGGACGGGCTTTGAGGTCCCTTCTAAACCAAACCCTGCGGTGATTTTGGAATTGTTGGTGATTCCAGAACAATCAGAGCAAGCAGAGCATGAAATAATTTCTCCAAAAAAGTGTGGGAAAAAAAAAAAAATGCAGATTTCCTGGTGTGCTTTTCCTGCTTTTGTGATATATTGCAAATGTCTTCTGGTCATTATTTGCTTCAGTGTCTTTATCTGGTTTTATCTGTTCTCATTGTTCCAAGGTGCAGTCAGGGCAGTTTGTTTTGCTCTGTCCAGCTGATGGCTGAGGGTGGATCAAGTTCCAGGGCCCCTGCCCACCCCAGGCCCATTTGTGTAAGGAATTTCTGGGTGCAGGACCCTCCTTCTTTCCAGTGTGGAGGACACTGGGAGAGCCCAGCCCGGTGCTCCTCACCCCACTCCATGTCACAGGCCTGGTGCAAAGTGTCTTTGCCTCGGAATATGATTCCATAAGGCAAAACTTAGGAGGAAACCACAGGATTCAGAGGAAAACTGAGAGGATGGCTTTCGGGCATGCGGGTGAAAATCCCACCTCAAACCTGGAAACTGGAGCACACGGATGCTTCTACAGTCCTTTATGAAGCAGAGCCCTCGATGATTTTCATTCTTTCCCATTAGTCTGAAACATCCATCTCTCCACAACATGCCAGAATTAACCCCTTCCTGCAGGCAGCTCGGGATACAATCAGAAAACATAATTTGCTTGAACTCCTTGAAAATATTTATCACTTCCCAGGGGAAGAAGCCCATGGCTTCATCCCTGTTTTCCATTTCCATGGGCAGGCACCACGTGCTCCCTCTGCCTGAATGGACACGGGGCTCCGGGGATAAAAATGTCGTGTAATATGAGAGAAAGTATCAGCAAAATATTTATGTAATGAAATGTTCACGATCCCTCTGAAGGTCGGTGGCAGGGCAGGGTCCTGCCTCCTCTCACTGCAGAGTCCCAGGGAGGGACAGATGCACAGGACAGCACTGGCAGGGGTGGGAAAAGGGCCTTGATTGGGAAATCTGAGCTGCCCTTTCTAGCAAAAAATCCCTGACAAACGATCCCCAGTCATTTACAGGATCTGATCTGATCTGATCACAGCTGTCTGAATTATTTTTCAGCTCGACATGGGAATGGTTTCCCTTTGTTTTGGAGGATAAACATCCTCTGTGCTCCTCTGCCTGGCGGTGCTGCCACTCGGAAACCAGAGAGAGAGCAGGGCTGGAACCCAGGCTGGGCTGGGAACCAGATCCAGCCCCATCCCATGGAGATCCAGCCCCATTCCATGGAGATCCAGCCCCATTCCAATGGAGATCCAGCCCCATCCCATGGAGGATCCAGCCCCATTCCAATGGAGATCCAGCCCCATCCCATGGAGATCCAGCCCCATTTCCATGGAGGATTCAGCCCCATTCCATGGAGATCCAGCCCCATTCCATGGAGATCCAGCAGTGGGGAGGGGCTTCATGGACCACTCCCTTTGGGAGCTGCTGCAGTCTCAGGGGTGGCCGGGGATCGTTATGGGATTATTGCAGTTCCTCTATCAGTGATCCCACAGGCCAGGAGCCAGGGCACTCCTGCAGCAGAGGTTCCTCTCGGGTCACGTCCTGAGTGGCACCAAGAGGATGTGGAACATTCACATCCCCCCTCCACAAAGGCCCTGCCCAGGGAAGGTGCTGGGATCACCATGGAGGGAGCTGAAAAGTGAGGAGAGAGGTTTAGGGGTTGAGACTAGAGGATCTTTAAGATCCCTTCCAACTCGAACCATTCTGGGGTTTTTTTTTGTTTTTTTTTTAAGCAATTTCCATGAATGCTGGTTTGGTTTTTTTCCAGACAAGCTTTCTGGGCCCTTCCACACCAGGATCATGTTCAGCCCTCACTATTTCTTGAGGGGCAGGAGCTGAGGTTGTTCCTATCAGCTCTTCAGACGTTTTGATCCTTTTGCTGTCTGTGGAGTCACAGCCTGAGTATGATGACAGGAAAAAAAAATACAGTAACTCTGCCTCCCTTTTCCAATGCAAGCCCTTTGCCAAAGCAATAAAAAACATTAAACAATGGCCAGTCATGACATAAACCAGCCCTGGAGCTGTCTGCCAAAATTCACCTCAAGAAAGGAGGTCCAGAAATAAACAGTAACCTATAAAAAGCCCCACAGACTTAGAGAGAGTCCTCACAGTGTGTTAATTGCTTTCACATCTGGCTCTGAAATGAGGAGTGTGTAAGGCAAGGAGAGGCCACAAATAACTCACTGCAGCTGAGCACTAAAGCACATGTGGAGCATCAATCACCAGAGCCATTCACTTCTACCCAGAGACCTTAGATGCTGGGGCTCACTTTTAAATTTTGTGTTTAAACTGCCCTGAAATAATGGGGCTGATGTTAATAAACAGCACACGACTAAATGCTTTCACAGGTGGGATATTTCAAGGTAAACGTAGAGAGACTGGATTCATTTCTCCCTTCTCTCCCTCCATCAGTTATTGGAGCAGTTCTTGGGAAGGAGTCAGCCCCAGCGTGGGTGGAAGGTTTGATAATCAAGGTGGGACATACAAAGGAACAAACTGGGGGTGGCTTTTCTGCAGGACCCCAAACTGTGCCCTCGTGTGAGCTGGCCTGGCAGCTCCGACCTGCCCCGAGGCTGCTGTCAGACCCCAGGGGGGCACAGCTGTGCTGGGTGCTCTGCGCCCCCTGCTCTGGGCTCCTCTCCACACCTCTTATGGCCCAGGGGGTGCACAGAGCTGTCTGCTCCTGCTCCCACCCCTGTGGGCTGTGCAGCTGGGGGATTCTGTGGTGGGAGAGCCCCTTGGCTTGTTGGCTGCAGCTCAGGGCCCCTTCCCCACTGCCCTGGACTTTGTAGTGCCCCCCTAGGGCAGGAAGCAAAGCCCGGAGCTCCCCCAGCCCAGGAGGGATTGAGGAGGCTGCAGGGAGGCTCTCCCTGAACTCAGTGCTGTATTTCTGGCGGTTCCTGAGCACTGCTGAGAGCAGCTCCTGAGAGCAGCAGCAGTAATCGATGACGTTTTCTGAGGTCACCAGTGCTGTAATGACAGGAGTGATCCCAGGCTTAACCTTGGGGATGAGCAGAGCCTGCCCTGGGCGTCTGTGGTGTGGTGGTTGTGACTCACCACGAGGGCTCAGGGAGGGATTTGCGATGATTTATTCATGCCACATTTATTGTTTGGAAAGCTCAGTCAAATGCTGCTCTGGTTAGACCGAATAATTCAGCTGCCAGCCTACTTTTGGTCTACTTTTGCTTTACTTTTGATCTCTTTATTGCTTTCTCTCTAAGAGCCTCATGTTCGGAGGTGAAAATAGAGAACCATGGAATGGTTTGGGTTGGGAGGAAACCTAAAGCCCATCTCATCCCACCCCGTGCCATGGGCAGGGACACCTTCCACTGTCCCCGTTTGCTCCAAGCTCCCTTCCAACCCAGCCCACCCTGGCACTCTGTGGTTCTGTGGATGAACAGTTGATCCCTTTCAGGCAGGTGCAGCATTCATGGGAGGCAGAGGAATACCCAAACGTGAGCAGCGCTGTGGCTGGGCCGCTCTGGGTACGTGCAGCTCACAGGGGTGTGGGAAGGATCTGGATCTGGATATTTTCAGCAGGACAGCTTCTGAGCGCCTGTAATGCTGTATTAATAGACAGCAGAATGCAGAGCTGTGACACAAAGATTGGCAGCGGATTTTGTACTCAGGTATCTAAATGTGTCCCTTGAAATTCTGGTTTGGCTGGCCGGGGCTGCCGTGCTGAGAACTGGCACCTCTGCTCCCCATCAGCTCCCCGGCTTCAGCCTGCTCTTGTTCCTCTATTCTGGGCTGAACTGGTCGAGGCTTCAGCACAAGCTGTGTCCTCACGTGTCCACCCAAACTGGACACGCCCCAGCACAACCGGGTGGGGACAGTTTGTCATTTCAGTGATGTTGCAGCTGTTGGGGTTGTGGTCAGTGTTAAGGAACCAGGTTTAATTACTGGAATAAATGGTGGTGGTGTGAACAGCCTGTTTCCTTTGCTGGGGTACTCGGAGATCTGGGATTTTGGGATCACAGACTGTGCACTTGGCAGCTACGTGAGAGTCACTTGTGCTGTTTGACTGTGTTACCTGTGCCAATACTTCTCATTCTGGCAGCTTTTAAAGACGTGTGAGAGGAGATCTAGGTTGGATTTCAGGAAAAGGTTCTTCCCCCAGAGGGTGCAGGCACTGCCCAGGCTCCCCAGGGAATGGGCACAGAGCTCCAGGAGCCTTGGACAGCACTGCCAGGGGTGCCCAGGGTGGGATTGTTTGGGGTCTGTGCAGGGCCGGGGGTCAATGATCCTTGTGGGTCCCTTCCAGGTGGGAACATCCTGTGATGGTGCTGGACCAAAGCCTGGCCCGCTGTGGTGTCCCCACTGCCCCTCTGCCCGTGGTGCTGCCCGGGCCTCACAGAGCACCCCTGGGCCACAGACAACGTTATCGACTCTTTATTGCCTAATTTAGCAAATCCTTCAGAAGCCCTGGGGTTGCTCCCACAATTAGCGGTGTCCCTGGCCGGGCAGTGATTCATGTGAACAGAATTAGCCACGGGCAGGGCGTGAGAGCCCAGCTGGAGCTGGGCTGCTCCCAGGGTGGGTGAGTGTCCTGCTGGAGACAGAGCTCGGCAGGCTTCAGCTGCCATTAATTATCTGCTTTGGCTGTAGAAAACCCGACTGATGTGCTGAATGTTTTGTTCCAGGTCGATGAAGCCGCTGATTCTTCCCCCGAAGGCTGGAGCAGGACGTGTGTTTGAGGGGAAATGGAGATGTGCTGGACTTGGTGTACACGCAGCACTTTGGGTTCTGTTTTCTGCCGCTCTTTGGCAGAGGCAGAGCTGCCCCAGGGAGCCCAGCCCAGAGCGGGGGCCGGGGGGCACCAGGGCCTGGGAACCCCTCGGTGCTGTCCCAGTGTGCAGCTGCAGGAGTTGGGAGGATGAAGAGAAACTGAGGTGGCTGTGAGAGGGCAGAAACACCAGCCTGGGAGCTCCATGAGCCCTGGGCACAGCTGGGAAATGAAGGAAAATGAAAATATCACTCTGGATAAAGTGGGACATGGAAGCTGCCACAGCAGAGCTGGGTGGTGTTCCCAGACACTGGGGAGAGACCCCCTTGGCTGAGCTGGGGTGTCTGGGCTCACCCCCAACATCCCTCCCCAGCTCTCCTGTCGGCCTGTTCCCAGGCTAAAGCCAGAGAGGACCAGGAAAGCATTCCCAGAATATTCCCAGTGTCACGAGGTGACTGCTGCTTGTCACCCAGTGCTGGGAGGGGCCCAGAGGACACCTCACCCCTGTGCTGAGGCACCCACCCACCCACCCACTCACCCAGTGAGGCCCTGGCTGGCCCAGGGGCACCAGGGAGGACACTGAGTTGCCCAGTGTGACTCTGGTTTCCCAGAAGTGGCTCTGGGAGGCACAAGAACTGTACTGGGTTGCCCAGGGATGGGATCAAGTTGCCCAGGGGTGGCACTGGGATACAGAGTCTGCACTGAACTCCTGGCTGGGATGCTTTGGGTTGGAGAGGACCTTCAAGCCCTGCCATGGACAGGGACACCTCCCACCTGCCCAGGGTTCTCAGAGCCCTGGCCAGCCCTGGACACTGGGCTGCCACTGGGTTGGCCATTGAGGGCACTGAACTCATAGGACCATAAAATATCCCAGGCTGGAAGGGACCCATAAGGACCCTGCTCCTTGCAGGACATCCTTCACCAAAATCAGGTGGCCACAGACATTATCCAGCCACTCAAGAGCTGGCCTTGGCTGCCCAGGGGCTGTGCAAATTTGCCCAGCAGGGCAGGAGTTCAGGGCAGGAACTGGGATGCCCTGAGAGGTGTTTACTGGCCCCAGGTTGCCCAGCAAGCAGCCTGTGTTGCCCAACAGCCATTGCTGTGGCCTTTACAGGGTGGGTCAATGGCCAAGACGGGTCACAGAGCCCAGCCAGTGTCACAGACCCCTCCGGAACACGGTCCCTGGCCACAGAACCCCCGGCCATAGCAACGGGGCCCTGCAGAGCCAGGCAGGGCCAGCACCACCACAGCACCCAGAGATGAGCAGCAGCACCCCTGGGCACCCCCAGCCCTGAGCTCGCCCCACGAGCAGCCAGGGGGGAGCTGTGCTCACCAGGAGGGAGCAGCAGCACAGCCGGTATTGTCCCCAGCCTCAAACCCCCTCCAGCCCCCAGACATTCCCAGCTGGGTGGGCAGCAGCTGCCAGCTGTGCCCGTGCCCAGGGCTGCTGGAAGCTCTCGTTCTGGTGTGGATTATCCCAAGGGGCATGCAAGGGCTTTTATTTCAGCTGGAACTACGTGGAAAAAAGTAATCCAGCCTGTTCCCGAAGTTTTTTTGTCTCTTAAACACTTGTCTGTCTGTGTCTAAAGGGTTATTTGCAGGGTGGGAGCCAGGGAAGGCATCCCCCACTCTCCAAATGCTGCTCCCCAGGTGAATGAGTGGCATGGAGACAGGGAATGGCAGTGGCCTCTCCCTGGCAGGGGCAAAAGGGCTGGAACGACTGATTCATGGGAACACGCAGGGCCTTTGCTGGGGCTGAGCACAGACATCTCATCTTTGGTTCTGCCAACGTGACTCTGAGCCAGTCACGCCTGTGAAAGCTTTTGTGCTGAATTTGGGGGTGGGAGTTTCCCACTGCCCATCCCAAAGCCTTTGGCCAGGCTGGATCCTGGGATGAGACTCGCTGGCCTGGGTTGGAAGGGACCATCTCTGCCATGGCAGGGACACATTCCACTGTCCCAGGCTGCTCCAAGCCCCATTTCCAAGCTGCCTTGGGCACTGCCAGGGATCCAGGGGCAGCCCCAGCTGCTCTGGGCACCCTGTGCCAGGGCCTGCCCACCCTCCCAGGGGAGGTCATTAGATTGACAGAGAAAATTAAGGAATAATAGAAAATAAGGGACTAAGGAACAAGGAAAATAAAGATATAAGAGCTGTTTTCCTCCTGAGCAGCCATGATTTGTTTCTCTCCTCGTTTCAAGACCTGACACAAGATATCAACAGCAAAGTTGGTGTCAAATCCCTCCCTATACAAAGACTTGTGATGCTGTCAGAGGGGATTCAGACCCAGGAGATTCAAGGGCTGTGTGGGTGCCCTGGACAGGACTGCTCCCAGCACAAGCTGGGGGTTGTTGTGAGAGGCACCACAAGGGCAGCAACTTTCTGAGCGAGGTTTTCCTCTGCCCCCTTTGTGCAGGACCCGCACGAGCAGCATTCCAGGATGGAACTCTACGGCTACCCCTTAAAAGCCAAGTTCAACCAGCCACGGCCACCACCTCCCAAGGTCCTGCCAGCCACCAGCACCATGGCTGGCAACTGCTACAAGAGCCGCATGCCCTATCACCCCGAGAGCTTCAGCATGCCCTGGATGCCCAACTCCTACTACAAAGCAGCTGCCCTCAACCCCACCTTGTCTCCCCTCACCGAGAGCTTCCCGGGGCTCCCCGCCACCAAGATGGTTCCTTTCATTTCTGAGAGGCCTAACGGGGCCTTCAGCCGGCACACGCTGGACGACTGGCACAGGTCCAACATGACCAACTACAAGGAGTCGGAGACCACCCGGCACAACGCGGAGCGCCTGCGCGCCGACCTGAACCGCGCCATCAAGGACGTGTACCAGCAGGGCAAGAGGAGCCAGGGGGAGAGCACCCAGAACCTGGGGGAGCGCGTCAATGACATTGAGTACTGGAAGTCTGAGCTCTGCATCGAGCTGGATGCCATGATCAGAGAGACCAACTCCCTGGCAGACATGCAGAAACGGCTGGAGAGAGCCCTGGCCGACACCGAGGGCCCCTTCCAGGTAGGGACCCTGCAGCCCCCAGCCCAAACATCTGCAGCCACTCAGACTCTCGTAAAGTTTGTCCTGGCTCTGTAAGGTTGGAAAGTTTTTGTGAAGAGCCCATTAGTTGAGTCGGCGATAAACAAATTCCCTGCATCTGCTGCATCCTCCTCCAGCACACGCTGAGCACATCACAGCACTGTTTGTTTAACCAAGTATTTCTATATCCAAAAGCCTGCCTTGGGACACAAAAGCCCATGTCTGACTCTGGGGCTCTGGAGAGGCCAGCACCAAGCCTGACATGGTGTCCTGCATTCAGCTGTGGTGGTGTGGGGACACGTGGCCTCCCTCCCTTTGATTCCACGCTGATGTTCCCTCACTGCTGTTGTCAGCTAACCCAGCTGCCTCGGGCAGCTTTTTCTGGGCTGCCATCCTGTACCCACCTGTATTTCCTTCTCCTGCGCTCCCTGACATGGGCACTGTCCCTGCAGGGAGCCCTGTCCCTGCAGCCAGCGCTGATGTCACCACATGTCCCCACCAGGTCGCTCACAAATGTTTGCTCAACCGGGAGAAGAGGATGGGCATTGACCTGGTCAGTGACGATGTGGAGAAACAGCTCATAGAGGTGAGTCTGGCAACACACCTCTGAGGCAGAGTTATTTTTACCTGAGCTCCCCTGAACAAGTTTGGCAGCCCTGTTCCCTCGCCAGCTCTTCGGCGCTGCTGAGGTGCTGAATTCTTCCACCCCCCAAATCTGCTGGGGCAGGGGCTGCTGTTCCCAGACAGCAGCATGGCCATGGGAGCGGGAGGAGGAGCTGGAAATGAGCCGGGTTTTGTGGCACATCAGGGTCCTCTGAGCCTCTGTGAGGAGCCTGTGAGATGGTCCTGATTTCAGAGTCCTGCCTGCACAGATCTCTCATTGTTTATGTGATCTGTCTCTATATCTGTGGCACATTCTGTATATCACACACACACACAGATGGAGAGGGCAAGGTGTGCCTGATGGCTTGTCTGCTTTCCCAGATAGGTTAGTTGGGCTAATAAAAGATATTAATTACACTTCCCCCAGCTCTGCTTTGCTCAGGGCAGCTCAGACAGCAGGACTGTCACGGTGTGCTCAGGCAACAGATTTGATAGAAATCATAAAAACCTGCACTCCTTCCTGCCTTCATCTAGGCTGCTTTAAATCATGAATTAAAAAAAACACAGTACAGCAAATGGGATCCTAATGCAGGGGACAGTGAAATATAATCACTGCAAAAGCCTCACAAAACTGGGAAGGAAATTGCAGGCCCTGGGCCTGTGAAAACACTGCTCTCTTAGAAGATTTTTTGTTATGAGTCAGGCCCTGAAAAATTAAAATATTAGCTTAAAGGTCATGAGGGTTTAGGAAAATTATCAGAGCTGGTATCTCCATAATGCCATTTGCGTTTTTAATGTTTGGGATGCATTTAGGCTGTGCTTTCAGCTGGCTCCTGCAGACAGGAGGGATTGAACATCCCTGGGTTTGGAGCACCGATCACTCTGGAAACCTTCATGGGTGCAATGGGCTTGTGCTGCAGTCAAGAGAGCTGAGAGCAGCAGGGGGCTGAACCCTGCCTAGAACTGACTGGGGGTTTACACCAAAGTCCTCTTGTACCATATGGATGGGATTTATGTGGGGAGGAAAATGCCCTGGGACTGGGACTGGGACTGGGGGTGTGCCTGGCACTGCTGGCCCAGGGCACTGCTGGCCCATTCAGGTCAGGATCCAGCCCTGTCTCCTTGCAATGGAGAGCAGCCCTGGCCATTGATGTCAAAATGAAAAAACTTGGAGCCCACCCTGAAAGAGATTTCAGAGGCCCTGGCTGTGGCCACAGCCCCCTCCTGTCTCTGGCTGTGGCCGTGACCACAGCTCCCTCCTGTCCCCTCCTGTCCCCTCCTGTCCCCTCCCGGTCCCTGTCCCTGGCTGAGCTGCACAGATGGGTGCCCTGGGGCTGGGGTCCCTGCCTGCACCCCGTGTTTGCTCTGGGGAAGGGGAAATTCCTGCTGTGTGTTAGGCTGGGGAGGCTGAGGGAAAAGGAGTCCCGAGGATGTCTGAGCACCGATGCTGATGGGTTTGCTCTGCCTTTGCCCAGGAAATCAAGATCATCAGGTCCTGCCGGGAGAGGTTACAGCAGTGCCTGGATACAGTGAACGCCCAGCTCATGTAAGGAGGGCTGCAGGGCTGATAAGCATTTGCAGCTGTGCTGTGCCCCGCAACAGAGCGCTCCCTGTGGGTTAGAACCCTGCAGGCTCTGGGGGAGGCAGGCAGGGATGCTCCATGAGCACCCAGGGGCTGAGAGGTGGGCAGAAAACCACCCCACATCTCCATCCCACACCTCCATCCCACACCTCCACCCCACACCTCCACCCCACACCTCCATCCCACACCTCCATCCCACACCTCCACCCCACACCTCCACCCCACACCTCCACCCCACACCTCCATCCCACACTTCATCCCACACCTCCACCCCACACCTCCATCCACACCTCCACCCCACACCTCCACCCCACACCTCCATCCCACACCTCCATCCTGCCTGAGGCTGCTGTTGATGTGTGCCAGGTGCAACAAGGAGGCCCGGCAGGAGCTGGAGAAGGACCTGGCTGACAAGCAGCTGGGCCACCACATCGACAGCAAGTGCTACCAGATGAAGAACACCTCCAGAGGCCTCCACTTCTTCAAGGGCGTGGAGAGGATCGATGCCACGTGAGCACAGGGGCCTGGCTGGCACAGAGCCTGGCTGGCAGGGAGCTGGCATTTCCCAGCCCTCTCTGAAGCACATCCACCCCTCCTGGAGACTCCCACCTCCCAGGGGTTGTTTCCCTCTGGGCTCTCCGGAGGGAGGAGAACCCTCTGCTTTTAGCTGGTACATAATATTCGGTGGTGAAAGCAAGCCCCACCTAATTAAACATTAGATCAGGGCTCAGAGCTCAGCCTGCAAATGAATTCAGCCCAGCACCTCTGCACAGCTCATTAAGTTCATGCATATTTTCAAAGATGTCTTGGTGCTTGCCCAAGTGCTCCTCACTGATGGAAAGTCTGGGGGTTCACCCCTCTATGGAGAAGGCCTGGCAGGGAGCTGAAATGACCCAGAAAATCAAGAAATGAGAGTGTGGTCCTGGGACAGGGTTCAGCTGCTTTTGGGTGCCAGGAATTCAGCTTTGGCTCTGCAGTAATAAATGAACAGTGACCTAACCCAGCACACAGAGAGATGCCCAAGTGGCAAAGGGCTGAGAGAATAAAGCTGCTCACACAAACCCATGAAGTTTATGGAGAGGCACAGATTGAGACAATTTTTCTCATAGTTTGAATAATTATTCACAGTAGGGCTCAGACGTATTTAGACAGGCAAATGGGTTGCAAAGGATTGAGGCTGAAATTCAGAGGGGAGGGTAAAATGTGCCGAGAATCAGCAGGTTTTAAATGGAGCTTATGTGGTGTTTAAGTCTTTTGTTGACTTTGTTCTGGACTACTGCACAGGCAGGAACTTCATCCCAAATGCACAGACAGGGAATGGAGTGGTATCCAAAGCTCATTTGGTGTAGTGGGAGACTGAGATGGGCTATGAGCAAAAGGAATTGACTCAGTTGTGACCTGCGTGTCCTTGTGAGACTGGGAATTCCTTGGCACTCAATGCCTCAAAACTGTAAATAGGAGATCCAGTTGGAATCTGTTTTTTGTGGGAGAACCCTTTGTTTGTCTGAGCTTTCCCAAGTTGTCTCGGTGAGCATGCCCTCACTCCATAAACACCACCAAGCCAAAACAGGGTCCAGAGGTTTCACATCCATGTGATTGTTGTATGTTCCTGTGCAGCAGCGAGCACAGCCCGGCTCATAGCTCAGCTTTGCCAAGGGCTGTGCTGTCCCCCCGCAGGGTCTCGGTGCCGGAGACATGGGCCAGGTTCACGGACAACAACATCTTCCGCTCGCAGAGCGCGCGCGCCGCCTCGGCCAAGCTGCGCGCCAGCACCGAGAGCCTGCTGATGGGCACGGCCGACGAGATGTGGCGCCAGTTCAGCAAGGTCAACGACGCCTTCACCAGCCGCATCACCGAGATCGCCAACGCCAAGAGCAAGATCCAGACACACCTGGCCAAGGTACCCGCCCCGCCCTCGCTGCCGCCAGCACGGGATCACAGGAGTCACAGAATTCACATCATCACAGGATTCACAGAATCACAGAATCACACAAAACCACAGAATCGCAGAATTCACAGAACCACAGAATTCACAGAATGACAAAATTCACATCATCACAGAATTCACAGAATTCACACAGAGTTCACAGAATTCACAGAGTTCAGAAAATCACAGAATTTACAGAATTCACAAAATCACAGAATTCACACAATCACAGAATCACAGAGAAACACAGAGAATCACAGAATCACAAGGTTGGAAGAGATCTCCAAGACCATCGAGTCAAACCCAGGCCTAACACCTCAACTAAACCACAGAATGCCACATCCAGTTCCTTTTTTAAACACATCCATGGATGGTGACTCTACCGCCTCCCTGGGCAGATCATTCCAGTACTTTAATATTCTTTCTGCAAAGAACTTTTTTTGCTAATATCTAACCTATATTTCCCTTGGTGCAGCTTGAGCCTGTGTCCTCTCCTTCTGTCAGTTGCTATCTGGAGAAAGAGACCAACACCCAGCTGAGCACAGCCAGCTTTTAGGAAGTTGTAGAGAGTGATGAGGTCACCCCTGAGTGTCCTCCGAAGGGATGGCCACTTGTCTGTGGGCTCTCTGCCCTGCTCTGCTGGGCACAGGGGGGAGATCAGTGGTGGGAACTGGCTCAGACTAATGGAACTCATTGGAATCTTCCTGGGAACGGTTTGGACTGGCTAAGTTTGCAGCACTAGGGGCTGATGCCACATCCTTAAATGAGGAGCAATTAAAACCTTTCCCTGTATTAGCTGATGGATGATCTATTTGTGCAAGCAGCAGTTTTGGGAAGCTGGTAATTCAACAGATCCATCACCACTGCTAAACCTCCTCTGCTCCTAACTCTCCTCTGATGTGGCAAGAAGGGCAAAGAGATTTTCCCTGAAAACTCTGCTGGATCTGTGCCTTGATGAGGCAGAGCCAGTGGCCTGAGCCCAGGGGCTATTTATTGAACTCGGGTTTTTCTCTGCACCAGCAGGAGAAAAGGGAATGATGTCATTGATCACTTGAGAAGCCATTTTTTCATTGACAATGGCGTTCGTTTCACCCCAGACACGGCAGGAAATCTTCCAGATCGAGACGAAGATCCAAGTCATCCAGAAGACCATAAGGGACAAAGAGGCCCAGCTGAAGGTGGCCCAGACCCGGCTGGACGAGCGCACGAGGAGACCCAACGTGGAGCTGTGCCGGGACGCTGCCCAGCTCCGGTGAGGACGGGCTCGGGGCTCGCTCAGGAGCATCTCTGCAGGACACAATGGCTTTTGTCCCCCCAGATATTCCTTTCACGAGGGCCCTGGTGGAACCTGAAGCACTGAGCAGGTGTCCCAGCCCTTGCCCTGGCAGAGGCTGGGCACCATGGCTGGGTCCAGCCTGATGCCACCCCATGAGGGGCTGGAATTTTCCCACCTGGGCAAACCTCATCTTCTCTCCTGCCTCATCCAGGTGGCTGCATCTGCTCAGTTTTGAGGGATGAGCCTCTTACTCTGCCTGCTGTGGCCCTCCAGCACCCTAAGGGGGCTTAGAAAAATGAGAGAGAGTGACAGGGCAAGGGGTAGTGGCTTTAAACTCAGAGATGGAAGGCAGATGGGATATTGGGCAGGAATTGGTCTCTGTGAGGGGGGAGCTCCTGGCACAGCTGTGGCTGCCCCTGGATCCCTGGCAGTGCCCAAGGCCAGGCTGGACACTGGGGCTTGGAGCAGCCTGGGACAGTGGGAGGTGTCCCTCCCATGGCAGGGGTGGCACTGGATGGGTTTTGGGGACCTTTCCAACCCAAGCCACTCGGGGATTCTGGTTCATAAGTCCATGAGTCTACTCTCTGACAGGCTGAGATTGAGAGAGCTGAGCCCCTTCCCTTTGGGTACCTCCAAGGAAGGGTGCATGTGTGGAGCTGGCTTCCCCTTGCTGGGCACACTGGGAATCCTTTCAAAGACTTGGGGATTGTGCCCCAGGGAGTGCCCAGGGAGGCACCCAGAGCTCACAGCTCCTCCTGGGAACCCTCTGAGCACAGTTCCCTTTTCAAAGTGATTTAAACCCAACCCCATAATTGGTTCAGCATCACTTATTTCACATTCCCCTTTAGCCTCTCCCAGTGGCCTGTCCTGCTGTGTGTGTCTCCTGTGCAGGATCCCTGCACGGGGAGATCCAGGAGGGTGAACCTACAAAGCCACAAAGCCAAACACAAATGGGAAACATCCCTGGTGGCACAAGCTGCTCTGGCAGACGTGGCTGAACATCTCCAGAGCTTTGGAACAAGCTTCTCACTCCTCCTCATGGAGGTTGGGAGGAGCTCTGCCCTCGGCTCTCCCACAGTAGGGCATGGGGATTGGAGTCACCCCGAGTGTACTGCTGGGGGAAATGCTGAGCCCAGAGGGCCCATCTGGGTGGGCACCACCTCCGTGGGGGGGCTCTGATGCGGTCTCGCTGTTTTCCAGGCTGGTCCAAGAGGTGAACGAGATCAACGAGACGCTGCGGAACCTGCACCAGTGCCTGCGCGCCTCCGAGGACATGCTGCAGATGCTGGTGCGCTCCAAGGGCGTCCTGGAGCACGACCTGGTGGTCAAGAACAACTCCCTGTTCATCGACCAGGAGCGCTGCATGGGGATGCGCAAGAGCTACCCCAGCACCGTGCAGATCCTGGGCTATGTCTCTGCAGGGCTCACCTGAGCGCCCATGGCCCCACTTTCCCTCTGCTTATTTACAAATATATTGTTGCAATTTCACACACTTCTTACGATTTCATTTCCTGGTGGAAACTCCGGATAGAAGTTAAATGAGCATTTTGTTTGTTGGGTTTCCAGGATGCTTCTTTTCCTTTTGTGTTTTCTCTTTCACTGCGTGCCAGGAAGGAGCTGAAAATATCCTGTATGTCACCAAATCCACCCACGGGGATCCATCCCTGCCCTCCCAGTCTGTGTTTTCAGGAGAAAAACTGTCGCATCTTCCTCCTTTTGAGCGTGTGTGATGTGGAAGAGGCACAAGGGGAAGTAAAGCCACTTGTCAGAATAATGAGCTGCTGACATCCAGGATGGATTTTTAATGGTGCAGCAGAAGAAACACAAACTGTCCCGGAAAGAGTTGCAGTTTGTGCTGTTCCTAAAATAGAAAAATGTGCATTTTAAGCTGATTTCTAACGATAATTATTTTGCTTTTGAAAAATGTCAAGCGCCATCAAAAATGCCAGTGGTGAGGTTTTAAAAAGAGGAAGTGGATTCAACTTGGAGAAAGTTCATTGAAGAAAATGCTGTGGGTTTGATTTTGGGTTCCTAATTTAACCTCTCACGTGTAGTTTGTTGGTGGGAGCACCGAAGCACTTTGAAGATGAAGAGGTGAATTGGTGTTTAAGCCCCTCTGGCTGCACGGAGCCTTCTCTCCTGCTGTAAATCCGACTGATTTTACCAAGGACTGGAATTTTCAGAGGGATAAGTCTTCAATCAATCTGAAGGTGAATGTGAAAGTCACTTTGCAGTTTCCCTCCTTAGACTGTCGCATCTCTTGAGTCTTTTAACCTCAGCGGTTGAGCTCAGCCTAAAGCCTGCAGGGAGCAGAATCTCAGCGGGGCAGAGGCCGAGTCCCTCCCTGGGGAATGCAGGGCAGGGACCACCAGCCCCAGGCCCGCAGGAGTGGGAGCTCTTTCCTTGTCTCCCATGCCCAGACGACTCCTCCTCACCCCACAGCCCCTGTGCCCTCCCCACCCTCCCCAACCCCAGCAGGATCTCCCTCCCAGCACCAGCCCTAAACAGGAAGCAATTGTCTTTCTAACCATTTTTTTTTTTTTTTTTTTTTTTTTTTTTTTTTTTTTTTTTTTTTTTTTTTTTTCTTTACTAGCACTTTTGTCAAGACTAAAAATAGATTTCCTCTGCTTTGTGTGTGTGTCTTGGGGCCGGAGTCTGCCAGAGGTAGCAGCCACCCTTTGCAAAGGGAAGAGACAATTGAGCAGGAGAAACTGCCCAGCTGATCCCACCTTCCCTTTCTCCACTTCTCTGCCCCTCAAAGGAGCCACTGGCACAGCTGAACTCACCTCCCGTTTTGTCAGCACCCTCAGCAGGCCTCAGGCTGCTCTGTGCTCCTCTCTGCCTGCGCTCCCTCCCCAGCCCCTGGTGATTTTGGCTGCTCCGCTTGTCTGCAGACCCACTGCAGATGTTCTCAGGCAGAGCTCCCAGGCTTCGGGCCCTGGCAGTTTGTCCCCAGCTGAGTGTGGGGCAGCAGAGGCACCCACAGCCTTTTCCTGGAAGGATCCAGCCCTGGAGCACCCGGAGCCAAGTCCTGGCACCAGCGACGGCTTTGTCTTCCTTTCACTTCCACCTTTGCTTTTGAGTCATGTCAAAAATATCTGGGCTCTGTTTTACAGCGAGGGCACACACACCAGGATCAGTCTGCACTTTTCTCCAGTTTTTTTCAGAGCTCCCCAAACACTGATCTTTCCCCCTGGCCCAGCTCCGTTAGGGCTCTGTCCTGACTGCCAGCACTAACGTGGTGCTGCAATTACCCAGCTCCGTTTTCTCTCGCTGTCCTGGCCTCTCCGTGCTCCTTTCCACAGCACTGCCAAAGAGTTTCTTTCCTCTCTTTGAGCCATGACCAGAGGAATTTCAGCTTCAGCTCCTCTCATTTCTTTCACAAATACTTTCCACTTTCCTGCAGCAATTTCCCAGACATCAGAGAATTCCCAGCTCCCTCTGGGGTTTCATTCTCTCCACACCAGTTTTCCATAAGTTGACAGTACTGATGTTACTCCTGATGTCCCCCAGTCCCCCCCGGACACTTTGATCAGGGCGTCCTACGTGTGTTCCAGTGTGAGCCTTCCTCCCTGAGGGGAGCCTGTCCTGCCACAGGCTCCTGTCAAATGGGGCTCCAGGGAGGGCTCTGGGTGCAGTTCCAGGGAACGCGTGGCTCCTGGCTGCCTCTCCTGCACAGGGAGGGATTTGCTTTCCATGACAGAGCTGCTGCTGAGTGAAGCTGCTCCGTTTAGTCCCTGCA
The DNA here is from genome assembly GCF_965231275.1 of Zosterops lateralis. NCBI lineage: Eukaryota > Metazoa > Chordata > Aves > Passeriformes > Zosteropidae > Zosterops > Zosterops lateralis. The sequence continues at coordinate 561,109 of NC_139778.1, read as the reverse complement.
GGGCTGGCCTTGGGATTTGAGCAGCCTTTGATGTCCTCCAGGAGACGAAAGAACAGCCCTGCCTCCTCCTGCTGATGGCTGAGATGCCTTTGCTGCCGTGCCATTAAATGATTTCCTTTCAGAGATCACTTCTAAATCACAGGCCAGGCCCATCATCTGCCTTTCTGCACTGAGGGGATGGCTCCTTTCCCCACGAGTGTCTGCCTTTATTGCTCTTTATTGCTGGCTTATTGCTGCTCCTATCAGCCAAGTCGCTGAGAAAGTTTCTCTGTGGAAATTCCTTTGCAACTCAGGGCCGTATTCCCACCCTTCTGCATCATTCCATTTGCATCACTGTCGCAGAGCTGGGTGTGTAAATCAATTGTTTACTGACTGGAGGGAAGATAATAAATTAATAAAGCCAGGACGCCGTTGCTTTGTGCCAGAACAGGATCCAGGTGAACACTCCACGCAGGGCTGGCAGGAAACTTCGCAGAAAGGAGGTTTTGTTGTTTAACAAAACAAACATCATTGAATATCCTAGAAGGGTCTGATACGAATTTGGGTGAAAACAAAGCCTGCCAAAACCAATGCTAACACTGTGTTGCATAACTAGTGCAGGTTACTGTGCTCAGGGGAGAGAGAATTCCCCAAACAGCACCAGCAGTCAGAAAAAAAAACCACCAACCCTAAACTCATTGATATTATGGAAAAAAAAAAAAAAAAAAAAAAAAAAAAAAAAAAAAAAAAAAAAAAAAAAGGGACAAAACTTTGGCAAAATGCTAAAGGAAAGTTTGGGCAGTGTGGGATCACAGAAATGCTTGTGCTGGCTCAGAGCAAAGTGCAGCCCCTGGTGCAGCCTCTGCCAGAGCCAACAGGAGAGGCTGAGATAAAGGCACCACAAGGCAGCAAGAACTCTGTGACATTCTCTCAGTCCACTTTCCCAGCTTCCAGCAATTAGTAAAGCAAGGACTTCCTGAGCTGATGGGGCTGTCCCCGGGTTTAATATCCCCCGATGGATTTGTTTCACATGCTCTTGGTCGAGTTGCTCTCAAAGCTCTGCAGCATCCGCTGTGTCCCCCAGTGGGGACCCCAGGGCTCGGAGCATCCCCAGCACCCTCAGGGCAGCAGTGGCCGCTCTGGGGACCCTGGTGGGGATGGAAGAGCGGCCACACCTGGCACCGCTGAGCCAAAATTGTATAAAACCCAACAGTTTGTGCAAAAGTGTATTTTACCCAAAAAAATTTTGGGTAAAAGCGTGGCCCGAAGGCGGTTTGGAGCCGTGTCCTCTGCAGGGTCTGTCCTGTGCTGGCAGAACCAGCCCCTTAGAAAGTGCCTGAGGATGGTCACAGTCCCACCTGGGGAGCTCAGTGGATTTTTTGCAGGTTTTGGGGTCAGCGGGTAAATTTTGGTTTCCTTGAAGTCAGTGGGGTTTTCTCCAGTGATTTCAGCCTGGCTCCATCAGAGCTGACAACTCGCTTGGAGTGGAAAGCAAAAAGTTGGATGAAGTTGATTTGAGGGCGCGAATGCAGACAGGACTAAAGTATTTTATAAATTCTTTTTGAATCGGTAGAAAACAAATCAGAAAAAAAATAAGTCAATGCCTTCAAGATACATTAGATTTTTGTTATTGAAGTTGGCTGAATATAAAGTCTCCCTTGATTTTTTTTTTTCTGGTTGATATATTTTTTTCCAATACCCATTTCACCAGTGTATATGTATTTATATATTTACACATATATATATATATATACACATCTGCATTTGTGTTCTTTGAGGAAGCACCACAGACCCTGCACAAAGTGCACTCAAACCATACATTGCTCTCCTTTTCCCAGTGGCAAATTATTAGGAGTTATTAGGAGGATTTGGAGAGAATTATACCAAGGACGAGGTGAGATATCTCAGAAAAGGCCCTTTCCCCAGGACATTTGTCCCAGGCGTTTATTCTTCGAGTTTCCAGGGGGGAAAGAGGGCGAGCAAAGGAAGGGGAGACAATTTACAACCTCCCAGCTCAGAGGAGAGACAGCTGGACCACAGCCAGGGGGGTCAGAGAAGGAAGGAAGGGTCACTCTAAGTGGTCAGGGAGTCCAGGGGGTCAGGAGGGAGAAATCATTTCCCTGGAGAATTACAACAAGGAGGGTCAGCAGAGCCCTCGGGGGGTGAGGAGGGTCACAGCAGAGCCCTCGGGGCAGTGAGGATGGTCACAGCAGAGCCCTCGGGGCAGTGAGGAGGGTCAGCAGAGCCCGCGGGGGGTGAGGATGGCCAGCAGAGCCCTGGGGGAGTGAGGAGGGTCACAGCAGAGCCCTCGGGAGTGAGGAGGGTCAGCAGAGCCCTCGGGGCAGTGAGGAGGGTCAGCAGAGCCCTGGGGGAGTGAGGAGGGCTCAGTGACCCGGCCCGCAGGGGCAGGAGAAGCCCCGGCAGCTCTATCAGCCGGCGATATTCTGATGGTGGCACAGGTATTTCAGCCCTCTGGATGGCACTGACAGGCGCCACGGGCTGCAGAAGAGGAACTGGCGGGATTTTTTGGAGGGGAAGAGAAATGGCATCCTTGGGAATCTCCTCTCTCCCCCGAACCCGCCCTGCTCTCAGCTCCGCTCCCCTCGCTGGGGGATCCTGGGACCCCTCCCCTGAGTGTGAGCAGCCCCCGCTGCAGGAACACCCGTCTGTTTGCCGGGGGAGAGGAGCCCAGCACGCTTCCCCCGCTCCCTTCTCCCGGGATTTCCAGTCCCGGGGGCCGAATTCCCTCCCTTGTGCAGCAGCGCGGGCGGCTCTGGGGAGATGGTGGGGATGGTGTCAGTGCTCAGGACTGTGCGGGGCTCCTGCGGGATTATCTGGGAGCTGGAGCGGGGGGTTGTTTGGACAGACTGACTGTGCTTGAGGAATAAGCGAGGGCGGCAGCGCGGCCCCCCCTTCCTTCCCGAGCCCCTGAGCCACGGAATCCCAGAATGGGCTGGGCTGGGAGGGACCTCTGAGCCCACCCAGTGCCACCCCTGCCATGTGGGGACATTCCCACTGTCCCAGGGACACCTCCCACTGTCCCAGGCTGCTCCAAGCCCCAGTGCCCATCCCAGGGATCCAGGGGCAGCCCCAGCTGCTCTGGGCACCCTGTGCCAGGCCCTGCCCACCCTGCCAGGGAACAATTCCTGCCCAATCTCCCATCCAGCCCTGCCCAAAGCCATTCCCTGTGTCCTGCCCCTCCATCCGTTGTCCCCAGTCCCTCTCCAGCCCTCCTGGAGCCCCTTAAGGGGCTCTGAGCTCTCCCCGGAGCCTCCTCCAGGCAGAGCAGCCCGAACTCTCCGTGTCCTCCAGAGCTGCGGAAAATCGTTCCCTTCGTTTAGTGAAAAGTTGCTCAGCTCTGCCTAACTCGGGTCTCAAGTGCCAAAAAAGAGACCCCAAGAGCTCGTGTCTCTTCCACCAGAGCTCAGCCAGATGCTCGTTCCCCACACCCCGCACCAGGGTCCTGCTGGGGGCTGCACAGACGGCCCGGGCCGGGGTGAGGGACCCCGATGGGGAGAGCTCTGACCCCTCCGGGTCCAGGTCCCGGGATGGGAAGGGCTCCGGGAGCGGGTCCCGGGAAGGGAACGGCTCCGGGTCCAGGTCCCGGGATGGGAAGGGCTCCGGGAGCGGGTCCCGGGAAGGGAAGGGCCCCGGGAGCGGGTCCGGCCGTGTCCCGGGGGAAGGCGGCGGGGCCAGGGCCGGGCGCTGCCCCGTTTATAGGAGGGCGGCGGGCGGCGGCTGAGCCCTCCCCGTGCCGCAGACGCAAACGGGGCGGTGGCCCCGGTTAAAGGGGAAAGTTGACAGCGCCGCCGCCCGCTCCTCTCCGCTCCGCTCCGCGCCCGCTCCGCTCCCCGAGGTGAGTGCGGACAGCCCGGGGACACGGCCCGGGGACACGGGAACACCGCGGGGACACGGGCCGGGGACACCCCCTCCCGGAGGGAGCAGCCCAGGGGGACGGGAGGAGCAGCCCCGCTCGGGGGTTCTCTAAGGAAAGTGTTCAGGGCAGCCCCTTCCCCTCTTCACCGGGGGGAGACGGGCCGGGAAAGCTCCCCCAGCTCGGGAGAGGGGCCGGGACACTCCGGGACAGCCCCCGCCGGGGGAGCCCGGGGAGATGGGCCGGGGGCACCCCCGGAGAAGAGGGGCCGAGGCGGCCCGGCGGGCTGGAAGGGACAGGGGCTGCCCCCCCCCCGCTCCCCGCCCCGTCGGGGGTCGCCGAGGCAGATGAGGCCGATAAACCCCCCCGGGGCGGGGGCCGGCAGAACGACCCGCACCGCTGGCACGGTGGGTGGGTGGGCGAGGCGCCCCCGCCCCTCTGGCCGCCCCGGGTGAGAGGAGCCGGGCCCGGGGCGGGGATTCCCCCCGGAGAGAGGGATCCGACCCGCCCGGGAGAGGGGCTGGGGGTGCCCCCTGGGGAACCGCCCCCTCTGGAGGGCCCCGGGGAGGGGACTGCGGGGAGCCCCCTGGTGCGAGAGCGAGAACAGGCTCGGGGAGAGGTCTCGGGGGATTCGGGGGGCGGGCAGAGGGGAGAGAACCCGGAGAGAACCCGGAGAGAACCCGGGCACTGCCCCAGCGACACCCCCCGCGCCAGGGGAGGGAAAGATTGGAGCGGTCCCGCTGCCCCCGGACAGAGGCAGGACAGACAGACAGACAGACAGATACACTCACTCAGCATCACCCCTGTCCCGCCGCAGCTCTGCCCGCCGCCGCCGCCAGGATGCTGCTCTTGCTGCTGGGGATCATCGTGCTGCACGTCACCGTGCTGGTGCTGCTCTTCGTCTCCACCATCGTCAGTGTGAGTGCGGGCTCTCCCTCCGGGCTCCCACCGGGCGGGGCACGGCGCGGCAGGAGCAGGACGGGTTGTGTTTATTCGTGCCCGGTTCCCGGCCGGGCCGTCAGCAGGGAGCCTGCCCTGGCCGGGCGCGGTGTCAGGGACAGGGGATTGGGGATTGTCCCCACAGTAGGGACAGGGGGATTGGGGATTTGCGGGTTTGGGCTGCAGGGGCGCTCGGCTGTTCTGTATCCACGCGGATACAGAGACACAAGGGAAACCATCTCCTCATCCTCCCCAGGCCAAGGGGCAGCCTCGGAGCGCCCCCAATCCCCTCTTTGGGGTGATGCTGCTCTCCGCTCCCATAAGAGAGCTCCACCTGCTATTGAGCCCCAGGCGCAGGGCCAGCCTGAGCAAAGCCCTGCTGGGGCTGGTCAGGACTGACCCTCAGCACAGCGTTCTGCTCCCCTGGGGCTGGGAATGGGGCACGGCCTCTTTGTCCTGACCCGAGTTCCAAGGCTGGTTCCAAGGCAGCCCCGAGGGCTGGGGAGATGCGACACAGACACAGAGCCTCCCCAGCTCCATCCCGGGGCTGGTTTGGATGCGCACAGAGCCTCCCCAGCTCCATCCCGGGGCTGGATGGGGCACAGAGCCTCCCCAGCTCCATCCCGGGGCTGGATGCGCACAGAGCCTCCCCAGCTCCATCCCGGGGCTGGTTTGGATGCACACAGAGCCTCCCCAGCTCCATCCCGGGGCTGGATGCGCACAGAGCCTCCCCAGCTCCATCCCGGGGCTGGCTGGATGCAGCACAGACACAGAGCCTCCCCAGCTCCATCCCGGGGCTGCGGCCCAGGGAACACGTCAGCCGCTCGGGGAGAGCTTGGACTTGGCTCTGAGTTGTCTGTTCTGTGGAGCTGGTGACTTCCCAGCTTGCTTCACCAGGGGCTTCTTTCTTTCCCGTTTGTGGGTGTTTTTTTTTGTTTTGTTTTGTTTTTGGTTGGGTTTTTTGGGTTTGTGTTTTTTTGGGGGTTTTTTTTTGTTTTTTTTTTTTTTTTTTTTTTAGGGGGGAGGTTTGTGGTAATAGTCATGGAAAACGTTACAAAAACCTTCCAAGCCGTTAGGAATGACGTGGAAACATTCAAATATCCCGGGCAGGCAGCGGGCGAGGCCGGCGAGGGGAGGGAGGGAAGCGCGGGGCCCGCTGCGGGTGTGAGGAGCATAAAGAGCTCCTGTTCCCGCGCCCTGGGGCCAGGGTGGTTAAACCCGATACAGAGATTCGCTTTCCAAAGCCCTCTCGAGGGAAAAGCGGCCCTGGGGACACGGGTGGCATTGGGGACACGGCTGGCATTGGGAACACGGGTGGCACTGAGGGGACACGGCTGGCACTGGAGACACGGCTGGCACTGAGGGGACATGGCTGGCATTGGGGACACGGCTGGCACTGAGGGGACACGGCTGGCATTGGGGACACGGCTGGCACTGAGGGGACATGGCTGGCATTGGGGACACGGCTGGCACTGAGGGGACACGGCTGGCATTGGGGACACGGCTGGCACTGAGGGGACATGGCTGGCACTGAGGGGACACAGGTGGCACTGGGGGGACACGGCTGGCATTGGGGGGACACGGCTGGCACTGGGGGGACACGGCTGGCACTGGGGACACGGCTGGCATTGGGGGGACATGGCTGGCACAGGGGACACGGCTGGCATTGGGGGGACATGGCTGGCACAGGGGACATGGCTGGCATTGGGGACACGGCTGGCATTGGGGGGACACGGGTGGCTCTGAGGGGACATGGCTAACATTGAGGGGACATTGGTGGCATTGGGGACACGGCTGGCAGTGGGGACTCGGGCAGGGTGGGGGCTCCTCCCTGGGTGGGCCCTGCTCACGGGCTGTGTCTGTCCCTCTGTCCCGCAGCAATGGCTGGTGACCGGCCAGTACGCGGCTGACCTGTGGCAGAACTGCACCACCGGGACCCCCTTCCAGTGCGAGGCCTCCTCCAGCAACGGTGAGTGCCCTGGGATCGGGGCTGTGCCTGGGATCGGGGCTGTGCCCCGGGATCGGGGCTGTGCTCCAGGATCGGGGCTGTGCCCGGGATCGGGGCTGTGCCCGGGATCGGGGCTGTGCCCGGGATCGGGGCTGTGCCCGGGATCGGGGCTGTGCTCCAGGATCGGGGCTGTGCCCGGGATCGGGGCTGTGCCCCGGGATCGGGGCTGTGCCCGGGATCGGGGCTGTGCTCCAGGATCGGGGCTGTGCCCGGGATCGGGGCTGTGCTCCAGGATCGGGGCTGTGCTCCAGGATCGGGGCTGTGCCCGGGATCGGGGCTGTGCTCTGGGATCGGGGCTGTGCCCGGGATCGGGGCTGTGCTCCAGGATCGGGGCTGTGCCCGGGGTCAGGGCTGTGCCCGGGGTCAGGGCTGTGCCTGGGATCGGGGCTGTGCCTGGGATCGGGGCTGTGCCCGGGATCGGGGCTGTGCCCCGGGATCGGGGCTGTGCCTGGGATCGGGGCTGTGCCTGGGATCGGGGCTGTGCCCGGGATCGGGGCTGTGCCCGGGATCGGGGCTGTGCTCCAGGATCGGGGCTGTGCCTGGGATCGGGGCTGTGCCTGGGATCGGGGCTGTGCCCGGGATCGGGGCTGTGCCCGGGGTCAGGGCTGTGCTCCAGGATTGGGGCTGTCCCCTGGATCAGGACTGTCCCTGGGATTGGGGCTGTGCCCGGGATCAGGGAGGACAAACTCTGCTGGAGGTGCTGATGTCCTTTTTCGCACAGTCCCCTGTGGCTCGGTTCGTGAGGAGTCTGCAGGCCGCACACGGGGCCCTGAGGACTCTGTCCCCAGAGGACACCTGTCCCCTACCTGGGAATGTGCCCCACGTTTTGCTGCGGGGACAGGCTGAGGTTTGGGCACGGCCCCCGGGGTTGGCTGTGGGGGCCCCACATCCCCTGCACCTGCACCCCGGGCCCGAGCAGCCTCCGCAGGGCCGGGCCGGGTGAAGGCTGATGTCACTCCGTGTGACACCAGCGCTGAGCTGTTTGCTGAGGTCAGCAGGGGAGCAGGGAGTGCTGACCCACCGTGACACGCGGTTTGCAGGGTGACCGGTGGCACCGGGAACACAAAATCCGAGTCAGACACTCGGGCGAGGCCGTGCCTCAGTTTCCCTGGCAGACAGAGCTAATGCCCGTCCGTGGTGCTGGGGCCAGCATTTGTTTTGTTTTCCTGCAGAAACAGACTGTCCCAGTGCCAGCCCCGGTGCCAGCAGCCGTGGGGCCCAGCGCTGTCTGTGGGACACGGTGACACCGTGCCGGGCACGGGCAAGGAGCAGGGCGATGCCCTGTGGCCCTGCTGAGGGGGGCATTAAACACTCCCGGAGGGTCCCGCAGGGGAGGGAGGCTGTCAGAGGGATTTTGGGACCCCGCTCAGCCCCCGCAGCCTTTGGGAGCAGAGCACTGGTGTCACTCCCCGCGTGGGGAGGCGATGTCGCCGTGTCCCCGCTGTGCCCGGGCTCTGGTCCCGCTGGTCTCTGCTGACGCCTGCTGGTGTCCGGCCAGCCGGGCTCCATCCCCATCCCCGGCCGGGCTCCCTCCCCATCCCCGGCCGGGCTCCATCCCCATCCCCGGCCGGGCTCCATCCCCATCCCCGGCCGGGCTCCATCCCCATCCCCGGCCGGGCTCCATCCCCATCCCAGGCCGGGCTCCATCCCCATCCCCGGCCGGGAGCCCTCTGGAGCGTGTCCCGCACCGGCCGCGGCTCTTGCAGCGTCGGCAGCGCCCAAAGTGCTGAGCCCTGCTCTGCCCAAAGGCAGCGCTGCCCGGGGCTCCCCCAGCGCTAAAGCCTCCCCAAATCCTCCGCCTTTCAGAGCCGCGCCGCTCGTTCTGGATGTTTACAGGGCGCTCTGTCGGGGCTGAGAGGGGATTGTCCAAACTGTGGTTGGGCAGTTTCCACACCCGGCGGTCCTGCCTTGTGCTGGGCCTGCCCAGTGCTGCTCCCAGAGCTGCTGGGACCTTTCCGGGGCTGATTTGTCATCCTTAAAGGCACGAGAGTCGAGATGATCCCGTTGAAAATGCAGCTGAGTTGGGCCTCTGTCCCTGTCCACGGCAGGAGGGGTGGAATGAGATGATCTGTCAGGTCCCTTCCAGCCCAAACCATCCTGGTATTCCAGGATAAAGTGCCCCATGAGCTGCTCTGTCAGTTTTCTGTGCTCGAGGTTGAGCAGCCCTGACAGCTCTCCCTTCTCCAAAGTGAGACATTCTGCTCTGGCATCAGAAGGGGTTTTGCTTGGACAAAGCTCATGCCCCATTAACCCTGCAGCCAGGGTGTGGGAGCAGCTCTGCTGAGGACCCTGGATGCAAGATCCAGAGCCCACTAGCGCTGTAGGAACAGAAAATTAAAGGATATTTCCTGGCCTTTGAGGGTCTGTTTGTAAAAACAATGAAAATTCCCCATGGTCTCCTTTCCAGCGGGTCCTGCTCCCTCCCCTGTTATCACTGCCAGGAGCTGCTGTCAGCCCCTCTTTGGAGCAGCACTGAGGTCACAGGGCAAGGATTCTGTGGCAGAGCCACCTCCGAGGCTCAGGCTTGTCTCCTGCCTCACCCTCACACCCCTTTCCTAGGATTATGTTTATTTTTCCAAATTAGGACTGGTCCCATAGAAACACCACAACGACCCATCCTTGGTCACAGATCTCAGAACAGAGACTGTGCTGCTGTGGGCTCCAGAGAGCCAGAGAAATGCATTTCCCGTGCCTGGGGTGGTACTGAATGGTTAATCCCAGAGCGCCAAGGTGCTCTGGGGAAACAGCAAGGAATCCTCTTTGAGAATTTTGGCAGAACTTTCAGTCTTTACACAGGGGCAGGTTTTGGCCTGGCCATCACAGTGGCCTCTGGGGTGTGGTTGTTTCTTCTCTTTTCAAAAGGCAGTGGGACTCAGTGAGCGGAATTTGGGAATTAGGTGGTGCTGGGTTACCTGTGTTCATCACAGGTGGGACTTTGGGGGGTGGTGGTGCTGTGGTCTCCGTGGTCTCAGCTGAGCCTCCCCTGTCCTGTCCTGTCACTCAGGGAGTCTTTTCTTAGTGACTTGGTGTGGATGCCCAACGAGAAGCAGAACGTTTAAATCCAGGTGCCAGCTTTAATGCCAGGATTTAATGCTTTCCCCCCGAGGCAGGTTCTGGGCTGTGCTGCTCACTCTGCTGATGACCCCACGGGTATGGGCCAGGCAGCAGAGCAGGGCCAGGCAGAGCAAGGGAGGATTTGGGGACATCAGCAGCCCCTGGGAATGGGCTGCACTGCTGGGTGGGGGCTGAGCTCCCACCTCCCCAGTTCCTCTGTCAGGGCTGTGCCCCTGGTGTGTGCGAGGGCTGAGCCATCCCAGCAGAGCCCCGGGCACGATCCCAATCCCTCTCCCTGTACAACTGCCCGCTTGTTGCTTTGATTCTTGCATTTGCTGTTAGATAATGCTTTTTTTTTTTTTTTTTTTCTTCAAGAGGCTGAGAACTATGGAAAAAATGTCGCAATCTTTGCTGGGTTTGCGCTGTCAGACATTCCTGGAAAAGGCTTATCTCAGGAATTCAGCGCTGAGTCCCGGGGCTGTGGGTCAGCAGGGCCGTGTGCCAGCCCGGCTCGGGGCACGCGCCCGGGGCCAGCGAGTGCTCTCGAGGAGATTCCATCCCAGATTTCCACACAGCCAAGTTTTTTTCCCCAAAAAATGGTCTTTTCTTTCCATGTGTTATGCAGGGGAGAACACTTGTGCTGCATTCTGCTCTGATGGTGGTGGGAGGGCTGGAAGTGGGGAAGCAGCGGGGCCATCCATGGGGATCCCCACATCCTCTGTAACGGCAGGAGACCTTTCTGCTTTGTCTTCCCACAGTTTCTCCTGTGCCTGCCTTGTCCACAGGAAGGGTGGTGCTTTGAGGCTCTTCCCCTAAACCTTGGGAAGTGCCTGCCTGCCAGCCCCCCATCCCTGAGTGCCAGGGGCCCAGCCTTGGATGTGATGGCCACAAGCAAAGCCCAGCTGGTTGCCCAGAGCAGATTTTATTCATATCATTAATAACAGGTGACACTGGCTGAACTCAGGCAGGGCTGGACCCTCTGTGCCAGCCCTAGGGGACTGTGACTCATCCCTCGGTGTTCTGGAATCAGCTGAGGGGCATTCACAGAATCCCAGAATGGTTTGGGTTGGGAGGGACCTCAAAGCCCATCCAGTGCCACCCCTGCCATGAGGGGACACCTCCCACTGTCCCAGGGACACCTCCCACTGTCCCAGGCTGCTCCAAGCCCCAGTGTCCATCCCAGGGATCCAGGGGCAGCCCCAGCTGCTCTGGGCACCTGTGCCAGGGCCTGTCCACCCTCTGAATAAAGAATTTACTTCTAAAATCTAAAAATCTCTTATTCCAAGAGAATATTTTTATATTTCAGATCAGTTTGTCCCATAACTTTCTTGCCTTCAATAGGAAAAGGATTTCCTCTGTTTAAAACCAGGTTTTTATTGTTGCTTGTTCTTACAAAGAGCATCTGATCAGGAGGGGCTGGGAACTGGTGCTGGTTTTCTCTCAGCTGCTGCAGATGTCTTTGGCTCCCATGTTTTTCTGTGAGAGATGGGGTCAGACAACCTTCCCTGCCATATTTGTGTTCTGGCCCACAGAGGAGTGGGAGGAAGAAGGCAACATGTGGGTAAACAATGACTGTCAAACCAGAAAAAAAGGGTGGAGGAGTCCCCTGCAGAGTGCAGTGCTGGAAATTCCTTCAACCAACATTTTTCTGGCCTTGATGAGACTCCTGGATGTCCCTGTGGGCACTGGATGACCCTGCACCAGGTCTGTGAGCGAGGTACCACTGCTGCCCACCCCTGGACCGGACTGGACATCCCTGGGAGCTGCTCTGGAGCCCACGGAGGATCTGGGCTCACGGAATGATGGATCTGCCGCCTCAGCATGGCCAGCAGGAGGTCACAGCCACCACGCCAAGGCTCTGGGAGAGGAGCTGCCCTGGGCTTTGTGGAGCTGTTGGAAGGAGTTCTCCGTGGTGCCAGCAGCTCTCTGCTGCCTCAGCTGCATCAGGAGTGGCCTCTGCGGGATGTGAGCACTGATGGGATGGCAGTGTGGAGAGCTCTGGATTTTCTGGCCTCATGCACTGCTTGGATGGAGCTTCAAGGAAAAGGGAGGAGAACCAAGAGGAAGAGGAGGAGAGGAGAAGATTTGGAGAAAGAGAGGTTTGAGGGGTTCATCTCCATCTGGAGGAGCTGCAGAAGAGGAGCAGGAGCCCTGGACAGGATCGTGACTGTGACAGTGACTGTGTTCAGCCACTGCCTCCCTGCAGCCCCAGCGTTTCCCTCCTGCTCAGCTCTGGCCCTCACAAACACCTTGGGAGCTCTTTAGGATCCCCCTTTGGAGATGGATTTCCAGGAACACTTCGGTGCAGCACAGCGTGGCCGTTCCCAGGGCATGGAGATGGGAGCACCAGAAAGGAGCAGCTGGTGGGTGCCAGAGCTGCAGCCCCTGCAGGAGCCTTTGCACCTGTGCTGTTCCTGACCCTGCTGAGGTTTAACTTGCAGCATGGAAGCAGCAGGTTTTACAGCTGGGGGCATCAATTTCCCTCCCTCCCTGCAGCTTTGGCTGTGTTCTATGCTACAGTTACCTCCTTAATGGATGTTTTCTTCCCCAGAAGTTTTTTAATTTTTAAATGTTCGGAGCGTGCACATTTGGCAAAGGGAAAAGCCCCATCTGCAAAGTGTTCCCATCAGCTGCAGATCCCAGCACGGTGGGTTTTTAATGCACAGCACTAATTCAGGGAGTCCTTACAGCAGTGGATGAGCTGAGTGCTCAAATGAGTGTCTTCAGTGTGCACTTTGGTTTTCCTCCTTGGCTGGGGCCGAAGAGGGTGTGGAGGGTGTGAATTAAACCCCGGGGAGGCAATGCCTGCCCTTCAAGGCCTCTGCTCCTGGCCAAGGGCACATTTTTCCCTGCCCTCTCAGTACTGTCGGGGCATAAAAGCTCCCTGCAAGCATGGCTGGGGCTCTGGACTGGCTGCTGTCCCTCTGGGAGATTCAACTGCAATTTTTGCTCTGGATTCCAATTCCTGTTCTGGGTTTCTTTCCCTCGTGCTGGATTTCAGGGCTGTGAAACACGGTCTTTTATCATCCCAGGGCTGGAGTCTTCTCCCTGCTGCTGTAAGCAGCGCTGTGAGCACATCAGGGCTTGCAGGACTTAGAGGAAAATTCAAATTTGTTTTGTAAAAGCATCTTGCTTTGTCTCTGGCTGCCTGAAAGGGCTCCAAGCCGGGTGCTATCAGGAAGTGGCATGCAGGGTGTTATCTGTCCCTTCCATGCCGCTTCCTTTTCTTCTTCCTCCCGAAGAACAAAGATATAAACACAGAGCTGAAGAGATGCAGGGGGAAAATGGGATAACCAGCTTGCTGCCCAGGGGAAACCACAAATAACAGGCTGGGAGTAAACAGTGCTGACAGCCTGGCTGCAGCTCGGGGCCGGCCTCCCTCCGGGAAACTTGTGTGTTTGACATCCTGGGGCTGGACACAGCACCAGCAGCAAAGGGTTTACAGCACCTGGGGCTGCAGAGGTGAAAACCCTCCCTGCAGTTATAGAGGCGATTTTAAATGGATTAAAGGCAATCAGTTGTCCTAATCCAGCTGGAGTCTGTGGGCAGCTGGCGTGCAGTTAATGGAGCTCTGGAGTTCACCCTCAGTCCTGGGCTGGGATTGGGGCTGGAAGTCCCGGCCCTTTGTTTTCACAGAGGAGACCAGCAAAAGCCAGCAAAGGGCTGGATGTGAGCGGGCCCAGAGCTCTGCCCTGGGATCATCTCGCCGTTTCTCTGCTGCCAGGCTGGCTGCCCAAAGCCTCGGGCCACGGTGGGCTCAGCGCCGCCTTTCTCTGCTCCTGACGCGGCTCTTTATTACAATGGGGTTTTGCAAAGCCCCTGTAAATCATGTGCATTCAGAACCAAAAACCGGGCAGGGGAGGCGGATGCAATTAAAGGGCAGCTCGGCTCGGCTCGGCTTTCCGTCTAGACAGCGCTCTCCCAAAATAACCAGCAGCGGGAGCATCCACCTCCCGGCAGAAAGGGCTCCTCTCGCCGGATCCCGTGGCCTTTGCGAGCACAAAAGACTTGGCCCTCTGCTCTGGGATGGAACTGCAGGGCTCGGTTTTGGCTCGGCTGGGCACGGAGCTGGATGCGGCTCCAGGGCTTGGGGAGGGCTGGGGGAGAGCTCAGCTCCCCCGGTTAGGATGGGAGGGCTGGGGGCAGAGCTCAGCTCCCCCGGTTAGGATGGGAGGGCTGGGGCAGAGCTCAGCTCCCCCGGTTGGGATGGGAGGGCTGGGGGAGAGCTCAGCTCCCCCGGTTAGGATGGGAGGGCTGGGGGAGAGCTCAGCTCCCCCGGTGAGGAGGGGAGCCCTGTCTGTGCTGAGGGATGGGAGGAGGTGCAGTTCAGCAGCCGCACACGCTCTGCTCTGGTCTGATCTGAGCACGGATTTATGATGATTTTGGTGGTGCTGGAGCTGCCTCATCCCATTCCCCGCTGGTGGGGACAGCCAGAGCTGAAGGGGCAGGTGGGGCTGAGGCAGGGGGGGTTTCCCTGCCTGGCTACCTGAGAAAGGGGAGATCCATTGGGCATTTTGTGTGCAAGGGTGAAACCCACCCTGGAATTTCCTGGAAGCAGCAAGAGCTGCTCCTTCCTGAGGAATGGGGCACAGGGAAGCCGGGCACTGCAGTGAGGGAGGGGCAGCAGCAGGGGAGTCCTTTGCAGTGGGAAGTGTAGAGGGAGGGGAAGGGCCAGGTGGACTGTGGGGAGCAGGGGCTGTGTCTGCTCCATTGGCTGAACACCCGGAGACAAGAGCCAAAGACAAGGGGTGGAAATCGTGGTGCACAGACACACAGACGGGATGGAGGGGCCCAGGATGCTCCCTGCAGCCATGGATCCACCGGGAGTGTCATGGATCATCCCTGCCATCCCAGCTGAGGGCTGTGCCTCACTCCCTGCTCCAACCTCTGCTCTCCCCCCTCTCCGAGTGCACCTGGCTGGGATTTGGGGACGTGTGGTCACTTCTCTGGGGCAGACACTGCCTGGCCAGTCCTGACTGCCTCATTTGATGCTCCAGCGTCAGGGGTGGCTGAACTGAAGGGCAGCTTTCTTTGGAAGTTTTGCTCTGTTTGCTGCCCAGAGCCAATTCTACAGGCAGGGGACTGAAATTGGTGGGTGTAAAACTGGGACTGAGGCTTCAGTGCTGCCTAATCCCATCTGAGGATCCAGCCCCAAGCAGGATTTTTTAGGTGCTTTTTGCTGGGTGGTTTGTCCCTCAGTTTGCTTGTACCGACTCCTGGATTTTGATTGCAAACTGCACAAGGAGAGGGGAAGGCAGAGGTGCCCATGGGCACTGCCTCTCTGTCAAGCTGCAGCAGCACATGGGTTCAGCAAGTTGCATTTTGCTTGTTTATTTATATTTTTTTTTACGTGGGGAGTTACACACCCACTGTAGCTGGAAATAGCTGAGCAGTGACTCACAGGGGCTGGTTCGACTGCTCTGCTCCAGGACACAGCTGTGTTTGGCAGCTGGGGAGGACTCCAGAAGGCTCAGCTCCACGGGGGCAGAGAGTGTTTTCGTTGCCGTGTGTTTGTTTGCCCTCGGAGCCCGGCCAGTGTGGTGTCCCAGAGCCTGCTGCACATGGCTTTGGTGTTTGCAGCTCAGCTGAGCAGCCAGGGCCTGGCACGGGGCTGGCCAGAGGCTCTGCCTGCTATTGGCAGGTCAGGGGTTTGTCTCTGCTGTTTGTGGTAAAGACTCCCAGGGCAGTGCCCAGGATCTGCTGTGCTGCAGAGATGATCCATGGCACACACGGGCTCCCAGGAGCAGCCTGGACGTGCTGGGATCTCAGCACTGGGAACGGCCCCAGCTGCTCCCAAACCCCAGGGGACAGCATGGGGTGATGGCAAAGCCGTGGGCACAACAGGGGCTCCGTGGTGCCCACACTGAGGAGTCTGTCTGTCTGTCTGTCCCCAGAATGGCTGCAGTCTGTCCAAGCCATGATGATCCTCTCCGTCATCTTCAGCGTCCTGTCGTTGTTCCTGTTCTTCTGCCAGCTCTTCACGCTCACCAAGGGCGGCAGGTTCTACATCACCGGAGTCTTCCAGATCCTGGCAGGTGAGGGGTGGCACTGCCACCTGGGACAGGGACAGGGACATGGCCTGCAGGGAATGGGCAGCTCCTGGGCACAGCAGGAGGGGCCTGGAGGGAAGGGAAGGGAAGGGAAGGGAAGGGAAGGGAAGGGAAGGGAAGGGAAGGGAAGGGAAGGGAAGGGAAGGGAAGGGAAGGGAAGGGAAGGGAAGGGAAGGGAAGGGAAGGGAAGGGAAGGGAGATGAGTAATTCGGGGGTGTTGAGGTCCCTGGGATGGGATCCAGCTCTTGGGCCCTTGTGCATCCAGGCTGCTCAGCCCTGCACAGGGAAGATGCAGGAGGGTTTCTGCCCCAGCCAGAGGGGTTCTGCTGGGACAGGGTGCCAGAGCCACTGGGGCAGAGCTGGGGACAGATCACAGGGATGCTGGAACGAGAGCTCTGCCTGTTTCCCAGGGCTCAGGGTGGGATGTTGGGTGTCCAGGGTGGCTGTGCTGGCTCTGGGACCCTTCACCAGGCTGGGTGAGGCTTCCACATCTGCTGG
The DNA here is from genome assembly GCF_965231275.1 of Zosterops lateralis. Lineage (NCBI taxonomy): Eukaryota > Metazoa > Chordata > Aves > Passeriformes > Zosteropidae > Zosterops > Zosterops lateralis. The sequence goes on along the minus strand of NC_139778.1, from coordinate 544,707 downwards.
TGGGGTGGGGAAGTCGTGATGATCCTGTTTTGGCAAAAGAGCGCTTGGTGATTATTTATAAACTTGCCATGAGGGAGCCTGGTGCTTTCCCCATGAGCACAGAGCCTGGGGCTGCAGGGTGAGCTCTCACTTGGGCTGTCAGCTGCTGTTTTTAACTCTTTGAGAACTCAGTGCTGGGAAGGAGCCACAGCTGCAGTTCCCCAAGTACTGATGCTGCAAAGCCACTGGCTCTGTTTATGTTTCCACGTATGAAACCAGTGCAGAGGATTTAAGAGTTCAGGCTAAAACATGTAATTGTGAATCGAGGTCCTGGCTGCATGAAGACAGAGTGTCTTGGGAGGAGACTGATTCTTTCCTGGAGCCTTAGATGTTAAACTAGAAGCCACCCAAGGTCCTGCTGTTTTATCAGTGGAAAAACTCATTTACTGAGTTTAGACAAAGTTTCTGGGCATCCTCTAAGCAACTGGCCTTCTCAAACCCTGGAGAAATCCAGAGCTCACCTTTATTGGCATGAAATCCATGAGTGGATCTGCTTGGCCACGGTGCAGGTGGAGTTCACACCAGTTCACCATGGCTGGAAAAAGAGATGGATGGAAACTCCTTGAAGCCGTGGAGCCAAGGAGAAGAAATGGGCATTAATAATGCAATTACCTGCCTGAAAGCTTCTCTAATAGACCTGAGAGCAGAAGGCTTCTCTGTCCTGAGTGATTGCTGGTGAGCCCTCACTGTCAGAGGAGGAGGAAATGGGATCACAGCCCTGCTGTCTGTGCTGTGCTGAGTGTCCTGAGGGGATGCAGGATCACACCTACAGTCTCCTTGAGCTGTGGGTTAATGCCATGCTCGGCCAGTACGTGGGAAGAAAAGGTGTGTCCTCATCCCATCAGGATTCCCTGTGGCCAGGGGACCTGTAGACAGAGCTCTGGATTCAGGTGGACCTGCAAAGGTGGGCACTGGTGGCCATCCTGGCTGTTCTCCATGGCCAGGGCTGGAGGAGGAGGTTCAGGTTAGCTGTGATCTTTGTGACCCCAAATGTCAGGTTGTAGGAAACAGGGCATGGCTGTGTCAGCACTGCCAGAAGATCTCACCTGGAGCTGGGGACAACTTTGGTCACAGGAGCTGAGCCTGTTCTGGTCTCCTTGCCTGTGGGGAGCCAGGGCAGCAGCACACGGCTCTGCTGGGTGGCAGAGCTGGGCACTGCTGCCCTGAGAGCCAGGGAGGAGGGCAGGGGCTGGCACCCACTGGAGCTGCAGCTTGGGGACACCAGGGAGGGCAGGGAAGGGCAAGAGGAGAAGCGGGAGGCCACTTGGGTGTGTGGTGCAACAGCCAAGCAGGATTATCCCCAGCGCCTTCACACGGCTTGGGATCACCCCCAAAGCCTGGCTGGGTTTGTTGTGATGGGATGAAGGGCATCAAAAGGCCCTCAAAGGCTCCCCTCCACCCTTGGTGGCTCCAGCCTATCCATGGGTAGCTCCTCGTAGCTCAGCATGGCAGCGATGTTTGTTTGGGCCTCTCGGGGTCTGACCCAACTCTTGCATCCTTCTCATCATCACTTTTATCTCTTCTCTCCTACCCCTCTGAGCCCAGAGCTGCTGCCCTGTGGCTTGCCCTCTGGGGCTGTGCCTGCCCACATCCCACAGCTGTTTGCAGACACCTGCCTTGGAGGGCAGGGTTCCTCTGCAGGGCTCACACTGCTCCAGCACCAACAAACCCTAAGAACAAATGTCAGGAAGTGTTTGCCCTCCTGAGCTGCCGGAGCAAGGCTGGAGCATGCTCCCAAAGGCAGGCTGTGCAGGGATGGTGCATTATTTCCTGCAGCAGTGCAGGCAGCTGGCTGCATCTGGGCCTCCCTGCTGTTCCCAGCCTGAGCAGGGCAGATGCCTCAAGGCTCAGCTGTAGCCCTGGCCTCGGGCTGGCCAAACCCTGCCGCAGACAATGGCCACTGTATCTGCCCGTCTGGAGGTGAGGGGTGGCCACACGCCTGTGCCCTGTCCCCAGACAATGGCTGTGCTCTCTGTGCATGGGCCGGGCAGTGGGAGTTGCTTGGAGAATGGAAACTGCTCCAGCGGCGCCTTAATGAAGCGAATTCCCGCTTGTGCACTTTCCTCAAACAAAAGGAGCAGTGTCCAGTGGAATTACAGCTCAAATATCACCGTGCTCAAATGTAGGTGGTCCTGAGCTCCGGGAAGGGATTTGGAACTCAGCTCCAACAACAGCCCCATGGCTGGATAATAGAACCACTGGGATTGACTCAAAGGGCTTGTTCGGGGCAGGAATAGAGGTGGCTTTGTGTGAGCTCCGGGCAGTGCCCACCCCTGACAGGGGGGTTTGCAACAAAGCTTAAAAAAACCACTGCCCACCAGGGCTGGGCCTGGCCAGACACCCCTGGGACCTGCATGAGTCCTGGATGGTCAGGGGGTCCAGAGAAGAGTGAGGAGATGGGAATGGAAGGGTTTCCAGGGAGCTGGGATTTCAAGGAACAGTGTTTGTGGGAACCAGGGATTTCAAGAAGCAGAGTTTTTTCAAGGAGCAGGGTTTTCAAGGAGCAGAGCTTTTTCAAGAAGCAGAGTTTTTTCAAGGAGCAGGGTTTCCAAGGAGCAGCATTCACTGGGAATGGGGTTCACAGCTGAGCTTCTGGTGCAGCTGTGAAGGGTGGGGGATCACAGCTAGAGCATCCTGATGCTCAGCTTCGGTTTGTGGTTTTTATCACCTGGAAAGGTTTTACAGAAACCACTTTGCTTCAAAAGCTCAGCTCCGTGCCTGAGCTCCTGCAGTGTTGCAGGGAGGTGGCTCAGGGCAGGGTTTAAGCAGGGCAGAGGGGAGTGGGGCTGGTCTGGAGCAGCAGCTGCAGGGATGGGTTGGCCCAGGTGATGCTTCAGAGCCTCTGACTCAGAGATGTCCCTGCTCACCTGCAGCCAGGTCAGAGCCCGCAGCATCCCCTCCCAGTTTTCCAGGGGCAGGATCCCAGGGGGCAGAAGTAGCACCGGTTCCTGTGCTGGTGTTGGGCGTTGTCCTGTGTGACTGCACCCTCCCAGCGGGTGTCACTGAGTGCCCCTGTGCTGTCCCCACAGGGCTGTGCGTGATGAGCGGCGCTGCCATCTTCACAGTGAGGCACACGGACTGGCACCAAGCCTCGGAAAACCCCTCCTACGGCTTCGCCTACATCCTGGCGTGGCTGGCCTTCCCCCTGGCCCTGGCCAGCGGCATCGTCTACATCATCCTGCGGAAGCGCGAGTGACACCGCGGGACGTGGCCCGGCCTGGCACCGGCATCCCCGGCATCCCCACGGGAGATGGAGGCGGGGGAGAATAGACGAGAAAACGGAAAAGAAAATTAACCAGAAAACCAAAAAAAAAAAAAAAAAAAAAAAAAAGGAATAAACCCTCCCAACCCAAACCAAACCCAACCGACCCCCAGAGGAAACACTCAAAGGGTTCCTTGTTAATTGAAGATGTATATAGTATCTGTGGTTTAAAAAACCTATTTATAACACTTTTTACATGTATGTACATAGTCTCATTTGCTTCCGTTGACCATGCGCTGTTTTAAAGCCTAAAGCAAGTGCCTAAGGAGCTCTCACTCCTAACAGTGTAACAAGAGCGCAGTGATTTCTCTCTCATGCAGAACCCTCTCTAAGCTGAACTCTCCTGCCCAGTCCCAGCCCGTGTTGGCCCATCAGAGCCCCCAGCTCTGGTTTTGGGCTGGCCTGGTTCCGCAGCCGGAGGGCTGGGCCCTGCTCCTGCCACATGCTGTGATCCCAAGGGCACGTCCAGCTCTGACGGGAGACGCTCCCAAAAGGTTTGGAGGATTTTGGAGCAAAGGCTTTGATTGCCCCAAGTGCCTAAATGACTTATGTGCCTAAGTCCCATTGCCTTGCCACCACACCCGCTGGGAATTTGGGCTTTTAAATCACTTAGGTGAAGCTGCAGCCCAGCCTGGGCCGCCCTTCCTGTGGCGCTGTGCTGAGCCCTGGGAACGGCTGCTCCCAGCCTGGAACGTGCCCTGTCCTTGCTGTGGAGCTAAACTGCCCTGAGAGAGCAGCCAGCCCAGCCTGTCCCTGAAATCCAACCCCAGATGTATGAAATGGTGCTATCTATTTACCATTCCTTATCCTGCTAAGCCATTTAACCTTAGTCACTGGAAATTCAGTTAACAACCTTGAGGTAAAAAACCGAGCTAGAAATGAGAAATAATTCTGTGTAATATAAATTAGCTATAACCGCTTTTGTACTTAGATTTGCTCTTACTATCATTTTTAATAAAGCATTTATAACCAAGATTCCTTTTCCCCTTCCGTGGTGCAGAGGAACAGAAGCAGCTCTGCCTGGAGCCCGTGGGGCTCTGGCACCAGAGCGAGATGTGAGTCCTCTGCCTGTCAGCAACAAGTCTGGCCATGAAGGGAACAGGCACCAGCACAGGCCCCAGGCTGCCTCTGAGGACTCCAGACACTGTTGCTTTTTTTTGGTTAATTTTTGGGTTTTTTGGGGGTTCTACTTTTTTTTTTTCCTTGCTTTGCTTTTCTGATTTTATACCAACTGTGTGGACTAAGAGGCAATGAAATAAAAGTCAGAATAACTCAGGTGCTTCTGCTTTTTTCGGGTCTGTGGGGGGGTTGGAGATGGACTCTGCTCCACCAGCCTGCTTGCACAGCTATGCCATGGAATAAACCATGGAATCATGGAATCACAGAGTGATTTGTGTTGCAAGGGACCTCAGAGCCCACCAAGTGCCACCCCTGCCATGGCAGGGACACCTCCCACTGTCCCAGTGTTGTGGTTTGAAAGCAAAACGAATGAGAGGCTCCAAGACAGAGATATAATTTAATAAGAAGAAAGGTAAAAAGGTAAAAATAAAATAAAATCAATGCAATAACACGAAGGAGCACTGACAGAGTCAGAACACACCCTGAGCAGGGTGGTGGGAGCAGTCCAGGTGAGGGGCTCTTCCTGAAGCAGTGATCCCACAGAAAGGTCTGGGAGCTCTGCTCCTCTGGGAATCCAGTGGCTCAGGGCTGCTTGTCCTGTCCCAAATCCCAGATTCTCTCCAGGTGGGAATGCTTGGCTCCTCCCCCTGGGCATTGGGAGCATCTCCCAATGGGATGAGGAGTCGTGCAGTGGCTCCTTGATGGCCCATTAAACAGAGAGAGCTCCTGGAGGGAGTTCCCTGTGAGTCCTGGGCAAGGCATTGATGGGCCATGAGCAGAAGACACCCCAAAGGCCATTAGCAGAAGAGGCAGGGGCTTGGGAAAACACTGCCCCACCTGGTTTAACAGTTCATGAAGATGGTGATAGAATAAATACTCTGTGTACATCCTACACTGCAACCCAGGACACCCAGGCTGCTCCAAGCCCCAGTGTCCAGCCTGGCCTTGGACACTCCAGGGATCCAGGGGCAGCCCCAGCTGCTTTGGGCACCCTGTGCCAGGGCCCCACCACCCTCCCAGTGTATTTTCCCATGTTCTCATTTTGCTGAGCTCCAAGCCCAGGACAGGATTCCACTTGCTGGAGCAGCACTGCAGCCCTGGGACACCTGTGAGGTCACCCTGGGTCCTGCTGGGTTTGGCACCTGGCAGAGGGGACAAATCTTTCCCTGCCAAGGAGCATGTAGGATCGCCCATTATCCCTTCTGTGGGGAGATTAAAGATATTCTTCCTCGCTTTGGATCGACACCTCAGAAGGCAGGAAAAGGCTTGGGATGAGCACTTCAGTTTTGCCTCTGGTCTTTGGCCATTCCCTATGTGAATGAGAGTGGCATCAATTCAGAGCAGCACCTGCAGGGCTGCTTTGTGCTGAGGAGAGAGTTTTGGAATTGCACATAGCTGAAGGATTTTTCAAAGAAGAAACAAGGTGAAGGGTTGAAAACCTTCTGGAAAAGGTCTGAAGGGAAAAGGCCACTGGTTTGCAGCAGAGCTGACATCCTGTCCCCCAAAGAGGCAGGGAGCTGTGAAAGGGGAGGGCGGGCTGGGCACCAGGGGAAGGTTCCTCTCCCAGGGGTGGTGGGCACTGAGCAGGTCCCCGAGCGTGTGCAGGGCCAGGACTGCACTGCCTGATCCCCTTCCAGCTCAGGAGACTCCCAGTTCCATGGAACTCTCTGGCCTGGGCTGGCTCTGCTGGGTGGGATGATGTCAAACCCTGTTTCACTGGCTCCCCACTGGAGCTACACACACAGCACAGCGGGGCGGGGACAGGGGCTGCTGGGGGACACCCACCCTGCACCGGGGCACCTCGGGGCCTTCTCTGCACATTCACCCCGTGATTTCCCCGTGATTCTCAAGTTATCTCCCCGTTATTTCCCGTGATTCTCCTGTTATTTCCCCGTTATTTCCCCAGTTATTTTCCCCGTTATTTCCCCGTTATTTTCCAGCCGGGTCCCGTCCGGACGCGGAGCGCGGGCGCCCTCCGGTGGCTGGATTGGGGACAGCGGGGAGGGGACACGGGCAGGGAGGGGACACGGACAGGGAGGGGACAGCGGGGAGGGGACGGCCCCGGGCTGCCAGCAGCCCTTGGCGGAGCTCTGTTCTCCCAGAGTGGTTTGGGTTGGATGCGCCTCGCAGCTCATCTTGTTCCACCCCTGCCATGAGGGGACACCTCCCACTGTCCCAGGGACACCTCCCACTGTCCCAGGGACACCTCCCGCTGTCCCAGGCTGCTCCAAGCCCCAGTGTCCATTCCAGGGATCCAGGGGCTGCCCCAGCTGCTCTGGGCATCCTGTGCCAGGGCCTGCCCACCCTCCCAGGGAACAATTCCTGCCCAAAATCCCATCTAAATCTACCCTCCTTCAGCTTAAAGCCATTCCCTGTGTCCTGTCCTTCCATCCCTTGCCCCCAGTCCCTCTCCAGCTCCCCTGGAGCCCCTTTGGGCCCTGGAGGGGCACTGAGTTCTCCGCAGAGCTTTCCCTTCTCCAGGTGAGGCTCCCAGCTCTCCCAGGTGCTGTCCCTGTGCTCAGGGGGTGAGGGGTGGGCTGCAGCTCCCAGGCCGTGCTCAGCAGCAGGGAGAGCTGCCTTCCCTCCAAAGGCATCACTTCCCACTGGGAATGGCTGAGTTAAAGTGTTAAAAAGTTAAAGTTTATAATAAACCCACAAGATGCTCCAGAAGTCTTTATTCCCGTCTGCTGATTGGGTGGCTCTGCCACCAGCTCTGGGCTGGGCTGGGCTTTGTTTCACCAAGCCTTGAAACCCTCCAGGTGTGGAGAGTCCCCAGCACTCTCCTGCTGGGGTAAAATCCTTTCCTAAACATGCCAGAGCTCAGTGTGCCCCCACTGGGCACAGCACTGTGGCCCTGCCCAGGGGATGTGCAGCCTGCACAGCAGCCAGGCTGCAGCTCCATCCCCACCCCACACGGCTCCCCCGCTCCCAGGGGGACACAGGACATTAAAAGCATTAAAACAGGACCCAGCTTTTCTGCCTGATCAGCTGTGAGCACTCTCAGAGCTAAATGAGTCTCCAAATTTCAGCGCTCCCTGGGGCTACAGCCCAATTAAAATCCGAGCAGCCCATAAAGCAGCGAGCTAAACTCAACAGCAGCAGCGCGGCACGAAATGGCAGAGGGGTGAAAAAAAAAATACCGGGGAAGTTTCTTTAATGCGTGTTGTGCCATAAAAGCAATCGTTTAAATGGCTTTTGCAGCGTTCTCAGCAGTAAATACTCCTGGAGAATGCGATGAGCAAATCTCATCTCCCTGTTCCATTTACTGCCTTGTAAATTGGAAAATGACGGTGGGAATTAAAGCCGCGTGTGCCCCGGCACAGGCCCGCAGATCCAGACCGGGACACGGACAGGGAGAGCTCTGGAACGGCGGGGCCGAGCCCACGGACCGGGCCCTGCCTGACAGAGCCGGGATGTGGGATACGGGATATGGGATGTGGGATACGGGATACGGGATAAGGGCAGGACTCGGGATTTGGGCTACAGGCAGGAGCGGGGATACAGGATAAGGGCAGGTCTCGGGATTTGGGATAAGGGCAGGACTCGGGATATGGGATACGGGATACGGGACACGGGATACAGGATACGGGCAGGAGCAGGGATATGGGATAAGGGCAGGACTCGGGATTTGGGATACAGGCAGGACACAGGATTTGTGATACAGGTAGGACACGGGGTTTGGGATAAGGGCAGGACTCGGGATTTGGGATACAGGATACGGGATATGGGATAAGGGCAGGACTCGGGATGTGGGATAAGGGCAGGACTCGGGATATGGGATAAGGGCAGGACTCGGGATGTGGGATAAGGGCAGGACTCGGGATATGGGATAAGGGCAGGACTCGGGATGTGGGATAAGGGCAGGACTCGGGATGTGAGATACAGGCAGGACACGGCTCGGCCACAGCGCAGGTGCAGCAGCCAGGCCCGGGCAAAGGGCTGCCCTGTGCTCAGGTGAGAGCGCACCTGCAGAGCCGCCCCAGCCCCGGGGGGTGGCAGCGCTGGTGTCCCTGTCCCCAGGCTGGACAGGGCTGCAGACAGCCGGGAGGGGCAGTGGGGGTCCCCCAGCCCAGCGGGGTCTGCCCCGGGAATGGCCGGGGGGGAGCTGGGGCTGCCCCAGAGCTGGGCCAGGAGCCACCAGAGCTCCTGGGCCCATCCACAGCCCAGGAGGGAGCAGGGCATGGACACGCTCTGGGATCCATCCTCTGTTCCCACCCCACAGCCGAGGCCGCTCCAGCCTCCCCAGCCTCCCTGAGCTCCCGGCATTAACAAGCCGCTTCCCCCAGGCTGGTGAAAGGATAACAGCTCCGTGTTGTCCCTGCTTTATTTGCTTCCCGGGGGATAATTCAACATATTTATCTTTCCCCAAGGGTGAGCTTTCCTGAGGGAATCTGTGGCTTGCACTTTGCAGGATGGTTTTATTGCCCCTCTGCAGGCACCGGGTGGGGAAAGACTTTATTTTAAAGTCTTTTAACTGCTTCATTACAGCCTTTGTCAGTCGTGTCTCCTTTCATATCCACTTTTTCAGCTTTCATTTCCCAGGGCTCCCTCTTATCTGCCTTTAGAGGCAGCCCTTGTAAAATAATAATAATAATAAAGAAAGAAAATCAAACCCCAAAGCTCTGCCCCTGGGCTGCTTTCAAGAGAAAGGCCCCTGCCCCCTCCCAAACCCCTCTGGAGAGGAACAGATCCCAGCCCGGCGTGCGCCACAGCCCCCAGGAAAGCCTTTGAAGTAAATTAGGCCAAATTAGTGTCTGTGATATCGATGAGCAGAGGAGCCCCCGCTGTGTCCCTGGCCTGGCCCTTGGCGTCCTCTTTAACCCCTGTCCCTTGCTCTCCTCGGCTCTAATTGACCGTGAAGCACCTGGGGGTGGCTGGGGGATCCCATCTGCTCTGGGCAGGGCAGGACTCCCCTCCAAGGGGATGGGGAGCCTTTAACCGGCTGGGATAATGAATTACCTCCCACCTCCCCTTCCTCGTGCTCGGTGTCCAATTCTGCCACTTCTTCTCTCTTATTCCCCCTTAATGAGAGCCCCCCTGAGTCTGGGGGCGCCCCAGCCCTGCCCCGGAGCCCCAGCCCTGCCCCAGAGCCCCAGCCCTGCCCTGGAGCCCCGGCCCCAGTGCTGGGGGAGCTGGGGCTGCTCCTGAGCCTGGCTCAGCCCAGGGGCTGGAGCCTCCTGAGCCGGACTGTGACAGCCCTGCAGGGTGGGCTCGCGGTGTCCCCGGGCTGTGACAGCCCCAGGAGGGCTTTTCCAGTGTCCCAGGGCTGTGACAAACCCAGAAGGGCTTTCCCAGTGTCCCAGGGCTGTGACAGCCCCTCGGGGGGGGGTAGTCCCAGTGTCCCAGGGCTGTGACAGACACGGGAAGGCTCTCCCAGTGTCCCAGGGCTGTGACAGCCCCTCGGGGGGGTCCCAAAGGCTGTCCCAGCCCTCGGTGTGCCCCATCCAGCCCTGCAGGGCCTCTGGCAGGAGCGGGGCTGAGCTCTGGGGGTGTTGACTGGAGCAGGGCAGGTCCCGGTGGGGATTTGGGGTGTGAGGGGGGTTTGAGGCTCCTCTGGCCCTGTCGTGCTGGGAAAGCCACACGTGTGGCCTCGCAGGCTGGGCAGGGCTCAAGGGAAGTCCGGGAATCCCCCTGAGCCACCAGCCCCATTTGTGTCTGTGCTGCTCCTCCTGAGGGGTCCCAGAGCCAACCCTGGGAACCCCCTGGGCCAGCTGCCCCTGTGCTGAAAGGTCCTGGTGCGGTGGCAGCGCTGTCCAAAGGGCACCAGCCGTGCTCCCCTGGCCGGGGGGGACCAGCAGGGCTTGGCCAGGGCAGGGATGGGAACAGGAGCGTGAAATTCGCTGGTAACACTGGCTGAGTGTCCTGCTCTGTGTGGATGCTCCCCAGGCAGCCTGTCAGTGTCCCCTCGGGCTGTCCTGGGCTGCAGGGGCAGCAGTTTGGTCCCTGCAGGCGCTCCTGTGCACACAGCCTGCAGGAGGGGCTGCATGCTTTATGACACGGCTATAAATAAATCACGGCCGAATTAAACCGCGAAGCAAGACGAGCCTTCCCCCCGTAGCCGAGGGGCAGGGAGCGACTCTCCAACCCCGGGAATGTGCAGGAGGGGGCGGTAGGTCCCCGCAGCAGCAGCAGCTCCTGTGCTGAGAGCCGGGAGTGGAGCTGAGCATCCCGGGCTGAGCGTCCCTGGCTGAGCATCCCTGAGCATCCCTGAGCATCCCTGAGCATCCCTGAACATCCCTGGCTGAGCATCCCTGAGCATCCCTGAGCATCCCGGGCTGAGCATCCCTGAGCATCCCTGGCTGAGCATCCCTGGCTGAGCATCCCTGGCTGAGCATCCCTGAGCATCCCTGGCAGCCTGATGGGGACACCGCTGGCACAGACTGAGACATTCCTGCCCTGAACGAGCACCCAGAGCATCCTTCTCCCCTGGCTGGATGGATGAAGCCAAAGCCGGGCATTTGCTTTTGCTCATTCTGTGTAAGGATTCCCAGGCAGGAGTGTTTTTACTTTAAAGCAGCAACTTCGTGGCTGAGAATTCACTTCAGCAGCTCAGCCCGGCCAGCACAGCCTGTGGGATGGGTTTTGGGATGAACTGGCCCGTTTGCAGGGTGGATCCGTGTCCTGGCAGAGCCTGGTGCTCAGCCCTTGCTGGGAGCTCTGGGGACCTTGCACAGATCCCGTCCAGGCCTGGAGTTCTCTGACTGATCCTGGAGAAATCCAGCAGTGCCGTGCTGGGGTTTAATCCGGGGCAGAAGGAAGAGCCAATAAATCTCTTTGGTGTGAAATCATCAGCCCAGGTGTGCAGGGGGTGAGGGGATCGGGGCAGGGCAGGTGAGCCTCTCCCAGGTCACAGGGGCTGATCCTGAAACAGCAGGGGTGGAATGAGGCTGCCCTGCATGGCAAACCTGGATCTGGACCCAGCAAATGCCAGGAGAGACCCTGGAGCTGTGGATCAAAGCAGCAAAAGGAATTGCTCCTTGCTGAGGGTGGTGGGAGGAATTATTATTGGTGGTTTTAAGGGCTCTCAGTGAATTCTTCAAGTGCTCAGAGGGAAAAGACATGAGGAGAGGAAGCAAATTACAAGAGAATAAGCCAGACTGGCACCTTCCCATGGATTTGCAGGATTTCCTGCTGTGCCAGGGCCACTTGTGTCTTGGTCAGGACTGCCCTGAGGGCCCTGAGGTCCCGTCCAGCAGCTGTTTGGGGCCTCCCAGTGCCCCCATCAGCATCCAGAGCTGGAGTGGTGCTCGCCCTGCTGCCCCCTGGGATGGCTGGACCCCAGCAGTGCCCTCCCAGACCTGCCCAGGGGAGCTCGGGCAGCGGGGAGAAGGAGTGAGGATCCCCAAGTGTTTAAATTTTCTAATCACTCCATCTTCTGGGAGATAATACTTTTAATTTTTGCCACACAAAGAATATGTCTTGAACCAGAAGGGGTTTGCCTAATTCATCATGCTTGCTCTGTGCACAATGCCAGGGCTGACAAGCAGAACATTTTAAAATGAGAGAAGTGGACATAATTAATGCTCATGAATTGCAAACGCTTCTTTATTAAAGGGCTCTTGCTTGCCCCGGGACCATCTGCTTCATATCACTGGGCCGGGGTCCTCGGGCTATAATAACTTGCAGCTTTAATAATTTTACCTCTTAATTAAAGCTCATCTCAAAGCGCAGGAGCACAGACATGTTCCGAGCCCAAATCTGATTTTTAACGGGGCAGATCTTGAGGGATGGGCGAGAGAATTGGCACCTTTCCCTTTGCAGCCTCCCTGCAGCAAGGCTGGACACCTCAGCCCTCAGCACTCCTGCAGGGTGGGGATTTCGGGGGCTCAGGAGCTGTGCTGACAGGCTGTGCTGATGGCACGGCCCCAGTGCACGGGGTGGGGTCCCTCCTGCTGTCCCTGCAGCTCCTCGGCCCCTCTGGGTGCACCCCCTGCCTGACCCCCGGCTGGGGCACTGCCAGAGCTCCTGCCCAAGCTCTGGGAGGCTGATGGTGACTTCTCCCTGCACAGGGACGCCAAAGCTGTTTTCTGGAGCTGAGTTAGAAGAGCTCGGGGCTGCAGGGAAGGTGGTGCCAGGCTGAGCCTGGTGCTGCTGGAGCCTTGGGGTGCCCCAGGCAGCGGAGCCCAAAGCCACAGCTGCTGTCCCTACAGAGCCAGGTGACCCCTCCACGGGGCTGGGGTGAGCTGACAGCCCATGAAATGCAGTGGATTAATTCCCCCTTCATTGTGTCAGACACCCAGCTGAAGGTCGATGTCCATTAAAAAAAACTGGGTATGAATTAATGCCTTGCACTTCACACATTGAGGTCTTCTCATGGACAGGACATTTCATTGGAAATGTTTTAATTATTTGTGTTAATTGAGAGCTGTAGAACTCGATTCAGTGAAGGAGCATTAAGAAGGAAGAGTTTGGGTTTTGAATGGTATTTTGTTTGTCCAAATTGAAAAATCAATAAATAACCTAAGAACCACAGAGACATCTTGATCCTCTCCTCTCCTCTCCTCTCCTCTCCTCTCCTCTCCTCTCCTCTCCTCTCCTCTCCTCTCCTCTCCTCTCCTCTCCTCTCCTCTCCTCTCCTCTCCTCTCCTCTCCTCTCCTCTCCTCTCCTCTCCTCTCCTCTCCTCTCCTCTCCTCTCCTCTCCTCTCCTCTCCTCTCCTCTCCTCTCCTCTCCTCTCCTCTCCTCTCCTCTCCTCTCCTCTCCTCTCCTCTCCTCTCTCTGTGGGCAGGACAGGCTGTGATGCTGCAGGCAGCAAACTCTCGGCATCTGCAGCAGAGCCAGGGCACCACAACCGAGTTGTGTCTTCCCTTTATGTTCTTGGAAGTTCTGAGGAAAACATTTATTTCCGTCGTTGTGACAGTTTCCTTTTGTTTTTGCTCTGCTGACCGAAGCAGCTGCTTTTCAAAAAGGTTTTAAAGAGCAACCTTCTGGTTTTGGTTACAGAAAACAAAACAAACAGCTGCTTTTCTGTAACCAACATTTACTTTGAGGAAAATTCTTGCTTTTAATGAAAATTGGAACAAACGGTTGATCACGGTTTTGTTGGTTTGTTTTTTTTTTTTCTGCAGAAATTGTAATTTCCAGTGACACGTCTCCAGCCAAATTTCCATTTGGATGGGGAGTGCACAGCCAGCTCTGCCGCTGAGTTTCTGTCTGTCTGGGCTCACCCAGGAATTCAGGGATGTCTGCTTGGATCTGTGACCCTGCAGGGTACAAGGAGTTCCCAGGGGAGCCCCCAGCTGGAACCTCGGGGTGCATTGGGGTGCAGCTCTGCAAGGAAAGCCCTGATGGACCAGGAGCTGGGGCACTGCTGAGCCAGGCTGCAGCTCAGAGCTCCACTCCTTGAGCAGAATAAATTTCTGCCCCTCCAAGGGACTCCCCCTTGAAAGGGGATGGACAAAAGCCTGTTTTCCTCCCGTGCCTGTGGCACCGGCTGCCTTGGCCAGAGGCAGGGAGCAGAGATTCCTGGCAACTGCCTTCTCCTGAAGCTCATCCTCATGGATAGAGCTGCTGGGAAGGGCTGTCCCCACCATCTCTTGGTGTTGCTGTATCTCTAAGAACCTTCAGTCGTGCTCCAGGAGAAGGTTCCCATCCCCTCTGTGCATTTATCTTCTGTGCTTCCCGCCCTGTGCCCGATGTCCTTCCAGCTACCACCCCTGGAGGGGATCCCTTGGACAAAACTGGGTCCCTGACGCAAAATTCCTGACAAAACAACAAAATAGCAGAAAAAATATTGCCCATCTGGAGCTCCAGACCATGCCCAACGTCTTTGGGGACATCGATAAATAATAATAATAATAAATAATAAACCCTCAGAGACTCAGACCCACTTGGGCTGAACAACCCCAGGGATCTCCAGTTCTTTGTCCCCAGGGATTGAGTTGGAGCCTTGGGTGGCTGTGGGCAGGAGCCCTGGGGGGAGAGCAGGGGACATTTCTGTCCCTGCTGGCACTGGGGTGAAAGGAGGGCAGACAGGCTCCTGCAGGGGCTGGGGGAGGTTTGGAGCTGAAATCCTGAGCCTTCCTGTTGGGAAAGATGGGACAGGAATATGACTGCATGGTAAGAAATACTGTAGAGGTAAAACCTGAGTGAAATAGGAATGAAAGCCAGTTTGGAGATGTGAGCATGGCAGGCAGGAAGACGGGGATGAGCTGAAGACAGGAAAACAAAAAGACAAGAATGTTGCCTTTCCACCTTGGCAAAGACATCCGGGAACAAGGGCATGAGAAAGGAGTCTGTAGAGTTTAGAATATAAAATGACATGGTGATGTAGTAGTTCTCACAGGCTGCAGGCAAAGTCTGTAGGTTTTGTATCTCACACCGGTTGGTCAATGTGAATTAGAATATTCAACAGAAAAAAAGATATATTGAATTGTAACAAAAGGATCGCCCTCTTGTCCTGGCTCTCCTCCCTTTTGCCCTCCCCTCTCTCCTCTGGCCCTCTCACCCTCTTCCCTCACCTCTCTTGGCCCATCCCCTCTCCTCTCTCTCACCTCACTTGCTCCTGTTTTCTCCCCACGTTTTTCCCCTGCTCCTGCCCCGTTTTTCCCCCTGAGCTCTCTTCTCTCTCTCTCTCCCCATTCTCTCTTTAGGGCTTTGCTCCAGCCCAGGCTGGTGGCTGAAGGCAAAGCCCTCTTTACCCACCACCCTTGGAATAATAAACCCCCGTGTTTCTAGAACATCTCAGCTCTGCAGAGTTCCTTGTCCCCACCATCCACGGAAAAATTGCAACACCTTCCCTCTGCCCTGCCCCCTGGGGCCTGGCATGCTGTCCCTGAGCTGGGGACACCACAGCGAGCCCAGGAGCTCAGACAGGGCTGGCCCTGTCACCCCCTGTCACCCCCTGTCACCCTTTGGGCACGGCCAGGGATCCAGGGGCAGCCTCTCAGCCTGGGCACCAAACAGAGAAATTACAGATGGTAAATGAATCTTCCCATTTCTCTCCAAATGAGTTATTAATAATATCTCATTTACATATTCATTAACCATAACACACACCATGTTTTTATTAATGTGGCAAAGAAACAATTACAGGTGAAATATGGGTTGTCTATTTCATACAAGAATCTTGTTCTTCATTTGCATGAGTTAAAAATTGATGGGTTTTTTTTCTTGCCACACAAAAAGGAAACTGCTGGGGCCATGGAAAGAGGTGTTGGATGAGGAGCTGGGAATCAGAGCCGTGGGGGGATTTCCTTCTCTTTGGCCAGGAATAGGTTACAAGCAGTCAGTGCTGGGCTGGGATGGAGGGCAGCAGCCTGGAGCAGGATTTTCCACCCAGTGCTGCCTCCTGTTTGAAGTGCTCAGAGGGTGCCTTGGGGAGGTTCTGCAAACCAGCACAGAAATCCTCTCTGTGCATTTCCAGTCAAGCAAGAGAACTGTGGGGAGCAGAACTAACAAATGAATATGCAAAGCCCAGTTCTGAATTCATTATAAAGGGGAGCCATCCAATGGTCAATAGTTTCTTTTATTACATTGGAAGTGAGGTGAAGTTTTGGGTTAAAATGCTTGAAGAGCGGCATCCCCAAGTCCTTCCCACTTCCCTCCCTGCAGTTTGATGATGAAAATTACTGGATTTCAATACATTTTTTGGTGAATCAGGTATGACCCACTAATTCAAAGAGGAAACTTTGCTTTTCTCATTGCCATTTCTTCGGTCCAGAAGGTTAAACCGGATTTAAGCAAAATAATGTGGCAGAGAAAAAAAATACATTGTTGATTAAAACCTTGTGTTCTGAGTTTCTGTGGGTGAGTCGTGGCCTTGGAGCCACATTAGAATCAGGGGAGCTCCCTTACAGCCCCAGCAGGGCTGAATTCCATGAATTCCTTTCTTCAGAGGACACACACCTTGCACAGCTCTGCCAAAGCTGTCCTTGGTCACAGGGCTTTGCTTTCCTGCAGTTTGGAGCAGCACTGCACCAACCACAAACCCCCAGGAACATCCCACAGTGCTCTCTGGGATCTGCTGAAAACCAAAAGGAATTGCTGTCCTCACCTTCCAAAGGGGAAACTGAGTCACAGGGAGGACACTGAATGCCTGTGAGCAGCCCGTGGTTTGGATGAAATCATCTTTAAGGTCCCTTCCAACCCAGCCATTCCATGATTCTGTGATTCTCTCTTGGTGATAAATTCCCTGGGGCAGGACAAGTGTGTCCACAGGAGCAGCAAAGCTGTGCCTGGTGTGGGTGGCCCAAACTGCTGCCAGGATGGACACAGTGTGTGTGACTGTGACCCTGAGGGCTCCTCAGGACTGCCCTTCTCTGCCTTTGCTCTGGCCAACCCACCAGTCCTGTGACAGGAAATCTCCCTCTATATTTATAAAGTTTGGGATGACTGGGGGCTACCTGAATCCCAAAGCTTCCCAAGCTTTTCTCTCCCCCTCACTGTGTCTGTCCCCCTGGCTCTGTCAGGGCTCCCAGCTCAGCACAGAACCCTTTTGGCAGGATCAGGCCCCATCCCTGCAGAGCCCAGTGGGAGCAGTGCCTTTCCAACCCAGCTGCGAGGAACGTGCCTCAGTCGGGTTTGCTGCCCGAGTCCTTCCCTGCGAAGCCCAGAGATTTATCAGCAGTAAAGCCAGGGGAGCCAGCTTTCATCAGCTCCATTTCTGCATCATCATCAGCCCTGTTAAACCAAATCATCTCCCCCTCGCCGCTGCACCCAAACATTTCTTTCCTCCTTTGTTCACATTAGGGCTTTTCTTCTTTCCCAAGCCCTTAAACACCCTGGACTGGGACCAGCTGGTGATGGCACCAAAACACGTATTTTTCGTTCCACAGGAAAATATTGATGCTCCTGCATCATCCCACGGCACATCTGGGCCCAAATTCCAGCCCTGCCCAGCCTGCCAGGCCAAGGGAAGCAAGAGGAAGAAAAATAAATGTGACGACAGTTGGGGTCTTGTAAATGAGTCGTGATCTGAGAGAAGTTGGAATAAGCATCGTGAGTGGGGGGACGTGCAGCCTTCACACCGCGGGGGCAAAGGTCTGCAACACGAGCAGCAGCGCTCAGAGAGGCAGAATTCTTGCCTAATAACGCTCCAGGAAATACCTGGGCACTCTGCTCAGCCCTGTTCAAGGCTTGTGTGTGGAGCTGGAGGAGGGAGAGTAGGAATGCTGCAGTGGGAATTCTGCAGTGGGTATGCTGAGATGGGAATGTTGAGGTGGGAATGTTGAGGTGGGAATGCTGCAGTGGGAATTCTGCCATGGGAATGCTGTAGTGGAATGCTGAGGTGGGAATGCTGCAGTGGGAATTCTGCAGAGGGAATGTTGAGGTGGGAATGCTGAGGTGGGAATGCTGCAGTGGGAATGTTGCAGTGGGAATGCTGCAGTGGGAATTCTGCCATGGGAATGCTGCAGTGGAATGTTGCAGTGGGAATGTTGCAGTGGGAATGCTGCAGTGGGAATGCTGCAGTGGGAATTCTGCCATGGGAATGCTGCAGTGGGAATGCTGCAGTGGGAATGTTGAGGTGGGAATGCTGAGGTGGGAATGTTGAGGTGGGAAGGCTGTAGTGGAATGTTGAGGTGGGAATGTTGCACTGGAAATGCTGAGGTGGGAATGTTGAGGTGGGAATGTAGAGGTGGGAATGTTGAGGTGGGAATGTTGAGGTGGGAATGATAAGGTGGGAATGCTGCAGTGGGAATGCTGCAGTGGAATGTTGAGGTGGGAATGCTGAGGTGGGAATGATGAGGTGGGAATGATGAGGTGGGAATGTTGCAGTGGGAATTCTGCCATGGGAATGCTGCACAGAGGCACCCCCAGCCCAGCTTTGGGGGCAAAGCCCTTGGCCAGGTGTGTGCCTGAGCTCTGTGAGCCGTCACAAGTCCCTTGTGTTTTGGCCAGTGTCCTTCAGCCTGAGCTGTCTGGCCTAAACCCCACCCTAAGCTCATGCACAGGGATGTGCTTTGAGCCTGAGCTTGTGTTCAGCTGCCTCCAGAAGGGCTGAAATGGGCTGTTCAAGGGAACTCACTGCTGATGGGCTCTGGGGTAAGGACAGGCTGCTCCTGAAGGCAGGAGAATTTTGTCTCCATCTCCTTTGCAGTGAAAAGTTAACTTGGGTCTGAAGAGGGCAGTTTGGGATTTACTGTCCTCCATTGCCACCAAGCAATTCCTTGGACTGCATTTTCCAGCCTTTTTAGTTATTCCCTTTTATCTCCTCCCTGCACTCCAGGAGCCTCTGGTGGTTTGTGCACACTTGGCTGTAGCTCAGGTCCCCGTGGCCCTCTCCATTCCTCCAGCATCTGCCTCGGGTTCCAGTTAACTTCTGCTCCACCAGAAACCTGGGAACCTTCTCCAGCAACGTCAGAAAGCTCCTGCAGTTGATATTTATTAAGACTTTCGCTGCCTGTAAGAAATGTGGAAGCCAACCCAAGCGACTGATCGGTCTGATCTGTTTTGCTCCGTGCTTTCCTGGCCAGGTTGAGATGTGGCTTGAATGAATGAAATCTGGAATTCTCTTTCGAGCAGCAGCATGGTGGGTCACAGCCTCTGGCCAGAGACAAAATAAAGGCAGGGCAGGACCAGGCAGTGAGAGCCAGGTGAGGTTCTCACCTGAGCCCCTGCCCATCTCACTTGGGCTGTGGTGGCTTCCAGGGACTCTTCCCCACACTGGGCAGCAACAGCAGTGGGTTATTTATGCACCATCTGCATCCAGAGCTGACTCTGCCCCTGCTGGTTTGGGGCCAAGCCACAACCCCTGCCTTCAAAGCAGAGCCAGGCTGCCAGGCTCCAGCGTGTTCCTCATGTCCACCCGAGCTGGGGAGGGTTCTGTGTCTCCCTCCAAACCCTTTTGATCACAGCTGCACTTCCCACAGCTCTGCCAGGCCAAACAAACAGCCTGGTCCCACCCTGGCTGCTCCAGCTAACCCCTGACAGGTTTGGGGGATGTGTCAGGGCTCCCAGCAGCTCCTGCAGGGCTGCACTGCCAGCAGGGAGCTCTCAACCAAAAAACCCTGACACGTTTGTGCTGCAGGCAAAGAACCCGGGCTGGGGTGAGGTGTGGGAGCTCTGAGCGGCAAAGAGCTGCTGAATGACCCGGCCCAGGGCTGGGGAGGGGAGGCAGAGCTGGTGGAGAGGGCAAACCCTGGTACTGGGCAGAGTCTGGGAGTGCTGGGCAGTGTCTGGGCAGGAGCCCCAGATGGAAACCAGGCCCAGAATCAATGGTTTCCAAGAGCCATGGAGTGGTGTAACTGAGAAGAAGAACTGTCCCACTGTGCTGTCCTGCCCTCCAGCACAGGCACTGGTGTTTGGGTCAGGCTCCTGTCCTCTCTCCTCAGGGAATTACATCTCCTGGCCTTTTCCTGCCTCAAACCAGAGCCTTTCACCCTGGATTCTCCTGCTCGGATGAGGGAGTGTCCAAAAAGGCTGCAAGCACTGCCGCACTCACTCCCTGTCCCAGGGCCAGAGTCCTGGGGCAGCACATCCCAGATGTCACTGCAGGGAGCTCAGGAGGGACTTTGGGGACATGGCCACGTGTCACCCTTGTGTCACAGCCTTGGGACAGCCCCTCACGGCCACTCACACCTGAGGGGTTGTGCAGGGCAAGGCTGCAGGGTCCTGATGGTGGAGCTTCTGTTGGACCAGGTGGGACACTGAGGGCTGGGGGCAGGAGCTCCCCTTAACCCCAGTGAAGGCAGGTGGGAACCTCTGTCTCTGCTGCTCCCTGGGTGAGGCCTCCAGGGGGTTCTGGTTCCTGGGGAAGGCGGAGCTGTGACTTTTCAAATCGGGAGCAGAGGGAAAGGCTGACATTTTTAACATTTTCCCACCAGCCGAGCCAAAGAGCTGTGAGGTCAGGCTCCAGGGGATGAGCTCACCAGGGATGGGGACAGCACCATGGGCTCCTCCCAGCCCACCCTGAACCCTCCCCTTGCAAAAACCACCCGAGACCCGAGGAGGGTGCAAAACCCACTCCATCCCAGGGACAAGGGAGTGGGAAATTTTCCCCTAAAGTAGTCTTTTTTTTTTTTTTTTTTTTTTTTTTTTTTTTTTTTTTTTTTTTAAACTAAGGAAGTAATTATCAGCAAAATGGGGAAGCTTACGGTTGAAAAGCATTTGGGTTTTATTCAAAGAACGTTTCCAAATGGAACATGGGAGTGTTTAAACAAACACCTCAGAGCAAGACACAACTTGGAAGCAGTTTAGGGTAATGAAACAGCTCTGATCACACCGGTCCATTACCCCTGACAAGAGAGATGAGGAGCTGCTGAGCATCCCTGTCGAGGGGAGGCTGAGCTCCGGAAAACAATGAGCTCAAGCGTCTGTCAGCACTTGTCCACAGCCCATTTCCCCAGGCTGGGCTGTGCCCCCCTGCACAGCCCGGGGAGGTTCCTCAGCCTGCAGGAGCTGTGCCTGGGGCCTGTCTGTGCACAGCCGCCAGCAGGGGCTGGGCTCTGCTCAACTTTTTCCACTGCCCAGTCCTAAATTTCAGGTTTTCCGCTTGCCTTGCAAGACTTGCTGAGGAATATTGCAGTGATTTCTGTTTGCACCAGGCCCAGCATCTCTCACCTGCTGGGAACCGTTTGTGCGATGAGGCTGTTGATGGTTCTGCCTCACAGCCTGTTCCCCAATACCAGCGGTGGGAGCAAAAGGAATAAAAGCCAGTCCATTCTGGTAACAGGCAGGTTTCTGCTGGGCTTGGCACTGCAGTGTGGGTTTCAGCAAAAGGACCTTCCTACCTCAGCAGCTGAACAAAGCAGCACAGGCTGATGGGCTCGGTCAGGACAAAAAGCTGCATTTGCAGCTGGGCTGGCAGCTGGCTGTCAGATGGGTGCCGTGGTGCCCTGGGATTATTTCCATGTGGAACAAGTGGAGATGTGTCCGGTTGCTCTGAGGAGGTGACTCAGCTCCAGGCTCCCAGCAAAGCCTCATTTCAGCAGCTTCTCTGCAGGCTGGGGAAGGGCTGTGACCCAGGGCTCCCCTCCAGGCTGCTGGCCACCCCTGGGGACAGGAACAAGCTGCTGTGCCTCCTGGGAGGCAGGAGGAGCGTCCTGGGACCTGTTGAACAGAGGACTTTTAATTGGCATCATTAAAATGTTTTGCACGACATCCAAAGCTGGGGATGCAATTTGGGAAACAGTCCTGTAATTCATGCCCAGATATTCCTTGGCACGTTGGCTGCTCTGTGACAAAGGGAGCTGAGAGGGAACAATGTCCCACCTTCCTCTTGCTCCTCCCACCATCTGTTTGCAATATTCCTGCCTGAGCACATGAAAACATTCGTGTCCAGAGGAGCTCATCAGGCTAAATATGAACCATGTCAGAATGATTATGGGAGAACAGGGCAAAAACGGCTCAAACATCCAGCCCTCCTCATTAATAGCTTGTTATTGGCACAACTGATGTGTGTTGCCATCCCACGCTACACCCAGCCAGTACATAAATGTTTTCCTTAGCATATTTTTAATGTTGCTAATTTATCTGTTACTGTCACTCTGGGGCTGTTAGCTTTGAAAAAAAAATGGCTGTAATTAATCACTGGAGAGCTGTTAGACACCACAGCCACAGCGGTGTTAAATCAGCTCAGGAGTGGCACTTGTAGGAATATCCAAACAGAAATATAAAATTGCCTCGGTGCTGGGCGTGTGGCTGACACCTCTGGGGTGGGAGCCATGCGGTGCCTGCAAATGCTGCTCTTGTGTGCCCAACGTGCCCAGTGGAAATTCCTCCCTCTGAAGAGTCATTTCAGTCTAAGACCTTATTTATTATGAAGCTGCTTTGGGGTGGGGAAAAGAAAAGGCAAAAACGTTTGGAAGAGTTGGAGCTGAGCGGTGGTTTAACCCCGGCCGTGCTGTGCTCGGGGGGTTTGGGGCTCTCTGACCAGCACAGGGGTTGTGTTCCTGCTGAGGCTGGGGCAGATCACAGATCCCCTGTCTCTGGGCTGAGGGCAGGGTCAATTCTCTGTGCTCAGCTCGGCTCCCTGCGAGGCTGTGCCACAGTGTCCATCTGTCCCAGGCACAGGCAATGCCTCAGACCTTTGTGGCGTGGGAAGAGCAAAGATCCTCAGTGCAGTCCAGGCTGCAGGAGAATTTACCTGATGTTCTCCCTGTTTTCAACTTTATTTTCATCAGGAAAAACCAGCCTACAGGGAGATGAACATCTGAAACAGCACCAAGCTGGTCTCAGACCCAGATGTTCCTTTCAGTCCCCTGCTCTTCCCAGTGTGAGCAGGACACCTCTGTTTCTCCAGCCTCTGGCACAACAACAGGTTCTCTTTGAGATGAGGGCAAAAAGAATCCCAGTGTGGTTTGGGCTGAAAAAGGGACCTTAAAAATCACCCAGATCTACCCTCCTGCCATGTGGGGACACCTCCCACTGTCCCAGGGACACCTCCCACTGTCCCAGGCTGCTCCAAGCCCCAGTGTCCAACCTGGCCTTGGGCACTCCAGGGATCCAGGGGCAGCCCCAGCTGCTCTGGGCACCCTGTGCCAGGGCCTGCCCACCCTCCCAGGGAACAATTTCTTCCTAAAATCTAAACCAAATCTCTCCTCCTGAATTCCAGTTGTGGGTTAGGCCTGCTCCCTGTGGCTGGGAGGCAGATTAGGCACCTCCCAGGGCTAAACAGAGACGGAAGGAAGAGGGAGCTGGATGGAAGGAAGGGAACTTCCACAAGAGCCCAGCCAGAAGGGAAATGTTTTAGACAAATCGTTTGGGGTTTAATGGATTTGTGTTTTCCAGCAAGGCATTGATTCATGAGAAACCTTTGATTCATGAGGCCTGCTGGACTCGCAGAGCCATGAAATATGTGCCTGCTGTAAGGGAGGTGCCAGAAAGCAGCCGTGAGTGGGAGATGCCTGGTGGTCACCTATGGTGCTCCACAAATGTTTCCTCAACTGAAAACAAATGGAATTTGGCACAGTTTTATTGCTGTTTTGGAAGGCCTGCTGTAATTCGTTATCTTCTGCCTCCTTTCCGTGAGCCGAGTCCATTTGGAAAGACAAATCCCAGTAGCAGAGTGCTTTTGTCATTAACCTCGTGGAAGACTTCAAAGGGAAAACTTCGCAGGGGTTTTGGGGTCCCATGAGAATGCTGCAGCCCAGATCTTGTACTGACATTTCCCAAATTCACTGTGACTCCAGAGCTTTCTGTGGCCTCCAGTAATGCTGGCCCTCTGCACTGCAGGGGGATCATCCAGGGAAAGGACTGGGAATTAACAGCAATTCCCTGCTTGGAGCAGCCCCATAGTGCCCAGTCACCAGGGGCTGCTGCTCAACAGACTGAGAAGAGGCACTTTTCTCTCCTTTTGGCACTCCTGCAGTGTTTTTGCACACTGTCAGGGTCTGGGGATGTGTGTGGGGTGGTGAAGGTGTGCAGGGAGCTGAAAGGGCCCTTCCTTCCCAAACACCCCGGTGCTCCCTGGGCTGCATTTCACCACCTGTGAGCACTGCCCAGAGGTGCAGCCCAGGGCCTTGTGCTGCCTGTGTTTGCCTGGTGCTCCCGGGGCTGCATTTCACCACCTGTGAGCACTGCCCAGAGGTGCAGCCCATGGCTCTGTGCTGCCCCTGACTCCTGTGTTTGCCTGGTGCTCCCGGGGCTGCATTTCACCACCTGTGAGCACTGCCCAGAGGTGCAGCCCAGGGCCCTGAGCTCCCTCTGACCCCTGTGTTTGCCTGGTGCTCCCTGGGCTGCATTTCACCACCTGTGAGCTCTGCCCAGAGGTGCAGCCCAGGCCCTGTGCTGCCCCTGACTCCTGTGTTTGCCTGGTGCTCCTCTCACTGACTGGGGATGTCACAGCTCGGTTCTCACCTTTGGGGTGAACACAATTCTCAAAAACCCACTGAGCAAAGGCAGAGCAGCCCCAGGGGTGGCCCGGCCTGACCTCCTGCATAATTCAGCTCTGAGATTCCCACAAATCCTGGCTGTGTTCAGGTGCTTATGTGGGACTGAACACGTGTAGGGACAGCTAGGAGTTCAGAATTTGCACTTCTTCAGCCACGGTTTTGGAGTTTGTTCTTCTTTCCAGACAGTTCTGTTTGACCTTTAGTAGGCAGCCACTAAACCTTGCTGCATCTTTGCCTCTTGGTTTGGGAGCCTTCTCTGCAAGTTTTGTGATCAGCCCCTTCTCTGGTGAATAAGCCCAGGAAATGCATCCTAAGGCTGGGCCTTTGCTGCTGTGGCTGTTCCCCATCACAAAGCTGCCTCCCCAATCTGCCTCTGGCCATGCATTAGTGGGAGGGGGCAGAGGATGGGAGTTTTCCCTTCATCCACAGCACCATTTTCTCCCTCTGAAGAATTAATTCTGTGTTGGTTCCAAGTGGGTGGCCCCAAGGATTGGAACCCTTCTCTAAACAAGGTCCCCCCGGGGTTCCCCAGCCATTAAACCTTTTCCAGGCTACTCCACTGCTGTGCCACAGCTTGCTCTCACTGCACAGAAGGCACAGGGATGCTCTCTCTTGCCAGTTCTAAACTTCTCTGGGCCTCAGAACAGAAATTGGTGTGTCAGTTGTTTTTAAAAACCTTACTGAATTTCCACTGAGATTCTCCCCCTGCCTAAAAAAAAAAAAAAAAAAAAAAAAAAAAAAAAAAAAAAAAAAAAAGAAGAAGAAGAAGAAGAAGAAGAAGAAGAAGAAGAAGAAGAAAAAAGGAGAGAGAAAAACCAATCAGTGGAACTCTCAGTCCCCAGGTGCTCCATTGGGAGCAGCTGCTCCCCAGCACCTTCACATTTGAGAGCAGTGTCAGGGAAAAGAACTTTTCTGAGGAAGCTTCCACCCTTTCTCTGCTCAGGACACATTTCTGGCAGCTTGCACTGGAGATCCCCAAGTGCTCTGTGCTGGCTGAGGGGCTGTGGAGCTGCAGGCAGGTAAAACACAGAGCACATTAACTGCCTCATTCCCTCACGCCCAGGCTCTTCTCTGGCTCGTAACAGAAACCCAGAGCCTGCCTTTTTTTCAGCTCAGATCTAAACAGTAGCTGCTATAACATATTAGGCTGGAGTATGAACTCTGTATGAAAGAAGAAGGAGAAATGATGAATTTCAAAAATGATCTCAGTGGGTCCCAACTTAAAAGCATCTGTAGAAATTCATTGCAAGTAATATGCTCTTAATTATTCATTTTCCTTGGCACGGGTTAAAGAGCCAAGTAACGGCTTCTGTCTCTTTCTATTGAGTCTGTTATTGTTTGAGAAAGGCCAGGGGGACGCCAGCCCTGGGCAGAAATTATATTCCCCCTCATATCCACACAGCCCCGCTCCAGCCCCAGGAAAGGGGGTATAATCACCAGCAGCTGAGACACAATGACATTTTTATGGAGCTCCTGGCAAACCTGTGGTGGGAGAGAGCCTGACGAGTCCTTGGCTTCCCACCACATTCCTGTGTGAGCTGGG
Source organism: Zosterops lateralis (assembly GCF_965231275.1). Taxonomy (NCBI): domain Eukaryota; kingdom Metazoa; phylum Chordata; class Aves; order Passeriformes; family Zosteropidae; genus Zosterops; species Zosterops lateralis. The sequence goes on along the minus strand of NC_139778.1, from coordinate 518,973 downwards.
GCAGCTCCAGCTCCTGCAGCCCTGGGCTCAGCTCGTGTTGGCCTCAGCAGCTGCTGGGGCTGGGCTGGCCCTTGCTCGAGGGGCTGGAGCTGCTGCTGGTGCTCCTGGAGCTGCTGGCACCACACAGAGCCCGTCCTCTGCCTCTCCTGGGCCAGCACTGAGCCCGGGCTCTGCTCCTGCCCATCCCAGGGCTCTGCTGGGCCACACCGAGGGAGCACTTGGGTTTTCACCTCCCAGGAACCTCTCAGGGGGATTCAGCTGCTCTGGCTAAACTTGAGAAGATTTCATTCATAGAATCATGGGATGGTTTGGGCTGGAAGGGACCTCTGAGCCCACTCAGTGCCACCCCTGCCCTGGCAGGGACATTTCCACTGTCCCAGAGACACCTCCCACTGTCCCAGGCTGCTCCAAGCCCCAGTGTCCAGCCTGGCCTTGGGCACTGCCAGGGATCCAGGGGCAGCCCCAGCTGTGCCAGGGCCTGCCCACTCTGCCAGGGAATAATTTATCCCCAATATCCAATCTAAATTTACCCTCCTTCAGCCTAAAGCCATTCCCAGTGTCCTGTCCCTCCATCCCTTGTCCCCAGTCCCTCTCCAGCTCTCCTGGAGCCCCTTTGGGCTCTGGAAGGGGCTCTGAGCCCTCCCTGGAGTTTTCTCTGCTCCAGGCTGAGCAGGCACTGCTCTCTGTCTGTTTTTCAAGGTCTTACACTTGAATAGCAGAAAAGACCTGGGGTTTTGCCCACGGGCTCCTCCTGAGCTCTGGGGTAAATCCAGCTCTGCTTTGCTCTGTGGGTGGATCCAGGGTCTCTCAGCACCGAGTCTGTGCTGCAAATCCTCCCCCCAGCCCTTCCTGGTGACATTTCATGTGATGCTGATTATTTTTCTTTTGGCCTGACGGCAGCAGAGTCAATGGTTTTCTTTCTGCCTGGAAACCACCAACCCCTCCCTGTGCTCAGCCATCCTGCTCAGGCTGCCAAGGGGGGGCCTGTGTGCTCCAAAATCCTCAGCACTTCTCCCAGGGCTGTGTCCTGCCAGGCCTTCTCCCCTGAAAGAGCCGCTGTGAGCCTGCTCCTCACCCTGAGCAAAGCCATGTTTGCAACTTCTGCCTTTACAGAGTCTCGGGGTGTTGGGAAGGGTCTGCCCCGTGCCAGCTGCTCTCCTCTGCAGATAATAAATATCAAAGCCTTGACAGCCTCAAGCAGATGCAGGCACCCCAGCTAAATTCACAGTAAATGAGATGAAGACAATTTCTGGGGGAAAAAAAAATTGATAAATTGTAAATAAAATGTTGAGATTCATCTAAACATCAGAGGCCAAATATTTCTGGGGTTTGGCAGCTGACAAGTTAAACATTTCAAGCAGTTCTTTGGCAATTCAAATAGAAGAGAATTAGCTGCTTGGTCAAAACTAATAGGGTTTGCAGTATTTTCCCTCCAACTGCTTGGCATGTCCCATTTCTCAGCTGTCAAAGACATGAAAGATTTGTGCTTTGACAGAAAACCCGTAGAATATCATCAGGGTGAACATTTCCATTGGCTCAAATGAGCCTGGTTTGAAAATGCCTTGAATTGCAAGTTTTTATGGTCTCCAGCTGACGGCCCATTGCTCCCAATCCTGACTTCTCTGAAGTTTACTCAACCCCACACCTTTTCCCCTGAGCCACCTCTTTGCTCCCCTTGTGTCCCGAATTCCCTTCAGTGCTCTTTCCTGTCCGTGTGGATGTGCCCTAAGTGGTCAGGCCATTGGACAAGATGCTCATGGTCGGTCCCTTTCAACCAAATATTCCCTTCCCTTCCCTTCCCTTCCCTTCCCTTCCCTTCCCTTCCCTTCCCTTCCCTTCCCTTCCCTTCCCTTCCCTTCCCTTCCCTTCCCTTCCCTTCCCTTCCCTTCCCTTCCCTTCCCTTCCCTTCCCTTCCCTTCCCTTCCCTGTCCTCAGTTGTGTTTTCCCTGAGCAGAAATCCTGGAACATTTCTGGACTCCATTTCCTCAAGTTTTCCCCCCAGTTTTCCCGAGGATCAAAGAGCACCTGTCCAAGGAGGTCTGGAGGACTCTTTGAAACATTCTAATTTCAGGAATAATTTCCTTTCCTTTGGATGGAAATGTCTGATGAGTGCAAGAATAGTTTTTTTAAGTTACTAAAGACACTTTTCTGCTGGAATTAGCTCTTTTCCAAAGTAGTGATGATTATTGTGATGAAAATTTCTCCCATATTATTTCCAGCTTTGATAACTGTGTATGAGTTGGGATCAGATTGCTTTGGCACAGTGAAATGGAGAGAAAATTAACTGAGGGAAGTTTTCCCTCTGCTCTGCCCAGTGCTTCAGCTTCAGGAGTCTGGAGAGCTGCAGCTTCAGGGAAATGAGTAAGAGAACTTTTTCTTGTTCAGGATTTTGCTTAGGAGATAAGTCGTGGTTCTAATTTGCTTTATTCCTGCTCTAAACCACAGGGCAAACTGGGGGAATCGCTTTTTAATTCTTCCAGTCGTGCACGATTAATTCAGGACTTCGACTCTCGCTGACACATTTTGATGTGCTGCTTGGAAACTCCAAGTGGAGCATTTCAGTTTGACTCAGTCTGGCATTAAATCTTATCTCAGTGCAGTGTCCCAGGGGCTGCTGTGCTGCTGCTCGGGGAGTTCCTGCAGCCCCAGGGGGAGCAGGGCCGGGCTGGCACTCACACCCCACACAGCTCACCCCTGCTGTCCTGGGTTTAGTGTAGGATGTGCACACAGTATTTATTCCATCCCCATCCCCATGAGCTGTTGGAACCAGGTGGGGCAGTGTTTTCCCAGGCCCCTCCTTTGGGCTCTTCTGCTCATGGCCCATCAATGCCTTGCCCAGGACTCACAGGGAACTCCCTCCAGGAGCTCTCTCTGTTTAATGGGCCATCAAGGAGCCACTGCACGACTCCTCATCCCATTGGGAGATGCTCCCAATGCCCAGGGGGAGGAGCCAAGCATTCCCACCTGGAGAGAATCTGGGATTTGGGACAGGACAAGCAGCCCTGAGCCACTGGATTCCCAGAGGAGCAGAGCTCCCAGACCTTTCTGTGGGATCACTGCTTCAGGAAGAGCCCCTCACCTGGGCTGCTCCCCCCACCCTGCTCAGGGTGTGTTCTGACTCTGTCAGTGCTCCTTTGTGTTATTGCATTGATTTTATTTTATTTTTACCTTTTTACCTTTCTCCTTATTATATTATATCTCTGACTTGGAGCCTCTCATTCGTTTTGTTTTCAAACCACAACACCTGCTCTGACACAGCACTCAGGACATCACAGAGGGGTAGGGGAGGAATAGGATGTGAGAAATACAATTTTCCAGGTATTTTCCCTCAGGAATCACCTCTGGGACTGCTGGATTTCCTGTCACACTCAGCTGAGTTTTGGTCTGGCTGTTCAGAAATGGCTGTAACCGACACTGGAGAACCCCAGAATGGTTTGGGCTTAAAAAAACATCCAGTTCCACCCCTGCCATGGGGTTCCACTGTCCCAGGCTGCTCCAAGCCCCAATGTCCAGCCTGGCCTGGGACACTTCCAGGGATCCAGGGGCAGCCACAACAGCTCTGGGCACCCTGTGCCAGGGCCTGCCCACCCTCCCAGGGAACAATTCCTGCCCAATATCCAACCTAAATTTCCCCTCTTTCAGTTCGAGCCTATTCTCTCTTGTCCTTCCACTGCAGTTCCTGTTAAGGTGTCCCTGTCCTGCTCCCCTGCAGCCCCTGCAGGTCCTGGAAGGTGCTCTGGAGTCTCCACACAGCCTTCTCTTCTCAGTCCTGCTGGACCTGTCTGCTGGGACACCCCCAGTCCCCCCTGTGACTGCAGGGCAAGAACGGCCATGGGGACACAGAGCCAGGCCCAGCAGAGCCCTCCCCAGGCCAGCAGCTCTGCTTTAGTGCTGGAGGAGGCAATGCTGAATTAAAGGTTGGACTCCAGGCCCTTAAAGGTCCTTTTTCCCCTGAACTTCTGTGACTGTGCTGCGGGTGTGTGGGCACGGCTCTGAGAGGAGCAAACACCCCACCGGGGGTTCCAGCAGCACAGGGGCAGCCCCTGCGGGTTCGTGTCCCTGCAGGGCTCGTCTGGGAGTTGCCAAAGCCTCTGTGGGAGCTCCTGAGCCCACCCAGCCCCTGGTGTGTGTGTCCCCCCGTCCCTCTGTCCCTCTGTCCCTCTGTCCCTCCCTCCTCCATGGGGGCTGGAGCAGGAGCCAGAGCAGTCAGTGATATTTGTGATATTTGGGATATCTCAGCACGGCAGCTCCTGGGTACAAGGGAAGGCATCTTCAGGGAATGGAGCAGAAGGAATTCGTGATGTCAGCCCATAAATCTCCTGTCTCTTTTCCATCCTCAGCTGAACACGGAGAATCAGTTTCTGATAACATCTCCAAATTGCCGGGAGCAATTCTGCAGCTCGTGGTAATTGCCATCTTCTGTTGAACGCCTCTGAGCTCTTAATAACTTTGTAATTAAAGTGCAATTAACAAATTATCTTGTATATGTCAAATGGAATGCTAATGTTGTTGTTAATGAGGAGATAATTAGCTGGTGTCATGGAGAGACTCATGGGGCAACCCTGAGCTCCAGAACCCTTTGCTGGGAGTGAATGAGGAAGGGAATTGCCCTTGGATGACACAGCAGGGCAGTCAGAGGAGTCCAGGGCAGGAATGCAGGGGAGTGGGTGATCCAGGGGAGGGATCCAGGGGAGAGATCCAGGAGAGGGATCCAGGGGAGGGATCCAGGGGAGGGATCCAGGGGAGAGATCCAGGAGAGGGATCCAGGGGAGGGATCCAGGAGAGGGATCCAGGAGAGGGATCCAGGGGAGGGATCCAGGGGAGAGATCCAGGAGAGGGATCCAGGGGAGGGATCCAGGGGAGAGATCCAGGAGAGGGATCCAGGGGAGGGATCCAGGGGAGGGATCCAGGGGAGAGATCCAGGAGAGGGATCCAGGGGAGGGATCCAGGTGAGCCATCCCACAGCTCAGGGGTTCCCAGGCAGACACTCCTTGGGCAGCTGCCAGTGTTTGACAGAGGTTTCTGCAGCACCACTGGAACGCTCCTTAAAACCCACGGCCGGGCTTTGGGAAGGGCTTAGCAGGTGATGAAACCACTCAGCACCGTCCAGGCCTGGAGGCAACGTTCCCACTCCTAAAAACTGCTCAGCTTCTGTTTGTGCTCCAGCCTCCCTCCGCAAAGCCCAGGACACCTCTGCCACCCCTCTCTGCTGACACAGCCTCCCTCTCCAGGTGCTGTCACAGTTTGTGTCTCCACCGTGCTGCTCTGGCAAAAATGCTCAATATTTGTTAAAACTGGCTCCCGGAGCTGATCCCCAGTGGAATTTGGGTGTGGGATCGCTGTTCCCTCACACACTGGGAAGGCACAAACCAGCTCTGGCAGGAAGGGCAGAAATGCTCCTGCCTCAGCTCTGAGAGGTTTTGCTGCAGTGGTGGAGGGGTTTGGGTTTGGGGGTCCAGGGAAGTGTGGGGCACTGCCGGGGGGGTACAGGACAGGCCAGGGGACAGGAGCTGCCCACAGAGCCCCCGTGGCTGCCTGGGCACAGCAGCCTCTCCCAGCTGCTGATCCCTGAGCTCGCCTTTGCTCCTGCTGGTCCCACCGAGGGTATCTCCCTTCTCCCACCTCCCCAGGCTCTTCCTGCCTGTGCTGGACCTGCCCTGGACTCAGGCAAAGTGCTTTCAGTGTCTGCAGGTCAGAATCCCCTTCCCCGGTGCCCAAGGGATGTGACCTGGCTGGGTAAACCCCACCACTCCTGCAGGCAGGAGTCCAGCAGGGAAGCTGTGGCAGTGCAGGGATGCTGCTCTCACATCGTGCTCACAGCAGGGGCTCGTCCAGACACCTCTACACCACTTGTGGGTAAAAAACTGGGCCTGAAGTCACACATCAGCCAGGCAAATAAACCATTACCGGAGAAGAAAGGAACTGCTTGTGGTCTGAAGCCTTGGTTCAGTCTCAGTGACTTTAAATTAATGATGTGCCCCATACTTTCCTGAACAGCCGTGTTTTCCTGTCTTAGGTCAGCCACAATATCCTACAGATCAACATTTCCCCCTCCTTGGATCAACAGAGAGAGGTGCCTTTGGCCCCCGTGTTTCCTCACGGGCTCAGAGCCATAAATTGGACATTTCTGCTCACGCGTTCCCTTCAGGGCTGTGAGGCTGCACACATCAGCTAAGTCATATTTTACCGGGATTTCCTTTAATGACCTCACAAGTGCTTACTCTTTCCCTCAACCAGCACTGCATGAATAACGTAATTCCACAATTAATCCTGAATTGCTCACACACTGCACTCCCTTTTCCTTTGCATTCAGGACAGGTTTTAAAAAGTTATTGCTTTTCCCTCCCCCTTTCTGGTTTTTTAAAGACTTCTTTAATCAGACCAAATGAGGTTTAAAAGTACTGCAAATGTCTGGTTTTCTTTCATACTCAGCCTGCTTAAAATCAAGCTAATTGCAAAGGACAAGAGAAGGGCTTTGCATTCACAGGCTGAGAGAAGGGACAGGGGGACGGGGAGTCCTTCACACATTTCTGATGCACACTTGGGGACACTTGGAGCAGCTCTATTGGGTCCCCAGGGGGACAGAGGGGCTTTATTCCCACGTCAAACCTCTTTTGTGACTGATCTCTGCAGAAGTGCTCAGTTTAGGATGAGTTTAAGATGCCTTGGAAGCTGAGCTGATGCTTGAGGCAGGTCCTGAGCAGAGAACAGGATGGGTTTGGGGAACAGGCAGGTCCCAGAGCAGCCGGGTCCCCTCTGCACACAAACCTGAGCCTGGGGCAGCCAGAGCTGGAATTCCTCTGTTCCCTGATGTTCCTTCCCGGGGGATTGTCCCCTCTCTCCAGTCTGTGGTTAAAGGTTTGATCTGCTGGTGGCCAGTGCAGAAGGGGAATACTGAACTCTCCTGGCTGCCAGCACTCCCTGCACACAGCGGGCACCTCTGGAAACACCTGGTGGGGCTGGGGAGCAGCCACAGGGGATAATTAACAATTAAAATTAATTAACAATTATCAGGTCAGTGACCCTGCCCCAGTGCTCTGTGCAAACCTGGGGGAGACCCTGCTTTAGGGAGCCCTGGAGAGCAGAAGTTGGTCAAACCTGCTGAGAGGAGAGAAGGTGTAGAAACATCCTCGACTTACAGGGACAAGGGACTCTGCACACCTGAGATATTCTAGAATATGTGGGTTTATTGCAAGGGCCGTGGGTAGAAAGGGCTTTGCCTTCAGCCACCAGCCTGGGCTGGAGGGAAGTGCCAGAGAGAGAAGGAGAGAGAGCAAGAGGGTTTGGGCTGAGGAGAGGGGAGAGAGAGAGCAAGGGGCAGGGTCAGAGTGCAGGGGGAAGAGAGCAGAGGTGAGAGCAGGGAAAGGAGAGCCAGGCCCAGAGAGAGAGAGCCAAGAGAGCCAGGTCCTGCTTACAATCCATTCCATCTCCTTTTGTGATGAATATTCTAATTTACAGTGACCAACCAGCACAAGACACAAAATCCTATAGAATCTCCATACAGCCTATAAGAACTACTACATTACCGTGTGTTATATTTTAAACTCTAAAAACTCCTCTTTAGACTTTTCTGTTTTGCTCCATTGACCTTTGGATCCCTCAGGCAGCAGAAGGGGATTGTTCAATCCAAAGGGATTCTCCTTCAGCTGCCCAGGCTGTTGTCTTCAGGTTATAGAGTGACTAAGACTCGGTATCCTACAACTCAAATTAAGCTTCCATTTCTATTTCGATTACAGGTTTCACATTTTCAGAATCTTTTGCCAAGCAATCATATTTATAAGGTTTCCCTGATTCATCTTTCCCAACAAGAAGGGATCTTGATTCCTGCTGAGCAAGGTGATTCCTCCGCTTTCTCGTATTTTTACGGGAACTTGAAGGATTCACTTTTAGCATTTGAAGGATTCACTTTTAGCATCAAGTGATGCCGTGGGGCTCTGAACGTGCCTGCCTGGGGACTGGCTGTAAAACAGAGAGGTGTGCAGGTCACTGTTAAATTTGCCAGGCAGGAAGAGTAGGTGTGGCACTAAAAGCTGATAGACTGAAAAAAAAAAATCCAAATGTTTGATTGCTGAAGTGCTGAAAAAAGGTGCTTTTTTTATTTATTTTGTTTTGATTGCTGAGGTGCTGGGGCGGAGCTGATGAACCAGCTGTCCCCAGGGTGCTGTGCAGGGGGACAGGGGGCAGGGGGCTCAGGGAGGGCCCAGGGCAGTGCTCACACCGGGCAGAGCTGTGGGTTCTGTCGGGCTTTGCTGTGCCCAGCTCAGCCCACAGCACAGAGCTCAGCCCTGCCCGAGCAGGGGCAGCAAGTGAAGCCTTTGGGGAGCACAGAGGGCTGAGCTCCTCCGGGATTTTTCTGTTTAGTCTCAGCTGTGAGACTGAATGGCGACTTCAGGGGCTGCTGAGAGATTTACTGGGGCTGGCCCCGGGTATTTATGGCCCCGGGAGCTCCAGGCCTGGCTGTGGGCCCTGAGCACACTCCTGGCTCCACTGCAGTGCTCCCTGGAATGGCTTCTCCGGGAGCCCCAGGCACAGCACCTTTGTAGGGCAAACCTCTGCTTCACCCCTGGGGAGCTGCTGAGCTGTGGGAGAAGTTTCCGGGTGTCCTTTCCCTGGCCACTGGAGCCTTGCAGAGGCCAAGCTCACAAACTAATGCCTGTTGTGCCTGTGGAAAGGCCACTGTGTCCCCCCAGTGCCACCAGCCCCTCCATTTAACCCCAGCCCTGTTGGCGGGAGTGCGTGGAAGGAATAAATTTGTACCTTGACAAGAATAACACTCAGCATCCGCTGCTTGTCCCGAGCTGCAGCCAGAGCGCCCAGGGAGCAGTCCATGGACCAGGAATTATTCCTGCCTTGACTTAAAATAAAGTTTTCCCTTTCCAGAAATATCTTAGCAGTGTAAACATCTCCCCTCCCAAGGGAATTGAGCTTTCTTTACTTTTCTTCCCACCCAGTCCCCTCTCTGCAGCGTTTCAGGTTTCACAGGCCGTGTTCTGCACAGCCTTTGTTGTTGCCTGTTCTCCCTGCAGGCAGCCCCTGTTTTATTTGTGAGCATCTCCTGCACATCACACGCCCCCTCTGCTTCCTGCCTTGCAGCCACAATCCTCAGGGGGGCCTTGGGAAGGCTGGCTGTGCTCTGCCATGCAGGGCTCTCCCTTGGCCACCCTGGGGCTGGGACAGAGCCAGCCAAATCCAAAATAACAACCTCCAACCCAACCCATGGCCACTGGAATTAATCCAGGAACATCCTGGCAAGAAAGGGGAGGCACAGCCTGTTTTCTGTCTCCTCCCTCATTGCCTTGAAGGTTCAGATGCTCCTGATTCAGCCCCGGGTGAGCCAGGGGAGGCTCAGGCCTTCTGGCTGCTGTTTTCAGGCAGGTGGGAGGCCCTTGGCAGTGCCATGGGATGTCAAAGAGCGAGGCTCTGTCCTTGCTGCAGCCCCTGGATTTGCACTCAGCCCATCCTGGGCACATTTGCTGTCCAGAGTCAGTGACTGTGTCCATCCTTTCCCATCCTGACCCCACTGCACCTTCCACTGGCACTTTCCTGATGGATGCTGCTGCAAGAGGCTGCTTTGAGCTTTTCTGCAAATCCACGGCTTTAACTGTGCCTCCTGCCCCCTCTCCAATCCGCTGATATTTGTCAGCCTGTTCAGGCTCCCTCCTTGCCCCCCGCAGATCAAATTTTGGCTCTGTGCAGCTTTTCAGGACCAGCCCTTTTTCCTCTAGCAAGTCCAGCAGTCCCAAACCCACCAGCTCCCTTCCCAGGAGCTCCAAACCACATCTCTGCTGAACTTGCTTCTCCCCATCCCCCTCTCCCTCCCCCAGCTCCAGTTTTCCAACCCGAGTTCATCAGCTGAAATTGCATCTTGTGTAAATTGATTTCATTGCAGCCTCTGCTTCCACATCTGCCTTACCTTTAAATTGTATCTTGTCTTAAATCAATCTCATCCCAGCCCTCAGCTGCTGTGCTTTATTCCTGCACTTCAATTGCAGCTGGTTTGAAAGGACCTGGCTCAGAGAGATGCTGCTGCCTTGTTTCATTTCCATCACCTCCAATATTGGGCAGGGACATCTTCCCCTCGCCCTCAGCCCTCACACATCCCCTGTTTTAACCAGTTAATCTTTCCCTTTCGCAGCTCATCTGGTTTTAAACCAATTGGATATTTTTTTTTCAGTCTCCATCATATTAGAAATTGTTCTTTATGTCTATGAAAGCTGTTGGAGTGATCTGAGAAGTTTTGCCTTGATTCCAGTGTGGGTTGGTTTTTAAGTGCCTCAAACTTATGGTGGAGAGTTCTGATTAAGACACATTTTTTTCCCCTGGAAACTGAGTGGGATTTATGCTTTTGGCACTTTTTTTTTTCTCTTTTCCAGGTCCCTGTTTTAAATGATGATTGGCAGTAGAACACTAATAAGCAAAACAAGCATTTGCCTGAAATGTTTTTTTGCCCTAGTTTTCAGTAAATTTGGGCCAATGTTTTTTTTTTTTTCTTGTTTTTTGACTATCAAAACAGAAAACAAATATTTTGTGATAGGTCAGATCCTTTAATTCCAAAGTTGCATTCCTGTGCTCCTGTGAGGTCTGAGCAGTGGGACACGTGCATGAGAGCCCTGCAGATGGACAGCACAGGGAAATGTGGAAAACCAATCCTCTATTATCATTAGATTGCAATTAATTTGGGGTTTTCTTTGTAAATCTTGGGGTTTCGTTGTTTATTTTTTAGCAGGAACAATATTGCTCTTTTAGCTTTGATGCTGCCAGGCACTTGTGAAAAATATGGATGATACTGCAGGTCCTCAGGGGTTTGTGAGGTATTCTGGGTTTTGTGACTGCCAGGATGAGCCAGGAGCTTCTGGATGGTTGTGTGAATGCTTTCAGAAGGAAAGAGCCCCAAGGTGCAGGGCAGGAAGGGCCAGAGGGAGCCCCACGAGCTGATGCACAGCCAGCTGAATGTGGGGTTGAGCCTTGAGCCTTGTGTCAACCCCTGGGGCTCTGGAAGAATTCTCATTTTCCTCCCTGTGCTTTGGATCAGGTGCTTTCTGAGCCACCCCCAGAGCTGCCAGACTCGGTGCTGCAGGGGGAAAGCATCCCAAATTGGCTGGGATGTCTCTGCTCCCCTGCCCTCTCCTCAGGAAGGTGGAAGGGGCACCTGCTGGGCCAATGAGCAGAACTGGTGCAGGCTTTGGCACAAGTAAGACAAGTAGAGTGTGGTCTGTGCCAGAGCAGCAGGAAGAATTCCCAGCCCCACAGAGGTGCTGTTATTGAATCTTCACTGAGTCCTGACATCCCCAGGGCTCTGCACATGGAAATCACTGTGATGCTGTACTGAGGGTACATCACTAAAACATCACTATTTAATAGAGAAATAATGCTGGCCAGGCATCTGGCTGAGAAATTTCGGCCTACTTATCTCTGCCTAAAATCAATGTATGCATGATGATGTTGATGGATTCAGAAGCCAGAAAGACCTAATGGCAAATGCCTTTCCTTTCTGTGGGTGAAATGCCACCCTGGTAATTAAAGTGAGCAGACAGGTGGGAAGTGCTGCTCTGCTGAGACTGCCCTGCACACGCTGCTGTACACGGGCTGGAGGCTGGGCCAGCCTGGGGCTGCTGGACACACGGATCCAGAAATGCTCTTTATACCCAGCAGTGCCTGGAGAAGGAAACTCCTGACCCCCAGCCTTAGTCACCGTGTCACAAGTGCAGGAGCAGTGTCCCTGGATGTGACCCTCCCTGGCGGTGACCCTGGCTGTGTGACCCTGGCTGTGTGACCATGGCTGTGTCCCTGGCTGTGTGACCCTGGCTGTGACCCTGGCTGTGTGACCCTGGCTGTGTGACCATGGCTGTGTGACCCTGGCTGTGTGACCCTGGCTGTGTGACCATGGCTGTGTGACCCTGGCTGTGACCCTGGCTGTGTGACCTTGGCTGTCACCCTGGCTGTGTGACCCTGGCTGTGACCCTGGCTGTCACCCTGGCTGTGTGACCATGGCTGTGTGACCATGGCTGTGTGACCATGGCTGTGTGACCCTGGCTGTGACCCTGGCTGTGTGACCCTGGCTGTGTGACCATGGCTGTGTGACCATGGCTGTGTGACCCTGGCTGTGATCCTGGCTGTGTGACCCTGGCTGTGTGACCCTGGCTGTGACCCTGGCTGTGTGACCATGGCTGTGTGACCCTGGCTGTGTGACCCTGGCTGTGACCCTGGTTGTGTGACCCTGGCTGTGTGTCCCTGGCTGTGTGACCCTGGCTGTGATCCTGGCTGTGTGACCCTGGCTGTGTGACCCTGGCTGTGACCCTGGCTGTGTGACCATGGCTGTGTGACCATGGCTGTGTGACCCTGGCTGTGTGACCCTGACTGTGTGACCATGGCTGTGTGACCATGGTTGTGTGACCCTGGTTGTGTGACCCTGGCTGTGTGACCCTGGCTGTCACCCTGGCTGTGTGACCATGGCTGTGTGACCATGGCTGTGTGACCCTGGCTGTGTGACCATGGCTGTGACCCTCCCTGGCTGTGACCCTGGCTGTGACCCTGGCTGTGTGACCCTGGCTGTGTGACCCTGGCTGTGACCCTGGCTGTGTGACCCTGGCTGTGACCCTGGCTGTGTGACCCTGGCTGTGACCCTGGCTGTGACCCTGGCTGTGTGACCATGGCTGTGACTCTGGCTGTGTGACCCTGACTGTGTGACCATGGCTGTGTGACCATGGTTGTGTGACCCTGGCTGTGTGACCATGGCTGTGTGACCCTGGTTGTGTGACCCTGACTGTGTGACCATGGCTGTGTGACCATGGTTGTGTGACCCTGGTTGTGTGACCCTGGCTGTGTGACCCTGGCTGTCACCCTGGCTGTGTGACCATGGCTGTGTGACCATGGCTGTGTGACCATGGCTGTGTGACCATGGCTGTGACCCTCCCTGGCTGTGACCCTGGCTGTGACCCTGGCTGTGTGACCCTGGCTGTGACCCTGGCTGTGTGACCATGGCTGTGACTCTGGCTGTGTGACCCTGACTGTGTGACCATGGCTGTGTGACCATGGTTGTGTGACCCTGGCTGTGTGACCATGGCTGTGTGACCCTGGTTGTGTGACCCTGACTGTGTGACCATGGCTGTGTGACCATGGTTGTGTGACCCTGGTTGTGTGACCCTGGCTGTGTGACCCTGGCTGTCACCCTGGCTGTGTGACCATGGCTGTGTGACCATGGCTGTGTGACCCTGGCTGTGTGACCATGGCTGTGACCCTCCCTGGCTGTGACCCTGGCTGTGACCCTGGCTGTGTGACCCTGGCTGTGACCCTGGCTGTGTGACCATGGCTGTGACTCTGGCTGTGTGACCCTGGCTGTCACCCTGGCTGTGTGACCCTGGCTGTGTGACCCTGGCTGTGTGACCCTGGCTGTCACCCTGGCTGTCACCCTGGCTGTGCGACCCTGGCTGTGTGACCATGGCTGTGACCCTGGCTGTGACCCTGGCTGTGTGACCATGGCTGTGTGACCCTGGCTGTGACCCTGGCTGTGTGACCCTGGCTGTGTGGCCCTGGCTGTCACCCTGGCTGTGTGACCATGGCTGTGTGACCATGGCTGTGTGACCCTGGCTGTGTGACCATGGCTGTGTGACCCTGGCTGTCACCCTGGCTGTCACCCTGGCTGTCACCCTGGGTGGTGAAGGTGTCATTGGCTGATTCCTGGCCTTGGACTTTACCTGCCCTGGGAACTCCCTCCAAACACCATTTCCTTCTCCTCCTGGGTGCTGCACTTTTCCAGTGAGAGGTGATCAGACAGAGGACATGAGTGATGTGCCAGGCAGGGAGAGGTGATGAGTGGGACACGAGGCTGGAGCAGCAGCTCCTTTTCCTTTTTTCTTGGGGTTTCTGCTGGGACACAGAGGAATCCCTTGGTCTTGTGGTGCAGCGAGATCTGTGTGCTGGAATAAAAAATGGTCGGAAAAGCCAAGTGGAGGGGTGGCATGGCTTTATCCAGCTTTTCTTGCATCTCTGAGACCCAGCTGGGTTTTTCTTCAGCCTGGCAGATGCAGCTGTGAAAGCACCACGGCTCCTTTGTACTGTGGTGAAATAGGGATGATGATAAATACTATCCCTGTTGAAGTTCTTAGAAAAACCTACCCGTGAGTGCATCAGGGCCAGGATGTTACTGGGATGCATCCCTGGGTGCTGCTCTCAGTGCAGTAATTACCATGGGAGAATAAACCCTGCAGAAAGGAGGAATGGGATGTTGTGCTGGGAATTCCTGTCTCCAGCCTTTCAGGTGTGCCTGTTTTCTCTGGCTGTGTGGTTTTCCAGGGGGATAGGGCACAGGGTGGATTACACTGATAAAAGGCATTGTCCCCTGCACTCAGGGCAGTGCTGGCTCTGTAGATGGGTTTTGCAATGAGGTGCCTGTTCCTGCAGTAATCCTGCTGAGGGGAAGCTCAGTGTGGAGAACAGGATTGTGCATGGCACGGGGTATCCTGGGCACCAGCCCCACAGATAACTGGCTCAGTGTGTCCTCCTGGTGCAGGCTGCTCCTGGTTCATCATCAGCCTTCCCAGAGAACAATAAAAACTAAATGGGAGCGATGGAAATGACTCCAGGGAGAAGCCAGGCTGGATAATGTGCTTCCACACTCCCTCCCCACCACCCTGCCAAACTTGCTGACACCTTTCAATGACTTCAGGGCCGAACGACACTGTCCCATTGGCCTCTTTTATACAAATAATCACCCATGACCCACCCGGAGCTGCTTGAATCCAGGGGAACTGGGGGTGTGCAGATATTGATGGATGAGGGGTGATTGTTCCCCCGATCCCGAGCAGCTGTTCCACCAGTTCCAGGATCAGTTTGAAATGCCCCATATGGCTGTTAGGGTTGGGTGGGAGATGGCTTTCCCCCCCCACACACACACACAAGGATTTCCAGAAGCTCGGAAGTCTCCAATTCCAATTGGGCACATGCAATTCAGACCCTGAAACATGAAAAATAACTCCATTTTAATGAACTTTTTAAGGCTACTTTTTTCTGTGGTAGAAACACCAAAGATGTCTGAGCTGAAGTTGTGTTGAGTGAAGTACCTGCAGTCTGAAAACTCAACACTGTCTGCTTATTGCAACTGCCCCAGTTGAGTAAAATTTGCTCTTTGAGTGAGGGAGCGTTCTGGGGATGAGAAAAAGGTGCAGTCCAGGCCACCAGAAGGTGTTGGGTCAGTGCTGGGCAGCTCTGCTGGAGAGGCTGACTTTGCAGGGTGGTGAAGGGACAGGGAGGTGTCCCAGCTCCTCTGCCCTGCAAACAAGCAGAGCCGTGTCAGTAGGAGGCAGAGTGTTTTGTTGGCTGATTCCTGCCCTGGGAATTTCCCTGCCCTGGGAACAGCCTCAGGCCAAGGCTGGGAAATCCCTGTGCTGGCAGGATTGCACCTGGACACATGGAGGAAAGAGAGGAAAGAGAGATGTCCTTTGGTCCCGGGATGAATCCACACCTCCTCACGCTGGGAATCTGGAGAAGAATCCACAAGTCCTCTGGCAACCCCAGCTCCATCAGCAGAGACTGCCCAGCTGAGGAAGTGGAGGACTGAGGCCCACAGCCACCTCATCTCTCATTTCACATCCCTCTGCCCCAGGGTGGCTACAGGACAAAAGACCTTTCTTCAACATCTGGGAGAAATTAGAGAAAAATCCCTGCTTTTCCCCACATCAGTAACTGCAGTGGGGAAAAGGGACAGTAAGAAATGGAGCAAGGAAAGGTTGATGATCACAGGCCTGGGTTCTGCCCTCCAGCAAACGCGGCCCAGCTAGTGCTAAACAAAACTACTTCATAATACACCACGATATCTTTGATCCAAGTCGTGGTATTCCTGCTTTTCAGGCAGCTGTTTCTCTTGCAATTATTTTTCCATGCCAGTGACTTCTCGGTCCGTGGGTTCAGGCACCTCTCCCGCGCACGTGCCAAAGCTGCAGAAACTCTGGGGAGTTGTGCCTGTGCATGGAGAGGAGAACAGATCCCCTTTCTCCTCTCAGGAAGGGTTTGTGTGTGATTTATGAGCCTGGTGAAGGAGCGTGGAATATTGGAGTGCCAAATTAAGGCATGCCCAGCGATCCAAAGGACGAGGAGAAATCCAGGAGGCTTCGGAATTAATTCCTGGAACAACAGAGCCCCCCGTGAAGGGCTGGGAGCTCGCAGGAGCTGATCCAGCTGCTTCAGGTGCAAAGGTATATTTGTTCATGGCTCAGGGTTTTCATCTCCCTGCTGACAGGGCGATAATTCAATCCTATAAAGCAGCAAATTATCACTGCCTGCTTAGCATTAATTTCCCTCCCCAATGGACACCATAAAAAAGCGAACGCTCTCTGCTCAAGGCCTCGGTGCCAGGATTTCCCATGGCAGCCGTGAGTTACAGCTCTATCTCCAAAGGAATCCTGTAAATAACACATCAGGATCATAATTCATTAAATAAATCTAATGCCTCACCCAATCTATAACACCCGGAGTCTCCTCCTAAGGAGGCTGTCAGTGCTTTTCCCCTCTCTCTGAGGTGTGTGTGGGGCTCATGGCACAGGCACAGGTGGATTTATCCACACCTCCCCTCCCACAGACAGCACACCGTCTGTCCAGGCACCAGAGGCACTGCCAGGCTGTGGGGAGGGGGCCAGGGCAGCTGTGGGCCAGACCTGATGTTTCCTGTCCCTCCAGGACAGCCCTGCCTCCGTGGCTCTGTGAACAATTCCTGATGCTGGTGCCTCTCTGGGGGCTGTCACTGCGGGCACAGATCAAACTGGAGATGCTCCAGCATGAGTTTAGGTTGGATGAGGCCTTAAAACTGATCTCCTTCCACCCCCTGCCATGGGCAGGGACACTTTCATTAGACCAGAGTGCCCCAAACCTCCTCCAGCCTGGCCTTGAACATTTCCAGGAAACACACAGAAACTCTTCCTGTTCTCTTTTACCCTCCTGGCTGGGTTCTAACTGGGCCTTAGCTCTCCTGCTCTCATCCCTGCCTTTCCCTGTGTTCTTTATTCCCTGGGTATCAGCCAGCACTGCTGGGCCCTGTCCCATGGGGTTCTGCTGTGTAGGCTCCTGAAGAGGCTGGAATCTGCTGTCCTGCAGTGCAGGGTGTTGGAGTCCAGGACATCCCCTTGGATGACCTGGGACCTGGGAAAGAGAATTTGAGCCCTGGGCAGGGGGTGTGGGGCTGGTCCAGGGGGGTTGGAGACCTTGGCACAGCCCAGGAAGACACTGGATTTGATCTCAGCCCATGGGAGAAACTTCCAGCATTAGGAGAGGAATTGCAAATCACCAGGAAGTGAAAATAGTAGTTTAGCACAGTAGAACATACAAAATTCAGTAGTTTTAGGATTCTTAGAATAGAGGTAAATGGGGGACAAGATGGTGGAATTTGGGTGGTGCCTCGTGTCCCTCTCCTTCTTCCTCGTCCTCCATCTCCTGGGGTGGTGATGATATAAAATAGAGTGGGTTGGGTCAGAGCAGAAATGACCCTCTTAGTGTGAGCCCTGGGCATTGGTGTGAAATTGTAAATATCCTATATGTAATTATCTGTATAAATGTGAGGTGACATCTCATCAGGGACTGTCCCCTCATGTCCCAGCCCTGCCCAGACCTCGGCTGGGAGAGAGAAAACTCTGAGATATCAAATAATAAACAACTTGAAAAACCAGAAAGCAAGGCCTTGAAGACTCCGCTTCTTTGTACCAACGCGACTCGGGGCTTTTAGAGAGCCAAGGGCTTTAAACAACTTGAATCTGGGGTGAGAAAACCAACCCGAGACAGGGTTCTGAGGTTCCTCTTGGGCAGAGAAAGAGCATTCCCAAGTCCTGCTGTGCAATAAAGAACTGAGCAGTTCTTTCCCCTGGGGAACCTCCCACTCTGATCTTTGCTGCACACAGGAATTTCTCGCAGATGATGTTTCCCCCTCTTGCACCAACCCATAATTCCCGTTTGTCCGGAGCTGTGATGATCCCGAAAACAAGAGAATTTCCATTCCTCAGCTGCACAGGAGCACTGCGAGGTGGCAATGGTCTGGTGTGCACATGGGAGGGCTTTGGAAAAATTAATTTACTATGAAAATGCTGAGCTGCTGTGAATATGATAATTAATCCTGGAAGATCTGCTGGAGCCCCGTGGTGTGTTTGTTTCTGCTCTAATTCATGCCGAAGGGGGGAAGTTTTGCGAGGATTGTTTTCATTTCTAGCAGGATAATGTCCCCACTTTCTCTTTTCCTTTTTGATTAACATAAAAGGGCTAAAGAAAATTAGCTTGCTGCTGGACTAATTTGGTGGATGTTCACCACGGAGCATCTTTTGATTGTTGAGTCCTACCCTGCTGTAGGATTCTGACAGGGAGCATGGCAGGGTTTCCCGATTTACTGCTATTTTGGGCATTGCCTGTTTGATAGGCCTTCCAATTTTTTTTAAAATATTTTTTTAAAGGCATTGGGAGGGAAGGGATGGGAAGGAAAGAAAAAAACCTCAGTCAGAAAGAGGCTTTGTATTCCTTGTTTTTCTGGTCCAGATTCAAGTGACATTTTTTGCTGAATCCGTTACCCCAAGTCCGGACAAGGGAGTGAAAGAGAAGAACCCTGGTCCCCCCCAGTTCTCTCCCCTCAAACACGGGGCGATAATTCCATAATTCCGCGCTCCTGGTCCGTGGCTCCTGATTAGCAAAGACAGTGGGATTAGTCCACACCGACCTGAGAGGCCTCGGTGACTCATTTGCCGGCTCAATTGTGGACGAGAGCAGATAATGGGAGATTGATTAGGGTTAATAGACTTATTTTTGCAGGTCAGCTGGGCTGCAGGGCTCCTGTAACACATCTTATTGCCAGCCATAAATCACCAGGGGACCCCAGGGCTCCCTCCTTCCCTCCGGAGCGCCGGGGAACAATCGCCTTTTGTGTCTCTGCTGCCAGGGCTGCCCCTGGTTTGGGCAGGGCTGGTCCTGGGGGCTCAGCACCCCCTGCCCAGGGCAGGGATTCCCAAAGGTTGGGTCAGACAGGTGGGGATTGGGGTGGGGAGCAGGGCCTGGGCTCTGTAGAGGGTGTTCAGTGAGTTTTCCACTCGGGGGTCAATGGGGATGTGGAAAGCAGCCCCTGTGGCACCCCCAGGCTGGTTTTCTGGCATTCCTGAGAGAGCCGAGCGTGTTCCAGCAGATGGAACATCCGCAGGGCCGCAGCCCCAGGAGCCCCCCAAGGGACACTGAATCCCCCGGGTTGGGGCTGGTTTGGCTCCAGCACAGAGCAGGGAGCCCCCTGTGCCCAGTGCCCGCGGGGTCTGTGGGTGTCACAGCAATCACCGGGATAAACCAAAGGGAAGGTGTTCTGACAGCTTGGGAAAGTGGGAAAATGTAGAAGCATCCGTCAGTGCTCCTTTGTGTTATTGCATTTATTTCATTTTATTTTTACCTTTTTACCTTTCTTCTTATTAAATTATATCTCTGACTTGGAGCCTCTCACTCGTTTTGCTTTCAAACCACAACACAGGGTCACTGCAGCCCGGCCCAGCCTGGGGCTCTGGGTCTGCCTGGAGCACGGAGGGCTCATCCCCAGTTAAACCAGCACCGTGGTCACTGATGGGGGAGGTCACTGGGAGCACCTTTCTGTGCACTGCCCTCCCCTCTTTTAGACCGGGCTCTAACTGCTCCCAGCTCTGCTCAGGTTTGGAGCCACCTCCCAAAGTGCCCCTCCTGGTGCCACTCTCTTTTCCAAAAATGTCCTCACAGGCAGCACTTCCTTCCCATGCATGTTTGATTCCAGGGCTGCTGGAGTACGTTTGCATTTCTTCATTCCAATCGAAACTGCAAATAATTCTTGGCAGCCTTGTCCTGGCTCACGGTACAGCACCAGCAGAACATACGTGGAGTCGATGACAACTTTATAATAACAACAAAATGCTGGCAGATCGAGCATGTGCATCTCTTGTTATGTCTTCCCTGGGAAAGGAGAGGTGTTTTTACACAGAGATAATTACTGCAGATATCCACCTCGGTGTACATTGCAAACTGTGATAAGATAGTGTTACCTAAAAGGGACTGCTTGGCTTTTCCTTCCCTGGGTATATCTGGGCAAAATCTATAATTCTTCGTCTAGACAATGATCTCACAACAAGAGAATGAACTTCAATTAGTTGTTTTGATGGGAAAAAGCTTTTGTGTAATGGAGACAAAGCCAGAGCACTTATGAGCAACCCCTACAAAAACAAACCTGTGTGTGCATAAACACAGGAGATGGGGAAGGGTGGCAGCAGCAGCAGGATTTAATTTCAAAGTGTCACACAGTTGTTTCAGACGCTGGCAACACCTGCCCTGGTGACAGGAGGAGAGGCAAAGTTTGTAGATCTCTTCCCACAGCTCGTGTCAGACAAAGGAAGGGCAGGGAGCGTTTTCCCTGCTTGTTCTGCCTCTGGGAAGGGCTGAGCAGGTCAGTGGGATGAGATGAAGGCAAACAGTGTTTAAAGAGCTGTAGGTGCCGTGACAGTGAAAGGGAAAGGAAAAGCTTCCCGTGTCCCTGGTGTCCCTGCAGGGTGACGAGGGCCCCAAACCTCTGCCCTCCCTGTGATGACGCCCCTAAAATGCTCTCTAAATAAAACACCTGGGCCTTGGGCTGTTCCTGCCCGGGGCTGGGCAGGCTGAGGCTGCTGCAGACCCCCCAGGGGTGATTCTGGGGACAGAGGTGGCACAGGAAGGGACAGCTAGGGGGGGTCACTGTGTCTGCCCGAGGCTGCCAGGTGCTCAGGGCTCGGGCAGAGTGACAGGTGTGGAGCTGTCACACGCAGTGACACAATCTGAGCCCTGTGCAAGGGACAAACAGAAGCCACAGAGTCCCTGGGTGTGCCCCTGGGAGCCCTGCAAGCCTGGGCCTGCCAGCCTGGGCTGTCCCAGGGCTGTCCCCATGTCCCAGGGCTGTCCCCTGTGTCCCAGGGCTGTCCCCTGTCCCAGGGCTGTCCCCCTGTCCCACTGCAGGGCTGTCCCCCTGTCCCAGGGCTGTCCCCTGTGTCCCAGGGCTGTCCCCTGCCCCACTGCAGGGCTGTCCCCTGTCCCACTGCAGGGCTGTCCCCATGTCCCAGGGCTGTCCCCCTGTCCCAGGGCTGTCCCTCTGTCCCAGGGCTGTCCCCATGTCCCAGGACTGTCCCCTGTCCCAGGGCTGTCCCCATGTCCCAGGGCTGTCCCTCTGTCCCAGGGCTGTCCCCTGCCCCACTGCAGGGCTGCTCTCATGGACAATGTGGCTGCCCTGCGCCATCCAGCCCTGGGGCTCTCCTGACACCCCAGAACTGTTTTTTCCCAGGGGGAACACCCAGAGCTGCCCTGACAGGGCCCTGTTCCCAAGGGATGTCCCTGGCAATGAACAGAGCCTGGTTTTCCCTGCATTTTCTCCATCAGTTGTCACAGCAGCTGCAGCCCATGGGGCATCCACTGGGGGGGACCTGCTGCTCCCCTTCAAAGCACAGCATTAAATACATTTCAGCTTTCCCTCGGCTCCAGTGTGGACTCAGATCATCCATCAAAGGTGACTTTTGATCAGAGTCCCCTCGGGAGGGTCCTCTCAGCAGGAAACCTGAACCAGGGAGGGACAAAAGAAAGACAAGACGAGGAAATAATAATACTCTCTAAGCGCTGCCCTTCATTAATATCTTCAATAAACAAACATGTGTATCTGAGCACGACTGCTCTCACACGCGACTGTTATCACTCAGCTCTATTCCACATGAAAGCACACGTGTCATAACCCATCTCAATTCCCATCCCCAGTTAATGTATTAGCACTCATTTCATTTGCATTTTAATGGCGAGACTACACTTTTCAAATAAATGACTGCACTTTATCACAGGATTACTTCATTTGGGCTGTAATGCTGCTCTGCTGCAGAAAGCCCTGCCAAGGAGACCCACTGGGTTCAAGAGCTCCAGCCCTGCTCTTTTCAGCCCCAGCTCTATAATGAGCAGGAAAACAGCAGCACTGGAGTGTTCCGGCCGCTCCTCCTGGGCTGCAGGGAGATGCTCGTTATGTAATTTCACTCCCACATTTTGCTCGTGCAGGGGCTTCTCCAGGGAGCTGCATTAAGGGCTGACGGTGGCCTGGAATGAACCTGTGCACAGAAATCCCTGGGGTCCCTCTGCCCAGGCTCTGCATCTCTGCCGTGCAGCTGGAGCCTGTCCTGGTGCTGGGCCTGTTCCCAGCAGATCAGAGCAGCCTCCTGCGGGGATGGAGCAGCAGCCCTGGCTCACAGAGGGGAGAGCACCCCCTGGGCTCAGCTGGAAGGTCCTGAGGCTAAAGAGCCAGATAATAGACATAAAAATAAAATTAACCTTTACTTCAAGACACTCCAAGCTGCACAGGGGTTACTAAATCTTTGGAGGGTAAATACAGCAAGAGAAAAGCAGGAAAAGGAGATGGGGTTTGTGTGGGGAGAGGCTCTGTGACGTGGCCTGAAGCAGCTCTGCACTCCCACCTGCCCAGGGGGGAACAAGCAGAGGGTGTGTGGATGCTCCTGGTGCTGCCACACGGCTTGTCCCCACATGGAACATCCCCTGGCCACCCCAGGACAGGACAGAGGGGCTGCAGCCCCCCTGGGGGACCAGTTTGGCTGCTGGGCTCCAGCTGGAGGTGCTGGCTGTGGGAGCAGCCCAGGAGGGGTCTGGGGCTGAGGGAGCACTGGGAGAAAGATCCACAGGGGCTCCTGCAAACCCCTGAGCACTGCACTGGGGTGGGTGTGGGGGGATTGGCCTGTGAGGGGGGAAATCCATGAGCCAGGGCAGGGTGGCCTTGAGGGCTCTCCTGGCTGTTTCTTTACTTTTCCTGGCTGGTATTTTCCTCTGAAATGTTTTCCTGGAGTGCTGGGAGCGTTTGGAGGTGCTGGAGGTGTCCCCAGGTGCTCCTTTGCTCTCCTGTTGAACACCTGGCTGAGTGAGAGCTGCTCGCAGGGAAATGGGCTCTAAAGTTGCACAGGTTTGGTTCTTGCTATGTGCAAAGGTTTCTGTAGCTGAAAGTAAAATCAAATACCAAATGTTACCACCAAATTTTAAATTTCTTGCTTTCCTGTGGCTGTAGTTATATTTATGAGCTCCTGCTTGCTGGGGAAAGCTGGTTAATATTGCCCCAGTGGCTGGGTAGGCAATCAAACTGTCCTTAAACATCAGCAAGTTTTGTTTTAAAACTTAAGTCAATCTTCAGCTCGAATTGGAACAGAAGTGAGGTGTCAGATTGCATTTGTTGGTAGGAATGCTGTTATGGCAAACGGCATAAAAAGAAAAATACGTCTGTGGATTAAACACTGCATTAAGTGGGGCAGGGTAATTCGGTGATCTCGAGCCATTATTTGTAACCCAGGCTGTGATAATGAGGGATGCTGAGGAGCCTAACGTGTGCAATGCTGCTGGAGATAATAGAAATCTGTAGGAGCTTTGCTTCCCCACCACCCCACACCCCTTTTTTTTTTTTTTTTTTTTTAATCCTCTGCTCCAAACCAGCCCATTGTGCTGCCAAACCAGCCCTGGGCTGCCAAAGAACCCCCCAAGCACTGCCTGCACCCGGGCTGCAGCCTGGGGAACTGGAGTCTCCCCAGCTGGTTACTGGCTGGAAATGCTTCATTCCACCAGGATCATCCCAGCTGGCAGAGTTTATCCAGAGAGTTTATAGAGATGGAGGATGGTGGAGGGAGCAGCAGATGCTCCTGGAGAGGCTCCAGCTCTGGCAGGTGCTCTTGCTGTGCTGAGGGATTTCCCCTTCCCCGTGTCCTGTGAGCCCAAGGCTCCATTGCACTTCACCTGTGGGGTAAAACTGCAGCTGAATTTCATCTTTTGTGCCTTTTTGGGCTTTTCCTGTTGGGATTTTTCCAGTCTGGCCTTCTGGGCTGGTCTCCTCTGGAAGTTGGGGAGTATCAGACCCTTCTCCTGTTTGGGGTTTTGTCAGTGTGGGGTGTTCCCCTTTCCAGGACGTGCTGCCCCACGGTGCAGACCTCCGCCCTCCGAGGAAAGATGTGCCTGCAATGAAAAAAGCAGCTGTGACTGACAGCTTGATAAGAGATGTGCTAATGAGGCAGGGATTTGGAAATAACCCTCCTTTCCATCTCTGCACGGATGGCTTGGTCTTGGAGCAGGTCCCCAGGAGAGTTATAATGTCCTCTTGTCCCAAATATCCTCTAGAACAATTCCATCTAAACCCGCCAGCACCCTGGGCTGTAACTCGTGCTCTGCCTGCTGTCTGTGGTGCAGGGTTTAGATAAAGCCATCCCAGGAAGCTGATCTGAAAGCCTTGGGCAGCTCCAAGCACACTCTCAGCACAGCTGGTTTATCCAGCAGCCCAGAGCCTTGTCAGGAAAAAAAGAAAGCTTGGTTTGGCAAGCTCACCAAAATCAGGGTCTGGGGTGACTCTCCCTCTGTGTGTGTAATTCCCTGGTAGTGCTGATTGTCCTGTCACTGTGTGCTACCACCAGGGCCAACTGTGCCACAGTTCTGCAGGTCTGCTCTTGTAAATGTTGGGATTATGGTCCTGAAATCTCACCCCTCGGGATCTGTAGTCTTGGAAAGTTAGAAATAAAAATCCCAGGTCCAGAGTTCCCAGCCAGCCCTTTGGAGGCTCCTGGGAGTGACTACAGAGGGCCAGTGGGTTTGAAGTGGCTTTGGGGTGTCATTTGTCCTCTCCTCTGTCACACAGCCCAGCTTCTCCTGCCTGGCCTTGTAGTGCTCAGCTCTGGAATGACTGTGCTGGGAGAAAGGGGGTGCAGAGCAATGAGTGAATGTGCCTGGATTGTCATTAAAACAAAACTGTTACGGTGCTTTTGCAGCCTCCAGAATTAAGGCTGCAGATGATAAAACATCAGTGGTGCCACGAACCTTTTTCAAGTGGGGTTTTGTTCCTACCCCAGGCTGGGTTGGAGCAGTTGTGCTCCAAACTCTTCCGTTTCCAGAGGAGGAGAGCTCACATTTGATGTGCTGCCTTTCGGGGCTTTCTCTGCATCCTTAATGCCCCACCATTCAACAGCTCTGTGCTTTGCAGGGCCCTGGAGATGAAAGAACCAATATTCCTTCAAAGGTTATTGCTAACACAGGAGTAGTTAAGAAGCCATCTGCACACAGATGACAAATTATTGTAATCTGAACAAAGAGGAGGGAAGGTCCCACCAGTTGGAAACTTGAAAGAAGCCATAGACAAAGATGTGAAGATGGATTAAAAGAAGAGCTCTGATGCTCCCACAGGCAGCAGTGGGGCTGAGTGGTACAAATGAGGGAGGCTTCAGGAGCAAACTGGGAGCTGAATGGCCATGTTCTCGTCCCCCTCCCGGGAGCTGCAGTGTGGCAGTGCCAGGGCTGGGAGCTCTCTGCTGTGCTCACAGCTCCAGTGGGAACTCCGGGGCTGGTCCTGGGCAGGGAGCAGGCAGCTGGTTCTGTCTCTGCTGTGGGATCAGAGGGAAAATACCTCTGCACAGTGCATTTCTTTCCTAATCTCACTTTATCAGCCTGGCTGGCATCTCAGCACTTTGGCTCCTGTGCTGGGAATAACACTGGGGCAGGAGCTGCTTTCCAGCCTGGGACTGTGAGGTGACAGGGCAGAGGGCTCCTTTCTGGCCATAAAATCTGCAGGTGTCCTTCTGCTGCTGTGTGAGAAGTTCCCCGAGGCCCCTCTGAGCTTGGGCAGGGATGGGTGAGCAGGGAGGATCCCCTGCCCTCACAGGGGCAGAAAGCAGTGCCTGGCTCAGGCTGCACATTGGGGATGTGCCTTGGGGTTTGGTGAGCTCAGCAGGTGACCTTTACAGGATGTGTCTTTGACATTCCCCCTCCAACCTTTGGGATTCCTCACTGGAAGCGCTTCAGGTGTGTTGGTGTTCTGGATAAAAACATCACACGGGTGAGCAGCGAGGAGTTACCTGCTGCTCTTCCTGCAGTGGTGTCCATTTGTTGGATGTATCAGAGTGACCACGGGAACCTGCTCCTGGAAGGCTCTCCAGGGACAGGGGAGCCCAGGGGGAGAGGGCAGCAGGAAAGCAAGAGGCAGGAGCAGAAATCCCTGCCAGCACAGCCAGGACCACAGCAGCTCCTGGCAGCATCCACAGCCTTCCTGACAGAGAGGTCTGGGGGTGGAAATTCCAGCCAGGCCTCCGAGGTCTGCTCAGTGTGAGTGTGAATGCTGGATTTGGATTAGAGCTGCACCAGGCTTGGCTGGCTGGCACTTTGGTCTTAATCAAGCCTTTGCAGGGCCTGGCTTGGCAGCAGGAGCTGTGCCTGGGCAGGTTTACCTTGGCTTTGATTTCACTGCAGCCCTCTGCCTGTGGAGGGGAAATCAGACGTGGGAGAAGTTCAGGGAGGGTCTGGGCTCAGTCTCAGAGGTTCTGTATTGTTGTTTGTTTGGAGTGGTGTGTTACAAGGTCATTCCATCTCATAATGGCAGGAATTTCATATTTCCCGACTCCCACCAGGGATGGTGGGAGGAATTGCTGCAGGGATTGCTGCAGGAATCGCTGCAGGGATCGCTGCAGAGATCGCTGCAGGGGTTGCTGCAGGGATTGCTGCAGGGATTGCTGCAGGGATTGCGGCAGGGATTGCTGCAGGGATCGCTGCAGGGATCGCTGCAGGGATTGCTGCAGGGATTGCTGCAGGGATTGCTGCAGGGATTGCTGCAGGGATTGCTGCAGGGATTGCGGCAGGGATTGCTGCAGGAATCGCTGCAGGGATTGCTGCAGGGATTGCTGCAGGGATTGCAGCAGGGATTGCTGCAGGAATCGCTGCAGGGATTGCTGCAGGGATTGCTGCAGGGATTGCTGCAGGAGTGTGCAGGGGATGGATGGTGCCATGCAAACACAACTGGCCATGCAGTGCCGTCCCTCACAGCTGGGGAAATTCCTGTTACATCAGATAAACTTCCTATTACATTCCGAATCCAAAAACTGCCATAAAGCAGGGCAAGAAGGTTGCCTATTAAATAGGCATAAAGTACTTGGAGAGTGATTAGTGCCTTTCTGCTTTGATCCTAAAGTGGTTCTGCCGTGATGAATGAAGTCCCTGCTGGGAATGATGATATCCATTTGGGGCCATTTGTGCTCCATTTATAGTGACATGACGGTTCCCTGCTGCTGGAGAATCCCTGAGGAGGAGAGGGACCCATGAAGGTTCCCTGTGGGGTTCCTGCTGGGCTGCTGTGCCTCTCCTCTGCTTTTTGGGTGCTGCTTTGCCTTCAGGCCCTGGGCAGGGGTCAGTGAAGTGTTCTGTGCAGTGCTGGCTGGGACAAGGTCACTGCTCCAAGTGGTCTCAAACCATTCACGCACTGAAAGCTTCAGGCTGAAATCAAGAAGATCTTTACCAAGTTGGGGAACTTGTAATAAATCTGCTCTGTCTTTGTGCCCACAAATCTTCGGTGGAAGATTGGGAGCTGAGTGTTGGGGACCTCAGTGCTCTGTTTGTCTGTGGGACTCTGTTTGTCTGTGGGACTCTGTTTATCTGAGCACTGAGGTCCTTTGTGCCCCAGGGGTGGGACACAGCTCCTTGGTGCCACATCAGCCCCAGGGAGGGTCAGAGGTTCATGTCCCTCTTCACAGTGTCGCCATTCCACTGAGGAAACTCTCCACATCCACTTCATAAAGATGGTTCTTATAGATGGGAAATCAGAGGGGAAGAGCTCTCAATCAGATTTTACTGTGTGTCTCCTGTCTGGGCTGACAGAGGGAGAATCTCCAGAGCTTCTGGGAGCAAGAGAAAACAGCTTTCCCCTGCAATAATGTCTGCCCCAGCTCTGCTTCAGCACCCCTGAGAAATGCCTGTGTACACACCTTAAACACTTCCAGGCACATTGAAACACCTGTTCAAATACCTGCCCTGATCAAACATGTCATTCCCAATGTTAACTCTGCACACGGTGCTCTGCCAGGGTTAAAGGAGGGCTGGATTCCCTGGATTTAAACCTGCCCTGACTAATTTTAGTGTGTTCTATAATTAGCCTTCCCAAATACTCGAGCAATTCATGTTCTACTCTCTAAAGGCAGAGGAGGTTTCTTAGGTAATGGAAATCATGGTGATTAGTGAGGGCTGAGGATGAAAAGAGGATATGAAAGTAGCACAGAAATCCTTTCAAATATCACTCACTGTTCCTGAGGCGTTTTCTTCTCCTTGTCTTGACTTTAAGTTTCCCTGTAGTGTGTGAGTAAAGCTACCTCCTAAATTTACACTCTTCAGAAATATTTTACCTTGTCTTTCCATGTGAAAATACACTTTCCTCCTGTATTTTTTTTTTTTTAATACAGCATTTTCCCCATTTCTTCCAAGCACAGAAAAAGCACTTTCCTTCTTTGCTTGGAAGAAATGGGGAAAATGCTGTATTAAAACAAACAAACAAATAAACAAAAAACCAACCAACCAACCAAAACAACAAAACAAAACACGCACACACACACACACACACACACAAAAAAAAAAAAAAAAAAAAAAAAAATCTGAGAATATTGATTTGAATCTTTATAGAGTTGTTTATTTGTGTCACAAACTGCAGGGCTGTCTATTTGTGTCACAGACTGGAGAGTTATTTGCTTGTGTTCACACTGGAGAGTTGTTTGTTTGTGTCACACACTGGAGAGTTGTTTGTTTGTGTGACAAACTGCAGGATTGTTTATTTGTGCACCAAACTGGAGAGTTGTTTGTTTGTGTACCAAACCACAGGGTTGTTTCTTTGTGTCACACACTGGAGGGTTGTTCGTGTGTGTCACACACTGGAAGGTTGTTTGTGTACCAAACCACAGGGTTGTTTGTGTGTGTCACACACTGGAGGGTTGTTTGTTTGGGTCACTGGGAGCTGCTCCTGCTCGGGGACACCCAGACACACACACACACACACCAGGCAGAGCCACTCCTCACCCTGCTGGCCCCAGCACAGGGATGCCCTGGGGATTTTAGACTGGCTTGGTGCTGGTTTGGGCACACAAATCCCATAAATCCCACATAAACCTTAATGCTTAGAGCCCTCAGTCTGGTGAGGGTGTCACCGATTTTTCCTGGCTTCCAGAACCCCCAAACCTCAAGTGGCATGGCTGAGCTCCAGCCCTTTTCCACCTTTTCCACTGCTGTTAGAGAGGAGCCCATGGAGCTGCTGGCAGGGTTTTGGGAGGAGCTTCCATGGATATGGCATTTTGTGGACAGCAGGCTGTTCCACAGGACTCTGAGTGTGGCAATTTCCATCAGGTTTTGGTCCCTGCTGCAGCCCTGTTGGCCCAGCCAGGCTGGGCTGGGGCAGGGCAGGTCCCCCAGGCTCAGGGCAGGGCACACAAAAGGTGTTGCCACAGTCAGGGGAGTGGGGGGCTGGAGTCAAGGCTGGACTTGATGGCCTTAAAGGCCTTTCCCAACATCACCAGCCCTGTGAGTCCTCCGTGGCTGTGGATTTTGGCTGGGAGCAATGCAATCCCAGGGAGGCTGTGACTCCTCAGAGCTGCCTTGAGCAGGGGTCAGGCGTGTCCAGGGAGGTGGTCCAGCCTCCTCCACCCCTGCCCAGCAGCCCCCCTGAGCCACCCCCTGCAGAAATACAGGGAGCCTTGGGTGGAGAAATAAATCCCAATTTGCAATAAACCCCTGGGATGTCTGGCTGGAAGTCAGACAGTCCAGATCAGCTGCTGTGGCTCACCAGAGCTTTTCCTGCTGCCCCTGCCTTGCCTCCCAGCCTTTGAGGGTTGAGCTCGTGGTCCCTGAAACAACCAGCAGGGAAGGGATAGGTAGAACCCAGACCCTCAGCAGCACCTGTAGCAAACAGCAAGAACGTTCTCAAAGTTACATTGCATCTTAATTAAAGGGGGAGAGGCCTGCCAGGCTTAATTTATTTTTAAAAGCCCCATCAAATTTAATTTGTGAGAGCAGCTCTTCCATCTGCTTCCAGGCATTATCTCCGGAGTTCAGGAGAAAAACATATGTCTTGTGGTTAATAAGAATTTGTTTTAATGGATCATACGACTGGGTGATTAATAACTGCTCGGCTCTGATTGTTCTCATTATGAGGAGAACACACAACCCCGCTGCCCAGCCCCAACCTATTGAGAAAAGAGATCATAAAACGGGAGATGAAAAATTCCTCTGCTCGAGATGAAAGCAAATGGATCAAGGGCTTGGCTGCACGGAGCTATGCAGGGAAAGCAGCTTCCTAT
This sequence comes from Zosterops lateralis, assembly GCF_965231275.1. Lineage (NCBI taxonomy): Eukaryota > Metazoa > Chordata > Aves > Passeriformes > Zosteropidae > Zosterops > Zosterops lateralis. Next base: position 488,872 of record NC_139778.1, on the reverse strand, counting down.
GGTTCCTATTATTCCTCTGTTGGGATTATGTATCAGATCATCGAATGCGCTGCGAGCAGGGCACTCCAGTTTGTGTGCAGACGTGTAACTGGATCTGGGGTCTGCCTGCCAGAGGCTCTGGTGGCATCCAGGAGGTCCTGAGCAATTCCCTCCTTTCCACACATCCCTCCTGCAGCCTCGGGCACCTCCCCACGACCCCTCCTGAATTTCCACCAGGAAATGTCCTCACTGCACATCACAGTGATTCTCCTCCTTCCCTGGCTCTCTCCTGGGTTTAACTCCATGTCCCTGTTCCCAGCCAGAGCTCAGCCCCTGGGGAGAGCTGCTCCACATTTCCAGGAGAGCAGCAGGTGAGAAGGTGGCCCTCCTGTCCAGGAACCAGCTCGGGCCATGCAACAACCAAATCCAGAGCAATTCATCCCGTTTGCTCCCCCGACTCGCTGCCTCCTGTTGGAAACGTCGGGAGCTTGGCAGATGCTCAACCCAGTCACTGCAGAGGAAATTCCACCTATTTAAAGAGCCCGGTGATTAGGTTATCATCATCTCCACTTCTCATTTGCTCTGCTCACAATGAGCGCTTGCAAGAGAGAGATTTCTCTGGTTGTTTTTAAAGGCAGGGGTTGAAATGCGCTCAGGGGCAGGAAATAAAGAGCCATTATTGCCGGGAGCCCCCCGGGGATGGCAGGCGCTCGGCACGGGCTCCCAGGAGCCAGAAAGCAACACAAACAGGAACAGGGAACTGCTGTCAGGCGGCCTTTGATTTGCTTTTGCAGCGTTAACCTCACGTTAACCCCCAGAGCGGCAGGTCAGGGAAAGGTTGCAGCCTCAGATGCTGGAGGAAGGAGTTCTGCTGGCCTGAAATGAGCAGTGCTGCACGAGGTATGGAGTGAGCCTCAAATAATAATAATAATAATAATAATAATAATAATAATAATAAAGAAAAAATTACTCCCTCAATAATGTTTCCATTTCAGCTAAGAATTCTCATCTAATTTATGTGCAGAAGGAAAAAGCAAAAGGCGTTTCAGAGCAGGGCATAAAATCGATGTTTCCCCCCCACCCCAGTGCAAAGAGGAAAATAATATTCTTCTCTGTTTTTTCAGAGCATTCACCTTGCCTTCCTGTCCCCATGACCATGTGCTTGTGCAACCCTCTAATAATTCCTTTTGGAATTATCATCTGCCTTGAGATCTTCCTATCAAACGGAGCTGTGGGAGAATGTGGGCACCGGGAATTAAGTGCTGAGGCTCTGATGTGGCCACGAAACCTTTGCAGAGCAACACAAAAATAGCACAATGTCCTGGGTTGCAGTGTAGGATGTACACAAAGTATTTATTCTATCACCATCTTCATGAACTGTTGAAACCAGGTGGACTCGTGTTTTCCCAGGCCCCTCCTTTGGGCTCTTCTGCTCATGGCCCATCAATGCCTGGCCCAGGACTCACAGGGAACTCCCTCCAGGAGCTCTCTCTGTTTAATGGGCCATCAAGGAGCCACTGCACGACTCCTCATCCCATTGGGAGATGCTCCCAATGCCCAGGGGGAGGAGCCAAGCATTCCCACCTGGAGAGAATCTGGGATTTGGGACAGGACAAGCAGCCCTGAGCCACTGGATTCCCAGAGGAGCAGAGCTCCCAGACCTTTCTGTGGGATCACTGCTTCAGGAAGAGCCCCTCACCTGGACTGCTCCCCCCACCCTGCTCAGGGTGTGTTCTGACTCTGGCAGTGCTCCTTTGTGTTATTGCATTTGTTTTATTTTATTTTTACCTTTTTACTTTTTTTCTTATTAAATTATATCTCTGACTTGGAGCCTGTCATTCATTTTGCTTTCAAACCACAACACACAATTGCGCCCATGGAAATGAAGAGAGAGGGAAAAGTGCTGAGTGCACACAGAGTGTTCCAGTGTCAGCTCTGTGGTTCCCCTCAGGGACAGACAGATGGGGGCACTCGGAGCAAGCTGGGAAGTTCTCTGCCAAGCTGCACCCACTCATCTGCTCGGAAATATTAGGTGGCATCTGGCAGCTGGGATTTCCTGCTGTCCCCCTGCAGTGCCACGAGGATGGGAGCAGGGAGGGATGCAGCAGAAGGGGCTGGAGTGCTGAGGGCAGTGCTGAGGGCTGGATCAGCCTGTAGAATCCTCTTCCTCACCCCGGTGTGAAACCCCTGGGGCAGCCCTTGGGCACTGCTGAAAGTCTGCAAGGCTTCACCTGATATTGTGGTATGTTGGGAAAGATGAATCAGGGAAACCTTATAAATATGATTGCTTGGCAAAAGATTCTGAAAATGTGAAACCTGTAATCGAGATAGAAATGGAAGCTCACTTTGAGTTGTAGGATACTGAGTTTAGTTACTCTATAACCTGAAGACAACAGCCTGGGCAGCTGGAGGAGAATCCCTTTGGATTGAACAATCCCCTTCTGCTGCCTGAGGGATCCAAAGGTCAATGGAGCAAAACAGAAAAGTCTAAAGAGGAGTTTTTAGAGTTTAAAATATAACACATGGTAATGTAGTAGTTCCTATAGGCTGTATGGAGATTCTATAGGATTTTGTGTCTTGTGTTGGTTGGTCACTGTAAATTAGAATATTCATCCCAAAAGGAGATGGAATGGATTGTAAGCAGGACCTGGCTCTCTTGGCTCTCTCTCTCTGGACCTGGCTCTCCTTTCCCTGCTCTCACCTCTGCTCTCTTCCCCCTGCACTCTGACCCTGCCCCTTGCTCTCTCTCTCCCCTCTCCTCAGCCCAAACCCTCTTGCTCTCTCTCCTTCTCTCTCTGGCACTTCCCTCCAGCCCAGGCTGGTGGCTGAAGGCAAAGCCCTTTCTACCCACGGCCCTGCAATAAACCCACATATTCTAGAATATCTCAGGTGTGCAGAGCACCTTGTCCCTGTAAGTCACGGATGCCTCTACAGTGGTATAAACTGCATTATTTATTCTTAAACTGCAGCTTCTTTGGGACCCTGAAATGTGAGTAACTCAAATATTTGTCTTCAGGGAGACACTTTTGCAGAGGGAGAAAAAAGGGATTATTTTGTTTATTAATTTTTTCTTGTACAACAGATTTTTCATGTTTAAAATAAATCTCCTGGACAAATATGAGCACAGCCAAAAGTCCTGCTGGACAAAGGTTTCTGGGTCATGGAGAGGGAGGCTGTCCTGGGCTGTCTCTCCCTTTGGACTGTGATAACACCCAGAGCCGAAATTCCTGGTGGAGTTGGCATCTGTTGTTTAATGCTCCTGTTTGATGCCCTCACTGAGCTCTTCTCACAGCCAGGACGGGGCTCAGGGGCTGGAGGGATATGTTTGTGTCCGGGGCACTGGGGTGTGATGATGCATCACCAGGAGTCCTGTGTTTGTGCTCAGCTCTGCACTGGATCTCTTCCCCACCCACCAAAACCCCACAAAAGCTCTGGACATTGTGATCCCCCTTTGTAAGGGGACACAGCCACGTCCATCCTCCAAATTCCCTTTGGGATCCAGTCTCAGGTAACAAGCACAGAGAGTGGATCTGTTTGGGGAAGGCCATTTGTTTTAAATGAAATATTTAAAAGAAGATGATGAGTTTAATTATCCCAGAGAAGACAGGTTTTGTTGCTATTTAAAGTTGTGTTTGGACTCCTTTCCATTTGTTTTTGGTTCGTTTTTCATTTTATATTCCGCTTGCAAAAATGAGGAAAGTTAAGAAAGGAAAAAGAGGAAACTGTTCTGTGGGTATTTTTTGAGCCTTTGAAAGAGAAATAACTTTAAAGAGGAAGGAAAAAAAGGGAGAAAGAAAGGAGTGAAAAGGCAGAATCCCTCCAGGTTTGGGGAACAACCCCAAAATGATGCCTTTCAAAACGAACATTTATCATTTTGTTTCATTTTGAAAGTTTTCATCAGAAAAAGAATTCAACCAAATCAACTACGTTTATGGAAACTCCTGGGTTTCCTTAGAAACCTCTTTTATTTTTCACGGCTGGAACTTTAAGAAGAAAATTGTAACCACGTCGTAGCTGTTGAACTGCTTGAGATTTATGAAGCACGTTAATCAATCACCTCATCCTGCAGGTGCAGAATTTTATAAAAAGCAATTAGAAGGAGATGGAGCGACGCCAGCCTCAATCCCCTCTCACCCCCGCAGCCTGGAGTCAGCATTTCCCAAACCCTCTGAGCAGGAGGCTCCACAAATCCCTCCAGCTGCAGTTTTGGTCCCCACTCAGGAGCATCCCAGATGCCTCCACAGCATCAGCTCTTTCTCGAGGTGCTCTGAGTGCTCTGCTCTGGTCTCTGGGAGGTTTTTCCTGCCCTGGCACTGGGAGGATCAATGGTTGGCCATGGCTGGGCTGCAGAGAATCTCTGAATCTCTTCTGCCACTGAAAATGGGCCAATAAATCCCTCTTCTCCCTTTCACAAAAGGTTATGACATTTTTGTAATGAAAAAACCCTTAACCTGATTATCTCGTTACAAATTAAATCCCGCCTCTGGCTGAGGGCAGGTTCTTCTCCCCACCCTGCTGCTCCACGGGGAGGAGTTTTCGGGGTGAGGATTTAAACATGTGCTTTGGTCAGAGCAGCCCCACTTGCTGTCCATCATCCCAGACACCTGCAGAAAACCCACCCTGGAGCCAGAGCCCCCTCCAGCCCTGCCTGTGGATATTCTCTGTCCTGGAGCCCAGGGATGTTTCCTGCCAGCAGTGAGAAACATCCTGGGAATGTGGGTGCTGCATGTGCCAAACGCCTCAGGGTCTCTCCCCTTGCGACCTTGGGCAGCCCCAGAGCTGCTCGTGCCACCCTTCAAAGGGGGATTTTTGTCACCAGTTTTGTGGAAAGGAAGGAGGAAGGAGCAGAATTCCAGGTCCCAGCCTGATGTCACTCGTTGTTAATGCAGCAATTTCTCCGGGGTTTCAGAGCAGGGCTGTCTCTGCCCTCCTGGGACTGCCCTGCTCTGCTGCTCTCTCTGCTCTGCAGGAGGGCCTGAGTGAGGAACCCCAGCCCCTCTCCAGATGATGTTATCCCTGAAGGATCACCACGCCGGGAAATAAAATAATGAGCTGTCAGCACAGCTGGTTGTGCTGCCTGCCCCCTGGGGCCAAATAAGGCTCGGGGGGCTCAGGTCCGATGCAGAATCTCCAAGGAAGGAGAAGCGGTGCCCAGAATAGATAGGAAAAGCTGATATAACATGTGAATTTATTACTTAGTCCAGTTTACAGGAGGTCAGAAAGAAAATAACAACGAGATACAGAGTTTGAGTGTAATGCGAGGGTGTTGAGTCCTAATAAATTCTGTTGGTGACTTGGTGTGATGGACAGATTTATCTCTATCAGGCTCTTTTGTTGCTTCCAGATGAATCTCAACCAGCACCAATCCGAAACTTTCCTGCCTTTAATAAACACCAATAAGTTAACACAATCTCCCCTCCATATTGTCTGGCAGCAGTAGGAGCCCGGGCTGCAGTGTCACTGAGGAAATGGAATTTTCAAGGTGGAATATTATGGCCAGACTGGATAAATACCTTGCATTTCCTTGTATTGTCTGGGAACACGCAGGAAACAACTCCCAGCCCACTCCTCAAAGGTTTTACAACATCGAGAGGCCTCCATAAATTTCAAGCGGCCGGGAAAATATTAGAAAAATGTCTTAAAAAGGAGAAGGGAAAAAAGAGAGAGGAGGGCAAAAGCAAACTCATAAGAAAGCATCAAGGGGTATATGAGGAATAAATGGAATGTGATTCCATTGGGATTGGGGAGACTCAATTTCTCCCTGTTATTCAGGAGACTTCTTGGTTAGCTAAAGGTGTCCTGTGCCTTGATTTCCCCTTTCTAAAGCAGGGCTTAGAGCACTCTCTAGGGAGTGGGTGGGAGTCTGCCCTGGGAACAGCTGGATCAGCACCCCAGAGCAGTCTGCAGTGGGACCACTGTCCAGCTGAAGGGAATTCAGGGCCTTCAGTCTCACCCTCAGTGTCCTGGCACGGACTGCGGCTGTGGCAAGGAGACAGCTTTAGCCAAAATGCCCTGCCCTGGAGGGGGGAGAGGAAGCACGAGCAGGAGCAGGAACAGGAACAGGGCAGGGGCAGGAACAGGAGCAGGAACAGGAGAAGGAACAGGAGCAGGAGCAGGAGCAGGAGCAGGAGCAGGGTGGGATGCAGGAGCAGGGGCAGGGAGCAGGAGCAGGGGCAGGGTGGGATGCAGGGAGCAGCAGCCCTTGGATGGGTGGGATTGCTGAACTCAAAGACTCACCTTCATCAGAGAGTGTTTAATGTCACCCAGTTCATGGCCCAGGTGTCACTGGGGGGTCCAGGGGACAAGAGGGGCTGTGAGGGGACAGAGGGAGCCTTTTGGGGCACAGGCTCATTCCCGATGCTGCTGTTCCCACCCTCTGCACCCACCCCAGTGAGCCCAGGGCTGCTGAGGACACAACACCACGGTGGGCACCCTGTGGGCCCCCCGCTCAGGGGTAACTCAGCTGAAGTTACGGCATGTGGGGTCTCCCCTGGTGGCTCCTGCTGCAGCCTGTGGGATTTCTTTATAACAGCAAATATCCCCCCGTGGTTTCCCCCTGCCTTATTCCATCTGATTGAATAAATACCAACACATTTGCAAGAAACTGAGCAGTCATACTGAATCAGCCACAAGGAGACAGACATTCTGCTGTTTTGCCTTTCAGGACTCGCAGAACATCCTACAACCATTAATTAATCCTGTTCTGCCCAGTGCAGGAGCTGAGGAAGTGGGGAAGTCAATGGGGGAAGGGGGCATCAAACAGAAAGATCAAATGCATCACGTAATAGCCAAAGGGATAAAAACTATACAGCACCTGAGAGTGGCAATAAATGTAAAATGCTGCTCTGTCATCTCAGATATTTGATTAACTGCTTCTAAACATACTGGGGACTGTGCAGTCATGGGGAAGATGTGGCTGAGCTGAAATGGGGTTTAAATGTTTCAGGGGCTCTGACCAAAGAACCTGTAAAAGCCTTCCCAGCTCCTCACTGCCTCTGGGAGGGCAAATAGAAAGGGTCAGGGATTAATAATTTTTTTTTTTTTTTTTTTTTTTTTTTACTGTGGGAAAAACAATCAAACAAACAGAAAAGACACCATTGGGGGAGTGTTTGGATTGATGAGGATGGAAGGTGGGGAGAAGTGCAACAGTAAAATTCTGTTTCATGCTGCAGGAGGGAAACGGGTTTTCTTTCCTTCCTGTCCATTACCGAAAATGGCTTTTGAAGAATTGAGATCAGTAGGATTTTTCCAATCTCGTGTCTCCAAAGAACTCTTAGCTAGTGGTGAGAGTGGTGGGCACTGATCTTTTATCTCTGGGACAGGGCCAGGAGCCAGGGAACAGCTGGGGCTGCCCAGGGAGGATCTGGATGGATTTCAAGGCAAGATTTTTTCCCCCAGAGGGTGCAGGCACTGCCCAGGCTCCCCAGGGAATGGGCACAGCCCAGAGCTCCAGGAGCCTTTGGACAGCACTGCCAGGGGTGCCCAGGGTGGGATTGTTGGGGGTCTGTGCAGGGCCAGGAGCTGCACTGGATGATCCCTGTGGGTCCCTCCAGCTCAGGATATTCTGTAATTCCGGGATCCCAGGACTCTGCCAGCACATGTGCAGATGTTCCTCTACATGGGAATGCTCTCCCGCTCCTCTCTCTAACGCTGGGCTTCTCCAGATGCAAAACATGTTTGGGAAATATTTTCAAGTCAGCACCTCAGCCCATGGCAGAGCAGGACTTTGAAGTTTGTGTTTCTTTAGCAGCCCTGCTCTGCCCCACTGGAACACTTCACATCCCGGGGCACCAAGAGCCCAGAAAGAACAATTCCCTCAGCCTTTTGACATAGCTCAAAACCCCATTTCATGTCAAAGAACAAGAGCTCAGGGCCTTGGCCTTCTGCCTCCCTGCAGCTGTTGGAACCAAGTCTCCACAGCTGAAACCCTAAACTGTACCAAGGACAGGCAGCTCCCTGCAAGGCCATGGTACCGAGTTGATTCTTCCCACCTTGGGACAAAAAAAAGTCTTCAATTTTCCTCCTTTACACCTCTCCTAAAGTGCAGGACAGGTTCAGGAAGGTCCCACATGCCCCTCCTTAGAGGCTGTTTTGTGGTGCCACAGTGGGATAAAAAGCTGTGGATCTGTTAGAGATTTGGAGATGTCAGCAAACCTTGGCCCCCTGTCCTGGGTGGCTCAGGGCTCCCACCACAAACAGGGGGTGTGGAAACCCAGGTGCAAAAGCAAAGCCAAGCTTGGGAACACTTGTGTTGGGATTCTGGGACAATTCCCCCATCCCCAGCTGCCCCTGCTGAGCCCTGGGCTGGTTTTGCAGGAATCAGACTCATGTGAAGGGGAAGTGAGTGAAGGAGGATTGGGGAGAACAAACCCCCAGGATGTCCAGGGCTGGCAGGCTGTAAATCTCTCAAAGCTCTGTCAGGATCCGGGCAGAAAGAGCAGGAAGGTCCAAAGTCTGTGGTTACACACACCAGAGGTGGCAGCTGGCACAATTAATCTCCTGCCCTTTCTGAATCTTTAGGTGAAGCCTCTGAGTAAATGAGGAAAGGTGAGGAAAGGTCTTTGTGGTCCTTTCCTGCTTTCATCCTGATGGGCTCCTCATCCTGGAGGAAAGGAAAGCAGTCCCAGCTACAGACAGCTCTGCCTTGGGTCTGGGTTTGCTTCCTGCCAGTGGAAACCCATGGACCTCCTGCCCCCAGCTCGTCCTTCCAGCCTAATGCACTCCAAGCTGGCTGTCCCACAGCCTCACTCAGCACAATCTCATTTAAAATACCTCAAACGCTAAAGAATAACATTAGTTATTAATATTTAAAACATTACTAAACAATATAAATTGGTATGGACTTCTTTCATTTGTGCAGCATGAGGAAGACCCAGCAGCAAATCTCCCTTCTCTGCCAAAAGCAGACAAATGCTGACACCTGTCACCTCTGACTTTCTTGCTTTCCAGTGTTTGAGTCTTTGCAGCAACTTCTCACACTGCTTCATGTGAACAATATTGTATTCTCAGAATTTATCTGTATGTTTTGCATTCTTGTTCTCTGAGAGAGAACTGGACTGATGGTCACAGTGACCAATGGAGTCAGGAGGTTGTGACCTCCTTGGGCCAATCTGGGCCCTCTGTACAGAATGTATATAAGCTATTGGAGTCAGATAATAAAGAGCCTTCCATGTTTGACCTGCTGCTGCTGCTGTTCCCTGCTGTCCCCTGTGAGGGTCCACACCACGTCACAACATGCTGCCCCTCTAAGGGCAGGGGGAACAGACACCAGCCTGTCACTGGCCCCTCTCCTGATGGTTCCAGGGTCTTCCATACAACGACAGATCAGCTGCCAGAGCCCATTTCAGAAATGGTACCTCCATACCCCTACAGAGTCAGTGTCTCTCAGTTGTCAGAAGGATTTACTCTCACCTGGGTCTGTTTTCCAGAAGGGAAAGCCAAGCAGGGGGTGGTTAATTGGGACATTCCCAAAAACATCAACCCCCTGACACAGGCACTCAAATCATGTAGGTGTTTTGAAAACAATTATGATTCTTCAATGTCTGAGCCACGCGTGGAGGAAGGAAAAATGTCAATGCCCTGAGCCCCTCAAGTGTCCCAGCATTTTCCCACCCTTCTGCCTGTTCATGTCTCAGCAGGTAAATCAGGCTAATATCCCAATAATACCTCAGCAATATCTCAGTAAATTGGTGAATCAGTGGTGCTGTGCAGGCTGATCTGCCTATCCCCAGATCCTGCTGGATTTTTCTCCTTTGCTCCCCTCCTTTCCACTCCGAGGGGTGATTTGCCCTCCCCTGTCTCTCTCTGCTCCTCAGACCCACCCTGGTGCCCAGGCCGAGGTGTGTGAGCAGCAGTGCAGTCAGTCCCAGCCCCACAAAGCTCCTTTGTGCGGGGCCATGAATGCCTGGCCTGTCACAAGGGCCCCCAGTGGGTTAGGAAAGCATTCTACCTTTGCCCATGCTGCTCCTCAAGCCTCATTATGTGCCAGCAATAATAGCGCCTAATTAAGCAGAATAAAGAGAGATGAAGCGTAATGGTTACAGGATAGAGAAGTTATTTGTCAGGGGGAGGTAATAAATTACTGAACCCTGAGTCCTGCTATGCTGGAAGAGATCTGGTCAAAAGGAGCCGACACTGGAAACTTGATTTTCTGTTTGATAAATTGGCTGGCTTGGGTTGGTATTTATGTCAGCTCAGGATGGTGTTTATTCCAGCTCAGGATGGTGTTTGTTTCAGGTTGGTGTTTGTTTGGAGTTGGTGTTTATTTGTGTGTCACCTCAACAGATTTATATATTTATATATAACAGATTTATATATAATTCCCCTCCTTTTGGTGAGTGAAGGGCCCAGGTTCAGGGGCAGAGGAGATGGGCTGGGCATTCAGGGGCACAGGTGCCCATCAATGGGAGATGCCTGGAGGACTCCTGTGCCTGGCTCCGTACCTGGGGCTGATTTTGGGCTTCAGCCCCGAATTATTGCCAGGTTCTGGCCAGGTTCCGGTTGGGTTACAGCTGGGTTCTAGCTGGGTTCTGGTTGGGTTATTGCCAGGTTCTGGCCGGGTTCTGGTTGGGTTATTGCTGGGTTCTGGCCAGGTTCTGGTTGGGTTATTGCCAGGTTCTGGCCAGGTTCTGGTTGGGTTATTGCCAGGTTCTGGCCGGGTTCTGGTTGGGTTATTGCCGGGTTCTGGCCAGGTTCTGGTTGGGTTATTGCCAGGTTCTGGCTGGGTTCTGGCTGGGTTATTGCCGGGTTCTGGTTGGGTTATTGCCAGGTTCTGGCCGGGTTCTGGCCGGGTTCTGGTTGGGTTATTGCTGGGTTCTGGCCGGGTTCTGGTTGGGTTATTGCCAGGTTCTGGCTGGGTTCTGGCTGGGTTATTGCCAGGTTCTGGTTGGGTTATTGCCAGGTTCTGGCCGGGTTCTGGTTGGGTTATTGCTGGGTTCTGGCCGGGTTCTGGTTGGGTTATTGCCAGGTTCTGGCTGGGTTCTGGTTGGGTTATTGCCAGGTTCTGGCCGGGTTCTGGCCGGGTTCTGGTTGGGTTATTGCTGGGTTCTGGCCGGGTTCTGGTTGGGTTATTGCCAGGTTCTGGCTGGGTTCTGGCTGGGTTATTGCCAGGTTCTGGTTGGGTTATTGCCAGGTTCTGGCCGGGTTCTGGCCGGGTTCTGGTTGGGTTATTGCTGGGTTCTGGCCAGGTTCTGGTTGGGTTATTGCCGGGTTCCTGCCCAGCCCTGCTCGGGAGCTCCCCAAGTCCTGCCCTGCGCACAGAGCAGAGGGAGAAGATGCAGGAATGTCACTGAGGTCACTGTGTGAGTCCTGGGCTGCGGATAATGAACAGCTCCTGAAAAATGAGGTGGTTGGAGCTGTCCAGAGATAAAAACCTGCCTGTCACTCTGTTGCACTAACCTATATTCCAGTTTTATCTGCGGAGCGTGGTTCTCTTTTATCCAGTTTCCTGTTTGAAGGGATTTGAGCAGAATAGATAATCCTAACTTTGAACATAAATCACTGAGCTGCGTGGCTGATAGATGCTTTGCACTTTTTTTTTATGATAATGGCTGATTGGAGTCTGGGAGAGAAAATGCCAAAGGCTTATCTCTGTGGAGCAGCGTTTGGAGGGCTGAGGGAAGGGGAGGCAGTGGCACGAGGTGGGGCCATTCCGTGTTTATTCATCTGTTTGTTTGTTGGGATCTCTGAACTGGAGCAGAGACGCTCTGGGATGTTGTTGGGGAGTTGGGATCCAAGGTGGAGGTGGGTGTCCCCCAGCCCTCTGAGGTGACAGAGCCTGCCAGGCATGAGGCTGAGCCCCAGATGTGTTCATCCCTCCCCCAAAGGGCCTTGGGGACACCAAAAAACCATCAAACAGAGTCTGTGGATTGTTGCTTTTTTACTAAGAATAGTTTTTTATATATATATATACAGCTCCTTTTTTTTCTTTTACCCACAAAATAGATGACAGCTCCAGAAGTGCACTTCTCCTTCTGAAGATGCAAATCCCCAGAAAGGTCATGTTCCATTTTGGTTTTGAATGTTTCTTATTTTTTTAAAAGATTTATTTGCCTGCAATTAGCTTAAATTTCAAAGTGATTTTAAACTAGAAAACTGGATTCTTTCTTTGCTTATAACTTCTGTCTCTCTTTTTTCTAAATTAAAAAAAAAAAAAGAGAGAGAGAGAGAAAAAACCCTCAACATCAAAACAGATGCTTTCCCAGGAAAAGTTGTTTTTTGATGAAACGGATTAATTGGTGTTTTCTAATCAAATCTTCAAAAAACTTCCAGGCAGCTTTGCTGAGGCATTGAAGTGCCCTTTTAAAGGATGAGCTTTGTTCATGTTCCCCTCTGCAGGTCGCCTTTCCCGGTGGCTCTAAACGGCACCTTGGCAGCTGCTCTGGGTTGGATTCCTGGGCTTTGCCTGTGCAGGGATGAACTGTCAGGGAATGTGGGTCCACAGGGTGATTGTCATTCTGAAGTGAATCCCCAGGTTGCCTCCAGGTGAGCTTCAGGTGCTCTCCGCTGTCTCCTGGAGATTCCATGGTGCAAATCAAAGGCTGGTTCTCCCAGCAGCTCCGTGCCCCAGGCACAGCCCGGATGTTCATCTGAGGTCCAGAGTGACCCTGATGTCCCACCAGCCCCTCCAGAGTGACCCTGGTGTCCCACCAGCCCCTCCAGAGTGACCCTGCTGTGCCACCAGCCCCTCTGGACTGTCCCTGCTGTGCCACCAGCCCCTCCAGAGTGACCCTGGTGTCCCACCAGCCCCTCCAGAGTGACCCTGCTGTGCCACCAGCCCCTCCAGAGTGACCCTGGTGTGCCACCAGCCCCTCCAGAGTGACCCTGGTGTCCCACCAGCCCCTCCAGAGTGACCCTGCTGTGCCACCAGCCCCTCCAGAGTGACCCTGCAGTGCCACCAGCCCCTCAGGGGCACAGAGATGCTCCCTGGCAGTCCCAGGGGCTGCAGCCTGCCCACAGCCCCAGGTTATTGTCACTCACAGGTGCAGGTTTGATCCTGGAATCACAAAGGGTTCAGTTGGAAAAGCCCCTCAGGATTATCCAGTCCCACCTTGTCCCCAGCCCAGAGCTCTGAGTGCCACCTCCAGCTCTGCCCCGGACACTCCAGGGATGGGGATCCAAACCTCCCTGGGCAGTTCCAATCCCTGACCCCCCTTTCCAAGGGGAAATTCCCGCTGGTGTCTGACCTGAGCCCCACCTGGCACAGCTTGCCCGCTTTCCTGGGAAACAGAAATTTTTTGGGATGAGTTTAGTTATTCCATTGCAGTTTCACCAGGGGTGCCATGAGCATGTACTGGAAGAGGAACAGCTCTTGGAAAAGGCAGTAAGTGATCAGGTCTCCCACAGGAGGCGATTTGGGTAATGCAATCTGCTCAAACAAGTTATTTAAACTTGGGAGAAAATTTCCTCGGAGTTTGAACAGGTCAATAACATTTTCCCCCATTTGGAGAGGAATAGAAAAATTAACTTTTATTTTTTTTCTCTTTCTGCCAGCGTTTGTGTTATTTAACAGCCTTTTAGAAATCCATTTCCTGCACTATTTTAAGCTGCAGGCAGAGTTAGGAGCCCACATCTGAGTGACGATTTAAATCTCTAGACAGCTCAGGAGATAAGTCAAAACAAATTTCAGGATGTTCCTCTAAAGAGCTGTTTCCACTTAAGTCAGTCCCACGGGGAGCCTGGTTACAGAATCACCTAATCTGCTGCACATTTTATACATTTAAACAGGTCCATTTGAAAGAAAGTTTTTGAAATTTTCTGTGCAGTGAATACATAATGAATTCCACCGGAGGAGGCTGGAAATTGCTCCTGGTTTTTCGCTCTTCGCTTTGCTGATGTTGATAACTTTATGGTGTCCTGATTTTCTGTTACTGCCATCTTTCAGGCTCCACGCCATGCAGCACAACTCCTCCTTTGCTCCCCAAAAATTAAAAAAATGCACCTGGGCTTCTGGATTGAACATTCTCAACACATCCCAGCAGAGAACTTGTCAGAGACAACTCTCAGCTCCTCCTCCTCCCCTGCCACCAAAGAACAGAAGCAGCAGATGCAGAAGTTTCTTACATGAAAAGCAGCTGCATTTGCCTCTTGTGTAGAAACACCCGTGACTTCCAGGGACAAGGGACTCTGCACACCTGAGATATTCTAGAATATGTGGGGTTATTGCAAGGGCCGTGGGTAGAAAGGGCTTTGCCTTCAGCCACCAGCCTGGGCTGGAGGGAAGTGCCAGAGAGAGAAGGAGAGAGAGCAAGAGGGTTTGGGCTGAGGAGAGGGGAGAGAGAGAGCAAGGGGCAGGGTCAGAGTGCAGGGGGAAGAGAGCAGAGGTGAGAGCAGGGAAAGGAGAGCCAGGCCCAGAGAGAGAGAGCCAAGAGAGCCAGGTCCTGCTTACAATCCATTCTATCTCCTTTTGTGATGAATATTCTAATTTACAGTGACCAACCAACACAAGACACAAAATCCTATAGAATCTCCACACAGCCTATAAGAACTACTACATTACCATGTGTTATATTTTAAACTCTAAAAACTCCTCTTTAGACTTTTCTGTTTTGCTCCATTGACCTTTGGATCCCTCAGGCAGCAGAAGGGGATTGTTCAATCCAAAGGGATTCTCCTCCAGCTGCCCAGGCTGTTGTCTTCAGGTTATAGAGTGACTAAGGCTCGGTATCCTACAACTCAAAGTGAGCTCCCATTTCTATCTCGATTACAGGTTTCACATTTTCAGAATCTTTTGCCGAGCAATCATATTTATAAGGTTTCCCTGATTCATCTTTCCCAACACTCTTGGTGTTTCTTAATTTAAAAAAATGTTGGCCCAACATGATCTGCAAATCATGGAGTAGAAACTTTTGAGTGGAGTCTGCCAAAGTAATGCAATGCTTGGGATTGTTCTGAAAGCTTCCTTTGTGATATTATTTTGTCACGGATTTCCCAAATGAAACACAGAAATTTAGGTTTCTTCCACATTAAGATCTTAACCTGCCCTCTCTTCCCAGCCCCATCAGAGAGCAGTGCTGAAAGCTTTGATTGATTCAGGTCCTCGCTCTGGATGTGCTTTTGACCTGAATGAATTGTGTAACTTTTCTGCCAGGGATGGTTCATCTCCTGAAGGGAACGGTGTTTCCGTGGTAGCACAAAACTTGGTGTGCTGCACTCTTTGATTTTTTTTTTTTTAAGATCTTCACATTCGCAGAGGCAAAAGTAGGGCAAATGCTCTGTTCCTCTGTGAGGTGGCTACTCATGTTCTCCCTCTCCTGTCCTCTGATAGAACCTGAAGCTGAAGAGTCCCCTGTGGTTGTTTCCTTTGACCTTCTTCAGAACACGGCAGGAGCTTTGCTATTGACTCCTGCTCCAGGCCCTGCCTTGTGCTTAGGCTGAAGTGTTGCAATTTTTCCGTGGATGGTGGGGACAAGGAACTCTGCAGAGCTGAGATGTTCTAGAAACTCGTGGGTTTATTATTCCAAGGGTGGTGGGTAAAGAGGGCTTTGCCTTCAGCCACCAGCCTGGGCTGGAGCAAAGCCCTAAAGAGAGAATGGGGAGAGAGAGAGAGAAGAGAGCTCAGGGGGAAAAACGGGGCAGGAGCAGGGGAAAAACGTGGGGAGAAAACAGGAGCAAGTGAGGGGAGAGAGAGGAGAGGGGATGGGCCAAGAGAGGTGAGGGAAGAGGGTGAGAGGGCCAGAGGAGAGAGGTGAGGGCAAAAGGGAGGAGAGCCAGGACAAGAGGGGAGAAGAGTGGAGAAGAGAGCGATCCTCCTGTTACAATCCATTATATCTTTTTTTCTGTTGAATATTCTAATTTACAGTGACCAACCGCGTGAGATACAAAACCTACAAACTTTGCCTGCAGCCTGTGAGAACTACTACATCACCATGTCATTTTATATTCTAAACTCTACAGACTCCTTTCTCATGCCCTTGTTCCCGGATGTCTTTGCCAAGGTGGAAAGGCAACATTCTTGTCTTTTGTTTTCCTGTCTCCAGCTCATCCCCGTCTTCCTGCCTGCCATGCTCACATCTCCAAACTGGCTTTCATTCCTATTTCACTCAGGTTTTACATCTACAGTATTTCTTACCATGCAGTCATATTCCTGTCCCGTCTTTCCCAACACTGAAGGAGATATTTTACACACCATCTATTGAAAGCACCGTGGTGTTTGAGAGGCTGAAATCCTCCCCAAGGCTCTCAAGCAGCAGTTCCAGAACTGGCCCTCAGAACGTGTCCTGAGTGTGCCAACAACATTCCACCTCTCATCCACTCAGTGGTTTTCCATCAGCTTCTGACAGTTTCAGAGGAGATTCTTTTTACTTTATTTATCTGGTTGTCTTCTCCTGTCCCTTCTCATCAGCTGCAAAACTCCCAATAGCATCCACAGAGGTGGTAAGGCTATAAATGGCCTCATGTGAGGAGCTGAGGAACATGTCAGAGCCTTTCTTTCATCTCTCAGGTCCAAGTCCCTGCTCAGGACACGGCCCTTTACGTGCACCAGTGTCACATCAGCTGCTCAGATGCTTCCCAGCCTGTTCAAGGGGAGTGCTGGGAAACCAGAGTGTTCTGAAGTGCTTCATGGCCTCTTGTGGTCTGTTCTCTTACCAGCGTGGTGCTGAGAAGAAAACATTCCCCACCCCATCATAACTGAACCAAGGCAGGAGAAGGGCCCTTCCCCACCTGGATTTCCCCAGGATCTGGATGCTGGGGGTCTGTAAGCCTGATCAGATTTCTAAGAGGGAATTATCCTGGATTAGAGGGAAGGCAGTGGTGCTGTTTGTCCTTGCTGGTGACATGTGGCCTCACACTCAGATGTCCAGGCCCTCCCATCAGGCTGACAGCTGCTGGGGACTGTCCTCAGACTGGCTGGGGCCAGGCAGGAGCCTGTGGGAATGCAGGGAGAGGCACCTGCTCCAGCCCCGGGACAGCAGGGCAGGAGGGGCTAATCCAGGCCCCCCCAATCCTGAGTGCTGCCCTGCCTGCTCCCCGTCAGACACCACTGCTGGAGGTCAGACACAGCTCTGGGGACGGGCTGCTCCCGGGGCCTGCTGCAAACTGATCCGGCTGCAGATCCCTCCTGCAGACCTGCCGTGGGCGCCTGGGGCTGAGAGGATGGAGCCTGCTGAGCCCTGCTGAGCCCTGCTGAGCCCTGCTGAGCCAAGCTCTGCTCAGCCCAGCTCAGTTCTGCTCAGTTCTGCTCAGTTCTGCTCTGCTCTGCTCAGCTCAGCTCAGCTCAGCCCTGCTGAGCCCAGCCCAGCTCAGCCCAGCTCAGCCCTGCTCAGCCCAGCTCAGCCCAGCTCAGCCCAGCCCAGCCCAGCTCAGCCCAGCTCAGCTCAGCCCAGCTCAGCCCAGCTCAGCCCAGCCCAGCTCAGCCCAGCCCAGCTCAGCTCAGCCCAGCTCAGCCCAGCTCAGCCCAGCCCAGCTCAGCTCAGCCCAGCTCAGCTCAGCTCAGCCCAGCTCAGCCCAGCTCAGCCCAGCTCAGCTCAGCTCAGCCCCGCTCAGCTCAGCTCAGCCCAGCTCAGCCCTGCTCTGCTCTGCTCAGCTCAGATGGTGACAACCATCTGTTATCGGCGATTGAAGGAGAGACAGGGAGACCGACCATGATCAGAATCCCATTTTACTCAGGTTTTCCAACAACTTATACACCATTTCAGTAAGGTTAATGATTTTTACTACAATAATTAGGTTAAAAGATCATACAACCAACTCATACATTTTTCAACATATCCATGTAGGGGGTTGATTGAATCTTCTTCTCTTGAGCAGGTTTCTAATCCCATCTTCTCATGAGCTCAAAGTTCTGTTTGTTCTTTCCAGGGCATCCCAGTCACCAGACTAGATATGTAATTAATTCTGTCTTACTCTCGTGAATCCCCACAATCTGTCAGCTCTTCAGAAGAGAAACCAGTTGGAAGGATGAGATTTGTACAAAGAAAGGTAACTCCAGGAGTTTGATCACATCCTCCCGAGTGATGAGGTGTGACATTATTCCTGGCTGATTTGTATCGGTGGTTCCCAAACCTCCACACAAAGTGCACAGAAGTGGTGTCTTTTTCTCCCTGTATGATTAGGAGACCATTTGATCCTATAGATAGAAGTGGTAATTGACTATATTTAAAGATTAACTCAGTGTAATGCCTTCTGAAAAGAAAAATGTTATTAAGAAAGTTGTCAATCATAAAGCTGATGCCTTTTTTTAATACAGTCTGAAAGTGTTATAATTTTAATGCCCCAGAGACCAAAGCAAATTATCAAGCTGAAATTAGAGATTAGCAATTTCCGATTTCCCTCTCATCTCTTACATTTCATCTTCCATGAAGAAAAGGAGGAAAAATAGTATTTGGTACGGGAGGGGCAGCTCAGGAGCCTGGCTGTGATGATATCCTGCCTTGAAGCTCCAGGCTGACCTCAGGAGTGCCCCAGACAGCAGAGTCTGCTCAGAGCTTCATAGAGCAGCATGTTCCCAAGAGACAGGAGCTGGGGACAGCCAGCAGAGCAGCACATTCCCAAGGGACAGGAGCTGAGGGACAGCCAGAGCTTCATAGAGCAGCACATTCCCAGGAGACAGGAGCTGGGGACAGCCAGCAGAGCAGCAGGGTGTGCAGCTGAGGATTCAGGCACCCAGGGTCCAGCCTGTTCAGAAAATCATTTTAAGACCAACTGAGGTGCCCAGGAGTCGCAGGGTGGGAGTTGTGCTTTACAGGTCATTGTGCTCCAGTGAAAACACTTTTTCCAGCCTTAGGTAGTTGGATTTTTATTGCTGAGGGCGTGCAGAGGTGTAGCTGGGTTTCAGGCTCCCAAATTTAAAGGTGCCATCCTGAAAACCCCTTTTAGGTGGATCCCAACCTTGTGGGCTCTGAAACTCTCGAGGCACCAGGGTTGATGCTGTGATGCACAAAACCCCTGCGTGGCAGGGCCAGGCACACACAGAACCTGGGCCAGGATCCCCAAATTACCAGTTCCTCTAAGAGGGACTTTATCTCTGAGATATCGGTGTGTCTGTCTGATAAGAAAAGAGCTCTGCACAGCAGCCTGAGGTGGCTGGGGGTTTCTTTCCCAGGCAGGTGTGCACAGGGGAGCTCTGCCCTTGGACACACCATTCCTGGGCCTGGATTGGTTGTTCAGGGCACTTTCAGGTGGAGTTTCATTTTTAAACTGAGAAGATGAAATCACCACCATCCCTTCGGAAGCTGCAGGAGTCTCTCAGCCCTCAGACTGCAGTTTTCTGGTAGGAAATTTTCCAGCTGGAAATATGTCTTATACTGAAAAGGAGACAGCAAAGAAATTCCTCCAACACACCAAAAAGGAGAAAGAACTTGTCCTGGCCCCATTTGGCAGATCTTGTTTTGAGGAAGGAGACTGACCCATGACCCTTCCATGTAAATTCTGCTGGCTGGAGGGCCCTGCTAGTAGGATCACTCCAAACTAGAGAAGTTTTGTGTCTTTTCTGCCTGCCAGCAGTGCTGGAACAGGAGAGGTGGGCTGGGTACCCCCATGGGTGGGCTGGGGCAGCAGCAGGAGAGGTCTCTGACTGGCACCAGCCAAAGTGGTGACCCCCTGTGTGTGTCCTGCCACACCTGCATCTTGTTCTCCCGGGCACCTGGGGGCTCTGGAAGCAGGGCTCCAGCACTGCTTGCCTGTGAAACCTTTTCCCATGAGAGATGGGCCTGGTGCTGTAAAAGGGGGGTCGCTGCCTTTGTGTCCTGGTCTTCCCTTCACAGACACGAGATGTGCATTTTCTGGGGGAGGGACTGAGGCTCAGAGTAATTGAAACAGGAACGTGAACTCTGGGCTGGATGGGGGAAGGCAATTCTCTGTAGTGAAATCATTGTGCTCCCACCATAATCTACTAAAACAGTCTTCATTTCCCTGGTGTGGGAAGGCTCTCTTCTCTTATTGCATTTAGCTGGAAATCAGAGCTCTCAAGCTGTTTGATGCTGGGCGGTGTTTATGCCTTGTGCTGTCATAATAAATGCCCCAGATCCATCATAAAAGCAGTTCCTTTGACACAGAGCCCGATTGGAAACTGCACCAGAGATGTGGGGCAGTGATGGAGATTTATTTCTTCTGCAAAGGAATTGGATTATCATCTTGTGGAGAGTTATTTTACCTTTCCCCTGCCCCGCCGAGTCACTGCCAGCCCTGGAATGAAATGCAGCAAGGCAGGGAGGAGCCCAGCCCTGCACCTCGCTGGCTCCTCTGGGCAGAGGAGGATGTTGAGAGAATTTACAGAGCCTGTCCAGCAGCACATCCTTGGGACGGCCCCTACCCAAACAACACTGCCTGACCTCCATCAGGACCCTGCTTTTATTGGGCCCTGTTTTACTGTGGCAGGACTTGCTCACTTCCAACCCAGCCCCATAATTTCTGGGCCTTTATATGTCTGGGGGTAAAGCAGGTTATAAAATTCTTTCAAGGATATTTTTTATTGTGTTTTGTTTAGGATGAGCAAGTCTGCCTTTTTACTGTTTGCCAGGCAAGTACAGAAATTACTTCTGTGCTGGCATGCAGGGTGTGTAAACCGCGTGTACAACCCGTGTAAACCCTGTGTACACCACGTGTACACCACGTGTAAACAACATGCAATACTGAGTGTTTGACTGTGTGTACACCACTTGTAAACCACGTGTACACCATGTGTAAACAACATGTATGCTGAGTGTTTAACCGTGTGTACACCACATGTAAACAGTGTGTGAGCGGCGTGTACACCACGTGTAAACTGCTTGTACACCCCATGTAAACCCCGTGTACACTCTGTGTAAACCCTGTGTACACCACGTGTAAACTACATGTACACCCCATGTAAACCCCATGTACACTGTGTGTAAACCCCGTGTACTCCCTGTGTAAACTGGGTGTACACCCCATGTAAACCGCTCATACACCCCGTGTAAATCACGAGTAAATGCCGTGTAAGCCGCTCGTACACCCCTGTGTAAATCACGAGTAAATGCCGTGTAAAGCGCTCATATACCCCGTGTACAGAGCTGTCCGTGGTGCTGAACCCGCCCTGGGGCCGCTGCCGGAGCCGGGAGCGTCTCAGGGAAAGTCGCTGCCGGGGGCTCTGGGGAGGTTTTGGGGGGCTCTGGGGAGGTTTTGGGGGGCTCTGGCTGGGTGGGTCCTGAGGCATTGATTTAGAAGAATTAAAGACTGTAGTCAAAATAGATAGTGCTGAGATAATGTAGCCAGGACTTCCCATTTGCTAACAGAAGCCAGACTGAAGGAACTGATAAATCAGGGAAGGAACTGATAAATCAGGGAAGCTGTCAAACCAGGCTTTTGCATCCTGAGTAATCAATAGACCCCATGAATACAATACAATACAATGCAATACAATACAATACAATACAATACAATACAATCATAAATCAAACAGTCCTGGATTTAAAAAACAGGATTCAGCTGTCACTAACACTAAAGGTTAAAAAGTCAAAGGGAGGAAGACCCATCTTACTTCATCATTTTGGGACCCCACCCTATAAAAAAGACCACTGACCCATTTTAAAGAACAAACTCCCCATGCTTAATGGCTTTTTGGGCTAATTACCATACGGAGCGGGGAATGGGATGTACCAGAGTTATGAATGTGCATTTGTGTTTTGGGTATTCAATACTCCTGGACATAAAAGACCCTGTGACCATCTGTAAATTGTGTATTTGGGAGGGATCCCGGTGTCGTAATAAACACACATTTTCTAACTTTAAACTGTTAGAGAGTCTTTGTCCGTCATAGTTGGATATTGGTATTAGATCAATATCCATAGTTTTTTGATAAATCAGTCCTGTGCTGCGCGGCGCACGCAGAGCCCATGGTGTGGAAGGCGCTGCAGGAGCTGACCCTGAGCTCCTCAGAGGTGACTCCGTCGAGCCAAGAGGGAAGGAGAAATGCAGCAGTCCAAATCCTGGTTTTGCTCAAGGATGTGAAATGCAGGTTTGTTATGTTTAGGAAAATATAGAGGCTTTTCAGCTTTAAGAGTTTCTGGCTGGCAATTCTCACTGAATTGAAAAAAGGAAAAAGGAAGAAAATACATTTAGGCAAGTCTGGAAGCCTCTCCCCAACAGCTCAGAGTGGGGATTTGTGAGGTAAATATTTCCACTGAGTAAGTTCTGGGTGTCTGTGTGCAGGAGAGCGAGGGCAGAGGACGGGAAGTGTGGGTCACTGCCAGCTCCAGTGTGGGACACCACCGCACTGAATGGAACTATTTGTCGAAGTGCTTTACCACACTAATTGCTCGCATTAATTTTTTGGCAAGCAGGGTGTGTAGATGGAGGCATATCTGAAATATTTGAGCTGGGCTGTGCTGTAGTGCAGAAAGGATC
This sequence comes from Zosterops lateralis, assembly GCF_965231275.1. Lineage (NCBI taxonomy): Eukaryota > Metazoa > Chordata > Aves > Passeriformes > Zosteropidae > Zosterops > Zosterops lateralis. The sequence goes on along the minus strand of NC_139778.1, from coordinate 466,588 downwards.
CTGGGCAGAAAATCAGACAGAAAACCCCATGAAGCCTTTGCAGCAAATTTCAGTTGGTTTGTTACAATGAAATTTTAAAGAATCATTTTCAGATGGCTCAAAGCATCTGGAATCTCTCATGACCTCAGCACAGGTCCCTTCAGTCCTGCAGAGCTTGTGCTGCTTTGTGCTTAAGGCTGGGACAACTCCAACACTCAGGAATGTTCCTTGTATGAGAAGAAATAGGAACCTCCTCACTGGGACCATGACTGCCTTGTTGTCCTTCTACAGAGGATGGGGGTTATTCCCCATAAATCCCTGTCCATCCTTGGCTCTGAATTGCTCTCTGAAGGCTCTTTGACCAAAGGTCAATGGAGCAAAACAGAAAAGTCTAAAGAGGAGTTTTTAGAGTTTAAAATATAACACATGGTAATGTAGCAGTTCTTATAGGCTGTATGGAGATTCTATAGGATTTTGTGTCTTGTATTGGTTGGTCACTGTAAATTAGAATATTCATCACAAAAGGAGATAGAATGGATTGTAAGCAGGACCTGGCTCTCTTGGCTCTCTCTCTCTGGACCTGGCTCTCCTTTCCCTGCTCTCACCTCTGCTCTCTTCCCCCTGCACTCTGACCCTGCCCCTTGCTCTCTCTCTCCCCTCTCCTCAGCCCAAACCCTCTTGCTCTCTCTCCTTCTCTCTCTGGCACTTCCCTCCAGCCCAGGCTGGTGGCTGAAGGCAAAGCCCTTTCTACCCACGGCCCTTGCAATAAACCCACATATTCTAGAATATCTCAGGTGTGCAGAGTCCCTTGTCCCTGATATCGGATGTTTCTACAAGCCAGTTCTGTTGTGAGGGTAACAGGCACTTCTTGCCCTGCATTTCAGCATTTCCATCAGGTGCTCACGTTGTCATGAAGCCGTCTGGAGCTCAGGTTTTACACATTGCCAGCTGGAAAATCTGAGATCAGGTAACCCGGGATAACAGGATGATATGAATTGATCAAAATCTTGGCAAATAAGGATGGTAGTTGTTATTTCTTAGTGAGTTTAATCTTCATGGTAAATGCTGCTTCTGGAGCCAAGTGTGGAAAGGGAAAGGTTTTTGTAAAAAAACTTGAAAAGCTGCCAGGAGATCTTTGTGTGGAAAATCCTCCTCTGCTTAGAAAATACTGTGAAACAGTTTTAGCTGCTTAAGAAGCAAAATTAGAAATCTGGACTGGAGTGGCTGCAGTCAGGAGTGTGAAAACATCAACCACCTTTACACCTGGGCAGCAGAGAACTGTCTGTGTGCTCTGAATTAAAAATTGCATTTTCATCCACAGTCACCCTCCTCTGGATCTCTCTGAGATGACCTGTGGAGTTCAGGGGGGCTCTGAAGATGCAGATATTCCTTCATGGTTCACTGTTTCATCAGCTCTAAATTTCAGAGGGACCTCAGTGCGGGAGGCCTTGAAACAATTCAACATGGACTGAGCTGACTGTACTGACCGTGCTAGAAGGGCACAGCTTGAGCTTGTTCCTGAGCACCCAACCTTAACACAGGTGCCTGCCTGGGCCCTGTGCCCTCTTTGGTGCCACTCGCCTTGGTCCTCTTCCCAACCACCCTATAAAGACTCTGCGGATCCCGTGCACCCTTTGTGATCACCCCACTGGAGAAGATCCCATCCATGGGCATCTCTACATCTTGAGGATTTCCGACTCTCCATGTTGGTAGCTATAATCCCCCTTCCCCTGTTTCTCTCTCTTTCTCACTATTCTCTATTTTCTTTCCCCACTATCGCATTGTGGGCACTAAATAAAGGTGCATTTTTTTGTTTAAGCAAACTGAGCTGTCCCTGCTGTGTCTTTTGCGCTTTGAGATCCCCAAAACGAACCATCAGGTTCCCCGCAGATGTTTGCAGACCCTGACAGGGCTGCAGGAGCTCCAGCAATGGTTTCCCTGCCCAGGACCTGCCCAGAGCCCAAGGCACCTGGAGACGCAGGCACAAACACTCTGGGAAGCAGGAGAGATGATGATATTAACCTGAATTAAGCCTCTGGAGCAGCTCCAAGAGCATCTTTCCAGGCAGAAATACTTGAATTGTCTGTGGGCATTGTCAGGGGGACACAGAGCAGGCGATGCCAGTTCCACAGATAAAATCAGTCTCTGGTTTAGGAAAAGGCCACACCGTGTCCAGAGAGACAAGGTCACCTTGCTGCAGGTTATCTGTTCATGGAGTGAGCTCCTGCCCATGCAGGGAACTGGAGTGGCCCAGGAGCTCCTTGGGCAGGCCTGGGAAAGCACAGCTTTGGCTCTCTGCTCCTGAACAGCTGAGGAATTGACTGAGATATCAGAAGTGAGTTTCAGTAGACTTGCATTTATTATGCAGGGACAAATTTTATGGGCCGGCAAATAGGAAAAGGTTTAAAACCACTGCTTTAGATCAAAAGTGCTTCTCAAGGAGTTGCTTTTTTCTGCCACTAAGTGGCTCCAGATGTTGAAATATTCAACAAAATTCCTTTTCTTAATTTTTTTTTATTTTCTTGACACACTAAGTTTCACAAGGTCAATCTGCAGCAAAGAAATCCCAGTGCTTTTCCCCCTCTGGAAAGCACCCAATTGCAACATTAAATATTAACTGAGAGAAGAGTTTGATTTGTAGCTTCAGACTATTTTGATTTTTTTAAAATCACTTTCTTTTTCCTAGAACATGAGTTTCCTCTACACTTGAGGGCCTCTGTGTTATGGCCAGGGTGGGATGAGCTCCTGAGCTTTGGGAGGGGAGCTCCAGCTCTTTATTTACTCGCAGAAAGGGACAGGACTCATCAGAATGCTGGTGGCCTTCATGAATATCCCAACTTCAGCCTTCACCCTCTCCCACTGTTTCTCTTTCTGCTGCTGGACTTCTTCCCCATCACTTTGGTGCAAGTGAGTGATCCCCAGGTGGGAGTCCAGGCTGGATTTTGGGTGACAGAGCTGGTGGAATTCCCCTCTCCTTTCAGATGCGCAGTGGGAAGAACAGATGGTCACCATGCAGAAATGCTCCTGCCTCTCCAGGGTGCTGGAAGTGCAGCCAGCACAGCTGCACGGGGGATTGTTTGTGCCTGGATGGCTGCATCCTTCTTGAGCATTTGGAAGAAGATCAAAAACTGCATAAACCTCTGCAATAACATTCATGTGTTAGGTATTCCCATGTGCTGGGGATGGGTGTGCTCCTCTGGGTCCTGGGGAAAGCCCTGCTTGGTCAGTGCTTAAAAACCCTTTTGCTGCAAAAGTCCCTCCCAAAGTCAGATGTTTCTTCCTCGCTCCACTGAAGCACAACTCTCCCAACTGCCACCAAGCCTGTTATTTCATTTTTCCTGCCCCTGGAATAAAGCTGCCCTGAAAGCACCACTTCCATGAATCGTTTCTTTTGTCAGCGACTGGCATTTTTCTCTCGATTTGAGACATTTGCCCCCAGCTCTGTTCCAAATAGCTCTGGCTTCTTGGGTTTGCTCTGCAGTGGGCAGAGATGTTTGGGGCTTGGCTCCAGGCAGGTCCTGCACTGCTGCTGGCCAGACTCCCTGCAGGGGCTGGGGAGAACAGACACCACTGCACTGCTGTGATCCAGGTGGTGCAAAGCTGCCCCAAAGCCTTCTTGGGGAAGTTATCTCCACCAGCTCCTCAGCTGGCTTTGGAACCCCAGCATCCCATTCCTGGCTGCACTGGCTCCCTGGGGCAGCGGGTGCCAGAGCTGGAATGTTTTCTCTTGCCCTCCATCCGTGTGAGCTGAGCCCAGGGCTGAGGGGGGCAGGCAGAAAGGAAGGGAGGGCCTGCTATGAAATATTTGCCTGCCAAGCCCTTGTGTTTTCCAGAGAGCAGAAGATCTTTTCATTTGCTCTGTCTGACTGTTTGTGCCTTTAGTGTCTGCCAGGCTCTCCGGAGAGCAGCAGTAAATGTGCTGCCTGGGGCAAGCTTTGATGGACAAATCTTTCTTTCTCTCTCTTCCCTGTGCCATTAGAAAACCCCAAACGCACATCTCTTCCTGACAGCCAGCGCTGCCCAGCACTGAGTGATGGGTCAGAGCCTCCTGGTGTGACTGTGGCTCTTTGCTGGACCCTGGAACACCAGCCCAGTCAGTCAGACAAAGCTGGTGAGGCACAGGCAGGACGGAGCTGCTGGAATTGGAGATCTGTCAGACTGGCAGGGCTGGGGTGGGGGGGCCTGAAGTATCCTGGTCCCAGGAACAGCCTGAGGATCCTCCCTGCAGACCCAGGGGCTGTGAGCTGGGAGAGATCCCTGGGGAAGTGTTCAGGGGCTGTGTCTGGATGTTTGGCCACGGGGCTGTAGGGTGGGAGGAGGTCCCGGGCCAGGGGAATTGATGCTCCTGCCTGGGGGAGCAGGGCAGAGGAGTTTTGGGGACTGGGCTCAAGCCCAGCCTGTTGTAATCTGCACCATGGAGCAAACCAGCACAGGTATCCACTGCACCCAGCAGATGCCTTAATCCTCTTTTCCTAAGGAGCTTAGAGCCTTCGGAGATCCCAAAAGTGTTTTCCTTTATGAACCAGCACAAGTCCTACTTCTCTTTGAAACCAGGAGAAAACACGCCATGAGATGTGGAGTGGAAGTGAGATCAGCCTCGAGTTTTCTGAGCTGGACAGGTCAAGTGGCTTGGGCCAAGTTGTGTTTTTTCCCAGTAAACTCCAGCCTCTGGAGCCATGTCCCAACTCATCAGGTCACTGTAGTCACTGCGTTCTTTCTTTCTGCTATAAAGGATTTGAACCAGCCAGGGAAATGCAAATTATTCTTTTGAGAGTCTTCTCTTTCAATACAGAAAACCAGAGGAATGGGGAATTCAGTTTAAAAAAAATACAGAAAATGTTTAATTTTAGGTGTTAAGCAATAACAGTAACTTCAAAACATTTGCAGAGCTGTTTTCTTGTTGAAAAGCTGTTTTCCTCAATCATACATACTTCATGTAATTCCAACCAGCTTTCCCTCTCAGGCAGAAAACAAACCAGGAGAAATAATATTTTCCAGCTGGAATAATTGTTTTTATTGTTTATTCTGCATTTTCCCAACTCCTGCAGGAATGCAGGGGAGTTCCAAGGCTTTCCTGGACTTTCCCCAGCCCCTAGGCCTGTGCCCAGGTGTGGAATGGGGCTGGCAGCAGAGGTGGGGCTGGGATCCCTGATTTCCCCTGGCACCCCTCACTGCCTCACCCCCTGGCAGAGCTCCCCCCTGCCCTCCTGCTCCCCGTGCTGGGAAAGGATTCAGGAGAGATGCAGCAAAGAGAGGAGGAGGCAAAGGTGTTGGAATTTTTTTTGTGGATGGCAGGGACAAGGAGCTCTGCAGAGCTGAGATGTTCTAGAGACACGGGGGTTTATTATTCCAAGGGTGGTGGGTCAAGAGGGCTTTGCCTTCAGCCACCAGCCTGGGCTGGAGCAAAGCCCTAAAGAGAGAATGGGGAGAGAGAGAGAGAAGAGAGCTCAGGGGGAAAAACGGGGCAGGAGCAGGGGAAAAACGTGGGGAGAAAACAGGAGCAAGTGAGGTGAGAGAGAGGAGAGGGGATGGGCCAAGAGAGGTGAGGGAAGAGGGTGAGAGGGCCAGAGGAGAGAGGTGAGGGCAAAAGGAGAGCCAGGACAAGACAAGAGAGGGGAGAAAAGGGGAGAAGAGCAGAGAAGAGCGGGGCAGAGAGGAGAAGAGAGGATAAGAGCAGGGAGGAGAGGACAAGAGTGGGGAAGAGAGGACAAGAGGGCAATCCTCTTGTTACAATACAATATATCTTTTTTTTCTGTTGAATATTTTAATTCACATTGACCAACCGGTGTGAGATACAAAACCTACAAACTTTGCACGCAGCCTATAAGAACGACTGCATCACCATGTCATTTTACTCTCTATAGACTCCTTTCTCATGCCCTTGTTCCCGGATGTCTTTGCCAAGGTGGAAAGGCAACATTCCTGTCGTCATCGTCTTCCTGCCTGCCACGCTCACATCTCCAAACTGGCTTTCATTCCTATTTCACTCAGGTTTTACATCTGCAGTATTTCTTACCATGCAGTCATATCCATAAGTCCTTCCTGTCCCGTCTTTCCCAACACACAGGGGGTTTGGGAGTGTGGGCACCAAGGGACAAGGCTGGAGGGTGCAGGAAAGGCAGCAAAGCTGCTCTCACAGCTCAGCGTGGGGAAACCACCACTAGGCAGGTTGAAATCACAAGGAAACAATTATTTTCCCTTTATTATTAAACTGTGGAGCTCCTGGGCCTTGTGGGGGCCAAAACTAAAAAGAAGAGAAGAAAGGAAAGAGCAAATTAATGGGAGACATTGACTGGGAGCTGCTGCTGCTGTTTGGGAGCTCAGGTGCTGCTGCTGCCCCAATCCTGCTGGCACTGCTTTGTTCCCCAAGGAGCTCCTGAGGATCACTCTGGAAAATTATTGTAGGGAAATGGATTTGTCTTCTTCCCTCCAATGGCAATCCCTGCATTGTTTAGCAGAAATTATGCTATAGATTAAATCCCAGATTTTGAGAAAGCATTTCTAAACCTCTTCCAGCTATTCCTTATCTGACAATAGCTCGATGAAGAGGTTTATCCTCAGAGAAGAGCTCAGAAAAATCCTACGTTCACAAAGGGTCTTTTTCCCCTTGGGGAGCTCAGGAATTTCTCCTCTAAAAAATGTATCACCACATCCTCGGGCCAGACTTTCATCCTGGCTCCCTGCAAATCCTGAGCTGGAATCAGCCTGCACTGAGTGTGGTGCTGCCATGTAATGTTTAAAGTGTGCGTGTGTTTCTGTGGTGTTCCTTGTATGAATACATGGAGCTATTGGACTGGAAAACAGACATGAAAGTAAAGACTGTGGCTCTGGATAAAACACTTCACACCAAATATTCTCAAGGGTTCTTGGAGGATTAGGACAGAGACACTGGCACAGAATGTGAAGCCCTAGGTTTTTGTGGGGGTTTTTGTTGTTGTTGTTGCTGTTTTTTGTTTTGTTTTTGTGTGGGTTTTTGTTTTGTTTTGTTTTGTTTTGTTTTTGTTTTTTGGGGGTTTTTTTGGGGGGGGGGCGGGTTTTGGGGGTTTTTTTGTGGGTTTTTTTTGTTTTGCTTTGTTTTTGTTTTGGTTTGGTTTGGGGTTTTTTTGGTTTTTTTTGTTTGATTTTTTGTATGTTTGGTTTTTTGGGGTTTTTTTGGGGTTTTTGGTGTTTTGTTTTGTTTTGTTTTGTTTTGTTTTGTTTCTTTCCTATTTTTCTGTGACACTAAAGAAAGGCAAAACCAAACCACAAACTAACCACCTTAAGGAGTGAGAAAAGAAAAGAATTTTGTCTGGGTACCAAAGGGTTTGCGCCAAGCCCTGTCCCAGGATGATCCCTGAGGGGTGTTTGGAGGTGCTAAAGCTGGTCCAGCACTGCAGGATGGTGAGTGAACCCTTGGGGAGAAGGGATGTGAATATAAAGTGTATTTTGTCCTTTTCATGCTTGTCCTGTGGTGTGAAGTGAGCTTGTCAGGGTGTCACTGATGCTGGTGTTGGAAGGGACCTCACCAATGCAGGGATCACCCAGAGCAGTGACACAGGAACACAGCCAGGTGGGGTTGGAATGTCTCCATTACAACAGCCTGCCTGGGCAGCTGTTCCAGTGCACTGCCCACCCTCCATGGAAAGTTCCTATTCATACTGAGGTGGGATTTCATGTGTTTCGGTTCATGGCCGTTGCTCTTTGACTTTCATCTCTGCCTGCAAGTTCCTGCAGGGAAAAGCCCGGAGTTGGCTTGACCAGACCTCAGCTCATGAATTCCTCTTTGCCTGGAAGAGCAGCTGCAGCTCTGTCCTGGGAGAGGAGAGGTGTGAGATGTGATCCTTCAGGAGATGTGCACGGGAAAAGGATGGAATTGAGGCTGTCTCCACTCAGTTTGTGCCCCAGCCCTGTGGGCACTCACACTCCACCCTCCCCGCCCGGGGCACGAGGAGGGTTCCCCCCAGCTGTGGGTGTCCCTTGCTGAGTGCCAGCTCCCAGGGTGATGGGGATGGGCACAGACTGTCCCAGGAGGCAGGCAGGGTGTGCATTCTGTGCTGAGATGTCAGAAGTGTCTGGGACACCTGGAGGTGATTGTGGAAGGGGCTGACTGAGGGTTAAATGAGGATTCCTGCTCCGAGGTTCCCCTTCCCCCCAGGGCCTCTCTGCTTCGGTGTCACCATCAAACAACCCCCTCTGGTTTTCCAGAGCTGTGCGTGGACAGATCTATGGCAGCCTTGTGTCTTTTAAAAGTCAAAGAAGAAACTGCAGGAAGGAAACATGAAAGCTCCATTCCCACCTGGAAACCTGCCCCAACCCACCTGCCCTGCACCAGAGCAGCAGCGCTGCTGTCCAGGGGCAAAGGCTGGTCCCTGTCAGATTCCTGCCTGCACAACTGGGAGTGGATCCCGTGGCATTAAAAACAGGGAGTTTGCCTGTTCACTTCAGTGGGAGCTGGTTCAGGCCCTGAAACTCCTGATGATGGGAGGGAGTGGGTGAATCTCTTGCAAAAACATCTTTGCTCCGACCTGTTTTTTGGGTATTACAAATGCTGGTTTTGCAACACGTGGGCTGAATAACTGCCCTCAGACTTCTCTTACAACTACAGCCTTCTTCATGGAGTCCTTTAGGATATCTGGGGAGACTCATAAATTCTTGCCACTTACAAAAGAATTGACAAAAAAACCCATACCCTACACTATTAGTGAAATTTTAGTTTGAATAACTCAAATTTATTTAGGCTTTTGTTCAAAACATAGATGTGGCAGTGTCCTTCAGTGCAAATGATCCCTCTGGGTTTGTAGGGAAGAAAATAAAAGTGGGCTTTGCAAGGTTTCTGACCCAGGAAGCTGCCTGTGCCAAAGCTCTGGGGTTGTTTTCCCAGCGCTTTAGGAGTGACCTTGATCAAGACATCTCATCTCTGCCATCTCCCCTGGGTGGGAACAGCACGTTCATCCTCCCACAGAGCAGGGAGCTGGTGGTAGGGATCAGTTCTCAAGCAGGAAATGCTCTCTGGAATTTCAGCATTACTGTTTTGCCCTCTTCTCCTGGCTTTAAATTCATCTTTCTGTCAAATGACACACTTGAAGGGAGGGAGTCAGCGCAAGGGCGTTTGGCTGCTGGGCTCAGCCTCAGCACTCCCTGTGGTGCTGGACCAAGCCCACAGGGAGAATCCTCCAAAAGTGGTGCAAACCTGGGTGAGTTCAGTCTGTGGAACAATGCAAACCTGACTTCCAAGTGCTGTGCAGCCTCTCAACAGGCTGAAGAGATGAGCAGAGTGGAACCTTTTGAGATTCAGCAGAGGGAAATGCAGGGTCCTGCAGCTGGAGAGGAACAACCACAGGCGTGAGCACAGGCTGGGGGTGACCTGGGGGTCCTGGGCCCAGCGGGGTCCCGGGGCAGGAGCAGCAACAGGGCCATGGGCTGCAGGGGAAGAGGAAGGTCTCCTGTCCTTCTCCTCCAGCCTCAGCGCATCCTCACCTGCCTGCAGTGCTGTGTCCAGCCCTGGGCTCCTCGGGACAGGAGCACTGGGGCCAGCAGAGCCTGCGGAGCTGAGGAAGGGCCTGGAGCATCCCAGGTGGGGCTGAGGGAGCTGGGGCTGAGCCTCGAGAGCAGAGAGCTGAGAGGAATCCTCTCCATGTACAGAAATACCCGAAAGGGGAATGTCAGAGCCCGGGCCGTGGGGCTGGGCAATGGGACAGCAGGAATGGAGGATTGGGCAGGGACCGAGCCCAGGGATTCCCCCTGCACAGGAGGAAAACTCCTTCCCTGGGCACTGCCTGAGCCCTGAGACTGCCCAGGGATGGTGTGGAGCCTCCTCAGAGGAAATGCCTCAGAGAAATTCCCAGGCAGAATGGACACATTGGGAACACCTGAGAGGGGTGGTTGTTCCAGGTGTTCTGCCATGGGCTGTGTGCCATGGGCTGTGCCATGGGCTGTGTGCCATGGGCTGTGTGCCATGGGCTGTGCCAGGGGCTGTGCCATGGGCTGTGTGCCATGGGCTGTGCCAGGGGCTGTGCCATGGGCTGTGTGCTGTGTGCCAGGGGCTGTGTGCCAGGGGCTGTGTGCTGTGTGCCATGGGCTGTGCCATGGGCTGTGCCATGGGCTGTGTGCTGTGTGCCATGGGCTGTGCCATGGGCTGTGCCATGGGCTGTGTGCCATGGGCTGTGCCATGGGCTGTGCCATGGGCTGTGTGCTGTGTGCCATGGGCTGTGTGCCATGGGCTGTGTGCCACGGGCTGTGCCATGGGCTGTGTGCCAAGGGCCCTGTGCCATGGGCTGTGCCAGGGGCTGTGCCATGGGCTGTGTGCCATGGGCTGTGCCATGGGCTGTGCCATGGGCTGTGCCATGGGCTGTGTGCTGTGTGCCATGGGCTGTGTGCCATGGGCTGTGCCATGGGCTGTGCCATGGGCTGTGTGCTGTGTGCCATTGGCTGTGTGCTGTGTGCCATGGGCTGTGTGCCATGGGCTGTGTGCCATGGGCTGTGCCAGGGGCTGTGCCATGGGCTGTGCCAGGGGCTGTGTGCCATGGGCTGTGTGCCATGGGCTGTGCCATGGACTGTGTGCTGTGTGCCATGGGCTGTGTGCTGTGTGCCATGGGCTGTGCCAGGGGCTGTGCCATGGCTGTGCCATGGGCTGTGTGCCATGGGCTGTGCCAGGGGCTGTGCCAGGGGCCCTGTGCCCGCAGCCTGTCTCGGGGGGCAGGCAGGGAGCAGGCTGTGCCATGGAGAGCCTGGAAGGGAATGCCAGGGGGACTGGCAGGGAATGCCGGGGCGATTGGGAAGGGAATACCGGGGAGACCGAAAGGGATTACCGGGGGGACCGAAAGGCAGTCCCGGGGCGCTGGAGGGCGGCCGGGGCCGGCAGAGGGCACTCGGAGCGCGGCCAGCCCCCGGGACACTGCCGGGGCTCTCCCGCACATCACCAGCTCCACCGGCCCCAGCTCAGAGCTGGGCAATACTCGCTCCTTCCCGGCTCACTCGGGCCGGGGGAGAGCCCTCGGATATTCCATCCTGTGCCGTCAGCACGGACTGACAGACAGACAGCACACCCAGTGAGAAATATGCTGTCACCAGTGTTCCAAGCTGTGTGTGGGGGGATGGCTTGAGTTCATCTATTTGCCAGAAAAAGCTGCTTTTTGTTTGTTTTTATGCCAACTCCCTGCCCCTAGCTTCTCTCCATGTTACAGCTGCTGAGTCTGTGAGTTTTTGGCAGTAAAATCCAGTTCCACTCTGTCTGCAGCCTTAAATCTCCCAAGCCTCTCTTTATTCCAGGTGCAGAGAGAGGAGTAGTTGCAACTAATGTGTGAGGAGTTGGAATTTTTTTTTTTCTGCTTGAGGGATGGAAAAATCCCTCATGCCTCCTGAGCAGCCAGTTCCTGCTCCCAACTCCTGAACATCCCCTGTGCTTCCTTCCAGCAGGAGCTCGGGAAGCCACAGGATCCCTCAGCCTGGGATGCTGGATACCCTCCACGCTCCTGACATCAACTGTCCTGCAGGTTTAGGGTAAAAGGCAGGAATTGAACAGGCTTTTGGGGTGGGGAGGAGGGAAGCCAGTCTGCTGGGTGGCTGGAGCCCAGGGCAGGGGCTGGTCCCCAGCAGGCAGCACAGAGGCATTTGGAATCTGGGAGTATTTCCTATTAGATTTGTTTAATAGTTTTGAGGTCAGTTAAATATGGAGTGTCAAATTAATTCCAACTTAACTACTTCCCTCTTGGTCTTCCTGCCACTTGCAAGGACCGTGGTGCCCGTTAAACCAGAGCAGCTGGTGGGGTCAGGGTGCTTTGGCAGCTTGTGGGGTTTCTGTGCTGGACCCACTGGAGAGCCTGTTCCCCCTGGCTCTGCAGTGCCCTGTGCCGTGTTCTCCAGGAGAAGGGGCAGATGGAGAGATTCACCTGCCTGGAGCCAGAGACGATGCTCCCAGAGCCGTGGTTTGCACCAAAGCACCTTGGAAAGGCTCAGCAGCCAGCACTGGTCAAAGGGTTGTCACAGAGACCAGCATTGACAGCTGCTGGTGCCTCCCTGGGGATGTGCCCACTCTACAGGCTGACACAGCTCTGGGGGACACTCGGCCTCAATCCTCAACCCTCTACAAGTTACCCCCTGGGGCTGTGCAGGTGAGGGTGTCCCACTCCCCGGGGTCCCCCTGCCTGTGAATCACAGTCATGGGCAGGGGGTCCATGGCTTGGACAGGGGCAGATCCTCAGCCCCTCCTTGGGCAGGAGCAGAGCACGGGAAGGAGTCCTGGGGATTTCCTAGGCAGAATCTCCAAACCAACACTGCAAAGTCTCCCTGTATCCCAGGGGATTATTCCTGTGACCTACCGAGAGGTGTAAAATGTGGGGGCTGTGAGTCCCTGCAGACACACCTGTGCATTTGGGGGACTGTGAGTCCCTGCAGACACACCTGTGCATTTTGGGGCTGTGAGTCCCTGTAGACACACCTGTGCATTTTGGGGCTGTGAGTCCCTGTGGACACACCTGTGCATTTGGGGGCTGTGAGTCCCTGTGGACGCATTTGGGGGGCTGTGAGTCCCCGTAGACACACCTGTGCATTTGGGGGCTGTGAGTCCCTGTGGACACACCTGTGCATTTGGGGGCTGTGAGTCCCTGTGGACACACCTGTGCATGGAGGTGTGTGCATGGGCACCTTCTGTGTGTGCTGGGGTGACGTGACCACAGCAGGTCCCTCTCCTGCCACGTTTGTCCCTGCATGGCTTTGTCCAGGTGCTGCTCCCTTGGCCTCCCCAGCAGCCTGCAGGGCCAGGAGCAGAGGGGCTGGTCCCCACGAAGGTGTTTTGATCACTTCATCATGCACAGAGCAGCTGGGACACGAGCTCTGGAGGCAGCAGTGGGAAGCAGTGAAACTTCATTGAGCCATTTCATGTGCCAGATTCAAACAGGTTTGAATTATGACTCAACTGCTCAGGAGAGAAATGATTGGGGTGGGACAAGGGCTCGGTACTGATTCCCCAGAATGAGTGTGCACCTGGTGGTTCATGAAATGCTGCTTCACACAGCCCTGCTTAATGGCTCTTCCTCCAACAGCATTTCTATTTCCCAGCTTTTCCTTTGGTTGTTTGCTTTTCCATAATGTAACACATGGCATTTCTTACCTGTCATCGTCCTGCCAATATCAGCACATACCACGGAGCAAATGTTCAGCAGGAACAAATGAGACCAGCCCTGGCTCTCCACTAGAGTCCAGCTCTGTGGAGCTGGATTCTTTCCTTTTATTGAAACAACAACAGAACAACCAAACCAACACAAAGAGTGCATCTTTTCCGCACTTAAATTAATTATTTGTGGTTTGAATCTGGCCCTACGAGAGGAAATTAGCCTAGTCCTGATGATTGGGCATTATTGCAGCACATGAGGTCCGTCTTTTGTCTGCTGGGGCCCACGCTGGGTTGTTTTAGCACTGTCTCTCTTGGACAGACATCTTGTGGGGGGTTGCATTAATATTTTGGCTTTCTGACTGTGCAGTCCATTCTACGCCACACACTGGAGGCAAAGCTTTGCAGTCTCAGTTGACTGGACTTTGTACAGGCTTTTTCAAAGCTTTCTCCACAGATGCCTTAACAATTCCCGAGTTCCTGTCGGAGTTTTGTGCTGGGATAAATGTGAGAGGGCTTGTCCTCAGATGGTGCAGGCTGGCCTTGCGCCACCGACTGCGGGGAACGAAGCCATTCTGCTCCAGCAGAAGATCTGCTGCTCAAACTTCAAAAGGCCACCCACATGTGTGTGCTGAGCTGGAGGTCTGAATTAGCAAACCCCAGAGTTTTTCCCATGGTTTTCACTCCGAGCCATAAAATGACCCATATTTACTGGAAATCCTCTGGAAGTGCCTGAGCCCCCATGCAGAGGGAGCATATTTAGGTTTGTGATGCAAAAAGATTATCAGGCAAAGTTTCATCTTCGCTTGGATGAAGTGAATGAGTAATGGTTTAATTGTCAAGAGCTTTCAGAATTAGAAATAAGTATAAATTAATGGTTCAGGGAGAGTATTTTGTTTCTTTCTTCTTTTTCTAGTAAGAGGTGGTGTTCATAATCAAAGACCTGAGTTCATAATTGAAGGGGATTCCTGAGTGCACTGGATTGGGAAAGCTTGGAAAGGAGGAGGCTTTGGGGTTTGGAACTGCAGCCTTCCAGTGCCAGAAGAGCCTGCAAGAAAATGGAGAGGGACAATTTACAGGGTTATGGGGTGCCAGGACAAAGGGGAAAGGTTTTAAACTGTCAGAAGGAAGGGTTATATTGGATATTAGGAAAAATTTCTTACCTGGGAGGGTGGAGAGGTCCTGGCACAGGGTGCCCAGAGCAGCTGGGGCTGCCCCTGGATCCCTGACAGTGCCCAAGGCCAGGCTGGACACTGGGGACAGTGGGAGGTGTCCCTGAGACAGTGGGAGGTGTCCCTGCCGAGGCAGGGGTGGAGTGGAATTAACTTTAGTCCATTCCAATACAAAGCATTCCACGATTCTGTAATTCTGCCCAGTGCCATCTGGGCTGGCAGCTCCTGGGGCTGGGCACCCACAGGGAGCTCAGAACCATCCAGGGCTGCTGGGACTGTGGGACACGTGGGGATGGAGATGAGATGAAGCTCCTGGGGAAAGAAAAGTGCTGCGGTGCTTGTTTAGGGTTATTGTCTTGCAGTTTGCAGGAAGAAGCTGTAGACAGAAGTGCCTTGCACCTGAGCAAAATCAGCTTTGAAATAATTTCATTCGTAATGAGTTAAAGAACATTTGAGTGTGGTTTTCCAGGTAATCAGATGGATGTTAGCTCTGACCTTCTTGCAAGTACCTAATGGACAGGACAGCATTAATTAATTTATTTATTTATTAGCAGCATCATTGATTTTTAAAGATTAACATGCTTTAACAAAATACCCTTCCTCTCTCTGCTGTAAAATCCCACATCTTCCCCATTCCTGGCCTGTGCAGGGACATTTACCCCAATCAAAGAGCAGTGGGACACAAAGCCACTGCCTGTCACTGGGAGCAGATTGTGTTTGTTCCAGGGCTCTGCCACTGCTCTGCATCCCTGAGCAGGAGCACAGAAAGGTGCACCCGGGACAGAGGGGCTGCCAATGCACCCTGCACTGCACAGGGCAGGGCTGGGGTTCTCCTGGAGCCAGACAGGCCCTGCAGAGCCCAGCCTGGACCCCCTGGAGCCAAACAGGCCCTGCAGAGCCCCCAGAGCCCAACCCAGGTCCCTTTGGGTCTTGTCCAGGTTTATTTAGGGATGTTATTTTTTGGGTTGTTTTTTTTTTTACTTGAGATTCAAGTTGCTTAAAGTCCTTGGCCCTCTAAAAGCCTCGAGTCGCGTTGGTACAAAGAAGTGGAGTCTTCGAGGCTTTGCTTTCTGGTTTTTTGAGTTGTTTATTATTTGATATCTCAGAGTTTTTCTCTGCTCCCAGCCGAGGTCTGGGCAGGGCTGGGACATGAGGGGACGGCCTCCGATGGGGTCACCTCACATTTATACAGATAATGACGTGTAGGTTATTTACAATTTCACACCAATGCCCAGGGCTCACACTAAGAGGGTCACTTCTGCTCTGACCCAACCCACTCTATTTTATATCATCCCCACCCCAGGAGATGGAGGACGAGGAAGAAGGAGAGGGACACGAGGTACCACCCAAATCCCACCATCTTGTCCCCCATTTACCTCTATTCTATGAACCCCAAAACTACTGAATTTTGTATGTTCTGCTGTGCTAAACTACTGCTTTCACTTCCTGGTGATTTGCAATTCCTCTCCTAATGCTGGAAGTTTCTCCCATGGGCTGAGATCAAACTCAGTGTCTTCCTGGGCTCTGTGCCAAGGTCTCCAAACCCCCTGGACGAGCTCCTCACCCCCTGTCCAGGGCTCAAATTCTCTTTCCCAGGTCCCAGGTCATCCAAGGGGATGTCCTGCACTCCAGCACTTGGGGAGCCCGGCTGTGCTGCTGTAGGTCTGGGGGTGCCCTGTGACAACCCGCCATCAAAGTGCAGCTCACCCTGGGTGAGGCACAATCCTACAAATTTTTGCCCTGCAGGAAATCCAATATATTTTATCCTGTTTGTCAACACGGTTTTACTCCGAGAGAGCCCCCGAGTCTGCGGCCAGCAATTAATGCCACTTAAAAGCCTTTCAGCGGGATAATTGCCTGTTGTTGTGCAGGCACCATTGGCATTGAGATGCTAATGGCTGTCAGGGGCAGTGGCCATTCCCACATCGGGGGCCAGGTATGCCCCGCGCCCCTCGCCCTGGGAAGACGCTTAATGGGTCTATTGTCCCCGAACAAGGGCAGCGGGGAAAGCCCCCTGTCCCGGAGGAAGCCGTGGAAATAATCCTCATCAGTCTGTGTCACTGGGGCACAAAAGGCACTGGGGAGGACACAAAGAGCGTCCAGCTCTCTGGGAGTGGAAGTCAAGGTGTCCCACGTTGGGGGATGAGGGCTGTGCCAGGCTCACCAGCAGAGATTTACCCTCTCTGTGAAAACCCAGGGGTGTTTCAGCCATTCCCAGATTTTGGATTTTTTCACCCAGTGGTGCTGGTTGTGTTTTTGAAGGTATAGTTACATTTTTTTGGAGGCCAGGTTTACACGGGCAGAGCCCTCAGCTCTCTCATCAGGACCCACCATGAAGCTGTTGATGTCTCCGAGTAATTTTAGTCCCGGAAGATCAGCCTTAGGTGCCCAAACAGCTGGGCTCTCACTTCTCTGCCGGTCTCCTTGCAGGGTTAAAACCTGTCCTTTCTTCTTATCAGAGAGCCATGGAACGCTTGGTGTTGGGAGAGACCTTAAAGTCAATCCCACTCCACCCTCCTGCCATGGCAGGGACACCTCCCACTGTCCCAGGGACACCTCCCACTGTCCCAGGGACACCCCCCACTGTCCCAGGCTGCTCCAAGCCCCAATGTCCATTCCAGGGATCCAGGGGCAGCCCCAGCTGCTCTGGGCACCCTGTGCCAGGGCCTGCCCACCCTCCCAGGGAACAATTCCTGCCCAAAATCCCATCTAATTCCACCCTCCTTCATCTTCACCTCATTCTCCCTTGTCCTGTCTCTCCATGCCCTTGTCCAGCCTGTGCCAGAACCTCGCCACTCTCACAATTTCATTTTTCTTTTCGCTTCATTTTGCCCGAGAGGTTGGGCTGAAGCTGCCATTTGTGATGGGGACTGGAGTTCACAGGGATGTGTTAAATTATCCTGCTTCTTTTTTTGGGATCTCTGGGCATCTGATCTTCCTCGAGCACATGCACTGCGGTGGGCTGGCCATGATTAAACCATTCTTACTGGAGATTGTCCCACGGTTCTGCTCCTCTGGGTTAATCCTTCAATTTAATGAAGCCCTGGTTTGCAATGCCTGGATGAACAACCCAACCAAACTTCCCTTTCCTCTGCGAACAAGGGAGCGAGATCAGTGGGGGGGAAAGACTCTGTTTGGGAATGCTGCTGTGAAGGAAACACTTAAGAAGATGGAGGGGGGATCATTTAACAGCCAGGGGCATCTCTGGAGTCCCTTCATGAGGGTTTTGATTTGGAGCATTTAGGGGGATGCGCTCCCCTCTGCAGCTTCCTCTGGGGACCCGTGTGGTGGAGCCCTGCCAGGGCCCTGCAGGCTCTGAGCCCGTCCCCAGCCCCTTGGTGCTGCTTTCCCAGCTGGAATTCACCGGGGTTTGCTGGGGGCTCCCCCGGCCCAGCAGCCCCCACCCCACAGCCCAGGGCCACTCTGTGCTGGGGGTGACCCCAGAAAGGACTGGGCCACTTCCATGGAAACAAAAGCCTGTTTTCAAACTGCAAAGAGAAACTGTTTTTATCTCAGGCCTTTAATGACCCGAACTGTCCAACTCCTGGAGAAAAGCAACAGTAAAAAGGCCCTTTGCTGTGCTCTCACTGCCCCTGCTCTCTTACTGGGATTATTTTTTGCCAAACTCACTTGGGCATCCGCCCTTATTTATGATGCACATTTTTAAAAAGTGTTTTATTTGCCCCCTGCAGCAAAGCTCAGTGCTGGGACCGGGCAGGCACGTTTGCAGTGGCGGTTCCTATTTTCCCTGGGAGAGGAGTCCTGTGCCCTGCCATTCCAGTGTTGCATAAATATAAATCGTGCCTGGAGTTGTGTGCGGTGGCTGCGGGCGCCCCGCTGCGAGCGTGTCCTTAATGCAAACAATGCCACACATTTATCCGGGGCTGACCGCGCTGACCCCCAAAAGTTTGTTCCCTCCGCTGGGGCTGCTCGGCCTTTTCACTCAGCTGAATGGCCAGCACAAAGCCCCGGCCCATCCACAGCCCCCTCCTCAACAAAACTCGCCCAGGCAGGGGGAAGGAGCGCTGGGGGGAGTGGGGGAGAGGAAGAAATGGGCAAACCTTGACCCCTCCACCTAAAATAAAGTGGGGGAATTTGCATTTTAAACCTCGAGATGCTTCTCCGGGTCTCGCTGCCTCTCCTGCAGCTGGGTTGAGTCCCCTTTGCAAACCCCCTGAGAAGCTCCGGGCTCGCAGCATCCCAGCAGAGCAGCCCCAGCCCCGGGCAGCCTCCAATCCATCCCCTGCTGCGAGGAAAGGCTCCTCCCGCCCTGCCTGCCCTTCCTATTTCTCCATACATCACTCAAAGAGAAAGAACACCAGTTAATAAGGGAGCAGATGTTGTCTCACCTTCCCCCAGGCCCGGTTGGTTCTGCTGGGTTTGGGCGCAGGGAGCACTGGGGACCTGCTCCCAGTGTTTGCCATGGCCTCACTCCTCTCCCGGGGATCCCTGCCTGCTGTGTCAGGGATGCACAGCTGGATGTGACAGACACCCATTGCAGGCAGCGGTGTGCTGGCAAACAGAGAAATCCGTGTTGATTTGCTGTGATTCCATGTGGGAGCAGCGAGGGTGGCACTGCTCCATTTCGGGTGCAGCAGACTCCCAGGGAAAGAGCTGCTTTGAGGACAAGCTGTTGTGTGGGGCAAGGTGCATTTGTATGTCCATGAACTTCCTTTCCAAACTGTTAGTTTTAGCTGGAAAACTGCCTGGCCATTGAAAAACTGTGAAGTTTTTCCCCTAGAGTTGGAGATGTGCTCCCCACTCCTCTCTTTTCTCATCCCAAGCTTGGGCTATCCCAGAGGCAGCATCGTGCAGCTTCAGCAGAATTCCAGGATATTCCATGGTGTTGAGGTGTTGGTCTGCCAGTCAGGGCTCTGCCATTTCCCCTCCTTGGCTCTGTTTGGCTGTTCCATTAAGGTGAGTGTCTGCAGGGTCCTCTGTGCCTGCTGGGGAATGGCCCAGTGGGAGAGGATCCTGACTCCTTGCACTGGGGTCCCCCCCTCTCACAGCTCTGGTGGGGTCCAGTCTCACTCTTTGGTCCCCTCTGATCTCTCACTTAACCCAGAGGCATTTTACCACCTCAGCTATTTACAGTGCAGCCTGGTTTCCCTTTTTCCCCTATTTTTTTCCTGGAAAAGCTGCACAGTGCCTCATGTGGATCTAGTTAAATACGTGGTCGAGCTGCCTCATATTTTGCTTTTCCTGTGCATGTATAAGGCACTTTTATTCCCTCTGCCTGGCCCTGCCCTGGACAGCAGGGTCGGGGCAGTCCCTTTTCAGCCTTCTGTCCCCTCTGAAGTGGCACCAGCTGAGCATCACTTTGTCCTTAACCTGCCTGAGCCTTGGCCTCCAGCTGTAAAGGCTGTTCCTGCTCCCAGCAGGGCTCTGGCCGTGAGCCAGGAGTATCTGAAGGGTGGGGCAGAGCTCAGGTGAGGCGAGGAGCTATTCTGTGCTGTGGGCACAGTTCCCTCTGGCCCTGACCCGTGACCTGCCACACTGCTGGGGGTGAAGGTGGGACCATCCCTGCCACTGCCAAAGGTCAGCCCCGTGCTGAAGGCTTTTGTCCCTGTGACAATGTCCCAGGGCTGACCAGAGGGCTTGTCTGGAGCTGAAACCCAGCCCAGGCCACGGCTGTGGTGCTGCACAGAGCAGCAGAAATGACCCACCCGATGGAGAGGACAAGGGGCTGCCTGTCCCCACACAAGGGGCTGCCTGTCCTGTCCCCACACAGGGGGCTGCCTGTCCCCAGGAGTGTTTTGCTGGTGCACAGGAGGGATTTGGGAGCCCAGCTGCAGTGGCACCGTGGTGGTGCTGCAAACACAAACCAACCCGCCCAGGGGGACCGGGCAGGTGAGAGGCACGTCCCAAGTTGTGGCAGCAGCAGGACCAGCAGTTTGGAGCAGTTTCCCAAGGTGCTGCTCTGTGGAACCTTCTCCTCCTGGGACTTTTCCAGCCCTCTGCCCTCCCCAGGTTCTGAATCCCTCTCTGCTGCCTCACTGCTGTGCAAACAAACACTTTAGTGATGCTGTGCTGCTCTCCGGAGCCTTGCTGACTTGTTCTTTACATCCACCAGGAAAAAATTGCATGACTATTTCTGTCTGGAATCTGCTCTTTCATCTATTATTTTTTTTCCTTTTCTGTCCTCTTTTCTTTTCTCCCCCCAGGCTCATTAAGAAATCAATAGGTGGCTCAGTAGGGCTTTGCTTAACCCCATTCTGGAAGTGTTTCTTCCCCTTGGAAAGTGAACTATCTTCTCAAATTGATTTTGCTGCTTTTACTCATTTCCATTTAATAACATTCTCAGTGTTACTTCTCACCCTCCGGGATCCATTCCCAGGCAGTGATGGGTCCCAGGCTCACCTGCAGGGAAGGTGACAGGCAGGAGCCCAGGGGCTGGTGTAAGGGCACCTGAAGGAACTGTTCCCTGTTTCTCTTCACCCTCTGTTAAGCACTGGCCTGAAATCCTCAGGGTCTCTGATTAATCCCAGCTTTAGAGAACACCCATCAGATCAATGTCAACACAATAAAGTTCCCTTTTTATGGCACATTTGCTTTTGTTGTTGTGTTGTGTTTGAGTTGGAAGTCTAGAGTGTATGGCGACCTACAGAATGGAATTTCTGGGAATATTTACAACAGGTGGACAGGATTTGAGCTGTAAGGCTATTTGGGTGCATTTTAAAGAATAGAAGGGAAATACAGAAACTCCCAGAATTCACAGGGCAGGTAGGATGAAAACACAGGAAAAGGGCCCCCACTCAGCAGCACCCTAGGAAACATCCTGGTGTGTTTAGACAGAATCTGAGAGGGTTAGTTAAGGCCAAAGGTTAGTTAAGGTCAGTTCTTACCCCCCTTGAGATTCAGCTGTGTTCTGGTTGTTCAGCACTGAACCTGCTCCTCTTGGTGCCCCAGTGCACAGAGGTCTCAGGGTTCCAACAGGTGATTCAGTGCTCCTCGTGTCATTGTCAGTGGATGATGGTGCTGATCCTGCAGCCCCATGAGCCCAGCCCAGCCCATGCCCAGAGTGTCCCAGGGCACTGCAGGCTGCCGGCTTGGCTGCCCAGGATATGGGAAGGGTTCTGTGTTCAGGATCGTTCCAAACTGGGGAGCTGCCTGTTCCAAATGACCCCTTGATTTCTCATGTGCCTCTTTCATCCTCTGATCCTCATCCATCCACTCACCCCACCTTGATGCTGGGCTGTAACCCTGCCTGTCAGAGCTAAGGGTGCTCTCAGAGTTTCAGGAGTGCCTATGGCAAATCCAGGATTAAATAACTTCTTTGGAGAAGTGACAGGAACAAGTGGCAAATAATCCCATCTGCCTGTTGTCTTTGCCATTCTTAATCATCCAGAACAGACCAAACAAGGGAGGTAAACTGGGAAGGGAAGGGAAGGGAAGGGAAGGGAAGGGAAGGGAAGGGAAGGGAAGGGAAGGGAAGGGAAGGGAAGGGAAGGGAGGAGATTTGGGAACACTGGTTCCCAGAGCCAGGCTCTAACACGGAATCCACCTGTGGTGCTTTAAAACATAAAATCCCAACCCAAAATATCATGAACGAAGGCTGTGAGAGCTGTGTGGGCGATGAGGAGCCTGGCAGATGTGCAGGAAAAGTGTCTGTGGACATGTCCTGTTGTCAGCCTCTCCTGTGGGTGAGCTCTGACACCAAAGACAAAGGCTGACATGCAAGACTTGCAATTCTGCCTTGTGCTTTCTCTGTCGCTTCTTGTGTTTCTCCTCACAGGGAGGTTCTGAAAAGAAAAATAAACTCATGAGAACTTCATAACCAGGGCCAAGGAGGGAGAAGTCTGAGACACTTGGGACTGATCAGGCCCTGCAAAGTGCTCCCAGTTTGGAGATTTGGGGACGGAGGATTGTCCACGGGGGCTGGGACAAATCATTCCATCCCTCCACTTCCCCCCCTGCTTTTTTTTTTTTTTTTTTTCCTTCCTTTTTTTCCCCCCTAGTTGTTTTGCAAGCCCTGAAAGGAATAGACTCAGTGTTATTCTAACTTTAAATGGAAGGAGGGGGAGGCGATGAGAGCAGAGAAGGAAAATCCATTTGCGCGGCACTGTCAGCCCTTAGTTTTCCTTCAAGTCTGACAGGCCCAGGATTAAAGGTTTGGCTACAATGGGCTGACAGTGCACATTAACAGCCCTGAATGTCTTAACAACCCGGCTACTGGAGATGCATTCAGAAGAGTCTGTGAACTGCTTTTCCCCTTTAAAGCTCCTGCTAGACCATGTTGTCCAGTGAAATCTTTTGTGGTTAAAATCGCATAGACTTTTCTGTCTCATTCCTGACCACGTACATACACAACCCCCAAATTCCTTGCTGTCCTCCTGTGGGGTTTATGCCCAGTTCTCCTTCGGCCATTTGATTTGGGTGAAGTGTCCTGCTCTGACTGCGCAGGGAGTTTATATCTCCCTTTTTTTTATTTTAGCTAGTCTTTCACCTAGTGTAAATGAGCAAAAGCTCACTGGTGTGGGTGGAGTTATGCGGAACTATTCCAGCTGAGGGGCTGAACATGCAGAATAAGGGGTTTTTCTCAGAAAAAAAAAAAAAAAAAAAAAAAAAAAAAAAAAAATCCCTGTATTGGTCGGTTACATTTGCATCATAAAATGGAATTCACCAACCATTGCATTTGGTGGATGGTGAACTGATGGACAGTGATTATAATAACCAGGATGTGTTGCTATTCACGATGCATAAGAATTAAGTTTACACCGGGCTATTTCCACTCGTTTGCAGGACTGGGGGGATACATTTCCACTCCTTCAGCCTCCAAGCAGCAAACCCCATTCGATTATTTTGTCTGGGGGCAGGGTAGGAGGAGGAGAGCTGTTGCTGGAATCCAGCAAGGGCCCCGGGAGAGGGTTTGGGAGCTTTGGTGAAACCGAGCGGCTCCTGTCTGAGTGCACCCCAAACCCCACAGCTGGGTCAGAAACTCCCTCAGGAGCTCTCACTGTGCTCGACGGGCAAAGTGTCACTGCCCCCAGTGCCCTCAGCTGAGCCTGCTGCAGCTCCATGGAGAGGGACCTGGGGGACTGAGTGTCCCTGAGCCAGCAGAGTGTCCTGGGGCTGGATCCAGTGGGGTCCTGGGGGACAGGGAGCTGTCCCTGAGGCAGCAGAGTGTCCTGGGGCTGGATCCAGTGGGGTCCTGGGGGACAGGGAGCTGTCCCTGAGCCAGCAGAGTGTCCTGGGGCTGGATCCAGTGGGGTCCTGGGGGCACTGAGTGTCCCTGAGGCAGCAGAGTGTCCTGGGGCTGGATCCAGTGGGGTCCTGGGGGCACTGAGTGTCCCTGAGCCAGCAGAGTGTCCTGGGGCTGGATCCAGTGGGGTCCTGGGGGCACTGAGTGTCCCTGAGCCAGCAGAGTGTCCTGTGTGTCCCTGCTTTCAGGCAGGGAGTGTGTGCCGTAGGGAAGGAGCAGACAGACAGAGGGTCCCGGTCTGTGCTGCAGGGAGGATCCCCTGGGATCTGTCCTGAGGCTGCTCTCCTGCCCCAGGGGAAGGAAGAGGAGAGTGGACAGGTCCAGGGGAGGGAGGAGTGGGTGCTGTGGAAGATAAATCCCTTGATGAGGGGATGGATGGCTGCACAGCCTGGGGGAGTTCTGCTTCTGCAGAAGGGGAGATGATCTAAGGGGAACCTGATTAGAAGCGAGGAGCACAATCTATGAAAGGGGAGGGTGGAAGGGGGAAATAAATGAGAATTAATTTAGCACAAAATCAAGATGTCAAGAACAAAGTTAATCAGGAGACAAGGTTAATTAATGAATACATCCTTAAACCGTCACAGCTACAACAACACCACTGTTATTAATCAAAGCACTTAGTATTGAAGAAGAGGCGCTATTGATTTGTTCCTAACCCAGTGTTAGGGGTCTGGAAAAGAGGATGGGGGAAACAGAGTTCTGCTAGAAACACCAGCCTGTCTTGGGGTGATTTACAAGCCCCAAATGCTAAAATCACTCATTATTGTTTGTTTTAGAAATAGAAAGTGGGCAGTAGGGATGGGCTGGGAATAGCAGTATCTGTTCCTTAAATACTGGCAGCTTTAAGAAAGTGACCTAATTGATGGGTTAACGAGGGCCCAGGAGATGCCATTGACCTGAGATCCATCCAGAACGTGGACAGCCGCCTTCAGAGAGTAAAGAAGTGATTAAAGAGGCTATTGACCTGAGATCCATCCAGCACACTGACAACAGAAAGTAAAGAAGTGAGAAAATCCTTCACACAGCCTGTCCTCTCTTTGCAATGGCAGCTTTGCTCTGCAGGGTGTTCACTTGAGGCTGTTCCTCAGGGGGGAGGACAATCCCTGATCCTCGTTCCTCGCTCTGCTCTCTGCTCCCCTGCTCTAGGCTGCTGTCAGGGGTCAGAGAGCACAGCCAGCAGGAAGGGTGGGGAGGTCACACCAGCACAGGAGCAGTGCCAGGCACCAGGACCAGCCTGGCTTCCCTGTTTGCCAGGATTCTGGAGCACAGAAAGCAGCTGTCCCAGCTGGGTAGCAGAGGCTGTGCATGTGTGTGATGGACACTGGAGCTCCCCAGTGCAGGCACCTCTGCCTCAGGGGCTGCCTCCTTCACACTCCAGCCAGGGAACAGAACTGCCAGCTCCTCCAGACTTAACCCGGTTTGGTGTGGGAAAATCTCCCTCTGCTGCTGCTCAGGGTGTGGGTCTTGGGCCAGAGCCCACCCTCAGAGAGCTGGAACCAGAGGGTGTCTCTCCCCCTGGGATTGTCCATGTGGCATTTGACTGACTGGGCACTGACAGGCGCCAGGCTGGAGGTCTGTACCAGCCCTGGGGGTCTCTGCTGGTATCCTGTTGTGGTTTGAAAGCAAAACGAATGAGAGGCTCCAAGTCAGAGATACAATTTAATAAGAAGAAAGGTAAAAGGGTAAAAATAAAATAAAATCAATGCAATAACACAAAGGATCACTGACAGAGTCAGAACACACCCTGAGCAGGGTGGGGGGAGCAGTCCAGGTGAGGGGCTCTTCCTGAAGCAGTGATCCCACAGAAAGGTCTGGGAGCTCTGCTCCTCTGGGAATCCAGTGGCTCAGGGCTGCTTGTCCTGTCCCAAATCCCAGATTCTCTCCAGGTGGGAATGCTTGGCTCCTCCCCCTGGGCATTGGGAGCATCTCCCAATGGGATGAGGAGTCGTGCAGTGGCTCCTTGATGGCCCATTAAACAGAGAGAGCTCCTGGAGGGAGTTCCCTGTGAGTCCTGGGCCAGGCATTGATGGGCCATGAGCAGAAGAGCCCAAAGGAGGGGCCTGGGAAAACACTGCCCCACCTGGTTCCAACAGTTCATGAAGATGGTGATAGAATAAATACTTTGTGTACATCCTACACTGCAACCCAAGACATATCCCAATGGCCTGGTGCTGTCCAATATTTCCTTCAATGATCTGGAAAAGGACATAAGGCTTTGCTCATTCTGGAGGCATCAGGCAGGAGTGTGGAGCTGTCAGGACTGCTTTGTGAGAGCATTAAATCCCACTAAAATCAATGTGCTGGCTGTGCTGAAAGCTGGAGATGGGGGAATGGAGAGTGCAGGCCATTCCCAGGGAGTGAATTATGAAGGAGCGGGAGTGGGAAGCATTTATCAATCTGGATAAATTAGAAATTGAAAATCACAGGAAAATTGATGAAGGGAGTGAAAGTATAGCGGAGTAAATTCACAGCCAGTGGTGCCGAAAAGGCAGCGATTTCCATCAGTATTTAAACCAAAAAATATAAAATTACCAGTGGTTTTGACATCTTTATCTTTGGGCTGGTGATACACAGAAACCAGAGGCATGCAGTCAGTGTCTGTGTCCTGTTTCAGGAAAATCAGATGGGGTGTTCATGCTCCGGGAGGTGGATGGTGCAAACACAGCAAAAGTATGGACAGTCCCTGGAAAGAGTGAGAATGAGAATCCTGGTTTGGGTAGAGATGGCAGTTCTGGAAAACTGCTGCCTCAGCACTGGGAATTATATTGAAAGATGTATTTTATATGCCTTATATATATATATAATGTTTTTTCCCCATCGCTGTAAGTCGTTGACTCAGGACAGGAGGTTTTACTCTGCTCTTGCTCTGCCACAGCTCCTGCTCTTGGGGCAGGAATCTACATGGGGTGGTCCCCTGACCTGGGCTGTGAGCAGGTCAAGTTAAAGCATCACAAAGGCCCTAAAATCTATGAATAAGAGCAATTCTTTAGGAGTCAGTGCCCCCATTTTATAGCAATCTGGTAAGGGGCCTTAACTGGTGACAAGGTAATTTCCATGCCTTTAAGTATCTCGAGTCTCAGGGCCAGGGCAGGTTAGAGCCAGAGCAATTCTGAGCAGCTCTACAGGATCCTAAACTGGCCCACTTGAGCCTGGTGTCTGGTGTGCTGAGGCAGCAAACACGGGCCCTTCAGAGAAGGGATAAAAAGAGCAAAATCAACCCTTTCCTGAATACATCCAGCAGCAGTTTCTGCAGGAGGGTGGCTGTGAGCAGAAGTCCCTTCTCTGCCCACTGCAGGTGACCAGCTCCAGAGGTGTGATTCCCTCTCCCATGTTCGTAGGCAGGCTGCAAACATTTATTAATGGTCATAAAACAAGCCCGCCTGTTTTTTAAATCCAAACAGCAATGCACGACTTGACCACCATAAAGTTTTTTCTCCAAACCACCACAAAAGGTTTGAATTACTCCTGGTGGCAATAAAAGCATTCTTTGGGAGAATGCTTTGCTTTATTGTTGGCTTTTCCTTTTCTCAGTCTCCCATCTTACCAGCAAGACATAAACAATGGGGGCTGAGTTGTCCTCCCCCACCCCCTCACATCATGAGGTCCAGGAACAGCAAAATGAAGGAAACAGAAGCAGAACAGTCCTGGAGGCTGGTGGGTGATAAGCCCAGCCTGCCTGGGGTTAAAGGAAGTGTTGCTCAGAGAGAGCCTTTTTCTTTGCAACTCAGAGTGTTAGTAAATGTTAGTGAGAAAAGATTATATATATATATACATGTACCTGCATTATATTTCATAAAATATATATATGAAATATAATATAGATCGATTTCATGGATTACTTCAGGATCACTGAATTGCTTTTTATTCAGGGTTGATTCTTTCCAGTGTGGATTACCTATATTAACTTATAGCCATATTATTGGTTTAACTTCCAGACAAAAGCATCTGCTCGGGAGTTGATTTCAGTTTACCATCCTTGCCTCAAATGTTCTTCTGTAGTTAATTCAGAAGAACTTTTGTCTTTATACATAAACCCTGAGGGAATTAAGCATTTGGTGTTAAGTGGTTGCTGCATACCAAACATCTCCATGACTATAGATCGAATTCCTCCTATAAATCTATTTTACTACTGACTGTAAAGTCACTGACAACCTTTCATTGTCTGCCACGGATGGAGATACCAGAGAAACAGGTAAAAAAGAGCATCTGAATTGGACCTGAGTCGCTGCCAGGGCAGAAAACAGGAGGGGAGCACAAGAGCACAGGTGAGGGTGCAGTGGCACAAGGCATGGGAATTGTGCAGTGAGTAAGGAGGAAGAAAAGGAGTAATGAGGCAGGGCTGGAAACCAGGAGTCTCAATATTTAGTTCCAACTAGTTCAGGATGGAAGCTGAATTAGGGGGCAATGGAGGGTTTGGGGGCCCTTTCCTGCTCAGGCTGGTCACGTCAGCTCTCACAGTGTGTGCACCTCAGTGACCGAGTCAGCACCAAATTCGGGCTCTCCCAGCCGGGACGGGGGGACAGGCAGGAGCAGAGCCTCCTCATTTCCCTCTTGGTGATCCCAGCAATGCTCTGCACAGCTCGGGCCATCGAGAGCCACTCCCACGCTCCTCTGCTTTATCAGATGCCTCAGCACCAGCGCCCGAGTGGTGTCAAAAGGTCTCTTGGTTCACAGCCCTCCGGGTCACAGCTTTTATCTCTGCCCCCCTTGTGTCAATGTTGTGTGGGACAAAGAGCGCTCCCGGCTGGACATGAGCCGCTTCTTGAGCAGCTCCAGATCATGTCCCAGAGGATGTGTCAGGTTCCCTTCTGCTGCAGGAGCCTTCCTCTTCCTTTCCTCCTCCTCTTCCTCAGCCCAGGGAGATCTGCCTCAGCTCCAGGGAACCCTGTGAGGGAGGAGAGGCACCGGATCTGCACCGTGGGGCACCAGCTGGAACCAGCTGAGGCAACCCCTAAACCCTCCTAAGAAAGAGCAATTAAAGGTGAACTGGAAATTAAACACTAAGCTAGTACAAGCCACCTCACCTATAAATCCAGTCCTGGGGAATTTTTTTCCTGCACCAGGCTTGGTGCATGGATGGGGATTTGCAGGCGGTGAATTTTCACATCCCCTTTTGGCAAGCGAGCATCACCCGCGGGGTTCCCAAGCGTGCCAAGGGGACACTGCCAAGGCCCTGCAGCCACAGCCGCAGCCCCTGCAGCAGCCAAGGGGAGAGCAAACAGCTCTGACAGCAAACGCCGAGGCGCCGAGCCCCGTTCTCTGCACGCTCAGTGTTTGCACAAAGGCATCTCCTAAAGGGGGAATTTGTTTGGTTTGGACTTCATCGGGTGAAAAGCTCTCAGCCCCACGAGTGCTCAGTTATTCTCTTGTCTAGTGGCTCCTCGACAGCCCCCACCGGCAGGGAGGAGGTTTCCTATTTGAGAAAGTGTCCGCTTGTTGAAATTCTCTAGTGACTTAAATTTATTGGCTTTTCCTGAGGTCCAGCCATTTGAATTGCAAACAATGCCCCATCTCTGCCTCCCCCCCTCTTCCCCAGGCAGAACAATGTGCGGAGCTGAAATAAAGCCAGGCCGTGCGGGCTGGGGAAGGCGAGCGCGATTTCTTTCCGCCCGAGCGGGGAGGTGCGGGTCTGCTGCCCTGGTCCCCTCACAATGCAGAGCATGGCCGGGAAAGGGGAGGGCAGCATCTGGGGGAATCACAGAATCACAGAATGTGTAGGTTAGAAGAGACCTTCAAGATCATCGAGTCCAACCCAGCCTTAACACCTCAACTGGATCATGGCACCGAGTGCCACATCCAGTTTTCCTTTAAACACATCCAGGGATGGTGACTCCACCACCTCCCCAGGCAGACTATTCCAGTATTTAATCACTCTTTCTGTAAAAAACTTCTTCCTAATATCCAACCTCTATTTCCCTTGATGCAGCCTGAGCCTGTGTCCTCTCCTTCTGTCAGTGCTGCCTGGAGAAAGAGACCAACCCCCAGCTGTCCACAACCCCCTTCAGGAAGTTGTAGAGAGTGATCAGGTCACCCCTGAGTCTCCTTTTCTCCAGGATAAACACCCCCAGCTCCCTCAGTCATTCTTCACAGGGCTTGTTTTCCAGTCCCTTCACCAGCTTTGTTGGCTCCTCTGGACACGTTCAAGTGTCTCAACGTCCTTCCTGAACTGAGGGGCCAGAACTGGACACAGCACTCAAGGTGTGACCTGACCAGAGCAGAGTACAGGGGCAGAATGAGCTCCCTGCTCCTGCTGGCCACACCATTCCTGATCCAGGCCAGGTGCCATTGGCCCTTTGGCCACCTGGGCACACTGCTGGCTCATGTTCAGAAGAAAGAGGGAAGGAGCCAGCTCATGGGTGATGGTGGGAGATCCTTTTTGCTTTATTTGTTTATAACCTCTCCTGTTTAAAAGACCATCCTGAGAGAGGGTTAGTGCTGCTGGATCCATGGGCGCCTCTCACTTTGGTCTCTCAGCATGTGGGGAAGGCTGCAGGGGATGGAGTGTGGGCTGTGTGCTCCAAATGATCCCATGCCTGGGAAAAGGTGAAATTTTGTCATACTCCTGGAGTGGCTGAACAGCTTGGGTCAGCCCGAGCTCAGTTAAACGTGCAGGAGGCTGGGCTGCTGCTCTGGACAGCTGGGACACTGCACATCTGGATGAACAGGAGTGGGATACAGGACCACAGCAGCAAACCAACAGAAGTTGTCTTCCGTTTCTCACCTAACAGAGAACACATTTCACCACATTAAACTACCTTTTCCAGAGGTCTGGCCACCCTGGGGCATCTTGCTGGTCTTTGCTCAGCAGGTAATCTAAGCTGAGATCAGATATGTTAGCTAGAATTCCTCTTTATCTGATGCTGACACCTTCACCTCACGGACTACTGAAATTCCTGGGAAAGACAGCTCAGAGCATTCCCCTGAGCCACAAATCACTGTTTCTGAGCCCTTTCTCCTCCAAGAGGGGAGAAAAGGGTGAGGCAGGAGAGCCATGCTGTCAGCAGCTGGGGCTTTGTCTCTGTGAGCACCTGATGTGCTGCAGGAGGGAGCAAGAGGCAAAACTCTGCTCTGTGAGTCACAAGAGGAGTTTTGAGAGGGTTGTACTTGCAGGAATTCCATCTTTCCCAAGGCCAGAGGGTGCTGAGGATTTTTGGGGGGTTCATTTGGTGTTGAAAGGATCCCAGTTTATTGATTTGAAGAATAAAATAAACTTGGATTTTTTTTTCCTTGGATTTTTTTGAGTGAAGTGGACGAAATCCATTTTGCTGCCTTATCAGGGCTGGGAAGGATGTTCCAACCCACAGGGACTGTTACGTTATAAACGGGGGATTAAAGTGACAGAGATCTGGAGATCACATCTGAAAATGCAGAGATGTCTCAGAGATATCAGGGACTCTGTAATCCTGGAGGGGTGAGATTCAGTGGAGAATGTGCTCTGCCCAAAATCTGCCTGCCCCAGCACACCCCTGGAGGTGGCAAGCACATGGAGACAAGGCAGAACTCAGGTTTTTGGGCTCTTGGACACCCCCCAAAGGGGCATTTCAGGCCTTGAGTGCAGTGGCATTTCCAGCACTGGGGGCTGCGTTTTGCCAGCTGTTTCTGTCAGTTTTACTGAATTCATGTTTATTTTCTCTTTTCACCTTTTCAGTGCACGGTGGAGGTTCAGAGATGCTCACAGTGTCCCCTCCTGCCTCCACTCAGCCCCAGGAGCTGTGGTGCTTTTCAGGAGTCCCTGCCCAGCTCTGTCCTGCAGCAGGGCTGTGTCCAGGCAAACCAAACCCTGCCCTGAGTTCTGAACCAGGCTGCTTCTCCTGCTCTGCACCTCGGGCTGTCCAGGGTTCAGCACCTGTTTCCCCGTATTTTGGCCGAGTTATAACTGCTCAATACAAATCTCATCCCATGGCCCAGGAAGTGGCAGTTCTTTGAAGGGAATCCCCCTCTTTTAATTCAATTAATGTCGAAGCTAATTTCCACCCTGGGGCTGAGTCCCAGTGCCTTTGAAGTCAATAATAATTTTGTGCTTCCCTTCAAGGGGAGCAGGTTGGAGCACGTCCCTGGCAGCCAAAGGCTTTGCCAGGATGTTCAAAGGCTGCTTGCTTTCCGTGCCAAGGAATTGTGTCCTGTTCCAGATCACGGGGGAGGTTTCAGCAGGATGGGATTCCAGCCGTGGGTCTCTGTTGGACAGGCCAGGTGGATGTCAGGGGTGGAGTGCACCTGTTCTGAGAGTGAATTCAGCATCTCCTTCCCAGCAGAGGTGCTGCTCTGTAGGCACTTCAAGATTTACACTATTTACCATGAAACACATATTTTCCCTCTTTCAGTTTTTTTACTCTCAGAGTTTTTATGTACGTCCTTAAAATATCATTTGGATCATCCTCTCCTGGTTTGATTTAATGGAGTGAAAACCACATTTGACTGGCAACAAGACTGTTTTTCCTCTTCAGGTCAAAGACGAGGAGCCAAATTCTGACAAGAGTTTGCTCACTGATTCCAGACAGACTAAAGGTGATTTTCCTTACCTAAACCTGGCACATAACTGAAGTATGAAGAAAATCTAATTGGTTTTCACTCCCTTTATGGTGACAAGCAGAGGCATCTCCAGGAGGTATTTAGACTTCAGGAGGGATTTTTCTTTCACTGTGCAGAAGCATTAATTGATCAAGGCTAAAATGATTAAGCTTCAGAGGAAAGCAGCTTTGCTTCACATTATGACTTTTTATTATGCCTTAACAGCTGTATTGAGCAACTCTGGCCTTTGTAGCGATTTTGGAATAAAACTAATCGATGTCATAGAAATAAATGCAGGAATCTTTGATGTGTGGATGGAGCCGTAGGGGGATGACACGCAACCCAATTACTGGCAAAAAATGCCACATATTGCATATTTTGTTATGCTTCAGCTACCTGTTGTAAAATACTTTTTTTAAGGTCTTCATTCAAAAAAAAAGAAAAAAATGCTGTTCTGCTAATTTTTGTGTGTCTCTTACATAGGAGGAAACAAAACTTGAGCTTTCAATTGGAGGTTTAACATTGAAAGTGATGCACAAATTTACCCAAAAATCACAGAATCATTAAGGTTAGAAAAGACTTCTGAGATCATGGAGTCCAACAGTTGGCCCGGCACTGTCCAAAGCCATGAGAGGACTGAAGCTGTGGGTGTGAAATTCCACCCGAGTGAGTGGATTTTACATCATTGCTGATCCTCTTCTCTGCTGCCCTGAAGTTTTGTCCTGCAAGGGGAAGCAGCAAATCCCCAGGTGAGTCTCCTCTCCTGATCTCTGGGCCCTACAGCTGCTCCCCAGCCCCAACTGCTGCCCAGACACTGAGACATGGAAACAGCCCTGTGACCCCCAAGGGACGAGGGCTTTGTGGTCAAACAGCCTCGGCAGGAAAGCAGAGAAACATGGGAAGTGTCACTGCGCTTTTGGGGTGTCTGAGCAGCGCCAGATGAACCTCTGAGGTGGTTTGGGCGCTGCTGGGATGGGATTGTGGGGAATGCTCCATCATTCAGGGTGACACTGCCCCGTTTCCTGGTTTTCTGATTGCCAGGGAGGGCTCCCAGCTCTGCCTCCAGCCACGGGGTTAAGGAGCTCCACACTCCAGACATCAACTCCATCTTAATCCATCCTAATCCTCCCGAACCCCAACATTGCTGCTTGTTCTCAGTGCACCAGCCCTTCTCGCTGGGATGGACAGAGCCAGCCCCATGGAATGAGAACTGAGCCGTGCCTCTGCCCAAAATGTAAAAGAAGTGGAGATCTAAGGTTTCCTTTGAGATTAAAAAAAAAAAAAAAAAAAAAAAAAAAAAAAAAAAAGATTTTGACTGAGGTTGGTTGGTCAGTTTGTTTCATTTCCCTTTGATGCTCAGGGCCCCTGTGCCAGGAGCACCTCCTGATCAGGCGGGGAAATTTGCTTATGAAAGGGCTGAATGGAAATGAAGTGAGGGAGCAGCCTTTACAGGTGCAGATCTGGAGTTTAGGATAAACACCTACAAGGCTGGATTTCCTGCCTTCCACTTACCGTGACTGTCTAATCTAGCTACCCATTCACCTTTCCTTTCATCCCAGGATGTCTGGTCTGATCTAACTGCCTGTCCTTTCATCCCTGCTATCTTCCCCTTGATCTGTGTTTTTTAGAGCTCATTCATCACACCTCACAACTTCTAAGGCACCCACATAGGGCCGCAGAGTTTCTCTTTACATTTTAGCCAAAGTGCTCGAAGGGATGGAAGGCAAAGCCTCTGCCGGGAAACCCGGGGAGAGGAGCTGTTACTTCTTGTTTAAATCACACCGGAATGCGCCTCGGTGAACAGAGGAGCGAATTGTTCACATCCTTGGAGCTTTTATTCAAATCTTTGCCCACTGGAAATGGGCAGGTTCATTAATTGCCCTCTTTCCTGGCAGCATTTTCCCCTGTGTTGGGTTGGAAGTGCAGGTACATGGGGCAGCAGCTGCCCCAAGGGAGGACAGCGGGGCAGAGAGGGGACTCCAGAAGGGCCATTGCATTCACAGAGATATTTTTAGATATTTTTGGCCTGTCACTTTGTGCCCAGCTCCGAGGGCAGCTCGATTTTGATTTCTAAAGAGGGGTGGAAAGCGTAGAGAAAAACCTGAACAGGAATAAAAACCTGACTATGGGACAAAAGTGGCCCTTTGAATATGGTGCTGCATTGGTGCTCTTTATTTCAAGGTCTGGAAGTGGGAAGGTCAGGGTGGGAACAGCCGGTGGAGATGAGAGGAATGAATCAAGTACCAGTGAGGGCTGTGTGAGTGCCAGCACCGCCCGCCTTCAAAGAGGTGCACCCATTTCTTAGGCCATTTCTAAATAGCAACCAGCTCCAGACAATGATTTAGGGACAAAATTAGCCTTACAGGGAACACCTCTTTTGGAAGGTCCCTCTCTCATTCTTTCTTGCTCATTCCTTCTGTTCTTTTATTCCTGTCCCCCCCTCAAAAGGCGAGGTTGTTACTTGGGAGCCCCTTTGAGGGGAGAGAACCATGGTGAGATTCTTCTGCTGGCGTGGCTGATGTTAATGGGCAACACCGAGGCCAAAGGTCCTTTAAAGCTCCCACATCTGCAGCTTTGTACAGACCTCACCTCCGAAACGCCTCAAAGTGTGTAGCCAGGCAGGGCTTAATGTGTATTTGCAAGACAAAGGCCCCGAGCGGGGAGGAAAGGGGGATGAGTTTTAATTTACTGAAGATTTATTAGGCCTCATGAAATCAGCCTGAACCACCCATTTTCTGTATCATCTGCCCACATCCAAAGGGGGCAGCTTTGCTGGGGGGAGATGCTCGCTGAGAATTATCCTGCAACAAATCTCTGCACCAGCAAAGGGACAGGGACAGGAGCAGGATGGGGAGGAGGGCTCAGCCTCGTGACACAAAGCCCAAAATCTGGAAATACGGGAGTGCAGGAATGCCATTCAGCTCTGACCCTTCCTTCCCATGACTTCTGCTCGTGAGCTGCAGGTTTCCTTTGCTGAGCCTGGAGAAGATGAGTGGGAGGTCAGGAGGGAGGAGGTGCTGAGGTGTGCTTCCACCTGGAGCTGTGGGGACCTGTTCTAAGGTGTGCTCTCCACCTGGAGCTGTGGGGATCTGCTCTAAGGTGTGGTCTCCACCTGGAGCTGTGGACCTCCTCCATCAGTGGCCATAGTGCTGGTTTAACTGAGGATGAGCCCTCCGTGCTCCAGGCAGACTCAGAGCCCCAGGCTGGGCCGGGCTGCAGTGACCCCGTGTTGTGGTTTGAAAGCAAAACGAGTGAGAGGCTCCAAGTCAGAGATACAATTTAATAAGAAGAAAGGTAAAAAGGTAAAAATAAAATAAAATAAATGCAATAACACAAAGAAGCACTGACAGAGTCAGAACACACCCTGAGCAGGGTGGGGGGAGCAGTCCAGGTGAGGGGCTCTTCCTGAAGCAGTGATCCCACAGAAAGGTCTGGGAGCTCTGCTCCTCTGGGAATCCAGTGGCTCAGGGCTGCTTGTCCTGTCCCAAATCCCAGATTCTCTCCAGGTGGGAATGCTTGGCTCCTCCCCCTGGGCATTGGGAGCATCTCCCAATGGGATGAGGAGTCGTGCAGTGGCTCCTTGATGGCCCATTAAACAGAGAGAGCTCCTGGAGGGAGTTCCCTGTGAGTCCTGGGCAAGGCATTGATGGGCCATGAGCAGAGGACAGCCCTACACTAGAGCAATGCCCCACTTGGTTTCAGCAGTTTATGAGGATGGTGATAGAATAAATCCTTTGTGTACATCCCACACTACAACCCAGGACAAAGACACGAGTCTAGAATCACTCCCACAAATCCTCTCTCCAGCTGCACTTTGTAAGTTATTTCTGACACCTCATTATATCCTTACGGTAAGTGCCACAACAGAAACGCAGAGACCTCCCTGGCGCTCCCGGTTTCCTGTGTCAATGCCGTCTGCCTGCTGTGTGATCAGCTGCAGTGTCACGGCCAAGGGCTCCCATTGAGCTCCCCAAGCCGCCTCCCTGGGCGCTGCATGGGCTCAACAAGGGTCAAGGTTTGTCCCATTGATGGGAAAATGCCTTTAGGCACCGCTATTCTTGGAAAACACTGCTTTAACCACTGAACCCCTCTGGAGTCGGGAAGCTGCTCACCCACCCTCGGGAGGAAGGGCCAGTGCTGAACAGAACAGTTCCAGTCCATGGGCAGGCTGAGCAAACACGGTCACAGGAAGCTGGAAACCAGCTCAGATACAGAGCTGAGCATGAGTCACCCGGGGAAGGCAAAATAGACGGCTCAAGCACCTCACTTCAAAGCCTTCATCAGCACCGAGCACCCCGGAGTGTCCGTGCCCTGCAGA
This sequence comes from Zosterops lateralis, assembly GCF_965231275.1. Lineage (NCBI taxonomy): Eukaryota > Metazoa > Chordata > Aves > Passeriformes > Zosteropidae > Zosterops > Zosterops lateralis. The sequence continues at coordinate 430,322 of NC_139778.1, read as the reverse complement.
GAGCAGGGAGGGAGGGATGGCTGTGTGTCCTGGATGGCTGTGTGTCCTGCAGGGATGGCTGTGTGTCCTGCAGGGATGGCTGTGTGTCCTGCAGGGAGGGATGGCTGTGTGTCCTGCAGGGATGGCTGTGTGTCCTGGATGGCTGTGTGTCCTGGATGGCTGTGTGTCCTGCAGGCAGGGATGGCTGTGTGTCCTGGATGGCTGTGTGTCCTGCAGGGATGGCTGTGTGTCCTGCAGGGATGGATGGCTGTGTGTCCTGCAGGGAGGGATGGCTGTGTGTCCTGCAGGGATGGATGGCTGTGTGTCCTGCAGGGACGGATGGCTGTGTGTCCTGCAGGGAGGGATGGCTGTGTGTCCTGCAGGGATGGACTCTCCGTGCCTGGGAGCAGCTGAGCCATGGTCCATCCGTGCCAGTTTGTATAAAGGGAGTTATCCCAAACATCCCTCCAGCTGCTCAAAGCAGCGTTTTGGGGCTCTGCTGGATGTGCCCCTTGTGAGTGGCAGAGGAGGAAGCACCCAGAGGAGAGCCCAGGCACAGGGCACGGTGCTGTGGTGCTGTGCCCATTCCACTCCCCGAACCAGGGGCAGCTGCCTTTGCTGATGGAGTATTTGTCCTTGCAAAGATCTGGCTGTTGTTTATACTGGGGCTGGCACAGTCCCCAAGCAGGGCACACCAAGGGGAGGAGTTTGGCCATTCAGCCCTGCTCACTGTCCCAGCTTTTATTTAGCACTGGGCTCACCGTCACTTGGGCAGGCATTCCTGGGCCAAGCTTCCTGCTGGAGCACAAGGGATGCAAGTTCCAAGGAGCAGCATGGCAGTGCCTTCAGTGTCACAGCACTTCTCTCCTGCCGAGCATCCTCCCACAGCTGTGCCACAGGATGGGTGGGAGGCCCAGAGCCCTCCTGCAGCAGCCAGGGGCTGCCAGGGCTCTCTGTGGAAGAGCTGCTGTGTTGGGGTACCAGGATCTCTCCATCTGCACCACACCTTGTTCGTTTTCTCTGTTGGCTTTTTGGGTTCAGGGAGATGTGCAAGGCAGAGAAATGTTCTCCATGCATTAAACAAAGAGGAATTAAGCCCCTGCTTACCCAAACACCGAGTGTGGAGCTGTTCAAGGCTTCCCTGGTCCCTCCCAAATGCTGTGCTGGGGCACTGCAGTTGTTGGGACCATCTGGCTGCAGCAGAAACCTGCAGCACTCAGCTGCTCCAGGCTGGCCATCAGCTGAAGAAGGGCCTGAGTTTGGGGACAAGACCCTCACCACCAGATAGGGCGCTTCCAAACAATCTAGAGGCATGAGGTAAAAAATGGGTGCATTTGCTTTGATCTGTCGGCTTTAATCATTTGTAAACATCTATTAATTGGCTGTGTCAGGCTCAGATCCTTATCATCTTCTGGTCTAATTTCCCCTGTTCGATACATTTCCTCCACTATAAAAATACCCCTCACCCACCCCTGTCAGCACAGATTAAATCTAACGCTCTTTCTTTCAGCTCCTGTCCCCAGCGAGGCTGTAAAGCTGTCAGCCCCACACTTGACAAGAGCCAGGCCGCCCTCCTTCCCTTTGTCTCCTGGAGAAGGAAAATATTTAGGTGTCATTGGCTGGATGGCCACAGGGAAGTCAGCAGAGCTCGACCCTTGCACTGATCTGAGCCATGAGAGAAGAGAGGAGTTTCCTCGGCAGCAAGAGCTGCTCCCAGTGCCTGAGCCTCACCGGTTCCTTCCCTGGCTTCCCAAGCACTTCTGGCACTCAGCAAACTTCTCCCCGGGAGTCCCCAGGTGCTGACACACCTGTGACATCTGAACATCTTCATTCCCAGGCAGCAAGGTGCTGGTCCTGAACTGCAGGGGTGACAAAGGGGGCAATGTCAGGTCTGCCCAAAGGGGATGTGCCCAAAGCTTGGCTGAAGGGGAAGATACTGTCCAAACCCGCTGAGTGTCAGCCTCGTGTCCTGTTCCTGGGTTTATCCAAAGCACAGAGGAGGTGGCTGCAGATAGCACAGGTCTGTATTTGCAGTGGAATAGGTAATGCAGGATCCCTGGATCCCTCCTGGACTCTCAGCAGCTCCCATCGCTCTCCCATGGCTCACAAGCCGTGTCTGAGCATCCCTGCAGGCACTCACAAGGCTGAACGCTCTGCTTCCTGATCAGTCAGACATGCCCTTCCAAGAGGGACAGGAGGAAAAATTTCCCAAAGGCAGAGCAGGGATGTGCAGCAGCTGTGGCACAGCAGCAAAGCACCGGAGAAGAAAACAGCTCCTTGTCACAGAGTCCCAGGGCAGTGGGAATGAGCGGTCCTGGGAAAGGCAGCAGGGGGGATAAAGGTGTGCAGGAGGGCAGGAGGACTCTGGGAGGAGCTGCAGCACCTGGTCTGCAGCCCACGGTGTGATTTTGCCTAATCCCCCTTGGCTGCCCTTCAGTGAGGTTACAGGGAGTCAGAGATCACAGGCTTACAAACCCCTCCCTCCCACCCCTGCTCACCTCACACACAGCATGTCCTCAGCAGAGCAGCCCCGTCTGGGAGCCCGGGCTGGTGGCAGAGGGGCAGAGCTGAGTGCCCCAGGCAGGTTTCCTCAGGCACTGGGTGATCCCGTGGCCCAGCCATGGACCCCATCCCAGGGGCTCAGCCTGCGGGTTACAGCAGCTCTGCTGGCACCTCCCCTGCTGCCCAGCCCAAAGGCTCTGCCCTGCTCTGGAGATAACAACTGTTCCAGGTGTCCCCAGAGATTTCCCAAGTGCGGCAGCACAGGGTTGATGTAACTGCTGCCGTGGGTTGCTCCAGAGCTGCTCCTGCTGCTGTGCAGCCCAGGACATCGGGCCAAGAGTGCTCACAATACATTTAATGTGCATGTTAGCACTCCATTAAATATTGACTAGATTTAAATAAATCATGCAGCCAACTTTCAAGGAAGAAAGTGCTTATTTTGTCGACACAAAATATCCTTCTGTGCCCTTATCCCCAATAGTCTGTCCAGGCCCAGAAAGTTCCCTGAACGAGGTCTTTGCAGCTGGTTTCATACGACATCACTTGCCCACAGGAGACTCTGTTAGAGTGGAAAACTTGCTTTGGCCCTAAAAAGCCAGGTGTTTTAACCTGAGCGTGTCAGAAAGATGATACTGCAAAATTTTCTTCGAAAGAAGCTTGAGAAGAAGAAATTTGTCAAAATCAACTCTTTTCCACAAATTGTTTTGACATAAATTAATCTGCATTTTGATAGAGCGATCCTTCAGTGGAAATTCCCAGCAGCACCTCAAATGTTCCTGACTCTCTTCAGGACTTGTCATGTGTGTCCTCCAGCTGCCCCTGGTGTCACATCCGGGTGGTCTTGGTGGGCTTTGTGAAGGGCATGTGTTAATTTGGGGGCTTAGGAAGTAAAGTCATCAAAAAAGCTGGATCAGAAGTCTGAATTCAGCCCCCCCTTAAGTTAGGAGGTAAAATAAAAGGCAAAATAACCCCCAGGTTCCCTCATCAGTCAGTGGGGAGGGACAAATCACACTGCCCTTCCCTGAATATGTAGGAAGGTTAAATTTATTTGGCTGAATCAAGTCAGAGCTTTGGCTTGTGCCGTGCTGGGGGCCCGTGCCCACATCCACTGGACTGGACTTGGGTATCTGTTGTGGTTTGAAAGCAAAACAAGTGAGAGGCTCCAAGTCAGAGATATAATTTAATAAGAAGAAAGGTAAAAAGGTAAAAATGAAATAAAATAAATGCAATAACACAAAGGAGCACTGACAGAGTCAGAACACACCCTGAGCAGGGTGGGGGGAGCAGTCCAGGTGAGGGGCTCTTCCTGAAGCAGTGATCCCACAGAAAGGTCTGGGAGCTCTGCTCCTCTGGGAATCCAGTGGCTCAGGGCTGCTTGTCCTGTCCCAAATCCCAGATTCTCTCCAGGTGGGAATGCTTGGCTCCTCCCCCTGGGCATTGGGAGCATCTCCCAATGGGATGAGGAGTCGTGCAGTGGCTCCTTGATGGCCCATTAAACAGAGAGAGCTCCTGGAGGGAGTTCCCTGTGAGTCCTGGGCAAGGCATTGATGGGCCATGAGCAGAAGAGCCCAAAGGAGGGGCCTGGGAAAACACTGCCCCACCTGGTTTCAACAGTTCATGAAGACGGTGATAGAATAAATCCTTTGTGTACATCCTACACCACAACCCAGGACAGTATCCTGGAGACTCCAGGCTGGGTGTGGGGTGTGGGACAGACTGCACCACCTCTGCTGCCTTTGCTTTCCTCTTCTGCCTCACCATCACTTTCCTCAGGCTCCCTCTCAGCTCCTGTCCCTACATTTGTTTCCATAGCACCTTACAAATAGCTGGTTTTAATAATGTATCATTGGGGGTTCTTTTCTGTGCTTTTGGTGCATCAATTATTGAAGCCCAGCGCTGCTGTTCTCTGTTAACAATGGGGGGTTTGGTTTGTTTACTTCTCTTGGTCAGATGTTTCATGGGAATGTTGTCACTCTGGCCGCTACAGGACATGCAACTCTCCCATCAGTGACCTGAGTGCATCACCCCTGGCTCTGAGCTCTGAGCATGGGCTGGGCACGTTTTCAGCCCGTGGGGCAATTCCAGCCACGGGGCAGAAACAGCCCCTGTGCAGGGCAGTGCCCAAAGGGTCCCCCACGGCATCAGGGCACTGCCAGGAAACAGCCAAATTCCCGAGAAAGGCTGGAGCTGGTGGCTGGGGCTTGAACCAGGGCCGAGCCAGCTTTGAGCCATGTCTGAACCATGTGTGAACCATGTCTGAACCATGTCTGAACCACGTCTGAACCATGTGTGAACTGTGTGTGAACCATATGTGAACCATGTCTGAACCATGTCTGAACCATGTCTGAACCATGTGAACCATGTGTGAACCATGTGAACCATGTGTGAACCATGTGTGAACCATGTGTGAACCATGTCTGAACCATGTCTGAACCATGTCTGAACCACATCTGAACCGTGTGTGAACCACGTCTGAACCACATCTGAACCATGTCTGAACCACGTTTGAACCATGTGTGAACCATGTGTGAACCATGTCTGAACCACGTCTGAACCATGTCTGAACCACGTCTGAACCATGTCTGAACCATGTGAACCATGTGTGAACCATGTGTGAACCATGTCTGAACCGTGTGAACCACGTCTTAACCATGTCTGAACCATGCCTGAACTATGTCTGAACCATGCCTGAACCGGGGGTCCCCAGCTGCTGCTGCACAATGAAATGATGGCTGAGCGTGCTGCCAGCCTCGCTCGTGGCCCTGGACAATTAAAATGTTAAAATCAATGCTGACAGACAGAGCTCAGCCTGATGCCCAGCGCTGCTGTCTCTGAGCCAGGAGGCTCCACAAGGACCTGCCAGCCCAGATAAAGCTGCTCCTGATTTCTTTCTAGGACATCAACAGTTATCGCTGGGCATTGTCCCTGATGTTGTTCCCGCTCTTTCAAAAAAATTGCCATGATTTTTGTTTTGAAAAGCATTAGGTTGGAAAACGTCCATCTGTCTCAAATGGTTACTTCCCTTTTGCAGAGGCCAATATCATTCTCTGGTAACTTGGGGAAATGTTGGCATTAGGATCATTCAGGGAGGAAGGATTTTTAGGAGGTCTCTGGTCCAACATCTGCTCAAAGCAGGGCCAGCTCCGAGGTAAAACCTGATTACTGACAGCTTTTCTGTCAGTGCATCTGCAGTCCCCTGCCCCACTCCACGGGAGGGAGGGATGTTCCTGGACATGGATTCTCCACGCGTTCCCATGTGCACAGCCTCAGGCCATGCCAGGAGAGCCTGAGCACCCTCCCCCAGCCCTGCCTCTCCCCTGCTGCCCTGCAGGACTCGGGTCAGTTCCTGTGTGCTGGTCACTCCTGAGCAGATAAATAGCTCAATTAATTGTGCATATGACTAAAAGATTGATAGATGAGCAAGAACAGGTCTCCCCCCACCCCAATTAGTACTTCACCAAACACAGGACGTGCCCCTCAGGGTACCACAGTGGGCTGGGAGTGTCTGCATGCCTTTTGGACAGCAAGGTAATGGAGTGAGATTATCAGTCAATATTTAAACACAGACAAGATCTCAGTTCTTTCTGAATTGCCAGTTGGTCTATTGTGGCAGTGATCTCCCCTGCCCTGGATCCCTCATTTTTTATCATGCTACATTACCCACAGGGCCTTCGAATTCCCACACCACTTGACCCCTTGACTCCGTTATCTCCATCTTGGAACAAACAAGAAACATTTTATTCCCACCAGCAAACTGTCATTCACATCAGCAGCTTCTGCTGTGAGTCCTCAGCTCTTTTTCCTGCATCTTCCTGCCTGCCTGCCCCACTGGGAGCCCTGGCTTCCTGAGGTGGAAAATACAGGCCGAATAAATCCATTCCCTAAATGCTTTCAGCCCACTTGCTCCTTCTTAAAGTGACAGGGCAGATTTATGGCTATTTTTTTCTTCCCTCCATCCCCAATTATTCTTTCCTCTTCCTGGGTGTCTTTCAATCAGTCACGAGGGGAAATAGGAGCGTGTGGCTGAACAAATCACCTGGTAATAGTCAGATTGGCCAGAGGTAGTAATTGCAATTAAGATAATGCCCAAGTAACCTTCTGCTGCTCTAGTGCTTTTCTCCACAGCAGAGCTGTGGCTGTAGATTCCAACCTTAACCTGGGCAACAGAGCAAGATTTTTAGGACAAGTTCCTATAATATCCAGTGTAATTCTGTAATTTCCTGGTTCCCCTTTGGTTTTAGTAAATAACTGGGCACCTTAAACATGTCCAGCAACCCTAGAGGAATCCAGATTGGATTTAAATCTTGCAATGAGGGCTTTGGAGGGAAGTTATCTTTGATGATGAAAGAGCAGGGTCTGAGCTTTGCAAGGGTGCAAAAAGCAGTGTTGTAGGGCAAGGTTGTTCTATTGTTGTGGAGGACTCACAAAGAGTGAGAGCAGGTCAGTGGTGTCATGCCTGGGGCGGAGGCAGTTGTTGGGACAAGGCTCTGGGCAGCAGCACCTGGCTGCTCTGGTCGAGCTTTTGGCTTTTCATGTCTCAACTCATGGAGTAAAGGCTGATTGTCCCTCTGTTTAGGGCTGTGCTGTCCAATGGAGGACCTTGGCATGGGCTGTGCAGGGAGGAATTTATTTCATTTCCAGTCAGCTGCAAAAACCCCAGTGCTGGAGGATCACAGCCCCCTGCCCTCAGAGGGGCCTGACCAAGTGTCCTTACAGAGGAGCCTTTCAGGGACCTTGTCTGTCTGGAGCTCTTCAACACTCACCCCGTGCCCCCAACAACCTGCTGGATCCCAAACCCACTCTTGGCATAGTTTGGGATGAAACTGGCCCAGGCCCTGGAGCCCTTTGGAGGAGACCCCAAGCCCCTGGCTGGAGGCTGTGGTGTCCCCTGGACCCCTGGCTGGAGGCTGTGGTGTCCCTTGGACCCCTGGCTGGTGGCTGTGGTGTCCCCTGGACCCCTGGCTGGTGGCTGTGGTGTCCCTTGGACCCCTGGCTGGTGGCTGTGGTGACACTTGGACCCCTGGCTGGTGGCTGTGGTGTCCCCTGGACCCCTGGCTGAGGGACAGGGAGCTGCCCCAGCAGAGGGGCTGGCTGGGCAGAGCAGGTGGGCAGAGATGAGATGCCATGTCCCTCCCTCCTGTCACCGTGACCCACCTCTGCTCTTGCCCATTTGCTCACGGGGCGATGACACCCCACGTTTGCCCCACAGGACCATGAAGCTCCTTCCCAGGTATCTGTGTGTCCCACAGCTGCCAAGGCAAAGGGGCTGCACCAATGCCTGCAGATAAATGACTACGTCCATTGTAAGGACTCGGTAAAACCCCCATTGAAATAAATGGCAAAACTCCCAGAGATTTCAAAGGGATCAGTGCTGAATGTTTGTAATTCTCTCCTAGACTTATCATATATCCTCAGCGCTGTGTGCCATTTCCATAACAAGAGGTATGGCATTCCCTTACTTCCATGTTTGTTAAGTAACAAAGAGAGATTTCAAGGCTTGTAGCCTTCCCAAATTTGTCAGGCACCGAGCAGTCTCCCCGTGGCTCCGTGTGAGCTGTTCCCAAGGCCAGGGCCTCGTTAGCTCTGCTCCCGTGTTATGAATATGCATCAGGGCTACGGTTGGGGTTTTGTTGGCATCAACAGTGACTTTGTCATTTAATGGTCTCCAGGGCTATTTTAATCAACATGCACATTTCGCGTGTCAGCTTATTTCACTTCGCTGGTTATTATTTTATTTACAAATATTCTGGCAATTCCTTGGATTTGTTCTGTCCCACTTGCCTGTAACTTTCTCCTGCCTGCTCCACACTGTTCTCAAGCCAGAGTCTGTGGTTTCTCTGTCATGGGGAGGGATGGGATTTACCCTGTATCGAGCTTTGCTTTGCTTCACTCCCCATGGCAAAATGCTGATCAAACTGGGAGGGGGAACAAGGGAGGGGTGTTTGGTCAAATAAGATTTACAGCAGCATGTGGAGCCCCTGGCCTGGGACTCAATGGTCCAGACAGATGGGCAGGAGCGCCAAGGCGGCCGGGAATGTGCCTGAGCTTTCAGCAGGAGCTCGGAGCCCATCTCAGGGCTCCAGGATTTATTGTACCTGCCCAAGGAGGACAGGAATCAGCACGGTGCTGCTCCAACAGGATGGGCTGCAGGAGCTCCTGGGGAGATGCTGCCGATGCCCTGGAGGACGTGGCTGCTGGGAAAGCCCAGAGGAGAAAGGACTGATGAGCTGTAGCTCAGGAGAGGTGGACATGGAGGAGAAGCTGGGAGCTCATGGCAGCACTCACAGGGCGATGGAGGATCCAGCCAGGAGGGCAGGAGTGCCCGCGTGGGAGGAAGAGGAATTTTGCGTGGATAATTTGGATAGGTTAAACTGGAGAAGAGTCCATAATGCCTCAAATCCACACTGGTCCCTCTGAATAAACACCCCTGTCACGTCCAGCCCTTCACTGCAGCCCTGGGGGTGGGAGCAGAGATCTTTTCCGCTCCTGGAGTGAGAGCTTTTCCTCCAACCACTCACCAGAGCTGGTGTTGTAGAGTAGGGGAAAGGTGCCTGCCAGGAATTCAAAAATAAGTATTCAAGCCCTGCTCATGTGCCTTGGCATGTTTCCCATCTCAACTGCCAAGATGTCCAAACCTGAAACAAGCATCTTTAATAATTCACTGACGGATGCTTTTAAATATGTGTGGTTTATATTCGTGCCAGCGCTGACCCTCCCTCCCCTCTTCCCCATCTCTCCTTCCTCTCCTTTTCTTGCAGGTGGTCTATTTAATTTCAATTTCAAGCTGTTGCCTCCTGCTTTGGTTCAGCAAAATGATGTGTCTTGACCTATTCATTTCATGTTTCCAAAATCTTTTACATTTCCTGCCTCCTTCACTCCCCTCTTTCCTGCTTGAAAAAACCGATTCCAACTCGCAAAATGAAGAATTTTCCCTCATCTGTAGAAAATCTGGCCCCACTTATACCTGTAAAAACCGTTGTTTCCCTCATAGGAAATTGATTGCTCAGCACCCGAATTTTGGTTTGGTTTTTATCCTGATGAGATTTTGATAAATCTCTGCCTGATTTGGGGAAGAAATGGGCAAACCCCCTGAGGGCGAAATTGGCTGTTCAGCATCCCAGAGCAGAGGATTTCACTGCTCCCATCAGAGCTTCAGGTCTTCCCCTTGACTCCAGATGAGATTTTTGGTGGGCAAAACCTGAGAGGAGCCAGTCCCTGTCCCCAGGATGTGGCAGGAATGCAGCCCAGCCCAGCGTGGAGTGACAGCAGGGTGTGTTATCATCCTGGAGACAGGGCTGGGGGAAAAACCAGCAGTCAGCCTGTCAGCCTCCTGCCTTCCAATTCCAGACTCCCAGAACGCAGTCAAGAATTTCTCTCCCCAAAGCTGGGCTGGCTGTGTGTTAATTCTGGACCAGCTGCACCTCAGTTTTTGTTGGGAAGGGTTGAGGAGGGGCTGAGCAGAGGATCCCAGGCCAGGGGGGAAAGCCAAGGTTCCCTTGCCTGCTGGGCACGGCGTGGAGGAGGTGACAGTGAGGAACAGCACTCGCTGCCCTTTGGAGGAGCACAGGTCCCTCCTTGGAGGAAAAGACAGGGAACAGTGGCCCCTCCCAGGGGTGGGCACACATGGGCTGGCACAGGAGGGGTCTGTCCCTCAGCAGGGCTCTCCTGAAGACAAATACAGGACAGGTCCTTGTGTGATGGAGAGGTGATGTCACACTCTCAGTAACCATAACTGACTCTGTTGTAAACAGGGCTGTGTATGTGGACTGAATTCATGGGATGAACCAGTTTCCTTTCCTGCTTTGGCACCATCAGCTTCTACTGAATTCCTCCAGTCTGGAGATGTTGCCCTTCATGTTTTCCATCTCTTAATCCGTGTGGGTGTTTGTGTGTCTACCAGAACCTACAGAATTGAGTTCACCTTTTTCAACACAAACCAGAATTATTTGAAAAAAAATAAAAAAATTAAAAAAAAAAAAAAAAAATTAAGGGCAAATTGCTTTGGCTCCAGCCCACACAGTTCTGGCACACTGTGCTCTGGGAAGGGGCAGGAGGTGCTGAAGCACCTCTAAAAGCAGGGATGAAGCTGCTGCAGCCTCTCTGGAGCATGGTGGTGGCCACGTTAGTTGTGGCTCCCAGCAAAGGAGAACGGTGGGAGCTGTTAGTGAGTTTAACTTTTCATTTCCTGTGTGGTTTCACATCGGGGTTGGGCTGCACGATTGGGTTTAATTGAAACACAGAGCAACACTTTATGTGTGTGCTGGGCTTCCAGAAATAACTGCTGGTGAGATGGACACAGCAGCAACAGCTTTTTGGGGTCTCCAGAGAACCTGGCTGGCAGAACAGAGATGTTTTGGTGTTTGGTTTCCCTGCTTTGGACCCCAAAGAATGAAACATGGAAGACAAATAATTCGATTAAAACCCTAATCTCCCTATTTAGAAGAGTCTTGTGCTCTGAGGGAATAAAATTGGCAAGGCTCAAAAAGCAAAGCAAACACTCCTGTGGGTGCTGAGGCTCATGGAGTGCCAGAAAGAGGCTCCTGGCTCCCTCCCTGCTCCCCATCCTCCCCAAGTCTATGAGGTACCCAGATCAGTGATGTTCATCTACTGCTTTACTGAATGACAGGGCTCTGAGAGCCTTTCTCCTGGTTGCCAGATTTTCTCCATCTTTTTAGCCATTCCTATAAACAGTGAGAGAGCAGCAGAGGAGGGTCAGCAAAATTATTTCCTTGAAAAGAAGGAGATAACTTTGTTTTTTAGATATGTTCCCTTCATGCTAAAGGGGTTCTTGAGCCAGGGTGCAAAATTGCCACTGAAAGGAGCAGAGAAGAGCAGAGGCACAGAGGGAAACAGTGATGCCACTGATCTCGGGTTGGTTTTCTCACCCCAGATTCAAGTTGTTTAAAGTCCTTGGCCCTCTAAAAGCCCCAAGTCGCGTTGGTACAAAGAAGCGGAGTCTTCAAGGCTTTGCTTTCTGGTTTCTCGAGTTGTTTATTATTTGATATCTCAGAGTTTTCTCCGCTCCCAGCCGAGGTCTGGACAGGGCTGGGACATGAGGGGACGGCCCCCGATGGGGTCACCTCACATTTATACAGATAATTACATTTATACAGATAATTACATATAGGATATTTACAATTTCACACCAATGCCCAGGGCTCACACTAAAAGGGTCATTTCTGCTCTGACCCAACCCACTGTCACTGCCTGATATCATCCCCACCCCAGGAGATGGAGGGTGAGGAAGAAGGAGAGGGACACGAGGCACCACCCAAATCCCACCATCTTGGCCCCCATTTACCTCTATTCTAAGAATCCTAAAACTACTGAATTTTGTATGTTCTACTGTGCTAAACTACTGCTTTCACTTCCTGGTGATTTGCAATTCCTCTCCTAATGCTGGAAGTTTCTCCCATGGGCTGAGATCAAACTCAGTGTCTTCCTGGGCTCTGTGCCAAGGTTTCCAACCCCCCTGGACCAGCTCCACACCCCCTGCCCAGGGCTCAAATTCTCTTTCCCAGGTCCCAGGTCATCCAAGGGGATGTCCTGGACTCCAACAACTGAGGTCATTTCAGATTCGGTTTAATTGACTCAGATGAATTGTGCTGGTCGTTTTCCCAGGTAATGCATCTCCCAGGGGCAGGGATGATCTTTTTAATGTAACTAAATCACACTGAAGGCACAGTTTTGAGAACTGGGGAAACAAACCCAGGCTGGTGCTTTATCCACTGAAACTCAGTCTTTCTTCACGACTGCCAAAGAGTGTGAAAGTCTGAGAAATTCCACTAAAATAAAAAGTATGGATTTTATTTTGGTAGTGTGACTAGTTGTATGACTCTACATAGAACTCAGTATTTGAGTCGTAATCCTCAGTATTTCCCCTCAAGTCCTCTCTCCTTCCCACATTTCATCCCAAGAAATCGATCTTTTTATTCTTTCGACTTAAGCCGGGCTGTGGCAGGACCAAGTGTGATAAGATCAGGCACATCTGCTCCACGGGCACTTCTGCAGACAAAACATCTTAACCAAGGAACATTCACACCGAGTTTCCCTCCATCTGCTCGGCAGAAATTCCCATGAATCCTGCAGGATTTGCGTCTGTCAAGCAGAGGGTCCTGCCACAAAACGAGCTTCTGAGAAGTCCTTGCCCAGTGTGACTCAGAGATGAAGGAAGTGTTGTCTAGACAAGAGCCCAGGTTTTCCAGCCAGGGCTCCCAGTGCCAGTGAGAGGAGCCAGGCAGGAGGATGGACTGTGCTGGGTGTCTGTGAGTGAGCCTTGGATTGCCCAGGGCTCACAGGGCATTTCCTGCAGGAGGAAATCTCTGCAGGGAGCTGCACATCCTGGCAAGGAGCAGCTCCCGGTGCATGGAGTACCCTGCAGCAGGTTTGGGATGGCCTGGCTGTGGTACCTCAGCCCTCCATGCACATTCCATGGCATGATCCATCCCTGCACATTCCCATCCTGCACTCAGTCCATCCATCCCTGCACATTCCCATCCTGCACTCAGTCCATCCATCCATCCCTGCACATTCCCATCCTGCACTCGGTCCATCCATCCCTGCACATTCCCATCCTGCACTCGGTCCATCCATCCCTGCACATTCCCATCCTGCACTCAGTCCATCCATCCCTGCACATTCCCATCCTGCACTCAGTCCATCCATCCCTGCACATTCCCATCCTGCACTCGGTGAATCCATCCCTGCACATTCCCATCCTGCACTCAGCCCATCCATTCATCCCTGCACATTCCCATCCTGCACTCAGTCCATCCATCCCTGCACATTCCCAGCAATCCTGCACTCAGTGAATCCATCCCTGCACATTCCCAGTGTTTGCCCTGGCCAGGTGGCTCAGGGCATTTCAGCTGTGCCCAGCTCCCCATCCGCAGCCACTGCAACTTAACCACAACTGGGGTCATCCATCTTTGGAGAAAATATATATTTCTAATAGTCTTTAAAAATAAAATCTAAACCCCTTCAGAGCCAATAAATTGAGTTTTTTCACCATCTCATCTTCTGGCTTCAGAGTAGGATTCAATGAAGGAAAGATTGTCAGTATTTGGATGGTGAAGGGAATTAATTTATGGAATTGCTGGCTCACAGGAGAGAGGCCGTGGCTACATCTGCCCAAAGAAGTGGCTAACAAAGGAAACAGCTGAAGTGGGACAGAAAATGGCTCAGCATTTGCTAGACAATGCCTTCCTGGCCAAAACCCCAAGGCAAGGCCACCTCGGGACTGGTTACACCATTCCCCAAGTAATGTGCATGTCTTGGTGGTCAGACATGATTAAATATCAGATAAAAGATTCATGAAGCTGAGTGTGTGTTGGTAATTCAGGTCAGGACTAAATTTTCAGCACCTTTTGAATTGCGGATAGTTTTTCAGATGAGTCTGGACAGAGGGAGATCTTTCTAGTGTGCATGATGCAAAAAAAAAAAAGAGAAATAAATATCAAAGCTTTGAAATCCCAGCTGGTGTTTCCTGCTCCTGAACTGCCCAGTTTTGGTGGAGGAATGGATTTTCTTTCATAAACTCCCAATTACAGTCAACTGAATGGAATTCTGAGATTTTATTTAACCGAGTTTCCAAGCCAAGTCAACCACTTTGTTCTGAAGAGCTGGAAAACCACTTGGTGGAGCTCAGAATTGCCTTCTAGGTGTTGTCTCACTGCAGAGAACCCTTTTCCCCTCTGCGCAGGAGCCGACAGATATATTTCTGAGTTAACAAAAAATCATTTGAAATTTAGGCACAGCAAAGAAAAAGTCTGCAAAGCAATGGTGTCTCCTGAGCCAAGGAGGGTTTTGCTGCCAAATGCTGCTGTTTGGAAAGTCTTTGAACTTTTCAGGAAGAGATCCACCAGGACATCTTTCAATAGGAATGATCTTGTGTTATAGAAATATTGTAGAAGAGTACGTGGTGTGGAGAAGTAATTACAGATGTCTTAAAATAAATCTCTGACTATTTCAGGGTTAGAGCCCACAGTGGTCGTCTAAGTTTATTCAGATTTATATTCATGTGAAATTCCTCCGCCTCCAGTTTTTTTGCATATTACTCTTAAAAAGGGAATATTTTGTCCTTCCATTCCTCTCCCCATCCATCAATCTAATCTAATTTAATCTAATCCAGCTTCAACTAAAATAATGAAGACAGACAACCCTTCAGAGCCAAACACAATTAATTCATCCACAGTTAAAATAAAAGTTCTTTTTTTTATTTGGAATTTCCTGTTGAGTTGGATGAGCCCTAAATTATTGCCATAACTTTAGTAGAAGCAGTTTATCATCTAATCTAATATACAGCACAGATAGCTGAGTGTAAATAGAAAACATGGTGTTACTTTTTCCAAGTTAATCAATGAAAATTCAAAATAGTGGAAAATTTAATGCCAGTCTGTACCTCTCTTCAGGCATTCCCTACCAGTGTCCTAACAGGGAACTCTGAAAAGGCAGTTTGGATTCAATCTTTTCATCCTACTGCTTGGTATTATTAAAGAGAACCTCTGTAAATGGGAGAAATGTCTTTTCCTGTGCAGTTTTGGTCCAGGGGCTCATTTGGTGCCCAGGGCTGGGGGCTCACGGTGCTGTAACTGAGGGGGGAATGTGCAGGTCCCAGGCTTGTCTTGCCTGGGAACGAGAGGTTTAATATACTGTGCAGAAGGTGTTTCTTTCCTCTCAGGAAATACTTGTCAGGTTATCTCACGTCATTTTGGAAAAGGTTTAAAGGAGAAGTTTGAGTGAAAGGTTTAAGCTGAAGAGCAGAGCGCACGTCCCCAGGCCCTGGGCTCAGGTGAGCAGGTGTCAATCTACAGGTGCAATGCAAAAACTTGGGCTGGAAAGGCAACCCAGGCCCTGCCTCACAGAGAACAAGCAATCCTCAAGTGGGAGAGAAGGAAGAAAAAGTGACCTCTCCAGATCTGGACAGGTAGGAACCCTCAAGAGTCCCATCAAGGTGGAGACTCGTGTCTGGAGGATCCCTCTTCACTAGAAAAGTAACCGGAGTGGGATCCTGGAGCTGCTGTGGGCCCCAGGTGTCCCATGGCCATACCCGAGGGGGGATCAGGGCTAAATTGGTGTTCACACACCAGACCAGTCACACTTGTCTCCCAGCTCAGTCAGGGGCGTTAATTAACAGAGCACTGGGGAAGTGGGCACCAGTGGGAGTTTGTTCATTTTCCAGCCACTGGAGGAACAAAGTCTTGCTTTAAACTGAGCCTGAATGTGCAGAACATTATGGGATGCTATTTATATGTATATATAGGGTTATGGGGTTTCCCTGGGTATCTGCTCTCTCCACACTTTGGCAATTTGCTGTCCCATGGGTGGTTGTCCTCCTGCTGTGGGGGGTTCTCCCCCTGCTGTGGGGGGTTATCCCACACTCCTGGTTACACCACACCTTCAGGCAGTGCTGCCATGGCAGGGGAGCAGGACAGGCCTCTGCACTGAAAAAACCTACTGGGCTTGAGTGATTGGGGTAAATACACTGACTTGACCTGAGCTGTCCCCGATTTTGATGGTCAGAGTGGGCTTTGCAGTCCCCTCCTGTGTATTTAACAGCTCTCCCTGTGGAAGAGGAGGGACAGCAGGCAGGAGAAACCCCCATGGGTTTAGATCTCTGAGGAAAAGTCTGTGAACTCTCCCTGCATTGGGAACCTTGTGAACTCCAAAATCAAACCCTCAAACTCCACGGGGCTTTGCCTGGCCCAGTGGAAAGGCCTGAGTTTCTTGTCACCCTCTTTTTGTTACTCTGGCTGTATTTTATGAGCACAGCTGTACAACCTCCCCCATCTCAGTGTAATTGCACCAGACACTCAGAGGCCGTCAGATTGCCAGTCAAGCTGGTATATAATGAATTTACTTGACATGCAGAGGTCCTTATGTCACAAAAGGTTTTCTCATTATATCTGAGTTTTTACTTGTTTATCAAGAGTCTTCAAACCCTCGCCCTCTCCCTGTTCACAACGGGAGAAGTGCTGCAGGAAGTTGCCTTTTAGCTCGTATTCACCAGAAAAGGCCCACCTGGCTGTAAGTTCTCACTTTTATTTGCAGCTTGCAGGAGAAGACGTGGCTGCAAACACCCTCTGAGAAGGATCAGCACTGAGCAGTGACATGGACAAGGGTGATTCTTGGTAAGGGGTAGTGTGATACTCTCCCCCAGGTATGTTGGGACTCCTGGGGGTTTATGTCCCCTTCCCAGTAAAATGAGCAGTGTTAAATGCTGGGTGGCTCTTTGTCCTCACCGAAAGTAACAATTAGATCTGGCCTTGATAAATCCCATTTAGCGACAGGCAGTGCAGTCATTCCTGGCTCCTGGATCTGTCTAGTTCAGCACAGGGCACAGCTCAGAAAGGGCTCCTCAGAGGGCAGGAAATGGTGCCTTGAGCCTCCACCCCTCAGCGAGGTGGGGGCAGGATTTGATACCAGGGGAGTAGGCAAAGTCATGCAAAACCCCACAGGAGAGCCACAAAAAGGGTGTGATTGTGCAGTGCTGGGCAATTGGGCTTGTTACCCTGTGAATGTTTGTGACTGCACCCTCTGGAGCGTGCACCAGTGCTGGAGGGGCTGGGACCTCCAGTGGGGCTTTCCCTGCCCTCCAGTGGGGCTTTCCCTGCTCCCAGAGAGCCTTTGGTGTGTGGGGCTGTAACTGAGGGGGCAATGGTGGACAAGTGTGCCCTGCAAAGCCCAGCCTGAAGCCTCCTCCTGCAGAAGGGCTCAGGAGGTGCCCACCCAGCTTTGGCAGCAGCTCTGAGTGCCCAGGCGGGGCAGGAGAACTGATGGGCCCAGATCTGTGGCTCTGCAGCACCTCACCAACCATCCCTGCCCTTCGTGGGGCCTCTCTGGAGGTGATGGAGCAGTGCTGCTGCTCCATGGGACATTGCTGCTGCTCCATGGGATGTTGCTGCTGCTCCATGGGACATTGCTGCTGCTCCATGGGACATTGCTGCTGCTCCATGGGACATTGCTGATGCTCCATGGGACATTGCTGCTGCTCCATGGGACGTTGCTGCTGCTCCATGGGACGTTGCTGCTGCTCCATGGGACGTTGCTGCTGCTCTCGCAGCGCTGGGGACGGGGCTGGCTCCTCTCTCCAGCGAGGGCCAGGGTGGGAGCGATGTCTCTCATGAATGCGATAAGAGAAGACAAAGCCAATGGGGAAGAATGGAAGCTTGTAGCTTTTCAAGTTCAATGAGGCTTACCAGGCTTTCGGGGCCTCTTCAAATCAGAGGCCGAGTTAAAAGAACATGCAGAATTCAAAGCCTGTCCTTTTCCAGGCCCTCTGCCGGCTTTGAAAATCCTCCCAATTCATGTTTACTCTTGTTTCTCTCCCTCCTCCCCCCCTGCCCTGCCTTCCCCGCACAGACACACACTCAACCCCTCTCCCCATGCGCCATTATCTCCCCAAAATCTGCTCAGAGCAGCTCCTGGTAGTGATGCCCAGCCCCAGGAGCAGGTGGGGTGGCTGTTTCCATGCCCCAGATCCTGGATGTGGGATGTTTGCAAGTGGCAGCCAACGTGGGCAGCATCAGCAAAGGACACAAGGGATGCCCTGATTGATCCCTTGTTGCTCAGAGCCTTCTCTCACCCCAGAGAAACCCAGCTCCAGAATAAACAGTTCCTTCACACTGCAAATATTTCTTCTGCTGGCAGACACAGACTTTGGAAAGTGGCTGCGATGAGGAGCAGAAAGTTTGGGTGCTTCCATTCCAGGAATTACAGCAGGGGCCACCATTTTCTGGGAGGAATCAAGGGCTGCAAGTGAGGGCACCTGGGAGGACAGGAAGGGATGACACCTCTATTTTTGATGACACCTCCATTTTTGATGATAGCCCCCATTTTTGATGATACCCCCCATTTTTGCTGCTGGCAGAGTGACTTCACTTGCAAGAGGAGGTCGGTGCACCTGGGATGCTTCCACAAGAAAGGCTGTGCACTACAGGGTGCTCCTCAGGCTGGCTCAGGTGGGATCCATGTCTGGCTGTTCAGAGAAATGTCTGTCGAGCACTGCTCTTCCAAACCTTTGCTGAGCAATGGGAGGTTTGCCTGGCAGCTCCCTGCACTTTTTGGGACATTGTCAGCAGTCACCAGCTGCTGAGTTTCCCTGCCTCCCTCCCCAGCCGTGCAGATGAGCTGGAGGGGCTGGAGAAGGCTCAGTGTGGGGGCAGAGGAGTGTGACAGCCTGGAGTGACCAGGGGGAGGCTGGAAGGCAGCAGAGCTCACTCCGTAGCCCAAGGGTGACACAGGGGTGGCCCTGCAGCTCGGGGACACAGGGGTGGCCCTGCAGCTCAGGGACACAGGGGTGGCCCTGCAGCTCGGGGACACAGGGGTGGCCCTGCAGCTCGGGGACACAGGGGTGGCCCTGCAGCCCAGTGACACAGGGGTGGATTGTGCCCCCAGTCTCAGCTGTCAGGGAGCAGCAGGGAGATGACAGATCAGGACCAGCTCCCCAGGTGACATGAGCTGCCAAAGTGTTATTGACCTTGTGCTGCCTTTTGTCACTATTGTCTCAGCTCCTCTGAAAAGAAATCCTTGGCCTTGCTCTTCTCCTGCCGGCTGGGAAAGCAGTTATTGTTATGACCTGCCCTTAGGTTGATGGAAATATGTGCAACTTTTGTCACACATTTCTCTGTCCCAAGTGCCTTTCCCTCTTTTTGCTGTTCACACATTGTGTGGAGCAGGTGTTGATTAATCTGGCAGGGCTGGGGAGATGCAGGAACCCTTCCACATCCTTCTGCCCTCTCCTCACAGGTGGGGTGGCTGCAGCAAAGGCCAACATTCACTGCAGACAGCACTGAGCACATTATTCCAGTTCACTGCCAATGGTGAGGCTCTGCAGTGAACCTTGGGATGGATCCTGCTGGAAAATCATCCTGCTTTTCTGGTTCCCACATTTTCCACAGGTTTTTCAGCAGCCTTATCAGAAAGGGCAGTGAATAAGCAGCCTGTCTGAGCTGGATTCCTTCTTTGCCCCAGGAAACAAGTCTAGGGATGAAGTTAAAGCCAAGAGATGCCCCAGGAGGAGCTGGCGTTTGACTGCCTGTGGTGCTCTGGCTCTGTGAATAAATGGGACCCTTTCCTTTCCAGGACTGTTGGTCTTTGCACTCAATATGCCATTTTTTCCAAGGGTTGTAATGATGAGGAGAGCCAGAGATGCTGAAGAACAGGCAGGTCATTCCTTGCAAGTGCCAGATGATCTACAGCACACTATTATCAGGGCAATACACTTCTTTCATACACTGAGCAAGGTTTCTTATGTAGCCCACGGGTTTGATCTCCACCAGGCCAGATCTTTTTATCAGTCTGTCAGTTCCAGCGAAGCAGAAGTATTTCTGCCTGCCCAGCTGTAATAAATTCTGATTGGCCTTGTAAGGCTAACGCAGGAAGATGCTCAGGAAGATGCTCCTCCCATGACACCGAAAGCAGCTGGAAAGAGGGCCAGGAGCAGATTGCCAGGCAGCCAAAGAGCCCCGAGGTAACCTGTTCTGGGGGATTTGCTTTGCTCTCTTGCTGGTGCCCTTCTCCCTTCTCCTCTCCCAGCAGCAGCACTCTCTGCCAGATGGCTGTTATTTTTTACAGGGCTACAGACAATTACAGCTGTCAAGGGCATGCCAGAGTAGTTAGCATTTATGGTGTTAGGGGAGATTACCCTCTAAATGTTAATAGCAGGCACAGCCATGACAACTTTCACTCCAGGTCTGTGTTGGAGCTGCAGGTGCTCCGAGAGCCTCAGACACACAACACGAGCACTCTCACTTTTGGGAGCCCTCCACACACCCCTGCTGCTCACACACCTGCCCACCAGGTGTGGGGACAATGGGGTCTCCCACCAACAAAGCTGTGCAACCATCAAACCCAGAGAGGTTTGATCTCTCTCACCTGGTTCTCTGAGCCAGGGCACATCTACAGCTATCCAGGGGTTCTGTGCGTGTCCTGGGCATTCCTGTTGTCATCAGAACTCAGATCAGTGTGGGCACTGATGAATTTTCAGCCTCTGCAGCTGCTTTGCCTGTGTTTTCAAAGGCCACAGGGTTTGATCAGCTGTCAGAAGCTTGGGAAGGGCTGCTCCATGTGGGTGGGCATGGACACGGAATGGTGTAAGACCTGTCTCATGCCCCAGGGCTGCTGGTGAGTCACAGAGTCCTCTCAAGCCAGGATCTGCTCAGCTCAGATCAGATCACGTATATCAAACAAGAGATATCTCTTCCTGTTTGTTTGATGGCACCTGGTGCAGCAGGGCTCGACCAACACCACCAGCAGATCTCCAAGGAGGAAAATCCAAAATAGCTGCCGCTTGAAATGGCTCAGAGACATAAATTTAGACCAGAACCCTCAATCTGCCCTAGATCCATTGGAAAACATTCCTAACTTTGCAAACCAGAACAATTTTCTAACATAACTCTGGTGACCACACAAGAGACCTCAACACCTGGTACCTCTTGGGCCCAGGTCTTGCTGCTGCCAGGTTGTAAAGTAAAATTCTCATGCTGCTGTAAGAGGATGACCCCTGTCCTGGCTGGCTGCTGCAGGCTCTCTCCATTCAGCACCAGCACTTGGCTCAGTGCACTTCACCCAGACTGTGCTCTGCGTGTGGGCAGATGGAAGGAAGCCCATTTCTTGTCCTGTTTTGGATCATGAAAAAGTGAAGGCTGAAGCTGAATGATGAACTCTCATGGCCCCTTGCTGGGAGTGCAGATCTAAAAGACACCCATGTCTGGATTTAAGGAGATGGCCTTTTCCCATGGTCCCGGGAAAAAATCACACAGCAAAACCCCTTGGCTTTTCCTGCTGGTCTGCAGCCAGGCTGGTCAGAGGGTGCTTCAGCTTTAGGTTGTTCTGTCTCCCTGAAGGCTCTTGTGCAGACCCAGGGCAGGAATTGTGACTGTCAACACCAGGGAACAGCAGTGGTTTAACAGCCTGGCCCTTCTTGTTTATCCTTCCCAAGGGCATCTCTCCTCCCACAGCTAAAGGGGAAGGTGGAACAGCAGGGAAGAGGAGGGTGTCCCACACACTGTCCTTGAGGGAAAGAAAGAAAGAAAAAGTGAGTGAAGAGGCAAGTAGTTAAAATGTTCTGTTCTTCAGGTCTCCTATTTTTGCCCTTGATGTGTTAAACAAAGGCAGAGGTGAGGGGGTTAGCAAACCTTGGGAGGGGGCTCCCAAAACCCAATTTGTCTGACACTAATTCAATTAAAGAATTCAAGGAGATTCATTGCTAATGCTCACGTGTGGCCACCTCCCTGAGCAGGAGAAATCCCACAGCAAAATCGTTGGATTTTGCCCTTGGCAGACCCTGCTCTGCTCTCCCTGGGCCACACTCTGCCCTCCTCTGCACCAGCACTGCAGGTGACTCAGTCTGATGGGCTGGACAGGGACATTCTGTGCCAAAAAAAGAGTTTGGCCTGGCAGGCCATTTTTCCAGCACTGTGCTGTGCTGTCTGCACTTGGATATCTGCCCCCATCTCACTGAAATGTGAGTTCCATGAGCTGATGGGAATCAAGGCCTCTTTTGAGCAAACAGTGGCAAAATGCTCCAAATAAAGCAGAGATGTGGCTGCTTGCAGGCAGTACCTGCATTTTAAATGGAAATATTCCATTTAAATATTCCAATATTCTTTGCAATATTCCCAGGATGATAACGGAGCAGGGCTCTGACACCAGGGTCAAGCTGTTCACAGACAATCCAGCCACTCTTTGGTTCACCAAAGCCAGACCTGTGCACAGCCCTCCAGAGCGTTTGGACAAGTTAATAACATCACACACAAGTGGATAAACGTCTCAGGTGCAGCCAAGTCAGCGTGGCTACAGCATCTTGATCATATCAGTGAAGGGAGTGTTTGGGTCCTGCCAGCTGAGTGCCCTCCCAGAGGAGCAGGAAGGAGGGAGGACTCCCAGAACTGGCATTCCTGACATGGAAATGTAATTAGTCCAGGCCACAACTTTGTTACAAGGCATTAACTCAAACCAAGAAAAAAGAGGCTCCAAATCCAGGAACAGTGAAAGGAAAGCAAAAAAAAAATGTTTGCACAGAGTCCATCTGCCTGTTCATCAGTTTGACTGCAGGTATTTCAGAATCACCCCACTCCAGGAGAACTTTTCACACTTGACAACATTCCAGCAAGTGCAATTCCTCTGCAGGAACACCATAAACCGCCAGGTTTCTGACTGGAGGAAAATATCCCATTTGCAGAGCACAACACAATTTGTTTCAGAAGCAGAACAAAATTCACAATAAAGCTAAAAGTCCCCTGCTTTTCTGAAATCTGAGGATAACTAAATTCACTGAAAATGAGGGAAGTGGCAACCTTTCCACGTGTTTGGCAGGTTCTGGATGGTTTGATATTTCAGTTGATGCTCCCATTTAATGGAGACTTGGAGACTGGCAGAAGCAGAATTCAGTTCTTATTTCCTCAACCAGAACATTTGTTTTATCATCTTGGGGTGTTCATGATTTAAACTGGAATTCTAATGATAAAAGTCTATGTCCAGAAAAATTAAGAAAAGTTTCTTATCCCAATCATTTTTAGCACTGAATAAGAACAGTTCCAGCAGCTGTTAGACACCACCTGCATCTTTTCTAGAAGGACTGTCACTGCTCTGTTTTAGGAGTTGATTGAAGGTGTCTCACATATTTTACACCACATCAGAGTTTTGAAAGTCCAAATTCTGATAGTAAATATTACACCTCTACTGCCTGTAAGACTGATGCCTTTTTATTTTCTTCTGGTTTTATCATTTTTAGCTTCAAAATATAGAATGATTGAGTAGAAAAACAAGTAGGGAGGCATTTCCATAAACTGTTTATCGTTCCTCCACCTTCTCTGTTTTGCCAGACCAATGCCTTCCCCACCATTAAGATGAGAGAGGCAGCATCCTTTCTGCTTTTAATATCAAATTCTGGCTTTGCAGGAAGTGCCTATAGAGATACACTGTAATCACCATCTTTAAAGTACTGAATCAAGGAGAAAAAAGGCCCTTTGAAGAGCAGAAGCATTTTCCTTGCTTTGCTGTGGATGCAGGGCTGTGCAGATAGGAAAACACTTGGAACGCTGGCTGCAAAAGGGAGGCACTGCCAGACCTGTGCTCAGACAGCTTTGACTTGAAAGACCTTGGTGTCCATCTTTAATTCCCCTCAGGCTGGAAAGACTCGGCAAAACCTCAGCTGGAAAAGCAAAATCCAAGCCAAAAAAGCAAAATCTTAGCCAGGAAGACAAAATCTCATCTGGGAGAGCAAACTGTCTGTCCCTGCCTGCAGCTCCTGGTCGCTGAGGGTTTTCCACGTCAAAGCTCAGCCCGGGCACCCCACTCCTCTCCTTTATTGTCAATGAAGCAACAGAACTTCCTGCAGCCCAAAGCATCAGCCCAGAGAGCTGCAACCTCCAAGGCAGATCTCTCTCTCTCTCTCTCTTTGTGCTTGTTCACACAGTTTGATTCCCCAGATACAACTCCCAGGAAAAAGACCTTTTGCTTTGGAAGGGAGGCAGTGACACCTTATCTACACAGTGCAAACAGCTGTTGGTTCATTCCCTGCAGTCATTTAATGTGCCAGTGAAATGCAGTCAGCTGCACGGTTTGAGGGAGGTGTTTTGATTGCATTTTTCCTGGTTTGCAAAACTTGACCTGGAAATGAAAACTCTCCATGCCAGGGGTATCACCCATGGAAGGTTTGTCTGTTCTTTACTGACTCTGAATCGTGCCAGGTTCCCATCCACTCCAGGCGCTGCATCCCTTACAAAAATAATCAGTACCTGCATCCAGGCTGCCCAATATTATGGAATCACAGAATCCCAGAATGGTTTGGGTTGAAAGGGAAACTAAAGACCATCTATTTCTGTCCCCTGCCATGGCAGAGACACCTCCCACTGTCCCAGGGACACCTCCCACTGTCCCAGGCTGCTCCCAGCCCCAGTGTCCATTCCAGGGATCCAGGGGCAGCCCCAGCTGTTCTGGGCACCCTGTGCCAGGCCCTGCCCACCCTCCCAGGGAACAATTCCTGCCCAATGTCTATTTTGGTCAGTGTGAAGCCATTCCCCTTTGTCCTGTCATTCCAGGCTCTTGTCAAAAGTCTCTCTCTGGCTTCCTTTTAGGCCCCTTCAGACACTGGGAGGCCGCTCTAAGGTGTTCACATAACTTCTCTTCTCCAGGTTATTTTCTGTGTTATTTAGGGTGTCTCTAGTTTGGGGCACTTCATTTCAAAAATAAGGTTCATTTCAAAAATGGAGCAAGAATTAGAGTTCAAAGTAACATTAAATGCAATTAGGAGCCCAGGAATCCTCAGCTGCAGGAAGGGTCTGCAGTTATTAATCCTGGACCAGAATGAACAGCAGTGTTAAAATAAATGCCTCTGGAAAAGGTGTGGCAGGTCCATGGAAGCGAAAATCTCTGTCTTTCAGTTTCAGTGAAGATCAAAGTTGGAGTGCCAGGACAAGCAGGAAGGGAGCAGAGCGTGGGGCAGACCAGGAAGGCAGAATGATCCTCCTGGGTGGTTTCTCCCATCAATGAACCCCCTTGTCATTTCTGAAGCCCTCACCTGCTGTGTCCCAGTCTGCTGTTCCTGCACAGAAAGCTCTGAGTGCCCTGGCCCAGACTGGCCAGTGTCACAGCACTGGGAGGGAGCTGTTCACTGCTCCAAAGAGCATTTCTGTTGAAGGGCACCTGATGCATTAGGAGAAGGAGAGGTGCCACCATTCACTCCACTTGTCACTTTCCATCTGGTCAGGGGTGCCAGCAGTGAAATCCGGCAGTCCAGGAGAGCAGGATTAATTTGTCAATGAATGACAAGCACAAGGCCCCCATTGCAGAGGGGTGCTGGAGGCAGCAGCGTGCAGAGGCTGTCGTTAGGGAAAGAGCTGTTTCAGTGATGCATGAGGGAAATGCAGAGATAGATGGATCCTGCTCAGAGTCAAATGGTAAAGTCTGACTCACAGACATAAGGTGCCTCCTAAGGAATCGCCGTGATGTATTTGGGCTTGGATTTTCAAAGTCACCTAAAGGTAATTTCTGCACGGTCTTTAGTACAATGTATTGGTTTGCTTGGAAAAAAAAAAAAAAAATAAAGAAAGAAACCCATCCATTTTAAACAAGCAAGAGAAGACAAACAGTCAGCTGTAACTTAAAAGCATTGAGGGCTACACATCCGTTTTGTTATATATATATATATTATAGAGTTGGCTTTTCACAAGATGTGTGCTATACGGTTAATAATGTTGTGGGAAGGATATAGAATATAAGTTTTTTATTTCTGCTTTTAGAAAATTAGGCATAGTGGTAGTAACTGATGCAATATGCTTAAACTGTCTGTTTGGTTGGGATAACATCAGTGAAAATGTAAAGAAGACTCTGCTATTGATACACCAACTATCAGCATCTCCCACCTGAACAAAGCACAGACCCAGGCCCAGGCTGGAGGTGATAATGAAGACACAGCCCAGAAACACAAATGGTCTAAAAAGGCAAACCCAAGGAGGAGCCATGCAAAACAGTTCCTGGAATATGGAAACTGGTTGATGGAATTATATGAATATTCATATATTGATGTGACAGAAAGGGTATTTAAAGAATGTCTCTGAGATAGCAAGGTGTGGACTTGGCTTTTTTTTATCTCCTAATTGTCTTAATTTTTTAATTAAACATATTTCTTAAAATTTACCAAAAAGTGAACCTCTTTTTTCACAGTTTTGAAGAGGAGAGCAATTTTTCAGAGAGCTGAATGCAGTGAAGCACCCGGCTTCTGCTGCACCCCAGGGGAATGTCAGCACCTTTAGTTAAGATGGAAACACAATGAATCTGGTGTCAAACCATTCCTCTGCACAGAATAACACGTAATAAGGTCTCTGGAGGATGTTTAGAGGATAACACAGGGCTATAATATGAAATACACGGCAATTTAACATACAACAACTGTGGTATAATGCGGCCGTTATCGACAGCAGGACTGGCACTCTGTCCAATCACCCAGGGGAAACAACATCTCCTGCAGCTCAACAGCCACACTGTCAGACACAGTCAGTCTGTGCCCTGGGAGAGAGAGTTATTGAAATGGCAGAAATTAGCGTTGAAGTAATTGATTGGTATTTCCTTAAGATGCAACAACATTCCCATAAATCTTGAGATGAGAGGAATGT
Source organism: Zosterops lateralis (assembly GCF_965231275.1). NCBI lineage: Eukaryota > Metazoa > Chordata > Aves > Passeriformes > Zosteropidae > Zosterops > Zosterops lateralis. The sequence continues at coordinate 403,725 of NC_139778.1, read as the reverse complement.
TCCTGAGGCATTAAAGGGCTTTGGGAATACGTGTGGTGTGGGTGACTCTCACGGTGTAATAAATGGCTCCGGGTTACTTGTTGTTATGGCTCGGATACTGCACGATGTTAACTTTAAGGGCTGCCTTCAGAACTCGGAAACTTTATGGACTCCTATGTTTTATGGTCTTGTAACCTCAAGTCCTCCATCCTGGCGGGCAGGACCCTGTTCCATCCATGATTTTCAGGTATCTGCTGGCACCCTCTCTGCACCTTTCCCTCCGGATCAGCTTCCCTAATGAATGCTACTTTTACTGGGTTGGAATCAAAACCACTTTAGACCATATTTCCTCAGCCATAAAAAAAGTTATCTGGGGTTTTACTGATCCTAAGTAATGTATTCACATTAGCTAATTAATTAATCTTGTTGAGTAACATATTAATTTCCTTTAATTTCCTATCCCTACTTGAAAGGCAGCATTTTCCTGAAGCCAGTGGGGTGGGGTAGGAAAGGATTTGTAGATTTGAGCTTTCAAGGTTTTGTAGTTTGGAGGCTCGACTTTGTGCTGTGCAGCAAAACACACCCAGGAGGATGTGCGTGGCCACAAACAGAGTCCTGCCTTCACAAGCATCATTTCTGTCAACAAAAACAAGCATTATGGCCCAAAAAGGCCTTTTAACATAATCAAGTGGCCCAGGAGATTGCCTCCCATTTCCAAAGACGCTTAAAGCCATCTGTAAAGGAGGATTGACGTGCCTCAGAGGAATTCCCACACTTCAATCCGTCTTTGACCCAAAGCAGTACCCGAGTGAAGCAGAACCTTCACCGTTCTCTGTCTTCTCCCAGAGGTGATCCCAGATGTGCCCCAAATCAATCCTCACCTGCTCTGCTGTGGTGTGACAGGGCTGTGTGGGTTCTTCACCTCGTCACCACCCCCTTCCCTGGACACGGCTCTCCCAGGAGGGCAGGAATTGCAGGAGAGGCTCAGCCAGAGACATCTGCACTTTTATATGATTTTTGCACAAAATGGTCTGTCTTGGTGCTGTTCTGGCTCTTTCTCCCCAGCAACCAGCCCATGCTACTCCCCAAGACCTAATTATGTCCCTTCATCCTTCTCATTTGTCCAGTGCTGACAGGGCTGATGTTCCTTCACTCAGCTTCTCAGGAACTCGATTTTTTTTTCTCGTTTTCTTCTTTTAAAGATTTCTCAGCAGTTCTCATCAGCTGTTTATATTTAAAGGTTGTCAGACTAATTTAAGTTAGCAAGAGCATTCCCCTTCCTGAGGAGGCTGGAAGAGGGCAATGCTCCTGCTCTTCCTCACTCTGATACCTTTTAATTGTCCTCAGTTAAAAATGCTGATTTAAAAAAAATAATAAAATAAAATAAAGAAACAAGCAAGAAGTGTAGGAATTTTTCTAAATAAGTGGCACAAATTCACAAATCAAACCCAAACACTGGGGGGTTTTTTGCAAGGAGCTGTCTGGGTTGTCAGTTAGGGAAATTAGCCCATCTATCACAGGCCTCTAATTTCCCACTTCCCCTGAAACATGTGGGCTTTTAGAGAAACTTCTTAATTTTTCCCTCATTATTATTTCTTTTTTACTTCCTCCAGTTCTTAAGTAGAAAAACCCCAGAGGATTCAAGTGTCTAAACCAGAAGCTTTGGAGCTGATCTGTTTCTTGCATGGGCTCCCGTGGCAGGGAGCAGGCAGTGAGGGATGATGAGCCCCTCTTTGGGGAGGGGAAGGATCAGGATCTGTGTCCAGCCTGGTGCTGATGCCTTCACGGCGTTGGGGGTGTTGGGGAATGTGTTACAGGCAGTATGTGCAGCACCCTGTGCATGTGTCTGCTCTGCCTGGGGGATCTGGAGGTGTCATAGGACACCTCTGTCCGTGTGTCCTGGTGCCCAGGGCTGTGTGTGCAGGTCTGTGTGTGTGCAGGGCTGTGTGTGCAGGGCTGTGTGTGTGCAGGGCTCTGTGTGTGCAGGGCTGTGTGTGTGCAGGGCTCTGTCTGTGCAGGGCTGTGTGTGCAGGGCTGTGTGTGTGCAGGGCTGTGTGTGCAGGGCTGTGTGTGCAGGGCTGTGTGTGTGCAGGGCTGTGTGTGCAGGGCTGTGTGTGCAGGGCTGTGTGTGTGCAGGGCTGTGTGTGCAGGGCTGTGTGTGCAGGGCTGTGTGTGTGCAGGGCTCTGTGTGCAGGGCTGTGTGTGCAGGGCTGTGTCTGTGCAGGGCTGTGTGTGCAGGGCTGTGTGTGTGCAGGGCTCTGTGTGTGCAGGGCTGTGTGTGTGCAGGGCTCTGTCTGTGCAGGGCTGTGTGTGCAGGGCTGTGTGTGTGCAGGGCTGTGTGTGCAGGGCTGTGTGTGCAGGGCTGTGTGTGTGCAGGGCTGTGTGTGCAGGGCTGTGTGTGCAGGGCTGTGTGTGTGCAGGGCTGTGTGTGCAGGGCTGTGTGTGCAGGGCTGTGTGTGTGCAGGGCTCTGTGTGCAGGGCTGTGTGTGCAGGGCTGTGTGTGTGCAGGGCTGTGTGTGCAGGGCTGTGTGTGCAGGGCTGTGTGTGCAGGGCTGTGTGTGTGCAGGGCTGTGTGTGCAGGGCTGTGTGTGCAGGGCTCTGTGTGTGCAGGGCTGTGTGTGCAGGGCTGTGTGTGCAGGGCTGTGTCTGTGCAGGGCTGTGTGTGCAGGGCTGTGTGTGTGAAGGGCTGTGTGTGCAGGGCTGTGTGTGTGTGCAGGGTGTGTGTGCAGGGCTGTGTCTGTGCAGGGCTGTGTGTGCAGGGCTGTGTGTGTGCAGGGCTCTGTGTGTGTGCAGGGCTCTGTGTGTGCAGGGCTGTGTCTGTTCAGGGCTGTGTGTGTGCAGGGCTGTGTGTGCAGGGCTGTGTGTGCAGGGCTGTGTGTGTGCAGGGCTGTGTGTGCAGGGCTGTGTGTGCAGGGCTGTGTGTCCAGGGCTGTGTGTGCAGAGCTGTGTGTGTACAGGGCTCTGTGTGTGCAGGGCCTGTGTGTGCAGGGCTGTGTGTACAGGGCTGTGTGTGTGCAGGGCTGTGTGGGTGTGCAGGGCTGTGTGTGTGCAGGGCTGTGTGTGTGCAGGGCTGTGTGTGCAGGGCTGTGTCTGTGCAGGGCTGTGTGTGCAGGGCTGTGTGTGCAGGGCTGTGTCTGTGCAGGGCTCTGTGTGCAGGGCTGTGTGTGTGCAGGCTCAGTGTGTGTGCAGGGCTGTGTGTGCAGGGCTGTGTGTGTGCAGGGCTGTGTGTGCAGGGCTGTGTGTGCAGGGCTGTGTGTGCAGAGCTGTGTCTGTGCAGGGCTGTGTGTGCAGGGCTGTGTCTGTGCAGGGCTGTGTGTGCAGGGCTGTGTGTGTGCAGGGCTCTGTGTGCAGGGCTGTGTCTGTGCAGGGCTGTGTGTGTGTGTGCAGGGCTGTGTGTGTGCAGGGCTGTGTGTGCAGGGCTGTGTGTGCAGGGCTGTGTCTGTGCAGGGCTGTGCCCGTTCTCTTCCCTGCACTCACCATTTCCAGTCTCTCACCCTCCTTTGGTGTCTGCCCACAAACCTCCAGTCCCTTCTCTGCTTGATGTTGTGGCTCCCCTGCAAATCCCTCCAGTTTCTGAATGTGTGAGAATGGCAGAGTGGAAGAGAAAGCTGGAACAGCTGGGGGTGCCTTGGGGATGGCACTTCCTGGCCCCCAAGATCGCTGTGCTATCGCCTTGCACTAAATTGTTGCAGTGTTTAGAAAATTGCATTAATTAAAGTGGCACATCTGGCCTCTTTATCGGGGCTGTGCAGTCCTGGTTTTGATCCTGCACTGACAGATTCTGACACTATCAGCCTCTCCGGGTAAACACTCGTTACACGAGGGGAAGGCTTCCTTCTTTCTGGAAAACCAGGTCCAGTGGAAGCACAGGAGCCTCATTGAGGAGCCTCCAATAACCTCTGGAAAGGGAAAACCAGTCATTAGTAAAGTTCAGTCAACCAGGGCTCTGCCGATAGCAGCAGCCACCCTGCCCCTCTCTGGGCTTTCCCCTCTTCCAAAGGAAAGCTCTTCTGCTCACGTTTAAGTTTGTGCTCAAACTCTAACTGAATAAAATGACAGCTGAAAATGAAGCTCAGGTCACCTGGGACTCCCCTTTCTTTTCCCCTGCAAGCACCTCACAGCCCCCTTCTTCAACAGAGAAACTCTCAAACAAATACTTTGCTTAATTTTAGCAAACTCTGCCAACAGCTAAGAGCCAAGGAAGGCACCTGAAGCTCTCCAATGAAGGATTAATTCACACAAAAAGATACAAATTTCAGATTTCTCTGAATCTACCCAGTTCCTTGGGGGGGAAAAAGGCAAACTTTCATCATAGGACTTGATCCCTGCACACCCAAATCACTGAATTCTCACGCCATCGTTTCATCCCAAGTATATTAAAGAATAAATCCCCTTTTAGTAACACAGGTAAATGATACTTTTCCCCTACATCAGGAGCTGTTCTGAAAATAATGGGCCATGAATGAGGCAAATTACCTAATGGAACGAATTACCTTGAGAGGTAATGATATTTATGTAGTTTTCCTATAACCAGAAATTTTATCTGTTTTTTATTTCAGTGACATTCATGTCCCAGTGCATCGGGCATGGCATTAAAGGGCTCATCAGTCAAGCTCGCAGGGAGGGGTAGGGGACAGGAGAGAAATGAAATAGCAGCACTCATCTCAACACACAATGTCAAAACTGACTCCTGTGTTCACGTTTTAGGCTAATAAGGGACTGGAGGAGTGGACAAACTCACATAATACAAACGTGTCTGGGTGACAATTAGATTAACATTTTTAACTTCCTAGTCAGAGTTGAGTGTCTTTAGGAGCCCTTCAGGAGACAGCCTCTGAAAGGCTGCAATTTGTGTGCTAATAGAGTCAGCCCTTCCCCAGCTCTGCTGAGCCCCCTCCGTCCCCCTCCGCACTAATAGGGGACAACTGACCCCGAGTGCCATTTGGGATGGCCTGGAAATTGTAGATAATGACACAGTGCCCAAGGCTACTGCTTCACTCCTCTAATCCCGCACTGCCAGGGCAGTTCTTCCTTTGGGGTGGCTGCCCGTGTGCTCCATGGGGTGTTTTTTGGGGAGAGGGCTGGGCTCTGTTTGTGCTGGCATTGGGGACAGAGCCCCAAGCACGGCAGGTCCAGGGGTGTGGGAATGGTGCTGCTTTAGGGGTGCACCAGCCCAACAGTGCAAACCATGCTTTGCACCTCAAGGCAGAAACTATTTTTAAAATAACTCTAAACTGGGTTGTGGATGCAGCCAAAGCACCTTCTGAGCTGCAAACAAAGCTGAGTCACCTCTTGCTCGCCGAGATCCTCCAGATGTAGCTGAAACATCAGCACGGACCCCTCAGATGAGCCCACCGTGCAGGTCTGGATGCTCAGTGACACCTCAGCATCCTCCCAGACCTGTGTGGGGTTTGCTGAGGGGCCCCCAAAGTGATGGGTACAGAGGAGGTTGTTCCCTCACTGAACTCACCCAGCGTTTGGCACTTCCCAGAGCTCGATCCTGGGTCAGAACAGACTCAGCTCGGGAGAGAAGGGCACTCAGCCCATGGACAGCATGCCAGGCCTCACCCCCAGGAACACCAGCACTTTATTTCCTCAACACCTGAAGGGGACAGATGCTCAGCTCCCACTGTGGCGGGTCCTCACTGCCCCTAGCAGAACGAGACCATTCACACCACACCCAGGGGACCCTTCCCCAAATAACCGAGGCCGAGGGAGGAGGGAAGGGCAGGCTCAGACACAGGAGCCTCAGAAAGCTCCACTGGCCCGCTGAGCCGCAGCCAGGCCCCTTTGGGACACAGCAGAGGGGCACAGCCACAGCCAGGCCCCTTTGGGACACAGCAGAGGGGCACAGCCACAGCCAGGCCCCTTTGGGGCACAGCAGAGGGGCACAGCAGAGGGGCACAGCCACAGCCAGGCCCCTTTGGGGCACAGCAGAGGGGCACAGCCACAGCCAGGCCCCTTTGGGGGCACAGCAGAGGGGCACAGCAGAGGGGCACAGCCACAGCCAGGCCCCTTTGGGACACAGCAGAGGGGCACAGCCACAGCCAGGCCCCTTGGGGGCACAGCAGAGGGGCACAGCCAGGCCCCTTTGGGGGCACAGCAGAGGGGCACAGCCGCCCAGGGCTGCAGCAGGCCTGCAGTTGTATGGGCTCAGTGTTTGCCTCCCCGGTGCACAATCCCTGTTACTGATATCATTACACTGCTCCACTTGGCACATCCGTTCCCTTGGCAGCTCGGGCCGAGGCTTTCCAGCCTTTAGAAAGCTGTGCAGCACTTGTGGAGCACACGCTCTGCAGCCAAACGAGTCATTATCTGCGAGCCCTAATCAGCCCTCATTTGAGCTGGATTTGCCGGCGTGTTTGCAGAAAAGCCTGGAGCTCCTCTGAGGCATCAATGCACGCTGGCATTCCATGAGGGGAAAGCCTTCAGCCACCTCCTTGGTCTGAACAGAAACTTTCTGTCTCCTACAACTGCTCTCTGCTCACAGGGTTTGAATGAACGGGGGCTTGGGAGCTGCTGGAGGAGCCCCAGCAGAGCTGGGTCAGGGAACAGCTCAACATCTGCCCTGCTGTGGAACCTGTTATTTATCTTCCTTTGGCAAAAAAAACCAAAAAAAAACCAAAAAAAAAAAAAAAAAAAAAAAAACCAACCAAACAAAAAATAAAAACAACAACAAAAAACCGAATAACAACAACGATGACGACAAAAAAAAAAAAAAAAAAACACAAACAAACCACACAAAACTGCAATAATCAGGGGGTGGCCAAAAAAAAAAGGTGTTTCCTGACAAAAACAGCCGTGGAATTTGGCAGGGCCGCCTGTAGCCTTTACAAACAAATTCCTTTTTGTGCTTGCACCGTCCTGCAGTGCCCTTGGCACTGTCACAGCAGGTGCTGGGGGGCAGGTTTCAGGTTTACCTGCAGACCCGTGAGGACCCTGGCACACGCCCCTGGTGAGGGCAGACAGAGCTCAGATTTGCAGCTGCTGTGGTCAAACCTCAGGCAGCTGCTGGTGCAGGCTAAGGACAGGTCTGGCAGCCTCCCAAGCCTTGTTCATCCACCTGTACAACACAATTCCAAAGCAGAAGTTGCAGAACTCGACATTTTTGCTGTCTCACCAAGCAGGTGAAGGCAGCATCAGGAACAGTCCTTTTGTTCACATGGAATCACAGTGATTGAGGCTGGGAAAGCCCCCTGAGTTCAGTCCAAGGATTGACCCAGCACTGCCACATTCAGCACTAACCCACATCCCCACATCTACACGGCTTTTAAATGCCTCAAACTCTGGTGACTCTGTCACTGCCCTGAGCAGCCCGTGTCAATGCTTGGCAAGCTTTTCAGTGAAGAAATTTTCCTGTTTAGATTCTCCACCTAAACTCCCCTAAACACAACGTGAGGCTATTCCCTCTTGTCCTGCCACTTGTTGCTTGGGAGAAAAGGCCCACCCCCACCTGGCCACAGGCGCAGGAAGCTGTGGAGAGTGAAAGGTCTCCATGAGTAGTTAGTCCCTTCTGAGTGTGCTGGCTTATGTCCCTCATGAAGTCTGAATTTCATGTCCATTCTCCCATCAGAATGAACTGATTTCCTCGCCAGAACAGCAGAGGCAGCTGAGGACCTCCTGTCCTGATCCTGCCCCCTCCTTGCCCAACACCTGCAGAAAGAAAGAAGGGAGAAGCAGCAGAAACTCAGTCCGTGTTGTCCAGCCCCAAGTCCAAACTGTGACTTTCCAGACCACAGTCGCTCCATTACTGTGCTCATTTCCCAGTACATGACTGGGGCTGATGCTGGGGATAGAAGGATTTGCAGCCTGGATCACCAGTCCGTGCTCGTGGCTGCAGAGCTCACATCCAAAGAGTTTTATTAGCTGGTAAGACTCTGGTAGAACAAGGGTCATAAATATAAAGTTATTTCAACTTTTAACCTAGTAACATGTAGCTGATTATCATTTCACTTCCAGGATGATGAAGATTTTGTTTGCACACAACAGAATACATCAGTTCACTTGATCACTTATTCCAATAGCTGATTTTCCTCATCCTTAAACATTTATGCCTTATTTCTCTTTTGAATAACTCTGATTTTAATTAGAAGACATTTGCTCCTGTTACTAAATTAAACAGTCCTCTTGTCTTTGATGTGCTATGTACTGTACCACATTTCCTCTGCTAAACTAAAGATCTTCTAATCTCCCACAATAAAGTATCTGAGATTTCCAATGATTTCTTTATCCACTGTCAATACACAGATCAATAGACCACCAATAGAAAGGAGTTACAGCTGGATCTGTAATGGATCTAAAAGCAGAAAGACAAAGGGAGCAATAGATAAATCAATTAATTTACAAAGTCCCCCTCTCCAGGTTGTGGTGAGTCCTTCACATTAGTGAAAACACCTTTTCTTACCTGGAAATTGTGAGCTGGTTCACATAATCCGTCACTCCAGTGATGAAGCCATTTGCCTCCTTAATTTCCCCTAGAAACGACCTCCTCTCACTGACCACACGGGAAGCAGCCTCCCTCTCCCTCCCCAGACCCCTGACACCATTATTGTTGTTATATTTAACTGTCACTCCACCAAAAGCACTCCATACCCAACACATCCAATTTCACATCACCAACTTGCCAACTGGCACCTCGCAGGAGCAAAAAAACAACTCCTTTTTTTCTTTTTCTTTTTTGGTCTTCAGTCACCTCTGGCCCCCGGCCAGCGGTGTCTTCATTTATTGTAATTCATTTGTGTCATTAACGTGTTGGATTTGCACAGCAATCGCAAAGTAGTACATTAGTACAAAAGCTATTGCTCTGGATGCCAGCGGTTTATTGCCACAGCTGATTTAGAGGCTGATAAGCAAGTTTGCAGTGTCCTTGGGGCTGGGAGAAGGACAGGTGATGTGGCAGCAGGGTGGGGACAGCTCTGTGGCTGCCCAGGGACGGGAGAGGTGTCCCAGGCCTGGCACAGCTACTGGGGTGTTGTGGTTTGAAAGCAAAACGAGTGAGAGGCTCCAAGTCAGAGATATAATTTAATAAGAAAAAAAGGTTAAAAGGTAAAAATAAAATAAAATAAATGCAATAACACGAAGGAGCACTGACAGAGTCAGAACACACCCTGAGCAGGGTGGTGGGAGCAGTCCAGGTGAGGGGCTCTTCCTGAAGCAGTGATCCCACAGAAAGGTCTGGGAGCTCTGCTCCTCTGGGAATCCAGTGGCTCAGGGCTGCTTGTCCTGTCCCAAATCCCAGATTCTCTCCAGGTGGGAATGCTTGGCTCCTCCCCCTGGGCATTGGGAGCATCTCCCAATGGGATGAGGAGTCGTGCAGTGGCTCCTTGATGGCCCATTAAACAGAGAGAGCTCCTGGAGGGAGTTCCCTGTGAGTCCTGGGCAAGGCATTGATGGGCCATGAGCAGAAGAGCCCAAAGGAGGGGCCTGGGAAAACACTGCCCCACCTGGTTCCAACAGCTCATGGGGATGGGGATGGAATAAATACTTTGTGTACATCCTACACTGCAACCCAGGACATGGGGTTGGACCAGTTCATCTTTTCCCTGTAAAATGTATCAGCCTTGGTTTGGGTGCTCAGCCGTCCAGAGTGCTGAGCACAAAGCCTGTGTGCAAACCTCAGGCACTTGGGAAGGAGATTAAAAGCCATTCCAATTCTGGAGGTTTGGAAGCTTCTGTGTGAGCAGTTTATAATAGAGCCATGTCATCACTTTATTGCAAAGATACTGCAAAGACAGGCATTATATGGTGTTAACACTTAACAGCCATAACTTCACTTGCAAAAGACTTTGTGGGCCAAGTCACAGTGGATTGTTTCTTTCTGTGCATTTAATCCTTGGCTCACACGTTGGAGAGCAAGGGTGTTTGCAGAAAAGACAGAGTGCTGAGCAGACAGACTGACAGCCCTGTCTGTCAGCTCCAGATCCCTTAAAACGCCACCTTAAAAATGGTGTTTAAAATGAAGACTCAAACAGGACCAGCACAGACAACAGATCTGACGGTCAAAAAGAAACACAAAGCATCTCCCTGCTGGGATTGATGCTGTGCCCAAAGGAGCCCGTTCTGAGCTCCTGGGCAGGATGCTCTGGGCAGTTCTAGTGAGGCAGAATCAGGCAGGAGGGCGAGAGACACAACAGACTTGGGCAAGGGCTGGGCATCCGTTCAGATCCACCTTTGGCACCAGGAAACTCTGCCTGTGGATAGGGAGGAGCTGGCCAAGGCGTTCCACACCCTGGTATAACTCTCCAGAGCTCATCTCAGCACAGAGAGGACCAAGAGTCTGAATTTGGAGAGTGAACTCTTAGTCAGTTTCCCAAGAAATATTTTCCCTGTGGTACTCCCTGCCGTGGCCTGGTACAACCAATCCACTGTGGAACAAATCCTGTGGCCCTTCAGAGGAGTGACTGAAGCAGCCAGAGTTAAACAGGGGTGGTACAACAGCCCCTTTGGTGCTGGATGCTCTCTTTGGCCCATGAATCAAAACTTCACCCCTGGGGAGGAAGAAGGAGAATTCCCGGTGGATGCAGCAGGGGAGGGAGGATGTTACTGCTCTGCTGTCACCACGAAGGCCTGTCTCTCCTTCCTCTGCTTCCCCGGAGCAGCTGCTGCAGGGTATGGCTGGGACGAGCTATTGATCTGGGGGAGCCTTGTTCTCTCCCATCTGGCCACCTGGAAGGCAGGAGGGATGATCCCTCCATATTTTACCAGCCCCGAGAAAATGAAGTGGGCAGTCCGTGGACCTCCAGACCATCACTCCCCATCTTAATTAGGACTGTCAGCTTGCCTTGCATTTTAGGGAATTAATTATGCTGCTGCAGAGTTGCATTTCTGGTTAACACCAGCTCCTGCTGGCAGGCTGGGCTGTGGGTTTCCCCAGCTCCCTGCCTCCTCTGTTTGTATTTACAGTCAAGGCCCTCAAGACTCACACAGGAAGGGTCCAATGAGTGCTCAGGAGAATATTCGACAGTGTTATCTGAATGCCATATCAAATAGATTTGGGCCAGAAATGAACTCAGCTGCTGAAAGCCTATTAGCAGCATCTCAGATTTCCTGTGCACCAGCAAGTTACGGGGCAAGCACTTTAACACTGCCCACAGCTTGTGGTTAATTACTGTTTGTAGAGTTACTGCCTGCAGTTCTGCTTGACAAAGTGCCCATAAAGACAAAAATTAAATACTTGCCCGTTTTGGAGGGATGCCACCTGGTCCCCCAGCCCTTCCTCCCCCGCTGGGTGACAAAAACCTTGCCAAGATAAAGCAGATTTGTTGCAGGGTAGGACTTTGTGCTGAGGGGGCTCTGATCCCCTGTGACACACAACTGCACTGCCTGTGTCACTGCCTGTGTCACTGCCTGTGTCACTGCCTGGGGCAGCTGCTGGCACAGCAGGGACACGGCACACCTGGACCTGCCTGCGGGGTGACACCCACAGTCCAGGCAGCAGCAAACACGTCTCTTCCAGCCCTGAATGTTTCCCCCCTTGGGGTCTGCGGTGCACCATCCCCCTGGGAATGGCAGACATGGTTGGGAAGGACACTCCAGGGCAGGAAATGAGCAGGGGGGATGGAGGTGGGATGGGATGGGATGGGATGGGATGGGATGGGATGGGATGGGATGGGATGGGATGGGATGGGATGGGATGGGATGGGATGGGATGGGATGGGATGGGATGGGATGTGCAGGGAGCTGGGGCTCCTTCAGCCTGGGGCTGCAGGTGGGATGTGAGCAGTGCATGAGGTTCAGTCTCTGCTTGGTGATTGCTCTGGTGACAAAATCTGTAGGGAACCTCAAATAACTTGCTCCAAGTTCCTCTGGGTTCAGAGCAGAAGAAAGGGGAAAAGCAACAGGAAAGAAGGAAGGTGGTAGGAAAAGCTGGGGGGAAGAAAGAGGCTGGTGGCAGCTGTTTCTTATCTCTGTGTGTTTATATGAATTCCCATTTTTTCTGGGACACTGCAGGGTGGCCATGAGGGTGGGAGGCATGGTTTTGGCCAAGGTGGACAGACTAATTTCTGTGCACTCATCCCTCAGACTCTGCTCAGCTCTGAGGGGGCAGGCTCCCAGGATCCCAGTCATGATGGGGAAAATCCAAAAGGCTCCAGCAGAGTAATGTGCAAGGGAAAGCTGGAGATGGGTGTAAAGGGGGCAGCCAGAACTCACCTCCAGTCCACCACTGCAGCCCCATCTCATGGGACAGGTAATGGCTTGAGGGCTGTGACCTGGGCTGGGTCTCCACTGCTGACCTCTCCCTGGGGCTGTGACCCGAGTGCTGAGAGTGACTAATGCAGAGATTTATGTCTCATTAGTAACAGAACTGACCAATCAGTGTAATGAAATCCATGCTCTGCATTAATGAGGGGTCGAGGCAACAGAGGCTGAGCCTTCCCTTCTCCCAGGGTGGGCAAAAGGAGTGAAATCTGGAAGAATTTGTCATTCCCTTTGGATAATGGGACCATTTCCAGGCCAGGTGCCCAGTGGCCACCAGAGTTTTGGGTTTGTTATATCCCATAAATTCCTGGTTTATTTTCTTTAAAGATCAGGAAGCACAAAGAGTATGGAGTTATCCCTGGCAGGTATTGGCTGTGTGGACACCTCGGGGCACCTCCCAGGATTTGAAGGGACCCACAAGGATGTTGGAAAGGGACTGTAGTGACAAGACACATGGAGTAATGGGTTCACACTGAGAGAGGGGAAATTTAGGTTAGATAAGTAGAATTAATTCTTCCCTGGGAGGGTGGGCAGGCCCTGGCACAGGGTGCCCAGAGCAGCTGTGGCTGCCCCTGGATCCCTGGCAGTGCCCAAGGCCAGGCTGGGCACTGGGGCTTGGAGCAGCCTGGGACAGTGGGAGGTGTCCCTGGGACAGTGGCAGGTGTCCCTGCCATGGCAGGGGTGACACTGGATGGGCTTTGAGGTCCCTTCCAGCCCAAACCCTCCTCTGATTCCATGGTTCTCTGCTATTGAGAAAAATCTTTGCATGAACAAAACTCGCAAGAGAAAGATGCCAAAGTGATCAAATTTTTTTCCAAGTCACTGCCTCTGTAACTAATTTTAAATTCTGGCATTGTGACTCAGACACAGCTAAAATTAGACCATGCCTCTGCAAGTCACTTGATTTTTTGCTTCAGGAGGATTCTGTGAGTTAGTCAAAGCCATCATGCTTTGCACAAAGATGCATCTCCAAGAGCTCTCCAGTTCCAGCTGTGCAGCCCATGCCCTCCTGGGATATGGCCCTACTATGATAATATCCCCTTCCTAAGGATGCCAGCTCCATTCCTTGTTGTCCAGCAGGACCCTGGGCTTGGGGAGTGGAATTTAAAATGCAAGAACATGTGCACACTTGGAAAAAATAAAATTTTAAAATTATTTCTCTATTTCTTTACAAAGAGGGTCTATTTTAGATTGTTGGGGAGAGTAGCAATTATCTTACAGAGCTGGTTAACTGCTAGGGCACTGCTAAGATTCTATCATCAGCTATTTAAAAACATCTAGAAGAAAAGTGTCTGTTCTTTAGCCTTTTTTTGGGAAAAGAAATGTTGAGGAAGCAGCTGAGATGTTCCTGGGAGCTTTGTCAGTGTCTGCCCCATCCTTTGGTGTCATCACCCAGCTGAGCAGAGAACACCAGCACTCTGTCCCTTGGCCTCTGTGCCGTCTGCTGCCCAGGATGGGAAGGAGACAAAAACCCTGCTGTGAGCTTGGTGTCCAAAGCCCTGCAATGGAGCAGCAGAGCCCTGGGGGTGATTTTTTTCCTTCAGGATTTTCCCAGCAGCAGCAGCAGGAGCTGGAGGATGAGCATCCACAGGGTGACAGGGGCTGCCAGCCTGTCTGTCACAGGCAATGGGGATCCCCAGCAGCCGCAGAATCCCCCCTGTGACACATCCTTGGTGAGCTCGTGCCAGGGCTGAGGTGGAGTCACCATCCCTGGATGTGTTTAAAAGGAAACTGGATGTGGCACTCGGTGCCATGATCCAGTTGAGGTGTCAGGGCTGGGTTGGACTCGATGATCTTGAAGGTCTCTTCCAACCTACACATTCTGTGATTCTGTTCTTCTGTTGCCATTACTGATGGAGAAGTCAAAGCCTGGGGGAGGCCTTGGGAAGAGGAGTGAGCTCTGAAACCTGCCCAGCCCTCACTGCTGAAACAGGAAACATCCCATCAGCGTTTCAGTATTTATTTCTCTTTAACCTCCCAGCCTGGTTCACCTCCCTGCGCTGGAGGGGCAATTAAGGCGGTTCCCGTGGGAGCAGGGGGAGAGGGGAAGGAGAAGGGCACTGGGAGCAGAGAGCTTTCCCTGCCTGTGTCATTAGTATAAATTGTGTTTGTGCAAGTTATATTTTACGGCAGGCGTGTCAATTAGTGTGTGAAATTTAATAACCCAATTGAGCTTCCCTCGCTCAGAGCTAAATTGAAATCTGTTGCCTGTTTGGGAGAGGAAAGGGGCTGTCATGGATGGTGGGCTGGGTACGGGTGTTTTTCTGGGAGATTAAAAGAAGGGAATGGTTTTTTTCATACTCGGCTTTGTTTAGAAAGGGCAGCTGATTTGATTTTTTAAATTCTTTTTTTTAAAAAATGATGATTTTGTAATAAAATGCTTGGGAGAGAGAAAGGGAATAATATTTATTTGTTTACATTTGGTTTTGCTTCTATTGGGGAGTAGGTTTTACTGCTAATGACTGGCACACTGATGACAGCTCTGGGGCAATCCCAGCTCCCAGCACCTGGGTCCTGCCATGAGGAGAAGGGAGGGAGATGCATCTCACCAGCACCCTGTCCCACAGCCAGGCAAGGGCTGTGACGGGTGTCTGCCCAAATCCCACCAGAGCACAAGCACCAAACCTGAAGCTCACAGAGTTTCGGACAGTAGGACCAATATCGAGAGCACAAAGGGATCCAATTTGCCTGTAAAAGAGGCTGTAAAAACTCCTAAGCAGGGAGTTCCAGCAAGGACACAAGCTATTGGCTTGTTTAACCTGCTCCAGGCTTAGGGTGGACTATGGTGACCAATGGCTCTGGCACGGAGGGTGCTATCAGCTGGCCCTACCCTGAATGTGCTCCTTGTCTTCCCTATTGTGATAAAAACATTTTCAATACAACTGTGAAAATTGGTGCTTTCATCTAAAGGCAAAACTCCAGGAGCTGAAGGCTGGAGGAAAACAGCAAAATTTCTACACTTTCATGAGCTCATATCAGACTTTCTCCTCACTTTAGTAATAATGGGTGGGGTTTTTTCAAAAACCCCCTGTCCCAAAACCTCAGTGTTAATCCCTCTCACTGTCAAGGGGTGGCCCGAGGATCAGGGTTCATTTCGAGGGGCTTCCTGCTCTCCCCTCTCCCCCCACCTTCACATCTCTCCCACCCAGCAGTGATGTGGGGATTGCTGCACTTCCCCTGTCCACACCCCAAAGGACATCTGGCCGTGGCAGGATCCCTTTCTGGGATGTTTGCCTGTCTCTGGCAGACTCTCCAGCCTCCCCTGGGCTGCTGGTCCCAAAGCTCTGCAGAGAGACCCAAGAGACAGATGTCCAGGACTGCTTGGCTTTCCTGGAGGAGAGAAACCCACCAAGGTTCATTCCACCCAGGATCTGCCCACCAAGCCCTGCTGCAAACAGGCAGAGAGCTGGAATCAGCAAAGGGATGTTTATAGAATTGCTTTCATGGACACTGAATATGTGGCGATACGTTTGTAAATCAGGTCATGCCATTCCCTGAAATACATGGGCAATAATATGTAATGAAATAAAGATGTAATTAGCTTCAGCTCTTTAATGCTTTGGGAAACAGCATTGCCCTGGTTTGAAGGGGACTCCTAAATAAGATTGAGTTACTGCACTGAGTAACCCTCTGCAGAGATACAATCTGGCAGAATTTCCTCTGCAGTGTGTTTGCATTGTATCAGCATCTAATCTGGAGCACATATCTACATCTCCCTGAGCCGCCAGAAAAGCAACCTGAGTATTCATTGCATGCTAGAAGAGAAGAAATTTGCTTCAGGAAGGAAATTTTAAGGCTATAATCTGCAGGGTCCAGCAAGTGTTTTTAAAGAATCAGAAACATTAGAGGTGCTCTCATGTCTTCCAAAAACCTTAAGAAGGACAAAACACTGCACGGCAAAGGCCTTTAGGAAAGATTGCAAGAAAAAAGAGATGAAAAATAAAATTTGGAGTGTCAGTGACCTGTATGGGTTTTTCAGAACACCATGACAGACATCAGTGGCCCAGTGCAGTCATCAACTAGCACTGCCCAGAGGGTCCTGAGGCTCCAAATCCACCAAACCTGTAACCTCCCTGCTGCTTACACCATTCCTTATCTCTGACCAACAAGACTCAATTTCCAGAGGAAGGGGATTAAATATTCCAACAGGACACTGTGGAGGCTGCTGAGAACGCCACAAAGGAGATCCCACAGCCTGAGGTCACATCCCCAGCTGGGTGCTGGCTATAGTTTTTTTGTTTGTTTGTTTGTTTGTTTGTTTGTTTGTTTGTTTTTGTTTTTTTTTAACACAAATTTGTTTTAAGACACACAAAATCAGCAAAAATATTATGCAGCACAGCAATTAGATGCAATAACTCATTGAATTGTCCACTTCCCAAATCTTCCACAAATAAAGCCTAAAATTAAAGAGCTGAAAAATATGAATTTGAAACATAATGAAAGGCAATTTGTGTTTTGTAGGCACAGGGAAGACAGATCTTTAAGGCTTTCACTGGACAACCCTAAGCTTGACCCTATTCCAAGATATTCTAAAATACCTTCATCTGGTGATCCAAACAGGCATGAGGAGCTGGAGGACTTGGAGACCTCCTGGCCAGGCAGGGCTCATCTCCATTTAGGAGTCACCATTTTTTAGGGAACCTTCAGGCTCCTGGCTGCAGAAATACAACCTGACACTGCAGGGAAGTATGTTGGCAAAAAATACTGCTTTTGAAAGAAATGTTCAGTTGTTTTTCAAGAGAGAAGGAAGCCTGATTTTTAAATTTTTTTTTCAGAAAAAAATAAGAGCATCATAATCTTGTAATGTTTGAAAAGAACTCCCTGGAGTCAAGGAAAATGACAATAAAAATGAGAAATATGGGCGATGGAAAGAAGTGAGGAAGGCTGCTGGAGACTGTCAGGACCTGGGTCCAGGGGAGGGAGAGGCTGAGGCACAGCCTTGGGAGGGGCTGCAGTTACTTGTTGGAACATGAGGCCACTTGTGAATCTTTAGGGTGTTTCACTGAGACTTCTCCAGCTTGGAGAAGCACTGAATTTCCCCTGAACCCCAGCTCAAGATGAAAGCAGCTCTCTTGCTGCAAAGCACAGACTCCTGAGAGCACCATGTCCTTCTCCCTTCTCCTCCCCATCCCCTGAGCAGCCGTGCTCTCAGATCCCCTGACACGCCATTTATGACAGAAATAACCTGCCTTGGCACTGACACCTCAAATTCACTTAAGGTTCATCCCATTGTTACTGCCCAGATCAATAAAACTGAAGCTGCAAGAAGAGCTCTTCCCATCCATCCTCCCACCACCCCTCCATTCCCCAGCCCCTGCTCCATCCCTTTCCAAGGGTATTCCCCAGCCCTGGCAGGAGACTCACCACTGCTGGGACAGCTCGTTTCATCCCCACAGCCCCTGACATATTTCTCCCAGGCCCTGAGAGCCGAGTGATAAAGCTGGGGAGTGGAATCACCCACAGCCTCCCTCTAATCAGCCGTGGCCTTGCTGAACTCTCCCACTCCAAGGAGGTGCTCACGCTGCCAGACAAGGCTGATTCACATCGTTTTCCCATCAGGAAATGAAATCTATCACCCCTACAACAGGCCTGTTATTGCTGCAAGCCACTTCAGCCTACCCAGTTAAAAATCCCTTGTAAAAGCTAAAAAGGACCTGGACATATTTTATGGCAAATTAATTTTTAACATATTCTTTCCCTCCTTGTATTAAGATCACCTGCACAGCCGACACTTCCAATAATGTCCACGCTCCTCACCAGCTGCAAGGACAGTGCAGGATGAGGGCTGGCAGCTCCCCTATGGCAGTGGAAGGGATTTAGGGTAATATGGAGAGATTAATTGCCCTCTCTGTTTGTTCACTTGCCTTGCCTTGACTGCAGAGGAAGCCCAGGAAAGCTCATATTAGTTCTGTGAGACAAACCCTACCCCAAGGACAAGTCGCTGCCCCACAGAAGGCAAAAGCATCCAAATTCACACTGGATTTCTCTCTGGTTTGTTGATCACAGTATCACAGGATGGTTTGGGTTGGGAGGGACCTTAAAGTGCCACCCCAGCCCTGGCAGGGACACCTCTCATGTCCCAGGGACACCTCCCACTGTCCCAGGCTGCTCCAGCCCCAGTGTCCAGCCTGGCCTTGGGCACTCCAGGGATCCAGGGGCAGCCCCAGCTGCTCTGGGCACCCTGTGCCAGGGGCTTCCCCCCTCCCAGGGAGTTGATACTGAAATCCTTTAGCTGATGCTAGACCCCAACACAAGTCACTGAAGGCACCCATCAATCCACACAAACTTCAGATCAGGCCTGCAGGGCACCCTGCAGATAAACTCAGCCCTGCCCAGGGCAGGCTCTCAGCCAGAGGTGAGGGACTCCTGTGACCTCCAGGCTGCAGCCAGTTCTCATCTGCCCATCCAATAGACCTTCAAGTCCCATCCTCTAATTCTGGTTTCATTTCTGTTCTGGAAATGTTGTCTGGCCCTCTAGACGTTTGGTCACTGACGGGTTGAAAGGACACAGAGCTGGTTTAAAGGATCAGAAGCTCCACAGTGGCTCCACAGTCTCAGGCAGGACTCATTTGAAGGCAGACAAGGCTCCTCTTCAGCAAAGCACTTCAGTTGTTTTTCCCTGAAGGAAAGGCACAAGGCAATGGGAAACTGAACCTTTATCATCCAGGGCCATGTATATCTTTATGAAATTTTTCAACTCTGCATTTAAAAAAAACCCCAACCATTTCTTCTAGACATGTACCTTAACAAAGCCAAATTCTGTGGTATTGAAGAGCAGCCAAGCCATTCCAGAAAAATGCCTTCACTACAGGACATGAACATCCCATTACAGAGGTTGTGTGTGTGCACTGATTGATCCCCAGACTGGCGTTTCAATTTATTTCCCACTGGAGGACTCATTCATTATGGAGAAATAAGACCATTAAATGCATGATAAAGCACAGGCATCAATAGATGAGGCTGTGGTTACTTTACTGTACCTATCTAAACAATAACTGGTAAATAAATCTGTGATCACACAGGACCTTTTAAAAGGAATAAAGGAGGAGTAATTATTAAGCAGATATACATAAAAAAGAATTGCTTGCCAGCACTACCACCCTGTGCACACACGTATTTTGCTGATGCAGCTGTGACTGCAGGGCAGAGGTGGGTCAGATGCTCAGATTGCAAACAAACTGCCTCCAAACCTGCCCAGAGCCCCTTGGCCTCTCCCAGGTGTGTGCAGGAATGTGTGTGCACATGGGAGCAAGGCCTTATCTCCAGCAGCAGGGAAAGGTGCCCACAGGAGACCAGGCAAGATGTTTTTTCCCTGCTCTTTTTCCTTTTAGCTGATTTTCCACCCAACCAGCCTCTGGGATGAAGTAGGATAATCATGCTCTGTAAAGATTTCCTTTCTTTAATATATATTTTTGCTACATCTGCAGTGGATGAGGAAAAGGCAAAATAATGTCTCAGCATGTCCATGGCAGTGAAGGGGTCAGTGACACTTTGGCCTCTCTGCAGCTTCTCCAGACAATTTCTCTTCACTGTGATGTTTTGCAGGATCTCCTTCCCAGCCTTTGCCTTCCCAGCCCCACTGTTTCCATTGCTCCACCTTCCCACTCTCGGTGGTGCTGAGGCCACTGGTGTGGCTCTGACTCACCCTCATCCCCCATCCTGCAGCTGTGCACAAACACCTGCCCTGCCTGGCATTGCCCTTCACCCACACCCACCCAAAGGTGGAACAACCTGGAATAAACCAGTGGCTGTGGTTGGGTGCTGGGTGAGCAGAGAGGAGGTGGAGCAGCTGGATGGAGCACAGTGTCCTCAGCTATGGATTGCCTGTTCTCCCCTTGAATCTGGGGAGTAAAGACTGGGCACCAAGGAAACATATCCCACACCTGGTATAAAGTTACTGCTCCCATTCATTTGTTTGGATTTCTTTAAAGTTTGAGAAAATTAAACTAAAGCCTCAACACAACCCCAGATTGTGGAGATAGTGATCTTCCTGAGGTTTTCATGAAAGTCGTGGATTTCAGATGAAACCTCTACCACTGAAATAGCTAAAAAGTTATTTTCCACACTTCATTTTACTGATCAGATCTGATTTTACCTGGCTGGACAATCCAGTTATCAGGGCTCGTCGTTCGGTGACACTGGAGAATTTGGGAAAACCCCTCGTGCTTGGCCTGCTGGGCAGTGCAGGGACAGAGGAAAGGCAGAGACAGGCAAGGCACTGAGAAAGGAAGAGGAAGAAATGAACGTTTCAAAAATGAAGAGGGATATAGGAACATCAGTGGCAAAAGCTTTCTTTAAAACTGCTTTACAAATCAAAGAAGTCTGGTCCTTTCTGTGCTCATTTCCAAGAACATTGAACAATTCCACAACTGTTGAAATAATCCCATTAAAAGTATGGCCAGAATAATTTGGGGTTTTTTTCTTTTAAACAAAAAAGTGTGTTAAAAAAAAAAAACAACCAAGAAACCAAAAAACCAAAAAAAACCACCCCAAAACCAAAACCAACCAACCAACCAAAAAAAAACCAAAAAACCAAAAACAAAAACCAAACAAAAAAAAAATTAAAAAAATTAAAAATAAAATAAAATAAAATTAATAATAAAAAACCCCCGACAACAACAACCAACAAACACCCAAACAAAATAAGCCGCTCAATTCCCCTTTGGTCGTGTTCTTAGACCTCCAATAAACCAAACTAAACAGATGTGACACAACCCAGCTGATTACCCTGGGCTCGATTGAATGACAAGCCATGACTTCACAGCTGCTCATCCCAAATCCCACACATTCCCTGCCTGGCAGAGGGTGATGTCCTGGTGCATCAGGACACGGGGATGTCCTGGGGGTGAGGGTGGCCGGGCTGGGCTGGGGACCCTCCAGGGGCTGTCCCAGGCTGGGGTGGCCCAGTGACAGCTCAGATGTGCAGCCTGGTGCTGCTGATGCCTGAGGACAAACTGCAGAGCCACAACCAAGTGCCCCCAGGCACTGAATTAAGTGAAGCAGAGGGGGGAACTCATGGCACGCCACTGGCCACGTTCGTCTCCATCCCCAGATAAATCAGTTCTCTGCTTTTCCTCTCTGCAGGCAGAGGCAGCTTGTGCAGCAGCTGCCTGAAAGGAAATTTACTGGACAATTAAAAGTGCTGACTTTCAAGCAGCGCTCTCGAGGTGGAGTTGAAAATTATTGGGTGTGAAATGCAAATAGATTTAACAGTTTTACTGCTATTTATATGACGTTCACCCGTTCCCAGCTATTTTCCTCCCTTTTTTTTTTTTTTCTCGCTGTGGTTTTAAACGGTCCCAACTCTCACAGGTTTTAACAGTCTCAGACACAGTCACTATAACCTGGAGCACCCTGCAAGGCCCAACAAACCCAGATCAGTGGTGTGTGCTGCGAGAGAGGGTGGGGGAGAGCGAAGTCTAACAAAATATTAATTTAGAATTAAGCTGGTAATTACATTCAGCTTTGGGTCTGCCGCGCAATCCTCTGAGGCAGTTCTTATTCAATCAGCTTTTGGCCAGTACCCAATAAACCTCCTACTTCAATAATCACAAATTGACCAAACTAACTGGTCTCCAGCTCTAGGAAATCCTTCCCCGAGGAGGGATGTGGGAAACCCACAGCGTGGCAGTGGGTCGGGCTCCAGAGAAATGCTGTTCTCATGGAGCATTCCCTGATGCTCCCCTGAGGTTCAGTGTGATCTATCAGAGCTGGGATGGAGTTTTTATGAGCTTTAATTCCCTGCCTGATACATTAAATTAATGACCAAAACAGCCCGTGGCTTAATTAAAGATCAACTGTTAAGATCAGTAAAGTGAGATAGTCTCAGGCTGGCCAGGCAGGGAGAGTTGTAAAGGGGGAGTTGTAAAGGAATGAAAACAGTGGGAGAAGCAAAGAGAAGCAACCCCTCCAGAACACCCAGCACTGAGAATCAGGAGTTCCATGGCTTTCGGTTCATGCAGCTTCTTAATCAAGGGCAGGTATCTCCTGTGCTGTCTGGCTCCTTCTGGATCTCACTCAATAAAAGCTGCCACTAAAATGTTTCCTACAGGGAGATCTTTTCTGAGCTGCATGAGATGGACCTCTGATATCCATAACATCTGGTGCTGCAAGATTTACCATTGCTGGGGAGAAATATTTGCTCCTCAGACATTTCAGGTGGTTGTGTGAGGGCTGTTGTACCAAAACAACTCTATCTCGACCTCATTTGGAGCCAGATGTGCACATTTGTTGTTTATACTGATTCCGTGCTCGTGACCCTAATTATGTGCTGCAAAGGGGATCAACAACCTCCCCTACCAGACTCTTCATCCCTATCTCATCCAGGAAATGAGATTTGTTACTGCTTGAGCATTCCCAGGGCTGAATTGCACTCTTGTGTGTGTCACTAACATGTTCAGGTGGGCACAAACATCTCTCCATCCATCCAGTGCCTGCTGTGGCCTCAGCTCTGCACAAGGAGCTCTAACAAACACATTTCCCTGCATCATCAGGGGCCGTACAAACCTCACCCGTTTGCCTCCCTCTTCATGGAGAACTGCACTCATTTTGCTGCATTTCTTTCCCATCTCTATTTGAATGTAGCCCTGGTGAGAAAGATTTGGCAGACAAGTGTTGAGGTAGAACCATAAATTTGATTTATCTTGATTTAGTCTCACCAAAGGTCTCCCATACCACCGTACCTCCTCTGCCCTGAATGTCCCCCAGCTATGAGGACATGAAATACCTTCACAAGTGTCACAGCACAGCAGACCCAAAAGCAAAGGTGCAGGAAACACACACACTGCATCTTTTTCTCTTTGCAATGATGTCGAGATGCCTGTCTCCTCCTCCCATCTTTCCCCTGGTGATTTGAACCAAAACTCTATTTTTACAGCTGCAATTTCAAAGATCTATTCAGGTTTTTTCCTCTATTTCTGCTACAGAAATTAAATCTGATGTGGGCAAAGCAGAGCAGTGTCCTGAATGTAAATGCCTTTCCCTCCACCTCCCGTTACAGAGCTAACACTCCTGTAACTCACTCATTGAGAAATCTCCCCAAGATTCTTCCCTGCAACCCAATAAATAACAATAATAACCATTCTATCAATTCATATTTCTGCAAGCTGGCACCGATTTATTTTTTTTGGCTCTTGCATTTGAAATAACTGAAAATATTCAAAGGAGGAATGAAAAAAAATCACACTTTTAATTTTGGACTGAAGTTTGCCAACCTGGAAAGCCTTTAATAGTGATTTTCTGGTGAACGTATACTCACTGTGTCTCCCCTTGGCAGCTGCATTTTGATTAAATATATTTTATATCTGTATATCATATATGCAAATGTAATTATAATCACTTGTGGGGGGTGAACAGCAGAAATTTGGGGACTCACTTATACACCTTTGGCTTAAAAGGAATTGTGCTCATGTTACAAACACACAGGACAGGTCAGTGGAGACTGCCTGTGCCAGGGGGATGTTGCTGCTGGTGCAGGGCAGAGAAGGGCTGCTCAGAGGCATTTTTATGGTGATGCTGCCTGGGATTCCCCAGCTGGAGCTGTCTGTGCTCGCCTGGCAGCTGAGTGAGCCCCGGGCAGCAGCACAGCCCCTGCTCCCCCTGCACAGCCCCTGCTGCCCCTGCACAGCCCCTGCACAGCCCCTGCTCCCCCTGCACAGCCCCTGCACAGCCCCTGCTCCCCCTGCACAGCCCCTGCTGCCCCTGCACAGCCCCTGCACAGCCCCTGCTCCCCCTGCACAGCCTCTGCTCCCCCTGCACAGCCCCTGCACAGCCCCTGCACAGCCTCTGCTCCCCCTGCACAGCCCCTGCTGCCCCTGCACAGCCCCTGCACAGCCTCTGCTCCCCCTGCACAGCCCCTGCTGCCCCTGCACAGCCCCTGCTGCCCCTGCACAGCCCCTGCTCCCCTGCACAGCCCCTGCACAGCCCCTGCACAGCCCCTGCACAGCCTCTGCTCCCCCTGCACAGCCCCTGCTGCCCCTGCACAGCCCCTGCTCCCCTGCACAGCCCCTGCACAGCCCCTGCACAGCCCCTGCACAGCCTCTGCTCCCCCTGCACAGCCCCTGCTGCCCCTGCACAGCCCCTGCACAGCCCCTGCACAGCCTCTGCTCCCCCTGCACAGCCCCTGCACAGCCCCTGCTGCCCCTGCACAGCCCCTGCTGCCCCTGCACAGCCTCTGCTCCCCCTGCACAGCCCCTGCACAGCCCCTGCTGCCCCTGCACAGCCCCTGCACAGCCCCTGCTGCCCCTGCACAGCCCCTGCACAGCCCCTGCACAGCCCCTGCTGCCCCTGCACAGCCCCTGCACAGCCCCTGCACAGCCCCTGCTCTCCCTGCACAGGGGGGGCTGCTCCAGCCCTGGATGGCACAGCAGGGACAGGGAGCTGCTGCACAGAGCCCAGAGCAGCTCCAGCCTGAGCTGAGGGATGGAGCAGCTCTGCTGGGAGGAGAGCCTGGGAGAATTTAGGATTGCTCAGTCTGGAGAAGAGAAGCTTTGGGGTGACCTCATTGAGGCCTTTCAGTACTGGAAGGACCCTGCAAGAAACACGGAGAGAGACTGTTTGCAAGAGCCTGGAGTGACAGAAAAATTGGGAATGACTTCCCACTGCCAGAGGGCAGGGCTGGATGGGATTTTGGGCAGGAATTGTTCCCTGGCAGGGTGGGCAGGCCCTGGCACAGGCTGCCCAGAGCAGCTGGGGCTGCCCCTGGATCCCTGGAATGGACACTGGGGCTTGGAGCACCTGGGACAGTGGGAGGTGCCCCTGGGACAGTGGGAGGTGCCCCTGCCATGGCAGGAGGGTGGAATGAAATGAGTTTTAAGGTTCCATCCAACCCCAGCCACTCTGGGGTTCTCTGTGTGCTCTTGCTGTGTGGCTCCTTTGCTCAGCAGCTGCCAAAAGCCACTGCTCTGGGTGTCTGATGTTCCCAGACAGAGAGAAGAGGCCTGCCCAGGAAACCTGGCTGAAGGCAGTGAACTCTCCATCAAGAAATAAGGATTAAATTAAGAGCTTCCTGCCTGCAGTGGAATTCTTGGGCACAGGATTTCCTGCCATGTGTTGGGCACTGCCGGGTGCAGTTCCCAGGACTCGGGGCTCCCTGGGGCTGGGGCACACCCTGCACTCCCAGCCTGGCTCCAGAGCTGCCCTGGGCAGGGTGGGCACAGCCTCCTGCCCTCCTGAGAGCCCCGTGCCTGCCCCACACTGCACAGGAAAGGCTCTGCACGTCTGTCATCCTGGGCCAGGCAGGACACAAGAGACAGCTGAGGGGTGGGCCCAGCTGGGATTTGGGATTTGGTGAAAACAAAGTCAGCAGGGACTGGGAGAGCAGTGGGGAGAGCAATGCTCTGGTGCTCCAGTGCTGTCTCGGCTGCTGCTTGTTTAAGGACAATGGGGGCTCTTTCCTGTGATAACCCCAGACTTGTTCTGGTATGTCCCAAACAGGGCTGCAGTCCCCAAATCCCTCAGTAAGTGGAGGGAAGCCTGAAGAATGGCTGAAATTACAGGATGGGCAGCATAAATAAATGCCAAGGGTTTCTCCTGTACACCATGGTACCTCTGGGTTCATCCCATGGGCTCCTGTGATGGGACAAAGCCACTGCAGATCAAAAGAGAGTTGGCCATTTCATAAACACACATAAACATATGCATATAAATATGTAAATAACTGTATACTATTATTATTTTGCTGTGAAACAGTGGTCTTTAATTCCTGTATTCCCCAGCCTTCCATCCAGCACGACCAGATTCTAACGGTTCCCATACTGGCTTCTTGGTGGAAAGAAAAAAAAAAAAAAAATAAAGGTCTTTATCTTTTCCTGTTTTGCTTTTCCCAGAAAGAACCATTTGAAAATAACATGATGTTTGGATTGCATGCAATTTTGTATTAACCAGAACAAATGAATACAAACTTCAGGTCATGGTCCAAATAGGGCAGAAAGCAAAAGAAAGGAAAGACAGAGCAGGGCTAAAGGGTTGCCTGGGGCATGGGATTTCACAGCTGCTGAAATTCCAAAGTGGGAATATGTACCATGGGCTGCAGGGGACCATGTTTTTTCCATTTTATTTCAATAGATGGAATTTTAAAAGATTTTATTTCAAATGTCATGTTGATTCATTTCATTTTGACTTTCATATTAAAACACTAATTGTATTACACATAAATGTTGACATTCTATTAATATATTAATACATTAATATTGTGGGATAATGTAACAATCAGTGCAAAATGAATGGAAATCACAGTGCACATGCCAGATGTGCGAGTCCAAAAGAAACTGAAGCTTCTTGTGGCTTCAGACTTTTTCACAATTTGTTTCTGCCTCTTATTTCATCTGTTCTTCCCACTTTGGATCGATGTAAACTACCTCAGAGAGAGCTGCAAGGAATAAAAATCCTGCAGGTTGTACTGGTTCCCACATCATGATTCGTGACAGGATTTGGCTGTATGAAATACCCAATAACACTTGTTTTTGTATGAATATCTAGAGCTGGTTTGAAAGAGGGTCCCTTCCATCACATGGAAAATATGTTCACATTTTTCCTAAATTTTTAAATAGATCTAAAAAGCAAAAAAATATTTTGGCATCTTGGTTTTCCAAAAAACAAATTCTTTTCTTTCATTTGAATCCTTGAAATCTGTTGCCAAAACCCCAAAGCTTTTGGATTTTTGTTCAGAAAATAACACAATTGAGTTTTGAGGTATTCTTTTGGCACAAAAGCAACATTTTGAGGTGGGCAGATGCTTTCTGCTGAAAACTGCCGTCTTGTCAAAAGCACAGTCTCCCTTCTCGAAAGACATTCATGCCAGAAAATGTTCCACCAGCTCTGTTAGCATCCCCTATCCCCTCCCAGGGAGAGAGACACAGTGACTGCTTTTTAACAAGATGAGCTTTCCAGGAACAGCTACACTGAGGAATCAGGAATTTCTGATCATATCAGAGCTTGGTGCACAGGATTACACAGGAGCCAGTCTCATATTCCAAACCATGGCACCCACCTCTAATATGGCTCGCTCTTAATAAAGCGATTCCACACTCCAATGCTGTTCCTCTGTTATATAAATATATATTTCCTTGCGGGACACTGTGGTTGCTTTAAGGAGCTAGAAGACATCAGAGCATCATATTCCAAGCTTGGCATTGAGCAAGAAGCCTCCAGAATTAAATCAAAGCACTTCTTCCTGGCAGGCAAAGCAAGTGTAATGAAAATTCCAGCCTTGATCCTGTGCCAGGGGTAGGCAGCAGATCGAGTACATGCCTGCCACTCCCAAAGCCCCTCTATCCTGCCTGGGATGCCAACTACCACAAGTACAAAAGATGAAAACAGCTTGCCAGACACAGCAAACCAAAGTGCTCCCTTCATTAAGAGAAGTTTATTACTCCCTTCTGGCTCCACCCATGAGCAAATCCATCCTGCTCCATCATGTTGGGGCTAATGAAGGGAGGCTGACTGCTTGTGGTGAGCTTGGCATTCCAGGGAAGCTTTGGAGATGTCTCCCCTAGCCAGGACCTGGCTGGATCACACCCCAAAAGATGCACATTCTTTCCAGCTGTGAGTTACAAGGTCTTCACAGTTCTGAAGCCAAAACCCAGTGGGGCTGGAGGGAGAACCAAGAGGAAACATCACCAGGAGGAGACCGAGCCTGGAGAGCAGCAGGTTCACAAGGCGGCCTCACTTTCTCTCAGTCACAAAGGTCTGAGTGAAATCAGTTATCAAGAGGAGGTGAAGCTGCCTTTCTCCAAAGAAAAGCGGTTTGAAGTGTGCCATTTCCAGCCAAGCTGGGGCTGCAGGGCTGTGCCGGCCCATGTGCTGAACCCACCCAGGTTCAGCTCCCACTGAGAGAGACACAGGGCCCAGCTGTCTGTACAATACTGAGCCTCAAATGTCACCCAGCCCCCAAGACAGGGGCATCACACAGTCACAAACAGTAACTGGGAATTTGTGTTGGGGGACAATATCCAGAGCAGCTGCCTTTTGATGTTGGCACACTGTGAATTCCCGTCCCACTGGTGAATCTCCTCCATCCTCTTCTCTTCCATCCACACAAAAACCAGACCCTCACAGACCTTCCTGGCTTGTCCCAGCGCCCTCTCCTGCCCCAGTCATCTGATGGGACAGGGGCAAAAACAATCTTTAGTTAGATGGAAAAATCACACTTTGTCCTCATACACTTTGTGCCTCCAGAGCAACTCCTCTGAGGCTGTGGAATTGCTCCAAAGAAAGAAATTAGGCTAAAAAGCAAGCCTTTCCTGCTTGCTTACCCCTGATAGAACTGCAGATAAAAGCTTGGGAGTATTGCTGCAGTGCTGGGTTTGGTGGGGGAGAGGAGATTGAAATGGCTCAGTCCTGTTTTCTTGGGGATTGTGGTGAGAACAAGGTTAGATCAACACTGAGTGCTTTTGAAGGTGCTATCCAGCACTGAAGAAGAAAGTGAGGCTTTGAAAATGCTGAACAAAAAAGGGATCTTTGAGATTTTTATTTGAAAGTTGGAGAAGCAGCATATCCTGATTAGTGAACACCCCCTTTGGAAAACACCAGTGGCTGTCTTGATCTATACATTTAATACAAGAAATGTGGCCATTAAATAATTAATGTCTATAAGTGCCTAGCTGTGAAAATGCAAAATGAAATATTAAATAGAGCTGGTACCAAATGGAGGGAGTTCAGAAAGGGAACGAGTGAGAGCCATGTCATTCACTATTCCCAGGAAACAGCCCCAAGGATCTGGAGCAGAACGAATCCAGGTGGATGAGGATGAAGTGCTTGGGGGCAGAAGGGAAGGTGGGTCACTGATATTATTGTCAGCAGCCCTGACCCTCACAAGGTGAGGAGATAAATCCCTCCCAGCAGTGACTGCCTTGCTCCCTGTGCCAGATTCAGCCCAAATTTCATCAAGACGCAGCTGAGCACCTTCTGAGCCACAAAGTCTGCAGTGAACATGAATAATGAGGAGTGCAGCTCATGGGGATAACAGCAGAGACAAGGCGTGTTCTGTTTCCCTCCCCACCCCTGCAGGAGGTTCTGATCCACTCCTGATGGAGAGGATGCTTTGGAGTGACCTGAGGGTAACCAGCCTTGGGTCAGAACAAACCATTTCTCTTATCCCTGCTGGCAAGAGCCGGGGTTATTAATTGTGTCAGGACTAAGGCAACCCAAATGGGATGTTGATATGGCTATCAGGAGTATTCAGTGGAATAAACAGTTTCCAAGTGAACTTAAACCTCACACTCCAGAGCTCAAACTAATGGCTGTTAGAAACTAAGACAAAATTACTCTGGGTTACAGATAACCATGTTCTGTCTTCTCCAGACATTTTCCATCTTAGTCTGGCAGAAGAAGCAGTTTCAGGAAGATTGATCTTTTCAGGTTTTCCTGGACATTCTCCTTGAGATTTTTTGGGGGTGTTTCTGCTTTTCCAGGTATCTTGATTAGAGCAGATGTGCTGTGTTCCCAGCCAGGCTGACGGATGTGTTCCCAGCAAGACACAAGTGCTGCGTCATGTGGTAGATCCAACATTTCTGGTACATGCTGGCCTCACCTCACGAGCCTCCAGAAGGGCTGGACAGGAGTTCCACAGCCCACACCTGCCTGGGAAACCCTCAGCAAATCAGGGCTGGGTACTGGCAGCCAGAGGGAAAAACACCAGGTTTGATACCTCTGTTCCCATGACTAAACTCCTCTCTGTGGTCTCACAAAGTGCTGCTTCGTGGTACAGAAATTCCTATCCTACATATGGACTTTGATTTCCACCTGTACATTGGGGTGCTCCATGGCCCCGCCGTTCTCTGCCCCCAGGAATTGTCACCACCAGCAAATGATGTGAAAGGAAGAGGAGCAAATGCAGGTATATAGGAGAGGAAGCTTGTAAAACAGGGAGATTTTGGCTTTTTTGTGGGACAGATTTTTCCAGCAGGCAGAGGAGCTAATCAACACATGGGATTTTCAGGGAAAATGTTGATCATGAGCAGAAGGATCAGTTCTGGGCCCAGGGCAGCTCCCCCTCACTTGGGTTTTATAGCCCAATTCAACACATCAAAAAGTGCTTCCTTGAGAATTAGAAGAGACTCTCATCTGACTCATTTCACACCATGGGGGTCACATTTATAGCTGAGTGAAATGTGCACAAGCCCAATCCAGCAAACTTAAAACCAGCTCAGAGATGTCCTGTGCAGCTTGAAAATGGGACCCTCTTCCACAGGATGCCCTCCAAATCCCCACTATGTGGAAAGTTGGAATGCTCTCAGTCATCCCCAGCTAACTGCATATTCAGTATGTTCTGTATTTATTTCCAACTCCAGCAAACAACTCCAGTCCTGTGACATTCATACAATTAAATGTATCATTTTCCCATCAGCTGCCTGGCTGAGCAGCTCGGATCCCTTTGCCATATGGAATGAATCTGCCTGCACAGGACTCGAACATGACAATCAGAAATGGGATGGATTTCCCCCCAGCCCCCTCAGGCAGCAAAGAAGTCTGGAAGCCTTTAGTGGGGCTGGGAAGGTTTTGCTGTATTAGCAGACCTAAAGATAAACTGGAGCTCAACCAGGAGCTCCAGCTGATTGCCCTCATGGGAGGTGGTGTGAGGGGCCCGTGTGCAGGCTCTTGCCCAAGCCCTCCTGTCCCAAGCAGGACCAGTGGTCTGGCTGTGGAGCTCCAGGGCGGCTCCCAGGATGCTGCTGAGGGAGCTCACTTCAGCCACATCCTGGTAGAAATATTCTAAATTTGAGAAATTGCAGAGTGGTCAGTCCCCGTGGCCATTCAGCTGGGGCTTTCCTAGACACCTGCTAGAGATGAGGTGAATCCTGATTCTTTTAAAGCCACGAGAGCTCCAGCTCAAAGCTCTCTGATACACAATTCCCAAAAGGCCATGGAAGGTGCCAACCTTTGCTCCCTGTCCCCTTTGCTAAAGCAGGAAGTGCTATCCAAAACAGCACAATGAAGGTTCAGCTGCAAAGGAAGTGCTTGGCCCTCTGCAAAGAGCACAGAGATAATTCCCTTTCCCCAGAGTTGCTGCAGGCCCCACTTGTTTCATGCCCATCTTGCAGCTGATGGTCTCTGGGGAGAGCAGGACAGTGCTCTGCAGGACAGGCTGTGCTGCCAGGGCTGAACACGACAGTTCCTTCCACAGCCATGGATGTCACAGAGGAATTAAACCTGAGCCCCTCTGCACTTGCTGAACCACATCTGACCTTCTCTTTTGCAACCTCCTGAGATTACCTTGATCTTCTTCATTCCCACTGCTCCCAAGGTTAGGTTACACCCTTAGCTCTGGACTCTGCTTTAAGTCTCCCATGAATAGCAGTGTCAGGTCTCCACACAGCTATCTCAGGAATGTGGCCAGGCTGATCTCCATGCTTACTCAAGGTGACATTGATTCATTCTCCCTCTCACTGCCCCAATTACATTTTCAGAGTGTGCTTCATTACAACCTTGCTGATCCTCCACCACCATCCAGTTCCCATCCCTGACCTCCACCTTTGTCAGCCCCTGCTCTGGGGTTTAGGATTTTCTCATTGACAGGACGTGCAGCCAGAGGCACCTGGAATTCGGGAATAGGCAGAGAAGCCACATTTAGAGATGTATTCAGAGTCAGGTTTTGAACTGAGGTTCTGTCCCTACACTCCAATTATTTCCTTCTCACATACCAAGCAGCAACTGGGCACAGCTTCAGGGGAGGCAAAAGAGCTGGAATGGGAGCACCATCCCCAGATCCAGAGCCCAAGAACCATCCAAAGGGGAGCATTTACATCTGAAGTGGTTTGCAAGAAATTGCTTCCAATGCCAGTCCCCTCCTATGGGACTGCAGGCTGCTCATGGCCTGGACCCGCAGCATCTGCTCTGTGCTCAAAGCAAGGCTGAAAAGAGGCACCTCTGTTTGATCACAGATGTTCTATTGGTGTTCTATTTATGTTGTGTGGCTGAAAGGTGTTTAGGCAAAAATTTATAAAACTTCCAGGTCTTTGTTTTCGCCTTGGAGAGCCTAAATAAAGGATTCTGCTTTGGAAAAACTAAAAACAGCAAGGGGAAAAAAAAATAGACAGACATCTGGAGGAGTGAACAAAGCCCTCTCCTCAGGCTGACCTAGTTACAGTGTTTGGGGAGAGCTTTGCATTCCTGTTCAACAGGAGGAACCAGCAGCTGAGGACTGAACTCAGCCTCAGAGTAAACAAACAGAACCCTCAGCACAGCAGCCCTGCACTTTTTCACCAGATCTCCATCTGATCATGGTCACCAAGAGCTGCAAACCCTCTGCCCATCATGGAATTGCAGCTTGGAGCAAGTGCCCTGGCCAGTGATGATGCCAAGAGATCCCAGATCAATTCTGGGTGTTTATAAAGCACCTCCGGGGCTGGTGATCTGCTCATGGCTCACAGGGACATCTGTCCCCAGCACAGCCCCGCTGCTCTTCCTGAGGCTCCTGTGCACCAGAAATATTGAGGACAAGGGAATCAGCCACAGCAGCCCTGCCTCCTCCTGCTCCACATGTGGCCCTGGGGACACAAACCCTGTGCAGGTGGCACATCGCACCACAGCCATGGGCAAGTCAAAGACACCACTTTTTACCTAGGCAGGACAAGGGGGAATGGTTTCAAATGAAAAGAAAAGAGATTTAGATTTACTCAGAAGGTGGGCAGACCCTGGCACAGGGTGTCCCTGGATCCCTGGCAGTGCCCAAGGCCAGGCTGGACATTGGGGCTTGGAGCAGCCTGGGACAGTGGGAGGTGACCCTGGGACAGTGGGAGGTGACCCTGGGACAGTGGGAGGTGTCCCTGCCATGGCAGGGGTGGGATGGGATGGTCTTTAAGGTCCCTCCAACATAAACCACTGTGGGATTCTGGGGTTCTGTGAGATCAACTGAAACTGCAATTCACTGCCTGTATTCTCCCAAAAGCTGACAAAAGCAACACCTTTCACCACCTTCAAGCAAAGAAATTGTTGGAATGTTGGCAGGTTTTCTGCAAATCAAAACTATTTTTCAAGTTTAAAAAATAGGACCTAAAAGTGATGGCCAGGGGATTTTATTTGCAGGTTGAAGTCCCTCCACGGGCTGCCCTGGCAGAGCTGGGACAAAGTGCAGGTTTGATTGGACAAACACACCTGCAGGGATTTTTTCATATTCAACTTCATCTCTTTCTACTCGCTACTAATACCCTTTTACCAAAACTGATTCAAATTTAAAATCACATTACTTATAGTAAAGATGCTGTTTATTAATAATTATCATTACAAGATCTTATTCATGCTACTTGGGGTAAAAGCCTAAATGTTTCCCAAGACCTGGCTTTTGTTCACTTAAGAAAGGCTTCTGAAAGGCAGCGTTTTGTAAAGATAGTTGCTCGAGGTATTTTGGCACGAACCCTTCCAGTTGTGCACAGGAGGGCAACACAGGCAAACACAGCAGCCAGAAAAACAAAAAGGGTGTTTTGGAAACATGTGGTTCCAAATCAGTGTTCTGGCTGATTCAGTTTTGTACATCTTGCCCAACCCAGAACAACAGAGGAGAAATTATCTCTGATAGAACAGGGTCAGAGGGATGGATTTCTGAACTGGAATAATGAAGCCAAAGAGAAGACTTCAGGGTGACAGTGCTGGACCCAGATAAAGGGTCAAAGCCTGTTGGCCACAAACAAAACCAGCCCCAATGTCCTTATCAGGGAGACCTTGGGCAGATGGCGGGTCCTGTAAACGCCACCTCCAGGTCAGTGTCCTTCCATCTGTGACCAGCACAAACTGTACTCTGGATTTTGCTGCACGGGACGTGCACTCTGGACTGACAAGAAATCCAGTGTTTACTGTAACAGCCGCCTCCCCTTCGTGATAAAAGCTGCCCTTGGGACAGTCCCATCGATCTCCTGAACAGCCAGACCTCCTGGGAGCCCTCAGCAGTGCCCCAAAAACAATTTATTTCTTATTGGGTCCTAAAACAGCTCACAATCTGCCAGCAGCAGCACATCGTGCCAGACCAAACCCATATTTCTGTTAGTATCATCTTCAGCACCTCCCTCCCCCAGTATCTGCTCAATTTTTCTTCATTATAAGCACAAAAAAGACTGACCTAATAAAAGTAAAGGCCGAGGAGGAAAGGCAGGAATTGTCTTCAGATCTGAACACTGAAATATTTCATGTTCCCACAGAGATCTTGGAGCTCTCTAAACCTTGTCAAGACCTGGTGCTATTTGGGTCTTGCTTTGCAGCAGGGCCCTAGAATACTCCAATTTTAAGCAAAGAAAGAAAGAAAACCCCCAAAATCCCAGCTCCTCATTGCCTCAAAACAAAAATGGATTTCTTCAAAACCTCATTACTATAGATGAAAAATATAAGTTTGGGAAGAAAATGTGCAGCATGCTGATAAGATTTTTTTTGGTTTTTTATTAAAACAAACCAACAAGGCTGGATTGAAACTTTCCAGTTCACTTTGTATTTCCCTCTGCTGCTAAACTTCAGATTGCATGCACACAGTTTGGAACCCTGTGCTTGAAAAGGCAGAGATTGTTTGCTAAGGGTGGCCTAGGGCTGTGCCCAAGTCCCTCCCCCCATTATCTCTATGCACCCTACAGATCTTAAATATATCTTTTTAGAGTCTGTGTCTAAATATGTATATTTATTTTTAAAAAATTTAATAATTGATGTCTAAATAGACAATAGACCCGATGATGACACTAATGGTGTCTGCATCCCTGGGGTCTGAGGTGGAGGGGCTCTCATCCATCTCAAGCTCAAGCACGTGGGGACAAGGACAAGACAAGGGAGCAGCAGATGTCAAACTTCCCAACAACCTCTATTGATGCTCAACTGCTTCCTTCTGCTGCTTGTGAGTGTGGTGTCCACCACCCCAACCCACCTGGAGACCTCACAAAACCAGCCCCAATGTCCTTATCAGGGAGACCTTGGGCAGATGGCGGGTCCTGTAAATGCCACCTCCAGGTCAGTGTCCTTCCATCTATGACCAGCACAAATTGTACTCTGGGTCTGAAGGAATCACAAGGAAGATGGAGCTGGGCTCCTCATCAGGACAAGGAGGAATGGCTCCAGAGTGACAGGGAGCAGGTCTAAATGAGACGTGAGGGAGAAATCCTCCCCTGGGAGGGTGGGCAGGCCCTGGCACAGGCTGCCCCTGGATCCCTGACAGTGCCCAAGGCCAGGCTGGGCCAGGTTTGGAGCACCTGGGACAGTGGAAGGTGTCCCTGCTGCAGTTAAATGGGCTTTAGGGTCCCTTTCCCTAAACCCTCCCATGATTCTATTTTTCTACGAACCCAGGGCAGCCCCAGGAAATGCTGTCCCTGGATGGATGGAACTATGTCCCAGCCATCCTCAGCTTGAGGGTCACTGGGACAGGCAGGTCCTTTTTGTGCTGGTGATGAACAGGCAGCTTGTCCTGGCCCAGCACAGACCTGGCCCCAGCAGAGGTGCCCAGGGAGCCCAGAGCTGATACAGACACTCTGCAGTCCAAACAAAGGTGCCTCAGGGGGCAGCAGGTCACAAAAAGCTGTTTTTCCCCGTGTAAAAGAAGAGCCAGGCTTGTTCCAGACCAAGTGGGAACTTGTATAAAGGCCCTTTCTCCGTGCCTACTGGGATGCTAAAAGCTTACAGCAACTTTCCCAGACAAAGAGCAGCCCTGAGAAGGGAGTGCTCCGGGCAGCAGAGCATCCACTGCGAGGAAGTGAATCAGCACTGATCAAAGGGAAAGGGTCAGCCTTGAAGGCCATAAAAAACTGCCCCAGTTCCTCTCCAGCAGCCAGGACAGGTTGCACCAGGAGTCAGCAGAGGATTTTCTACTGGAATTGTGTTTTTTCTGATAGAAAATTGTATTATTTCAAAGTAAAACTATGTCATGAGAAACATTCTTTTTTTTTTTTTTTTTTTTTTTTTTTTTTTTTTTTTTTTTTTCTTCCCCAATCAAATATTTCATTGGGCAAATCAAAATGGAACATTTCCTTTTGGACAAGTTTAAGCCAAGAAGGAATATTTCATTTTGTTGGAGTTACTTGAAATATTCTATTTTAAAATGCTATCCTAAAAATATATAATGGAAAGTTCTTCTCCCACGTGCACCTATTTTCAACCCAGGACTGGTTCCCTTTGACAAACTACTTCTCTCATCAAAAACCTTTCCCAGCAGCACCAGCACCATGGACTTGGGGAGCCCTTTCACCCCGAAATGTCTGGACAAACATCCCCCAAACTCAGCACAAGGAAGCAGAAAAACCATGATCCACATTGCAGTGTCTCCCAGCCCCTGCAGCAATCTCTCCAGCTATATCTAATGTTGCCTTTAAAAGCCTTTCAGCTCCATTAATAATCTAAACAGATACCGGGGGTCTAATTAGCAGGCTAATTGGAGAGCGTGGTTAGGCATGTACTCAGGCAGGAATATTTTATCAGTGGAGGGAGCAAAGGATTGTTTTTTGCACTGGTGTTTTATCGCTGAATTTACACAAGATCTCAGCCCCCTGTACAGAGCCTTGGCTGAAAGCAGAGTTTGACCACTGCAGGAAACAGCCAGGCTGAGGAAAAACCAAACCCTTCACCTTCATCAACGAGGATTTTCTACACACATGAATTAATTTCACATCCCACGTACTATTTCAACTTTCCAAACAGCTTTCCAGTTTATATGACATTGAGACAGGGGGTTAATTTTCTAAGAGTTTCCAGAAGTTTCAATTATGTCATATATGTGTCACACAAATGTATGGCACAGGAAATAGCTGAATTTCAACACTTAAAATTAAAAATTTTCCAGGGCAGCATTTCCCTTAGCAGCCTGAAGGAAAACATCCTCTTGTTGCAGTCCTGGAGGCTGGCATTAGATGAGAAATCCCAGCACAGACATGAAGTCCTTATGGTGAGGATCTCTCACTATAAACTCATGCCCACCCCCCATCTCTGCGAGAAAATAATTCCATTTAAACCCCAGTTTCTCTGCCTGGGAGGTTGAAATAATGACTATTCTGTAAATGTGCTTGTGGCTTTACCAATACCCAAGTCTGCTCAAAAATTGGAATTTCTGTTTCACTGCCTGTTTTGGTCGGTTCAGCCCCAACCTGCACCCAGATAGATAATGCTGCCTCCTGCTCGTATCCCCTTGGGACCAGGAGTCCTGCCCAGGCTGTGGGCCAGCTGCTCTCACAGCAGCAAAGCCCAGGCACGTCCTCAGAACACATTTCAGGTCAGGAGGTGGCTCGCAGGCAGTAAACATGAATTACCCTTGAACTGAAATTTTTTCCATTCCATTTGAGAAATGAAACATTTCAGTAAACCCCAAGTGGAAGACACTGACACCTTTCTCCTGACGGGAATTTGGTTTTTAATCAAGGTTCTGTGGAAAGCATGTTTTTTTTCTCCTGAAACCCCTTTAGCAATAAACCCTTGGCGAGCTTCGCTGTTGTTCTATCAAGGCCACACTTGACTGATTTTAAAAGATGCCACAGCCTCGTGAACACCACGTGGTATTCACAGCACCACCCATTCCCCAGCACTCTGGAAAGGCTGAGAAGAGCCCAGTGTGAGAATCCATCCTTTTATTAAATGCGTCTGCCAGCCCAGTTCACTCCTGCTCGGGGATGCTCTGGCTGGCAGTGGACACGCTCAGAGCTCAGAGAGGAGAGACAGGAGTAGCACGATGCATCTTCATTGTGCAGTCGTGCATACGTCAGCAAACACACCTATTTTACAACAAAGGTGTGATATCTGCACAGAAAGTGTCTCTGTTGCACACAGTCAGAGTGGTCAAAGGTTCACAACTCCCCAGGCTGCACTGAGTTGGTGTTTTGGCAGCCCTTCCCCTGGCTCTGCCCTCCCTGGGGTCTGGTGGCTGTTCCCATGGGCAGCACAGCCCCAGGTGGGCCCCTGGGCAGCAAAACCTCCCAGAACCAAACTCTTCAAAGAGCCTGGAGTAACGGCCTTGTGCTCTAGTGTGATTTCTGTCTTGGGTTTACACCAGCTCTCATTTACCCAGAGCTGGAGGTTGCATTGGGCCATCAGGTTGCCACTAAGTGGGGGTTTCCAGTCCCCAGCAGAGAACAAGAATTTGGAGAGGAAAAGAGGTTTTTGAAGAACCAAGGCTGTTGAGGTCTCAGCTGCCTTCCTCATGCAGGCACTTCTGAAAATCTCCCATCATGTGTAATTAGTGTGTGAGCTACACGCCAGTGCTCAGCAAGCAGGAAACCTTCCCCTGGTGCCTCCTGGGATCCCCAGCTGAAACCTCAGCCACCACAATGTTGCTGGGAAGTATTTATCATTCTAATTTCAGATTTCAAATTTCAAACTGCCAGTTTACCCCTGACAGCACAGCCTAGCCTTTACCTGAGAGATCAGCTTTGAATTTTGGCTTAAATCAGGGGTGAGGGAATGAAGACAGCCTTGTACTCTGCCTGTGGCTAGAGATGTGCCCATCGTGTTTTACCCCAGGTGGTAAAGCTGAAGAAGAGCAAATCAACACAATTACACGTTGTCTGTATTTGGGGTTGTGCTGTAGTGTCTCACCACCCAAGCTGTCAACTCTGACCACACAAAGGGAGAGGAAACCAGGAGCATCCAGGCAGAGTGTGGTGCCTCCAGGCTCTGCTCAGCCCAGAACCACAGCTCGAGATGGATCCACAAAACAGGCACTGGTTTGGGTCAGCTCAGCCCCAAACCTGCCCCAGTTCACAGCTCCAGGACACCTGACACACCAGGACAGGACACTCCTGTCCCAGCAGGAGCACAGTGAGCCCCTCAGGCACAGACACCCAACACCAGCATCAGACACCCAGTTACACCTGCACAGAGCTGATTGGCAATGGAAAAGGAAGAAATGAAGGCCCCAAAGTGCTGCCTCCTGCTGCAGCAGCAGGTCCAGGGCTGCTGGGTGACAGGGCCCAGCCGTGAGGGGAGAACACACGCACTCTTATTCTCAGTAATAAGATGCCTGTCAACATATAAACCAATTAGGTGCGGCTTTTGTGTTCGTAATAAGGCTGGGTAAGATGCTTTCTGTGAGCAAGTGCTTTCAAGTGAAAAATAGATTCTGAAGGAATCTGACAGTTTGCACATGAGGTTTCAGTTTGCTCAGGATTTCGTTGGGTTTTTGTTTTGTTGTTTTGTTTTTTTTCCAAATATAAGTAATGAAAATTCTCACATTGTTTCAAACCAAGAAACTGTGTCTCAGTTTTCAACAATCTTTCTCTCTCACACACTCACATAGACACATTCATACACTCATACACTGCTGCTTTTAGCTTTTTTCCTGTCTCTTTTAATTTTTTTTTTTTTAAATCACGGTAGAAAGACAAAAAAGAAGGAAGAAATTAAAATCCATGTTTAGAGAAACACACTGAAAACAATTATTTTCTCCATTTTAGTCATATAAAGTTACTTCAAACCAATGTTTTTGCGTGCTTCCATGTATTACCAAGAAAGAACCACATTTTGAAATGGGAAATATTTGACATTCTAGTTTCATTTTCCAAATTGCTGGTTAATCTCTTTACCTTAAAGACAAACCCTGTATTCTGAGTTAAATCAGGGATGAGGAAGTGCAGGCACCCTTGTACTCTGCCTGCAGCTACAGGTGCCCCCAAACACTTTTGATCCCAGGTAAAAAAAAAAAAAGCTGAAGAGGAGCAAATTAGTCTGATAAACAAATTCTCAGAGAACATGAATGACTTCCAGTGAACATTAAATGGGAGCATCTAGCCGAGTTTTGTGTTTGGAATTCAAGCGCAGGGTGAGGTTGTGTGACCTATATTAAGGGAAATAATAATAATAATAATAATAATAATTTTTTAAAAAGACGTTTCCCAAAATAAAGGTCCAGCAGACCTGTCTGAGCTCCTCCTTCCAGGCACAGAAGGTCCTGGAGAGCAGCTGGACCCTGGTTCCAGCCATGCAGCTGCAAAGGTTGATGGTTATTTGTTAGAGAAAACAGGAGAATCCCAGACCCTGGAGCCGTTCCCATCTCCCTCTAGCGGTGCCCTCTCCCCGGGGCCAGCCCGGGGTCTGTGCCGGGCACACAGCGGTGTCTGGGGACAGAGCCGCCTGCAGAGCAGCAGCCGCAGGGGAGGCGCAGTGTGCACCAAGCTGCTCCTCCAGAGCCCTGTTTGCACAGCTCGGAGATTAAAAAAAGCGCATCCGTTTGGCCGGCGAAGCAGCGAGATTCTCCTCCTCCCCAGGATGCTGCAGGTGGTCCTGGACCATCGCAGAGCACCTCGAGATGAGTGCGGAGCACAAATCACCGGGCGCGGCTGAGCATCTGCTGCTGCTGCAGAGGAGTCAGCAGCACTGCCGGGTGTGGCACAGCAGCAGCAGCAGCAGCAGCTCTGCCCTGGGCTCCTCCAGCCCGCCCGGGTCCCTCCGGCTCTGCAGAACCTGCAGGAGGAGAGGACCAGGATGGGGTGGGAAATCACCTTCAGGAAAACCTGTGCTTTTCACACAGGGACCACAAGGGAGAAATTTTGTCATCAAAGGCAAATCACACCCCCGGCACCTGCAGTCCCCTTCCAATAGATGCGTGAGTTGCAGAGACACGTTTGCTGTGGAAATCTGGTTTGGTTTAGAGATGAATCAGTGTGAGGAGAGAGCTGGCAGCAATGCCTTGCACAAGTTCCCAGCCTCACGAGTTCCCTGCAGGGCGATGCCAGCACCCACGGGGTCTGTGTCTTCCCTCCTGGGCCCCCTGTCTCTGCTGAAGAGCTTTTGTTCCACCTTCCAGAGTGAAAAACTCGGGGGCAGCAGATATGAAACCCACCCAAATGTTTATAGGAAAGGAAAACCCTCCCACGGCGAGAAACAGCAAAGCTCAGCACATGCAAAAGCCATTTTCAGAAACAAGTGGAATCCAGTTCCTCCTTCATGAAACAACAGTGAGGAAAGAGATGGGATAATAACAGCACAGGAAAGCAAGAGGAGACAGAGCACTTGGGATGGTGCTCGATGTTTGGAGACAGAGATGTCTTCAGGCAGAAAGTGCTCACAGCCCTGCAATTTGTAGGACTAGGAACAATTTTGCAAAGCAGCCTCATACCTGTAGCTGTTGCCTTCCATCACAGGAGGAGCCCAACAAGCATCATTCAGGCTGGAAATTCAGGGTATCCCCCTATGAGGACCAGGAAAGCACAACCATACAGAAATTCTTGCTCAGGCTCATCAGAGCAAGAGTTTTTCTGGTTTGTGTGAATAAAGAGGAGGTGGAGAGGAGAGGCAAGGGGCTCAGAGCAATATGTACCTATGCATGTGAACACATAGATCCCAATTTAAAAAAAGAGGATCAGTAAAGGTCTGTTCAGCGTGAATGACCTGGGGAATTCCCAAGGACTACTTTGAAATTCCAAGTGTTGTATTTTGAAATGGACACAGATCTTGGCGGGAAGTGGGGGAGCAGACAGTAATGGTTTAATAGACTGTGGAATGGCTATAAAAAAAGAAAGGCGGGGTGGGGGGGGGAGGAAGAAAAAGCAGATGGCAGCCCCTTTGCAGGAGCCATAAAATTTCATGGTGTATTTTCTATCCTTGGCTTCACTGTAATTCAAGCCTTGGGGGCCAGCTTTCTCTGGCAGTGGTTCCTGAGGGGCCTTGGAGGGCAGAAGTAACAAAGGGTGGACACTGCTTGGTGCACTGACCAAATGCTCCCACTTGGGCTGGATCAGGAAACAGAAAATAAATCATTTCAGAGAAACACCTAAGAGACTTCCCAAATGCAGACTCAGAGTTCCAGGTCAGGGACATAGAAACAAAACACCAAAAAGTTCCAGGAAGCAGAATTGGAAAAGGGGCTCTTCACATTTATAGATAGAAAATAAAAACGAAAGGAGATCGACTATCCCTCGACACAGAGCTCATCTTGCATGGAAAAATATTTTGATTTCTACAGCTGTGTCCTGCCCTGGCCACTGGGCTCCTGGGAAGAGCACATGGCCAGGCCAGGACTGTGTCTGTCTTACAGACAGAGCTCCCAAACCTCCACCCCTCACCAGAACCACATTTATGCACTGCACCCTCAAGGGATGGTTGGGGTCAAAGGGACCTCAGAGCTCCTCCCATCCCAAACCCCTGCCCTGGGCAGGGACACCTTCTACTACCTAGGTCCATTCAGGTTGCCCATTCATTCACTTGTATTTAACTTTGGTCTAACCAAGGTCCAGCTCAAGGCCACATCTCAGTTTGGCTTTGTTTTATTACCGTAAAATTTGAACCAAGATACCAGGCATGAATGCCAATTAAACAGAGAGGTTGATAATGCAGAGGGTAACACAGGCTGATCTTGGGTCCATCCCTAAGTACAAGAAAGTACCTCAACCTCAGGACACCCCACCTGCAGAGCTGCCCCAAACCAGCACAGCAGGGACCTGGAGCTGCTGCAGAGCCCAGAGGAGGCTCCAGGATGAGCAGAGGGATGGAGCAGCTCTGCTGGGAGGAAAGGCTGGGAGAGCTGGGATTGTTCACCTGGAGAGGAGGAGTTTTGGGGTGACCTCGTTGTGATCTTCCAGTACCAGGAGAGAGCCAACAGGAAAGATGGAGAGAGGCTGTTTCTAAGGGCATGGAGTGCCAGGACAAGGGGGAAAGGCTTCACAGGGACAGAGGGTAGGTTTAGGTGGGATATTGGGCAGGAATTGTTCCCTGGCAGGGTGGGCAGGCCCTGGCACAGGGTGCCCAGAGCAGCTGGGGCAGCCCCTGGATCCCTGGAATGGACATTGGGGGCTTGGAGCAGCCTGGGACAGTGGGAGGTGTTCCTGGGACATGAGAGGTGTCCCTGCCATGGCAGGAGGGGGAATGGGGTGAGGTTTGGGGTTCCTCCCAACCCAAACCATTCTGTGGTTCTGATACTCCTCACAGTGACCTGGCCCAGTGTCACTCAGTGCCATCTCAGGGGAGCATCACAAACCCCAGAGCTGTAACACACCTCATCCTCTCCTACCCAGGGCACTGTCACCTGGGGTAGTGATTAAATGTTCATCTGTCTGTGACATATAAATAAAACAGAGCAATTACCTGCTGGAAGAAATAAGGGGAGGGATTATTTTAATTTGATTTATATAGGAAATATATTTTGACGTTCTAGTCCAAAGATTAAGCATCCCACACCCATTAGATATAAAAAGCAATAATTAGAAATGAATGCAATGAAATCACAATTTCCCTTCCACCTGTTTCCCACTGGAACAATTGCTGTGTGGAGCAAAAGGAGAGAAAGAAAGGGAAAAGCATCAGCCTTGAGCAATTGTGTTTCAATTGCATTGATTCTGATTATTCCAAGATCTGTCTCTAACAGCTTTGCTCAATTATTTGTTTCCAAATGGTACCAAAGCAAGTTGGAAGATGAGAAATATTTTCTCAATGATTAATGATTTTTTTTTTTTTTTTTTAAGAGAAGCTTCATCTTAAAAATTCACTACTATGAACAGTTCTCTGTCAGAAGTATTTCAGGCTCTTCACACAGGTGCTGGTACTCTGGTGAAATATGTGTATGTGGGGTTTAATTCTTTGTTTGGGGAGGGGGTAGAGAGCAGGAGTCCTCTGCCTGCACAAGAAATCAGAGCAGCTGGAGACACAGGAAACTTGTGCTCTCCGTTAGGAATCAAACATTTCAAAGCACTCCAGAGTCTAAAATTAGGGAAAAAAAAAAAAAAAGCTTTTCTTATCATTTTGCTTTTGGCACAGGACAAAATGACCCATTTTCTCACTGAGGTGCAAAGGAGGAAGAACAGGGAGAAGCAGAATAGTTTTTCCCCTCCCTGTGCATCAGTGCAATCCCTTTATGGCTAAAGACCTGAAACCAGAGATGCCATCATTCTGAAAATCACTTATTTCAGCTCTTTCTTTCAAAAGATTCGCAGGTGCGCATCATTGGCAGGGCAGCAAAAGTTTATTTTTGCCATTTCTAAGCTATCAGAATCCATAAGAATGTGGGACAACTGGGATTCCCACTGCTGGGAGCTGGCACCGTCCCACCTGGAGAAGGGTTTGGAGAATTCTCTGCCTGTGTGTACAAACCAGCAGCAACATTTCCTGCTAATGGGCAATTCCTCAGGAAGGTTAAAGAAAAGTCAAGGTTTTCATTAAAGGCTCTGGCCACTTAATCGGTTTATTCCAACAAATGCAATAATATTTGTGGGAAGGCCAGGCAGATTGAGGAAAAAGTAAATAAGGTTAGGAGTTCTGTGTGGGGTAAATCCATGGAGGGTGACAGGAAAAGCTCGGCTGCTGCTGGGAAGGGGATGCTCACCTCACCTCCCACGGGCTGTGGTTTGCACCTGGGGGTGAGTTTGTGCTCGCTGCCATTCAGGAATTTGTCTTAGGGA
Source organism: Zosterops lateralis (assembly GCF_965231275.1). Taxonomy (NCBI): domain Eukaryota; kingdom Metazoa; phylum Chordata; class Aves; order Passeriformes; family Zosteropidae; genus Zosterops; species Zosterops lateralis. Next base: position 359,275 of record NC_139778.1, on the reverse strand, counting down.
CCAGCAGACCTTGTGGAATTGATGACACATCTCCAGACACCCAGGGACACAGAATGGACAGGAGCACATACCACAGGTGGTGTCCCAGAGGTCTTTGACAGGCCCTTGGACAGTAGAAATTACCTAAGACAATCTGCCTTTCCTCTAAAGTTGGATTTGTTAAAATAAAATGATCACAGGATCACACAACTGTTAGAGGAAAGGATTTTAAAGCTCATCCAGTTCCACCTCCTGCTGTGGGGAGCGACACCTTCCACTATCCCAGGCTGCTCCAGCCCCCATCAGCCTGGCCTTGGACACTTCTAGGGATGAGGCATCCCAGTAAAAGGCACTGAAAGAATGCCCAGGAAAAGAAGGAAAACAAAATGCCCAAACTTAATCTTTGTGAAGTTTTGTGCCCTCCTGCACCATTTCATTTCCCACTTCACCTTCTTTAAGAAAGTAAATTTTTTCCCATAAAGGTGTGAAAAGCTGTGTCTATTATTAGACACAGTTTATCAGTAAAATACAAAAATCTGGCAACAGACCAGATGGCACCGTCTTGTCCCCACCTTACCCGATCCTTGTTGTCACCAGCATTTCAGGTGTCTCAGCTCTTTCCAAGAGGCCTCTCCATGGCGACATCCCAAAAGAGCCCTGCAGCCCCTGGAACCCTTTGCTGACACGGGGCACCCCAGGAGATGAAACGTGAAATGTTCAAAACAGACCAAAGGAAGCATTTCTAATGTGAGCAATTATCCTGTGGCGCTTCCTGCCATGTGATACAAGAGAAGCAAATAATACAGAATAATTCCTCAAAGACTCAGTTACTGGGTTGAATAACAGCATCAGCTGCAGTTTCACTGCCTGGGTCTCATATTATGAAGGCTCCTGGTCCCTGTGCTTCAAACTAATCCCCTGCTGGGCTTAGAAAAGCAAACAATATCTCTGTGTCAGTGACAGTCACAGCTTCAGGTAATAAGGAGGGCTCAGGCGTGGGCTGGGGAAGGAGATAAAGCATTAGTTTGCACTCACTTCTCCAATGGACCACTTTAGTTATCCTGGACTGTCACCCCTGACTTTCTTGCTTTCAGGTGTTTGAGTCTTTGCAGCACCATTCTCACGCTGCTTCATGTAAACAATATTGTATTGTTAGAATTTATCTGTGTGTTTTGCATTCTTGTTCTCTGAGAGAGAACTGGACTGATGGTCACAGTGACCAATGGGGTCAGGAGGTTGTGACCTCCTTGGGCCAATCTGGGCCCTCTGTACAAAATGTATATCAGCTATTGGAGTCAGATAATAAAGAGCTTTCCATGTTTGACCTGCTGTTCCTGCTGTCCTCTGGGAGGGTCCACACCACGTCACAACGTGCTGCCCCTCTCAGGGCAGGGGGAACACTGGACTCTTTTCCCAAGTAGTGGAGGAAGCCAGTCTCTAATGGGGGTGCCTCACCTTTCCTTAAAGACAACTGCTGAAAAATTTAAATTACCTTAGAAGTGTGAGGATTTTCCTGCGTTTTCCTGACCAAGCCACTACATCTGGCTGCAGGGAGAGAGAGGCCAGTTCCTCACCATCTGCCAGCAGCCCCCAGGTGTGGCCAGGAGGCCTCACACCTCGGCTTTTGGGATTATGAGCTCCTGTGTCCCAGCCCGTGCACAGAGCAGGTTTTTGGAGCCAGGCAGCCCCAGTGAGGAGGAGGATGCAGGACTGTGCCCTGCTTGAGCTCAGAGCAGTGCAGTCTGCACAGCCAGGCTGGCACATCCCTCCTCCCCAAGAAGGTGCCGTGGCTGCTGCTCTGCAAAGCCATTCAGGAGCAGCTCTTTGGTGTCCTTACAGAGTAACCTCGGTGCTGCTACACGAGTACATGGGGAAGTTACACACCAGGTCGTAACACTTCAGGCCCTATTAGGAACAAAAGTGCCTTTGTGAACATGGCTACTGAATAACCTCCTCCATCCCCATAAAAAGCTCTGAGTGCCACTGAGCTTTTTTCTTTCTTTTTTTTTTTTTTTTTCTTTTCTTTTTTTTTTTTTTTTTTTAATCTGGTTTATATTCAAGGCAGGATCTTGAGGCTCCTTTTTTGTGTCTCCACAGCTTGCTTGCCCTCCTCTCAGCCTATCAGCTACCCTCGGAGCAGGGTTTTGGTAGGACTGAGCTCCAAAGCAGCTTTTGGGTCCCAAGAGAAAGAGGGCTGAGATTGTGCTGTGTAGAGCAGGAGCAAAAGCATCCCTGAAACACGCAAGTCCACTTACCCTTGGGTGTGTTAAACCTGGTCTGTGCTGCCTGGAAAATGGGAAAGCAAGTCAGGGCTGGTTCTGGGTTTTCTCCAAGAAAAAGCAGAACCAGCCTGAAGAGAGGGAAGTGGAGAGGGAAGAAGACAATACCAGCACAGCTGTACGTGCAGTCATGCTGCTGCTCCCCTGCTGCCACCAGATATCCCAGATAACAGCCCTGAGGTCAGAGCTCGACCTTCTCCCACCCCACAGGGGTTGGATGGGCTTGATGATCCCGGTGATAATGGGACAGTGGGCCACAGCAGGGTGGACAGGTGTACACAACCTCCCTGCCCATCCCTGTCCTCTGCCATCCCCCGGGCACATCCCTGTTCACACACAGCCAGATGTGCCAACTCATCACAGGAGCATTTCTGGATAAATGTGAACCCCTGGAGAGGACCCTGAAGGGCTGTGGGTGGCAGGGGCTGGGCCTGCCCAGCAGCCCCTCACGGGGCACACCTGAACCTCCCAGGCTGCTCCTTCTGCTGCTCTCCCATCTGCTGTGTCCTCTGGGCCACTCCTGCCCAATTTCCTCCTCTCTGAATGAGCCATGGCTCTTGTGGATTGGCTGTAGCAGAGACACTGACGTGCAGCAGGGGCTGGTGCCCTCCATGGCCAGTCCACTGCTGCTCGTTCTCTGCAGCTCCTCCTCACAGAGACACAGCCAGGGCCTTAAAACTGACTGGGATGGGGAGCCCTGGGGCTGCCAGAAGTGGCCTGAGCCTGAACTGTCTCCCTGAAAGAGACTGAAAGGACACAGCTCCTGTTCCTGTGCTGAGCTGAGCTGTTTTCAGGCTCTCCAAACAAGCCCCTGTTTTCACACACAGCCAGATGGGTCCTCCCTCCTTTCTGCCAAGCTCCCTGCTTTCCTCCTGGAAACCTCCTCTGCACAGAGCCCCGGAACTCCAAAGCAACAGCCCTGTGTTTTTTGACCCTCGTTTCCTCTCCTGAGGCAGAGAGTGATTCTCTCATGAGCAGACTTCTCAGACCTTGCCCTTGAAGGAACACTGACGTTTCTGTAACCCTGTTACTGGCATTTCCCACTGTCTGCAGGGAGGACTGTGCTGGGCCATGCTGATCTGCTCAGCCTGTGGGACTCAGGAAGGACCCACAGGCACATGTGCCATCAAACAGCCACCAAAACCACAGCAGGGGCAGAGCAAAGCCAGCCCAAGGGCTCCCATCTCACTGTTCCCAAAGCAGCACCCTCACCACTGGGTAATGAGCTCGAAAACACATCTATAAATAAACCTGGGCCTTGTGTAAACCCAAATAGAATACACTGGCAAGTTATTCCAGGGGGCTGGCAGACACATTCTTTACCTCAGGTGTCAGCCACAGGAGAGGGTTACGGGGCTTACATTACAGGGAACACTTTGAGTTATATTGCACTTAACCTGTAAGTGAAACAATAACAGCTTGGTCTATGGAGATAACACCCCAGATCAGCTCCCTCCAATAAATTAGTGAAACATTCCACTCCCTAGCCCTGCAGTCTCACACCTCTAAATATCAACACAAACTTCAAGGGTTTGATGGAAAAAAATGGTGTTAAGTCTCATGGTGTTTGAGGAATTTCCCAATATGCACTAAATTAACTTTCTGGCTGCAGTAACCATAGTGGCTGAAACCAGCCCCATCTGAGACAGACCCAGGGCAGGAGATACAGGCAGCTGTTTTGCACATGAAATCAGATTGAGATTAACACTTACCCTTGGAGTTCTCACTCTGGTGAAGTACAGCTTCAGGGACCCCTCTGTTTAAAAATACCTCTAGTTTTTCAGTGGACTAAGACGGACAGACTGTGAAAAGTAAAAAAAAAATAAATAAATTCTCCCTCCAAAAGAAAACCACTGACGTACATTCATCCTCTTTGATTCCTCTGGCTTGGCATTTTAAGGATTAAGCCTAAACCATGGAAATCTAGTTCCTCAGATTCAACTGGAGAAAATCCTTGACTGCTGCACTCCACTGCTGCAGGAGGACCAAGGCAGCACAAAACATGACAGAAGGATAAGGATAAAACAAGGATAAGAGTGGAGTTTTGTACAAAAAGTTTCTTAGTGAGGAAAAGAAATGGGAGGAAGGGAAGGGTTTTGTGGATAGAAGCTGTAGTAGAACTTGTGCACTGGGGACATTGACTGTGATTTTTTCCCATTTTTTTGGTATTTACATAAATTTAAAATCCTGGAGGAGAGAAGGAACAGTTCAGGTGGTGACCAGAGTGGATAAAATGGATCAGAATTTCCCCCCCCACTGGTGTCTTTTGCTTCTCCCCTGGCCAAAGGTGAGGCTGAGCACTCCAGCAGCCAGCCCTGCATCCCCCCTGGCCTGGCAGCACCTGATCCCAGAGGAATCAGCTCACTTAGGCCACTGCACAGATAACAAGAGTTTGTTTCCAGAAAGGCAGAGCAATCTGTCCATAAGGATTCCTCACGCATCATGTGCCAGCCCCGGCCAGGGAAATACAACATTAACTACATCAAAAGATATTGTTGAATGAATAAATTATAAAAGCATTCAGGGTACCTATCTGGGGTATTATTTTGCACGCCAGTGCCGGGTAGGTTAAAGGAGCATGTTTTGCTGTTATTGCATTCCCAGCTCTGTTTGCAAGGACTCGACATTGCTGGGAAAGTGAGACGATGGACACGAGCTCCCTGCCGGCACAGCAGGGCCAGGCACAGGACGTGCCAGTGTCCCCTCTCCTCTGAGCATTTCCCTGCAGAGAAAGGAGCACACGCTGCTCCCGGGGAGGACAAGGGGCAGAAGAGCTCTCCAGACAGAGCTAAACACGAGTCCATTGAAACCAGTCCTCAAATTGCAATTTCACAGCCCCATGATGCCAGAGAAACCCTGGCTGCCACCTTCTTCTTCTTCTTCTCCTCCTCCTCCTCCTCCTCCTCCTCCTCCTCCTCCTCCTCCTCCTCCTCCTCCTCCTCCTCCCTCTCCCTGCAGTCAGCTCAGCATGAACACCCAGCTCATTCAGCATCCACATCCCAGAGCCAGCTCTGGCACAGGCACACTGGCACAGGAGCACCATGGACCACTCCACACCTGAGGATTTCCAGAAGCTTTGTCATCATTACTCAATCAAGCCTCAGGACCCTTGTGTGGATGGGCTGAGCCTCATCCATCACGGTTTCCTAGCTGTGGAAAGAGAAGGAGAGAGTCCTTAGGTGCTTTGTCTAATGTTGCACAGAAATCCTACAAAAGAATTAGGATTATCACCCAGATCTTTGGATTACCAGCATTTTTATATGCAATTTATTCTTGATCTAAACCATACAGTCCACCTCAGGGTTTTGCTCACAGCAAGATTTCAAATAAGTGGAGTTTACACAGTTGCATTTTTTCTAAGAAGAAATAAAAAGGAATAAAAAGAAATAAAAGAAAGAGTAAAGAAGTCAACTACCACTTCAACTGGCAATAAAACACAAAGTTTGTGTTTGTGCTAAGAACAGTTGCTGATAAACTTACAAATCAGTTTCCAAACAGTGCAGGGAGGGGCACCCAGAGGTCTGACTGCTAATCCCAGAATTATCTCCTTTGCCAGCCCGAGTCCCATTCAGGGAGCAGTGGGGTGAACATCTGACCCAGAAAGCTACAGGACCACAGCCTTTCCCATCAGGGGGACCAGGGGCTCACTTGAGGTTGCTTGTTGGGTGAATGCTGTTGCCTTTGGCACGACAGACCTCCCTGGGCCACTGTAAATTATTACAAAACTCTATTAATTTTGGCCTTTTACCCAGGGAAATAAAAGCCTGTTTGAGACTAAAGCCTACCACATGCAGAAAGGCTACAAAATTGAGTGGTGGGGAAAAAGGCAACTCAGAGCCAGAGGCAAAAATGAGGATCTGCTTCTGCCTGGCAGCAAATTGAAAAGTCCTCATGACAAAAGATTTTAATTTGGCCCCTCCTGTAGAAGCACAGCCCCTGTCCCTCTCCCCAGGCAAGGCACTAAATTACATGTGCCCACACCTGGCCCCTCTGGGCCCTGCCCATATGTCAGCCCCCAGTGATGGTTTCCAGGGCTTGGGGAGCCCTGAATGTCCCCAGCACCCCCCTGGCAGCTCTGGGGGTGATTTCAAGGTAAATCATCCCAGCCACCTCCCAGAGGTGTTATTTGCCATCTGGATTTGGGCAAGCATTCCCAATGAATGTATTATCCATCCAAAACATGCTTTTATATAAGCTCAAATTGGTAATATTTGAAATAGATCTTGTTTGGGGGAAAAAAAAAAAAAGTCCATAAAATAAAATTATTGGTGTTTGCAAAGCAAAATACTTATTTTTCTTTTGAAATGGTGTCTTTGTTTTTGAAGTGAGAACAATCTTTATTTATAGAAAGAATTTGAAAGAATGGAAAACTTAAACCAGAAAATTTCCAACAGAATGTTTTCTGGGTTACTCAGGATCAGATGCTGAAAAAAAAAAAAAAAAAAAAAAAAAAAAAAAAAAAAAAAAAAAAAAAAAAAATCAGACTCATTGCAACAATTTCCCTCTTTCCTTACCCAAAAAAGTTCACATCAACCTAATTCAGCTTTAGCAAGTCCCACTAAAACCAAAACACAGATTATGGGGCACAGCCCGTGGTGCAGTAGAGACATATAATTGTCCCAATGCTGTTCTCCCTGGAACTGTGTGGTCCACAACACATTTGCCCCCAAGGCTTTGGGGACTCAGGATTTCACTCTGAGCTAATTTACACAAAGACTGTTGTGGTTTGAAAGCAAAACGAATGAGAGGCTCCAAGTCAGAGATATAATTTAATAAGAAAAAAAGGTAAAAAGGTAAATATAAAATAAAATCAATGCAATAACACAAAGGACCACTGACAGAGTCAGAACACACCCTGAGCAGGGTGGGGGGAGCAGTCCAGGTGAGGGGCTCTTCCTGAAGCAGTGATCCCACAGAAAGGTCTGGGAGCTCTGCTCCTCTGGGAATCCAGTGGCTCAGGGCTGCTTGTCCTGTCCCAAATCCCAGATTCTCTCCAGGTGGGAATGCTTGGCTCCTCCCCCTGGGCATTGGGAGCATCTCCCAATGGGATGAGGAGTCGTGCAGTGGCTCCTTGATGGCCCATTAAACAGAGAGAGCTCCTGGAGGGAGTTCCCTGTGAGTCCTGGGCAAGGCATTGATGGGCCATGAGCAGAAGAGCCCAAAGGAGGGGCCTGGGAAAACACTGCCCCACCTGGTTCCAGCAGCTCATGGGGATGGGGATGGAATAAATACTGTGTGCACATCCTACACCACAACCCAGGACAAGACTGCACCAGGGGGTGACATTACCCCCACCAGCCTTCCCGGCCCGTTGATGCTGGTGTTGGGTCTGCAAAAAGATATGTAACATGCAAACCTTCATGATAAGGAGCCAAATAATTTGTAAACTGAGCCATAGTGTCCCTGGTGGCGTGACATTAATTTAATTCTCTCACTGCCATGCTTAGACAGAAACACTTCCTACCTAGCTTGTGATCACAGGAAAAAGGGGAATAACCACGTAAGAAGGATCCCCAGGAAAAAAATTCTGGGCTTTTAAAGGGTCTGTGCTTCTGACTATTTACATTTCAAAGGATGGAAAATAGTTTCTCAAGTATGCCTTGCCAAAATTCTCTGAAACACCCTTTTCATTCTGTTTGATTAATCGTTTCATGCTTGGAGCTTTTTAAAATGCTGCTGCTTCTAGAGAGCAGCTAAATGTGCATCCCCTCAGATAAATGGCAAAAATTAAAGTTCTGCTTCACTGTTTTACTCTTTTAGCTACTTCAGCTTCTAAATCAGTAAATACAGAGCACAGACCTTCTGGCTGTTTAAGGAGAGCTGGTGAATTAAAAAGACTAAAGCAATGTTGCAGGTTTCCCTGCTTCGAGTAGAGCTCAGAAGTTACAAAAGCCAGTTTAATAAAAAGGCATTTCTTTCCAAATGTTCGATGTGATTAAAACCCAGCCAATTAAAGTTGTGATTCAATATAAAACCTGAATGTTTCCAAATGTATAAAACACTTGACACCAGCCTGACATCTGCCCTTTTCCTCCAGCTTTCCATATGGAAAGGAGATCTACTTGCCACCTCTGGGCTGCTCTGGAGCAAAGGAGTTTGGACTGAGCTAAACGAGGTCTGCCTGCAAAGTCTTTGCCTTTAGCACAGGTCCTAAACACAGATTTGTTTCACTCCTCCACAATTCCTAAAGCTGCTTTACATCACATAAAAGTGCTCAACTGGCTCAAACTTCCTTGCCCTAGAGCATCATTGGTCTGACGGAGGCAGCAGGAGATGCTGTTTAGAGAATTCCCACGAGCCTGCAGATCCTTCCCCCTGCACAAGAGGCATCCCCAGGTGCTGGATGTGGGATCCTAACACCATGCTCCTGCTCAGTCATTTTACTGCCCAGTTATTGAGTTGCTGTGCTTGGCATCTAAAAATTCCCTTTTGATCTGCTGATCTGCCACCTTCCTCACCTTGCAAGCCTCTCCCACACTGTGTTTCAGCACTCTCATCTCCAAACTGAAGTTGTAGTCACAGGAAGCAGGTTTTCCATCCCCATTCTACTGCAGCACCTCCTCCAGGTACACCGCGGTCTTCACAGAATTAATTTTACTGCATTGTGGAACTAGTTTTAAAAGATAAGTGGTCAAAGTGCAGTTTGGCCTCATGTGCTGCCAAGAGGAGCACAAGGACTGCGCTGGCACATCCTCAGTGCTGAGTGAGGAGCTCAAGGGGACCAGTTCAGCTCTCAAATACTGCAAAGTTGCCTGATCCCAATGTGGCTTTTTCCTGAGCTGCTTTTCTCAGCACCGTGAAGTCCCCCAGACACAGGACGATCCTCCTGCTGCTGAGTTATTTCCAGTCCCAGGGGCAGTTTGGTCCTGCTCATCAATCCCAGCTCCATGCTGGGTTGCACAATGTGGACGTGCCCACCCACAAATGCTGAGGCGTCCAGTTCCACTCCTCTCAAAGAGAGAAAAAGTGTCATGTCACAAACAACTGGCAGCTTTAGAGCTGGTTGACATGTTTTTGAACCCCAAGGGAAGTTGAAATGGTTCAAATTTCCTTTTAAGTGTTCACTCCTCCTTCTGAGGGCTCACATACATCAAGGTCATAGGCAGTGGTCATATATCTGTATTCCATGGGTGTCTACACACTCAAGAAATATGAAATACTTTTTTTGTTCCACTTACAAGTATACAAAACTAATAATCATCTAAAGGAGAGGTTTCACAGAAAAAACAAATCTAAAGCTATATTAAATGTGTGCAGAAGTAGTCTTGAAAACAAAGAAAAGACAACTCAGATTAAGAGAAGAAGTGAATGGATGCACCGAACCGCAAACAAAACAAATGTTTTGGCCTGGGAGAAAGGATGGAGCCCAAGCTGCACATCTGGAGAGCTGAACCCTTCATTCCTGCTGCATGCTGTCCCAATAACCTCCAGCTTTGTGGAAAAGGCTCATCTCCCTTTGCTATTCACCAGATTAACTCATGGCTCTGCACAAATATTCCTCTGTAAAGCCAACAGGAGCTGCTGAGGTTTCTCAGGAATCCCTCCAGGATTTCAGCCTCTCAGCAGCGTGGACAGCAGCCCCCGAACAATGCCACCTCTGCCTGCAGGACACCAGGCAGTCGTGCCAAGGAGAAATTTCTGCAGGAAAGTCTTTTGAGAGAAACACCAGGAAGCAAAATCCTGTTCCCTCCCATTTCCTCCTGCAGCAGGCACCATGCTGGGGAGGTGAGACAAGAGGAGAACATCCATCATTCTCTCATGTAACACCACTCTGACATTGGCCAGGACCCTCCTATCCTTATTGAGAGATTCCAGATCTCTGCTGGCTGAGCAGAATCCCCTCTTGTACCTCCAAACATAAGGTGCACTTCCTTGACTTTTCTTAGTACAATTGCAAATAGCGACCACTCCAGAGCCTCACACCAGGAGGGGACTGAGAGAACACACTTGGCAGGTGTTCATCCTATGGCCTAAATCCTGCCCAGGAGATGCTCAGATCAAGGGATAATCTGGCACCAGGAATCTCCCCAGGATGGAACCTTGCTGAGACATGAATGTATTCCTCTGACCCATCCCTGTCTTGCAGCTCATCCCATGGGAATGTATTTATCTCTGACCTCCTCCTCCTTGGAGAAAGGAACAGGAGAAAAGTCCAACCTGATGCATTTTGTCTTGGATATCCAAGGGTTTGGTACACATAAAGCAGCACACACCTTCCTTGTTTTTAATGAGACCTTTGACTCAACTCCCAAAAGAAAGTGGAGATTTTCTTTTATTTTAAAAAGCACAAGTGAAGCCAGAACTGTTTCTTCCTTCAACTTCTCCACTTTGATCTTTGCTGAAATTACTATGAGAACAGTGTCTGATGGAAGTGTTAAACCTCGGCCCCAAGGGAAGCAGAGCAGCTTTCCAAGGTGCATTGGCCACCCCATTTCAAAGGCATCATATCCCGTGTGGGGTGGCTGCTGGACCAGTCCTCACTGGCATCCAGGCTGTCGCTGCAGGGAAGGGACATAATGGAGCTGAAACTCTGAATAAAGCAGAGCAGATCCCAGACCAGGCCAAGGAACTGCTGCACTATGTTCTAATCACAACTCCTTTGCAGCCCAGTGTTATTTTCATAATAAGGCTGTTTTATTGTATTTTTCATCCAGGTGAGCTCCAAAGGACTGTTTCTCACAGGACAGCTCTCTCCTGCTCTCAGGGAAACCTCCTCTGTTTGTCATCCGCACTGCAGGTTAATAAATACCACAGTGTCATTTCCTCCACTTGTCGAGTTTAGCAAATGTCAAAGGGCAACAACATCGCAGCAGAAACTGAGTGTTGGAAAGGGAAACAGCAGGGACCAATAACATCTGAAATGGTTCTACATCCTCATCCGAATTCTTCAAGGTTTACTTCATATTCATGGCTATTTTGATGAAAAGCTCTGATTTAGTATCACTGTCCAATCCTTTGGAGTACTAAATACCAGCAAATAGCTGGTGGAAATATTTACATAGAGATTTCTTAAAAATCTATATTTTTTTTTGACACCCCAGACTACCTGATAGCCTCCCCCTTTTCTTGAGTTATACAAAAAATGGAGCACAGAAGTGGATTTGGTTTAAAGTTTGTTAGAGAGATTCACAGGTCCATCTGGTATTTCCTTTTAAGAACCAAAACAAGTGAAAAATGCCTAGTAACGATGACAAAACCCCCCTAAACTAATACTTTAATAGCATTTAAAAGAGACAGAGTGAAACTCTTTAATCATAATTTTCAGGTTACCATGAGATTTATATTGGAAATGTCTGAACAATCCTCCCTCCTCTGTCCTGCACCTCAGTAAAATTATTATTATTATTATTATTGCTAATTATATTATTATTATTATTTCTAATTATAATACATAACAGGCTTTAATGTGTCCAAGTAATTCACTGTGTTTACCAGAAATATGAATTTTACCAAATAAGTGCACAGTGTGATAATTTTTTGGCAGTGAAAAGGTGATTGAGCAGAGATGGCATCAAAATTATATTTTTCCCTGACGTATTTTAGGATTAACGTACTTGAGTGAAAACCACTGCCCCAAACCAGGCCAACCCTGGCGCTGCAGGAGTTTTCAGGCACATCCCTGGCATCCAGCTCTCCCCATGGCTGATCCACACAAGCCTCCACCCTTGGGCAGGAGGATTCCACGTTTATGTCAGTGCTGTTACATAGGAAAGGTTCTTCTGCTCACAGGCTGAAAGCAAAAATGCAAACGGGAAGATTGAGTCACTCACTCCCGATATGAAGCCCCGGATGGAAGCCACCCATCCCTGTCAAGGACCAAAACCCACCAGCATCAGCTGAAATCTTTCAGTGAGGATTTCAGCAGGAGAGGAGCCCTGGGTGAGTGGCAACTGATTAATCATCAGAGGAGGAGGCCTCTACAGTGACCTCCTGCAGGAGAAGGAATCCTTTGGAGCTTTGGAAGGGACCTTAAACAGCATCATGTTCTATCCCCTGCCATGGCAGGGACACCTCCCACTGTCCCAGGGACACCTCCCACTGTCCCAGGCTGCCCCAAGCCCCAATGTCCAGCCTGGCCTTGGGCACTCCAGGGATCCAGGGGCTGCTCTGGGCACCCTGTGCCAGCCCCTCACTGCCCACAGAGGGAAGAATTTTTTGTAATATCCAATCTAAACCTACTCTCTGTCAGTGTGAGTCCATCCCCCCTCGTCCTGTCACTGCATGACCCTGTAACAGCCAGGACAGCCCATGAGTTTGGTCCATCCCAGCTGTGGGAAAGCAAAGACAAATGGGTGGAACACAATCTTCCACAAGGAATAATTTTCCCCTCATTTGCCATCTCATGATTGCTGTCACGGGCTGTGGATGGGCCACACTCTGAGAGAGCCCAGGAACGGCTGCTGCCCTGACCTGAAGGAGCAAGGCCTCCAGCCAGGTTCCAATTAGCCAAGATTAGTCAGCTGTGGCCAGGGTTTGTCTTCCTTTGAGCACCAAATGGTGTGAAAGCAATAGCCCACGTTGCCCACTCAACCCTTTGTGGCCTCACCCCCTTCCCCAGGGAGCTCCCTCCAGTTTTGTTTCTCCCCTTCCTGAGCCATGCCAATCATTAAAGTCTCTGAACAGATCCATTATCATCCTGGGCAATTCTTAACTCATTAAAGTTGCTGGACTGCAGAAAAACCCCCAAACCCAGCAAATGCTGCAGCACGATAAAAGGATGTTAATGTTTTACCCCACCAACAATGACTGAGTCTGTAGGACAATTATTACAAATATTTCCATGGGTTTAGTGTTACTTTTTTCCTGAGGTGAGGTCCTTTGCGTGGCATCTAATTAAAAATAGAGGAGTTTAATCTGCAGCCAATCTCAGAGGCTGATTTGAATTCTCCCACTGTGAACTCTCCAACGTGGAAGCATGCCTGTTTGCACCGATGGGATCCAATATCCTGCCTTTGCAATGCACTTTTTTACATTTTGGCAGGCTGCACGCCCAGGATTGTGCCAGACTGCAGCATTAATAATTCACTACCTGATCTGATCTGATCTGATCTTTCAGCAGGAAACACAAGTCAAGATGACGTTAAGTGCTGCTCAGCTTCCCCTCCTCTGCCATTCTCCTGTTGTGTCTTCAGATTATGCTCAATCTGATGGGAATTTAGTATTAAATTAACACAGAAATTCACATTTTAGGAGGTCAAAACCACATCTACAGCTGAAGAGAGAAACTGGATTTCCTGCTGAGTTTACTGTTAACACTAACATTTTAATTTTTGTTTGGATCTCTGTATAAGAAAGAGATGAAATGTGTTTAGATTAGGATGCAGGAGAGGACAGCAGAAATTTTAGATTCCTAATGAGCAGTGTATTAACACTTTTCTCCTGGTTGCATGAAAAAACAGGTTACCTGTGGAGATGAGAGGACATTTTCCTTCTTGAGGGGAAGAACTCCATTTTCTAGCAAGATTTGAAAGGTTTTTCTCAGCATTCCAACAGAGAAAAAAAAACCTCCTTTACGAGTAAACTCCAAAACATGTTTGTATGGTTGAAAATGGTCTGAGACCTTTCTCCTGTGCCAGTGGCAGCCAGCCACACTCCTGGGCTCACTCAGGGGCTCGTGGGCCACGTACTCCCAAAAGCTTTCTTAGGGACAAAGCTGCTGTCTCAGAGTCCCCAGTACCCAAAGTGACCTAAAAGCTTTAGCAAACTACAAGTGTTCCCCTCTCCAGAGGCTGGATTTTGCTTAAAACAAAACAACTGAAAAACAAACAAACCCCCTAGAAAACTGAAGAAGGTAACCTCAGTTTTGACAGGATAGTTTCATTCGGATTGTTTTGTAGAACATGCAGTTTTCCACGTAGCCCTCCTATTCGAAGCCTTAATTATTGCATCTCAAAGACTGTTAGAGGGAAGCTTTATTTTCCAAAATTGACTGTGCTACTGTTTAGCTTTCATCCACTGTTCTGGTACTGTTATCACATTAACACTTAGAGATCCCGAGCAAGGTCAATGCCTTTGTCTGCCAGCCTTTGTACAGTCAAGAAACAGTCCTTGCCCCAAAGACCTTAAAATATAAATAGATAAGACAGACAAAGGGAGAAAGAAAGGGAACATTTCTATCATCGTCACAGATAGGAAACGGGGAGATAAAATGGTTTGCTGGAGGTCAGTGACACAGAGCTGGGAAAAAAAAAAACCACTCTCGAGTCTCTGTCAAATGTCTTTAACCATGAAGCTGTCCAAAATAAGCCTGTAGTTCCTCCAGCATTTCATTGAGGTTCCTGCAGGGATGCCCAGAAAAGGAGCTGTAAGGAGTCAGTGCAGACATTCAGAGAGGCTTGGCTTCCAAGAGGAGCTTCTGAGAGGGGTTTGAGAGAAACAGCAGAAGTTCCACCAAAGCAAAGTCCAAAGGCAGATACAGGAACTGGCGAGTCTGGACTCCACTGCTAAGAACACACAGGTGGAGAACAGCAGCCCCAGAGCTGCTCCTCAGTGTCCACGTTAACAGAAAAGAATGAGAAGTAGTGGTGAAGAAGTCACTCCGTAAGAAATGAGAGCAAGAAAAATTTAGGGCAGGGTGAGATGAGATGATGCAAGAGCCTAAATTGATCTGCCTTTGGTGTGCCAGTGACAATACAAGGATATGCCAGGTTTAGTTCCACATTCCCAATAAAGACTGATACATTGAAAATACAGTGGAACCTATTTTGGGCAGAATTGAAAGAACTGAAGAACTAAGTCCATGGCTACCCTTTACACTGGTATACAAAGTCAGAGAAGAAAAAACAAAGGGGGAAAAAAGCCTTCACCAGACTTCATGGCACAAGACATTCTGTAGAAGGATTTGCACTTCAGCTCCATTCAGTGACTGGTGTCTGCCTTGTCATGTGAGATTTCTCATCCTTTATTAAATTTTCTCCTCATGTCCTGATGTCAGAGAAAGTTCCCCCTTTTTCCCTCACAAGGTTTATGTCTCTGTGCATCGGGGGCAGCTGGCCCTGTGAGTCACTGTGCACAGGATGGTGGCTCTTACCCCCAGCTGTGACATGCCAAGCAGGTAATGTTAGAAGCCTTATGTTGAAACAGTTTAAGAGTCTGTTTAGTTAACCTAGGTTAAGTTCTGCAGTTTCTCTCTGCTGTCTCTGCCGCCCTCCAAACATATTTGGTCAAGGGAATTTGCATTTCTATGGGGTTTTTTTCAAAGCTTTGTCTTCACAGCGTTGTTGGTGTTAGACCACAGCAGTGACATCTGTACTGACACACAAACGAAGCAGCAGCACAGGAAAAAACAAGTCACATCTATTTCACCAGAATCTTTCAGTATGGGGTTTGTGCTCAGCCTTGTTGCAAGACTCATTCCTGGCACTGGTACAGGAGATTCATTTTGACATTGGAGTGCAGGAGAGTGTCCTGGTCCACACAGCTACAAGAGGAGTTGGTCCCAGCTGGGCTCTGGGTTTTTCCCTGGCCCACAACAAGTAGTGCTGGTTTTTGTCTCAGCCTGGGTGAATGAAGGAGTAAAGCTGTGTCTGCACCAGACTGTACGTGTTGGACCATGGCTGTCCTGGTTGCTCCATGGCTGTAACTCTGCCAGTCCATGCAGACCCAGTGGGTTTGTGCTCACCTCTCCAGGGGCACTGCAGAGCCACAGGCATCCTCTGCTTCCCAGACCCTTCCCACCAAGCACAGCAGCACACACAGCCAAGTCTGAGGAATAAGGGGGTTTAGAGAAACAATTCCACCACCAAAATGAGAAGCACTGCCTGCCTCACATTGCACACTATCAGTTTGTCCATTCCTAGTGGAACTCTTGGAGCATTTTCTTGTCTTTTTCCCTCCTTCCTCTCATCTATTATTCTCCCATCCACACTTCCCCCAAACACTAATCTTTCAACCTCTCAGCTATTTTTTCTCCCCAAACACACAGAGCCTGCTGATCAGGACAGGGAGCAGAGGCTCCTCCTATTTGGAATGGTGATGAAGATAGTTCATCTTGCAAGAGCAGCACCCAGGGATGCCCCATTGCTCCATCCTGCCTGCAGACTCACACCTGTCTTTTGTCACAGCTGGGTAGCCCGGACCTGGAATCAAATCTCAGGAGGACGGGGAGGGAGGTTATTTTATCTGTTTTCTCTTTGGAGAAAGGCAAACAGGATGGGCATTCATCAATCTTGAGGAGGAAACATTAGCCAAGTCAAACACACAGCAGGGTCTGAAGAAACAGGATGTCCAGAATGTTATGCCTGGATTCACCTTGGTACCTCCTCTTGTAATAAGGACAGAACTGGAGAGGAAATAAAGGGGTGTAAGCACAGGACGAAGAAAATTTTCAAGAAACGTTGACCAAGTCTGTTCTGATTCAATGTGGGCTCCCCACAAGAGAAAGGGAGCTCAGACTTACTGCTGGCAACCATCACCCTGAGCCCCAGGAACTTACTGATGTCCCCCATCCTGATGTCCCCTCAGCCTGAGTCCCCCCTTCACCAACAGTGCCTGGGCCAACTCATCCATCCACCAGAAGATCCTTGCAGGGCCCACTGCAAAAAGGTTTTCCTGATATTTACTCTGCGATAGTGCCTCTGGTAAGATGGAGATGTGGCTGGAGGAGGAGCCCACGCATCTCCATGTGCAGCCACACAAGACAAAGACACCTTGACTGGAGATGGGAGCCAAGGGGCAGTGACTTGTACCCACCTCACACATGATTTTGTGGTGGGAGTGATGAAAGGACTTGGCACAGAGGATCTGTGGCTGTCCCATCCCTGGGAGTGTCCAAGGCCAGGGTTTGGAGAACATGGGGTAGTGGAAGGTGTCCCTGCATGGGTGGAAAGAGATGGGCTTTGAGGCTCCTTCCAAGCCAGGCCTTTCTATGATTCTATGAAAATGCGGCTGCCAAGAGACAAGCAAAGAGAGCTCCAATGAGCCAAAAGCAGGATTCAGGGTCATTACAGCCCTCTTGCAGGAGATGTGGCATTTTGGAGTTTCCGTTGTTTCCCGGGTCTAATCAGCACAGAGTGTCCCAGAAGGAGCTGTGGCCCTTCCCCTTCAGCAAGGTTCTCTTGCCAGAGAGAACAGAAATGTACTTAAAAAGCACTGGGGAGAACTTAATGGAAATAGGTGATGGTTCTGTTTGAGCTGAAAGTTTAAGTTTTGTTTGATCTCATTTACCAGTAAGTAAATGAACCGTAAATTAAGTTCAGAGAACTGACTACTGGCATGCACCTCAAAAGTTTATTTCCTTGCCAGTATTCTGGGGCTTGTATTACCTTCTGTAACAATAACACTGTAAAATTAGCCCTGCATTAATGCTGAATTGCAGAGATTTCACAAAAGAGAGCAAACAGAGCTAATCTGGCCATCCAGACACTGATTAAAATGAACACCCTTGAGATGAGTGTAATAAAGGTTTGACACTTGCAGGCCTGCCATGAGAGACCTTGTTTGGGTACCAGTTTTCCTCATTCAGCCCAGAACTGCAGGAGTCCAGCCCCACCCAGACCCTTCCTGACACACCTCCCACAGGGGTTTCCCTTGATCCAATCCCCCTCCTGTTTCTGGTTAAGATCTTTTAGCAAAATGCCAAAACACAGTGTTTGTCAGCTGATGGGAGATGTGCACATTTCTCATGGGAAATGAGAATTTTCTTTAGAGGGCGTTTGCTGGAGGAACACGTTTAGTAAGTGGGGTGTCTTCCCATTTCCCACTTTTTCTGAAGAAGCAGTTCATGTTTCCTTTGGAAGTTTTCATTCTCCCAGTAAAGTACAGTTTGTTTTTAAGCTGGAAATTTTAGTTGTTTTGGCTGAAGTGGCATGTTGTTACCTCTAGGGTTTTAACAGTTTAATTTTACTGTTTTGAAAAAATCATTTGAGAGAATCTTACCTAAATGGGAGCTTTTATTACAAAAGGCCATTAAAAGTTTTGGAAAACTTTTGCCTAAGTAAAAATTGCTCTTAAATAACACCATAGTCCTGCTCAGCTTTAACTTCTCCCTGTTTATTTTATTTAGTTTCTGCAGCGTGGTTGCTGGCAGGGAATTGGAGGCAATCCCAACCTCAGATTTATTAACATACCTTTCTTGAACATCTACTAGAGATTTATGGTTGTCAGCTTTGACTTAGCAAACATTTGAATGACAAACTTTTCAAATGGAAGTTTTCAAAAATCTCCGTCCAGGATCAGCACCTTGTAAATTTGCCTGTCACAACTGATCATGTTTGTACTGTTCAAATTTATTCTCATATTCAAGTTTGTACTGGAAATGGAAAGTGAATCTAAGACATTATTGAGAAATATAATTTTAAAATAATGGAAAAAAAACTAAAGCAGGTTCATGGGGGCATTTCTGATTTTTAAATTTAAATAAAACAAGCCAAACTTAGAGGTTAACAGAAGATAAAATTTTACACGGGAGATTCTCACCACAGTGATTTTCTGTTTCAAACCAACTCTAGAAGTCATTCAAACAAAGCAGTAAAAAGAAAAGCTGTTTCTACTGGGCCCTTGCCCACCTCTGCATCCCACAGCACCTGAGGACCATTGATGGAGGGAGCAGGCACGGGAGTCTGGCTTGGCTCAGCACAGTAGAGGGGGAAAAGTCTTTCCTTTGCAACTTTTGTGTTCTCATGGCCAAAATAAAAAGGACCCAAAATCAATTTACTCATCTGAGAGCAGCCAACCTGACACTTTATTGAGGTGCCCCACGGGAGCCAGAGAGGGGGAGGCAGGAGCAGTTCCTTGTTTGCTTTCCCCTGGTGGGCACAGTCACAGCCAGGCAGCACCACTCAGACCCATGAGCCAGGCCTGGGCACAGGGGACACCTGAGATTTGATGTTTGGGAGGTCTCACACTTTCTCTAGTGTAGAAAAGCCCAGTTTTTATTCCCAGGTGAAAGAACCCTCATCCCCGTGGTCAGCAGAGCCAGTTCATCCAACAGTTTGTGACCTCATGGCTCTGCAGAGCAGCCCAGTGTCCAGTGCACTGGAGGTGTTTTATCACAGTCACCTGTTTGCACCCAAACCCACACTCTCATTAGGAGCCCTGGTATGTCACCAGGCTCTGTGGGGACTACAAAAGCTGCCAATCAGATAAAACTCCGAACAGCATCTGCATTTTGAAGGGCTGCAAAGGCTTTAGTGTGGCTCAACACCATGGCCAGTCCCCCTTGAGAACTCCACAGAGGACAGCTGAGGGGTCTGGGAAAAGGAGAATGTCCCTTGGCTCCCAGCAAATCCCAGCAATGCAAAAAGCTGCTTCTGCACTGAGCACTGACAGGCCAGACCACACACCTGGAGAGCAGCACACCTGCACACAGACACCCACAGTCTGCCCCAGGCTGTCACCACTGACCCTCTGCAGAGAGGGGGACAAACAATTGCTTCTGCTGCGAGGAAAGGCTGAGAGAACTGGGATTGCTCAGCCTGGAAAAAGAAGGCTTTGGGGTGACCTAATTGCAGCCTTTGGGTACCTGAAGGGAGCTACAGGAACAATGGGGACAGGCTGTTTACGAGGGGCTGGAGGAACAGTCCACAGGGAAAGGCTTCACACTGTCCAGGGGCAGAGATGGGTGGGATTTTGGGCAGGAATTGTTCCCTGGGAGGGTGGGCAGGCCCTGGCACAGCTGGGGCTGCCCCTGGATCCCTGGAATGGACACTGGGGCTTGGAGCAGCCTGGGACAGTGGGAGGTCACGGGACCATCCTGAGACATTGAGGAGGGTTTTTTATTACAGACTTTTGCCCAGACAGCGACAGCAAGTGGAGCTTTCTCTTCCCAGCAGTGCTGACCCCACTGGGCATTAGTGCTCCCATGGACAATGCAATGGGGGCTTGCACCTGGGCAGGGTCTGCTGCAGGGTCCAGTCCAGGGGCTCTGCAGGGCTGGCAGTGGCTCTGGGGTCCCGTGAGGGTCCCGTGGGGGTCCCGTGGGGGTCCCGTGGGGTCCCGGGGGGGCAGGGGGGGTCAGCAGCCAGGGAAGGGCTGTGGAGCTCTGTCCCTGCAGGGGTGGGGGTCTGGGGGGGCAGGGGGATGCAGCTGAAGGGGGAACCACATCCCTGTCTGCCCTGGAGCCTCCACATGGCTCAATCTCCAGTGAAGCATTTTCATCTGAGCTTCTTTTTTGATGTAGGACATCGCACTGTCACAGAAAACGTCTCTTTTTGCTCCCTGAAAATGGGCCTTAAAAGCTCTGAAAACTCACTTTCTTGTGCTTTGGTTTTGTCCCTTTTCTTTTCCTGCTGGGCCTCTGTCCTCCCTGCAGGTAAGGGATCTGTTTTCACCCTCTATTTTCCTCATTTGCTTCTAAAACACGGGAGATGGGAAGGGAAAATCAGAGAAAAAATAAAATAATTGAGAAAATATTTGGGCCAGTTTATTTTTCTTGGTATTATTATTGCTGAAAATATTCAAAGCTTTGGTTATATCATTATTTTTTCTCTTTCCAAATTAATCTTCAGCGTGCCTAACTTAAACTTGTCATTGATATAAGGAAAGAACTAAGGCCATGGCTGGTCCAAAATACAAAAAAATGTTTTTAATTTTTTTAAAAATCTCCATAGAGTATTCATTTTCAAAACCAAACATCACCCTCCTCACAAATAAGGAGTGCTTTGCAACCTCTTCCCTCTGCTACATTTCTATGATTTTTTTTAGGGTTTTTTTTGTTTGTTTGTTTTGTTTTTTGTTGTTGTTGTTGTTGGGGTTTTTTTTTTTTTTTTTTTTTTTTTTTTTTTTTTTTTTTTTTTTTTTGCTGTTTGCCTGTATGAGGATTGTCAGGATTGTCTTTGTAACAGGATTTATTATTATTTATTAATAAATTGTCTTTATTTTGGCTCTGGCAGGGACAGAGTGGATGTCAAACACACAAATCCAGCCCACAGCCACCATGCTGGCTGCAGAGATCCTCTGGGTAAAGAAAAACCTGGTCCCCAGGAGAGCTGCCCCAATTTCCCTGAGCATCTCAACTCACCTTCTCCGAGCCAGAGGAAATGTTGGATTTATCTTGTTTTATTCTTCTGCAGAGACACCCTAAGGTGGGGCAGGGGAGGAGGCGGGAATGGTGCTCCCATCCATCCCAGGATGACGAGGAGGAGGCTGGAGAAGCTCCTGGGACACCCATGGAACACTGGCCCTCGAGTGCTGCTGCTGCTCTAATCCAGGAGTATTTGAAATTTCAATTATTTATGTGTTCATGCTGCGGGTTAATGCTGACTGACACTAAAACACTGCCTAGATTTAGCTTCATAAAATTTTTATCCCCACTATGAACTGCGAGTCTTTCTCCAATTTCATTTAAAGGAAACAGAGTATTGAAAGGCCTACTGAGGAATTCATGAGCAACTAGCTACAACCTCACTTTTCCTCCTAGCCAAATCCTGGGACTTCATTACCATGGCAACATATCATAATTTTAATTCCCTTCCTGATTGCCACTGCAGAGAAACCAATATAAGTGCTTGCTCTCCCTGCAGCCTGCCATGCACTTTGTGTGTGTGTAAAGGTTCACGGCATCTGCTTCCCAAGGCTCATGATCCAGAAGAGGATGCTGCGTGGGGTTTGGGGTTAAACACCCAGAAAAGCTCAATAAAATGCAGCAAACCTGACTCAGGCAATGCCTGTGGTGTTCTGACCTCTGGGCATCTCAAACAGTCAGACACAGCCCAGGGCAGGGGAAGACCCTGGAAAGAACAAACTTCCTGCACAATGTGGAGGTTTTGGGTGTTACACAAGAAGGAAGAGCAGCCTCCACCACAGAGGGAACGGGAAAAGGGATGAAAGGTCTTTATGAGGACACAGGGTCTCCAGCAACCATCAGCCCCTGGTCCGAGGTTTCACTTATTTTGGAAATTATCACACTCCAAAGCACTTACAGGACCAAAATCTCTCTGCTGGAATCTGAAATGGGGCCTGAAACACCAACCGACTGATGATTATCTTAATTATTTATCTAGCTCATATAAAATCCCTTGTTTGAGGCTGAAAAGCCTCGTTCAGACTCAGAGCCAACAGGGAACTCTGACAGGGGGTCACAGACATTTGGTGCTGCCCCCTGCACAGAACGAGGGTCAGTGAGCCCTGCAAGAATTCAGACCAGATGAGCCAGGAGTGCAGGGAGCTGCTCCATCCCTTGGACAGGCCCCATTGATGCTCCATCGACCTGCAGAGCTTGTTTGCTGCAGCACCCACCCCCTTCTCAGTCCCTCTTTTCCTGGGCTGGGCTCCAGCCCGCCCCTCTCAGTGCCCCCAGCAGGGATGGATGCAGTGGGTGTGTCTGGAATAGGCATTTTGTGGGAATTAGACCTCCCTTTGGCAGGAAATCCTGGAGCTGATTCCCACCAGTCTCCTGGAAATTCCCAGCAGCAGCTCTGTGCACCAGGAATTCACCCAGGATGGAGCAAACAGAAGCACAGAACCCATGGGTGAGCTTTTCCTAGTGCCTATCACACAGAGGTGAAGGAAAAAAGGATCTTCTGGAGCTTGGACCTGCCCTCTAAACTCCCTTGAACTGCATTATCCATGTATGTTTATCATGTGTGTGCATAGATTTAATATTTTATATATATAAATATGGATTTATAATGCCCAATTTTATTGCAGACATCTGGAGAGTCACAACTCATTTAAGCACAGAAAAGGCATGGGAGATTCACCTTTCTTTAAGGGCAGTGGAATATGTGTAGCTACAAGCCAGCCTTGTCCCTCACCTCTAAAAAACCACCCTTTCTTCTTACTGAAGGGTTAAAATTTCTGAACAGAAACGACAGTGTTTTCCTTCTTTTTTTTTTTTTCCTGAGCTTTTTTATTTAGTTACTCTTTCATTATTGTTTTTCTTCATCTAAAAAAGTGATCTAAGTAATTATAATCATAAAATAGTTGTGAGCAAAACGGGTACTGCGGGGTTTATAAAGCACAGATTTCCCTTTTCTGGGAAATTTGGTCTCTCCTGCACTTAAGCCTTTAAAACTCTGCCCAGACTCCTGAGGTGGCACAAACCCCACAAGGCCTGTAAGGCCTGGAGAGGAAATCACTCCAATATCCAACTCCCCCTGCAGATGCAGGATTGCTCACACAGCACTGAGCACTGCTGGGGGGTGCGGCCCTCACTGCAGTGGGGAAGGGTCTTTATTCAGCAGAAACTAATCAATGTCTAATAAATGAGTTTGGCAGCACTGGACATGCACAGAAATGTCTTTGGTGGAGGAAAATCCTGCAGCTGAGCTGGGCTTGCTTAAACCTCTGTCCTGGGTTGCAGCGTAGGATGTGCACAAAGTATTTATTCTATCACCATCTTCATGAACTGTTAAACCAGGTGGGGCAGTGTTTTCCCAGGCCCCTCCTTTGGGCTCTTCTGCTCATGGCCCATCAATGCCTTGCCCAGGACTCACAGGGAACTCCCTCCAGGAGCTCTCTCTGTTTAATGGGCCATCAAGGAGCCACTGCACGACTCCTCATCCCATTGGGAGATGCTCCCAATGCCCAGGGGGAGGAGCCAAGCATTCCCACCTGGAGAGAATCTGGGATTTGGGACAGGACAAGCAGCCCTGAGCCACTGGATTCCCAGAGGAGCAGAGCTCCCAGACCTTTCTGTGGGATCACTGCTTCAGGAAGAGCCCCTCACCTGGACTGCTCCCCCCACCCTGCTCAGGGTGTGTTCTGACTCTGGCAGTGCTCCTTTGTGTTATTGCATTGATTTGATTTTATTTTTTACCTTTTTACCT
Source organism: Zosterops lateralis (assembly GCF_965231275.1). Classification (NCBI taxonomy): domain Eukaryota; kingdom Metazoa; phylum Chordata; class Aves; order Passeriformes; family Zosteropidae; genus Zosterops; species Zosterops lateralis. The sequence continues at coordinate 335,310 of NC_139778.1, read as the reverse complement.
TTCTTCTTATTAAATTGTATTTCTGACTTGGAGCCTCTCATTCATTTTGCTTTCAAACCACAACACACTCCCTGATCATGACCAGGCTGAGTGTCCAGCCTGCACCAGGTAACACATGCCCAGCAGAAATCATCTCCTCAGCCAGAAAACAACCACATTTGGTTCAGGCTTTTTAATGTTTTTTTAAACTGTTTTTTGAAAATAACCCAAGAAAAACCTTCCTTGATGTTCACTAAGCTGTTACTGGCAAAATGTCACTGATGTGAAAACAAGGAATCTTTCATAGAGGTTGAATATACCCAAAGTGCTCCAGCCTTTTCTTTTTTGCTATTCCTTTATTTATTTTTAAACTGATAACTTGTTGGGAAAGATGGGACAGGAAGGACTTAGGAATATGATTGTATGGTAAGAAATACTGCAGATGTAAAACCTGTGAGTGAAATAGGAATGAAAGCCAGTTTGGAGATGTGAGCATGGCAGGCAGGAAGACGGGGATGAGCTGGAGATAGGTTGAAAGACAGAAAAACAAAAGACTCAGGAATGTTGCCTTTCCATCCTGCAAAGGCATCAGGGAACAAGGGCATAAGAAAGGAGTCTATAGAGTTTAGAATATAAAATGACATGGTGATGTAATAGTTCTTATAGGCTGCATGCAAAGTTTGTAGGTTTTGTATCTTGCACAGGTTGGTCACTGTAAATTAGAATATTCAACACAAAAAGAGATAGAATGTATTGTAACAAGGCGATCGCTCTCTTACCCTCTTGGTTCTCTTACCTCTGGCCCCTTTCTCTTTCGCCCTTCCCCTCTCTTCTCTTTACTCTCTTGTTCTGCCCCTCTTCCCTCTTGCCTCTCCCCTTTTCCCCCTGAGCTCTCTTCTCTCTCTCTCTCCCCATTCTCTCTTTAGGGCTTTGCTCCAGCCCAGGCTGGTGGCTGAAGGCAAAGCCCTCTTTACCCACCACCCTTGGAATAATAAACCCCCGTGTTTCTAGAACATCTCAGCTCTGCAGAGCTCCTTGTCCCTGCCATCCACGGAAACTTCAACAATAACTGCTCTCTGAATTTTAATTTGTGCAGAAAGGGGGAATTCCGCTGTGATTTATGAATGGAAAACATCAGCTCTCGGCCTGAGAGATCATGTAATCTCCATTCAAAACTAACTTTTATGTCCAAACTACCAGAAAACCCTCAGAATGTGTCAGGTCTAAATGCTGTGTCCCCTGGACCCAGAGAAGCTTCTCAGCCCCCTGTGCAGCGGCAGATAAGGAGCTCAAGCCTGGCTTTATGTCAAAATATGACATTACCTCTTCCACAGTGTGTTTGTCACCTCAGCACCGTGGGACAGGCAGTATCCATTCACAGCAGCATTGGCAAATCAGGTATCCCAGGTCCTCTAGTGACTGAAACAGGCTGCAGTACATCCCAATAATTCACTTGGGCGTTATGCAGGGGAATGGACCAAAATCTTCTCTACGGATCCTTCCAGAGCTGTTATTCTGCCCAGAAAACCAAAGAGGATTTTTTTTTGAGAAGCCTTTGCTTCACAGCTGCCTCCTGTCCAGCAGAGGGATGGGGCAGCTCTGCTGGGAGGGAAGGCTGGGGGATTGGGATTGCTCAGCCTGTGGAAGGGAAGGCTTTGGGGTGACCTTCCAGCAGCTGAAGAGAGCCAACAGCAAAGATGGAGAGAGGCTGTTTCTAAGGGCATGGAGTACCAGGACAAGGGGGAAAGGCTTTACAGTGACTGAGAGTAATTTTAGATGGGATATTGGGCAGGAATTGTTCCCTGGGAGGGTGGGCAGGCCCTGGCACAGGGTGCCCAGAGCAGCTGGGGCTGCCCCTGGATCCCTGGAATGGACACTGGGGCTTGGAGCAGCCTGGGACAGTGGGAGGTGTCCCTGGGACAGTGGGAGGTGTCCCTGCCATGGCTGGGGTTGGCACTGGGTGGGCTTTCAGGTGCCTTTTAACCCAAAACCTTCTGGGAATCTGTGATTCAGTGATGCTCAGGACATGGAGCTGTGCTGAGCTATTGCACAGTCTCCCTGCAGTCAGCAGAGAACCAGCCAGTGCCAGAGGATGGTACAGTTCACACTGAAGTAGTGGCCCAAGGTGGAGAATTTTTCCTCCTAATACAGAGAAAGCAGTGATTTAGCATGGACATCTACACCAAACCTCCACCTGCAGCAGCAGGTGAGACAAGTCCCACCTTGACCTCCTTCTATCCCCCTTCATCTGCTGGGAAAACCCTGCAGAGTGAGTTTGCCTGTCCTGGCTCTGGGGGCGAGGATCAGCATAGTTGGGTGCAGGACAAACAACCTCATCAAACGTGACAGCAGGACCCTCCCAGGAGAGTGCAGAGCTCTGTGGAGCTCTAGGAAGAGCACAAGACACAGAGAAGTCCCTGAGCTGACAACAGTGTGCCTGATCTCCACGGCAGGTGGATCAATCTTTGCTAAAGGCAATGTAAATGATCTGATTTTCTCCTCAGGTTTTCTTCCCAAATCCATAGCCAAGTGCAGAGCACACAGTTTGGGCAGTTTGGACCTTTGTGAAACTCTGGGAAGGAAGAGGTAGCACCAACAGCTCTGTGAAACAACTTGCATTTTTACATAAGTAGAATTTTTTTTTTTGATGTGATGATATTTTTGGCAACATGTAGCAGCAAAGTCAGTCAGACCTTTCATTTCTCTAACCAGATTTAAGGGATTTGTAATATTATACTCAATTATTGAAGAACAGGAGGAAATTGTTTGTCTGATTACAAACCTGTTATTTATTGCGCATTAAGAGCACAATCACCTAATGCAGGATATTTTATCCCAGTTTTAGGGAGGTGGGGGTGGAAATCAACAGTCCTGTCCCACCGAATGACATAAACCCACTCTGATCTCAGAAGTCACCTCTCGAATACTAAAGAGCTGGAACATAAAGGCTTTTAAAGAATATAGTTTCCAATTAGGTCATTGGTTTCAAACAGAGGGTGTACTAAATTAGTAACATTTGGTGGCAAATTTCTTTGAAGTTCTCATTAATCTTGGTCTTGGATTTGAACTTTTCTTGGCAATGTTCCTTATAGAATTTGGATCCCAGTTATGTCAAAACAACTGATTAGCCCCACAGTTTGAAGGCAAGAGGGATTAGGTAGGGCGGGTGTTAGATTTCATGAAAGGCCTATTTACCTACTCGTTTAGCATGACCAAATGGGAGGGCAGCCAGCAGGGGAGACACGCTGGAAGGATTCCAGCACTCCTGTCTAATTAGGGATCTCCACGGCAAAGGGGAGCAGAGGGTTTGTGAGAGCAGCCACTGTTCATGTGCAGCTGCCCCCTGGGTCTGGGGCCTTCCCTTCACCTCTGGTGGCTCTTCTGCACAACTGACTGCCCACTGCCTCAGCTCTTGGGAAATCAGTGGGGAGGAAGAAATACTTCGGGGGAACATCTTTAGGTGGTGTTCTTTCTTGTTTGTGAATGGCCTAAAGCAAACCACCCCCAAATCAACTGAACTCTTTCCATCTGTTCTAATACATTCAACACCAGGCTTCTGAATAGCTCAGAATCACCAAAACCAACAACTCTTAAGAAACTCAAAGTTCTCATCTAAGCCTAATATCTATCTAAGGAGCAGTAAGTTCATTTAATTACTTAATGAACCATAACCCAGAGGAGAAAACACACGGTGAATCGCTGCAGTGGTGAAGCTGGAGAAGTTCTCAAGAGCATCTGCTAGAAGGAATCAAACCTGGGCACTCTCGTGTCCACCAGGCACATCTCCCTCCTGAGGCTCCAATCAGCCAAGGAACAAAGGCAGAACACCAGGAGGCCTTTCCTGGAAATCACAACCCAGCAGCAGAGACCTGGAAAGGAGACGGCTCAAAATGGCATGAGAAAAAAAGTGCTTTGTCTCACTGAAGCATGAAAGGAGTGAGAGACAGGCTCCTGTCATCCCCAGGGACATCTGATCCCAAGGCAAGACAGGGATCCAGCCCTGGAGGGTGCAGGGCCAGTGTTACAGGTCAGCTGGGTGCCCCAAGCCTTGGTCACCTCCTGCAGCCACTGCTCACTCTGGGGGTACCAGGACGGGCAGGAGCAGCATTTCTGGGTGGTAAAGCTGCCTGAGGCATGAGCCAGCCTGCCCCGGGCTCAGGAGCTCCCTGGAGCAGGGCTGCTCCTGCCTGTGCTGGGAAACTGCCCCCGAGAGGAAGAAGCTCATGAGGGAACTGCAGCTGGTGCAGCAGCAGCAGCACTTGGTAGGGAGGAATGAGGACACCAGTGTAGTGCTCAGTCACAATAACACGGTATAAAAACGTTAAACTCATCTTTTCCGTGACAGGAAGAAATCCCCAAAGCCTCGGGATTCTGCTTTAATTTGAGGAAATTGTTGGTTCAGGTCTTATTTTATGTAAAACTCTTTCTTCCTTCTGTAGGCAACCTATCTTAAACATTTCAGCAGTGACCAGAAAGTCTCCTCTCACAACAAAATGCAGTGAATATCTGGGCACAGCGTTTATTCTCACCATCCCTGACACCCAGTTTTCAGCACAGATCCAGCCTCGCTGCCTTTAGCAGGAGCTCAACATCAATAATGTCTGCACTGTACCTATGCAGAGGCACTTGCGGGATCATGGCCACAACATCAGCAGTAGAACCAACTTTATTAAGCCTAATTAGGGTCATTCTGCAATAGTGTGAAAAGTAGCACTGATAGTTATTGGCTGGGGAGGGAGAAATCACAAATACTTTCCCACAAGTGGGTGACCTCAGGGTAGGACTTCAGAAATCTCTCCTATAAAACTGGAGCCACAGAAAACCAAGTTGGCTGAATTTAGAGGAGCCATGGAAATACTTTTTCTTTTCTTTTCTTTTTTTTTCCAGCAGAACTGTTTGGCTCTGAACCATTTCTTCCACACTTTGGGGCTCAGTAATGTTCCTCACATAATAATGTCAAAGCATGGAAGAAAATAACCAAGAGGAGGGGAAAAAAGTGTGTAAGTGCCATTTTTGCAGGATTAAATTTAAAGAAGGGAAGATTTTTAGGGTGTTCAATAAAAGTTGCACAGGTAAAAAAAACCAAACAAACGTGTCTTGTGGCACTTGTTGTCCTGCCTTCTTCAGAAATACAAGCTGCAGCTGGAGGACAAGTGGCACAAATCCAGTTCATTCACCTTCAGCCTTTGGGACCTTGTCTTGCCACCATTAATCAAAATTTTCTCAACAGAGCAGAGCCATTTCCTCTATTTTTTTTCCTCAACCCTCTGGCACAGTGGACCTGCCACACAATCCCAGAAAAGTTTGAGTTTGAAGGGATCTGCAAGAGCAGCTTGTTCCATCTCCCTGCAAGGGGTGGGGACGCCTCCCACCAGACCTGGGTGTCCAATGCCCCTTCCAGGCTGTCCCCAGAACAAAACCCAAAAGGTGATGGGGCCTTTACATCCCTGCCCTCCCTGACCCCAGCACATGCACAAATCTCCAGCAAGTCCAAAGACCATGAGCTGTCCCTGAGCCCTCCAAGGAGACACCACCAGCGATTTGAAAAGCTGGATGGAACCTCTGCGTCCATTCCTGGGGTGGACCAGAAACTTCCCTGAGCCCCGGGATGCTGCCAGTGCTCCCACCAGGCTGAGACAAAGGGCAGGCAGCACATGTGTGTTCTGCAGGAGAGGGAAGGTGGGAGTTTTCCAGGGTAAAGCATTTCCTCTGGTTCACGTTCAATTAAAAATCATTCGGTGGCCGACAGCAGCTTCTCGTCTGGCATATCGTGAAACCATTATTCCAGCACAATTTACAGCCTTTTGGGGAAAGGAGAACTTGGTTATTTAGTAACTTCCCTGCTTGCCCTCAGGAAGGTCAGATCCTTTTGTTCCCTGCCAGAGCAGTGAGAGCTATAAACTACAGGATGGAGCGTTGGGAGCTTGTTCTTGCAGCAGTGCACCTGGATAACCCTGCGAGCAGCCTGCAGTGCAGGGAGGTCACACACAGAGGGGTGCAATATTGTGGGATTGATTCACCAGGGCAGGGAACACCCAGCAGTGCAGGAGGGCAGCTCAGGAGCTGAGTGCTGCCACACAAAGCACAGGGCTTGGAGGAACCTTGCCGAGATTTGGATAAAATCTGCAGCTCAAAACCAACAGCTCGGTGCGCACCAGGAGGAACTGATCCCCATCAATTTCCCCTTGGTAGCCTTTTTTTTTTCTGTTGGGAGATGAAGAACAGCACGGTGAGGTTCAGGTTTTCTCCCCCACAGCTGTGGGTGCCTCAGGAGCACAGTGTGGGACCAGCTTTGCTCCCAGGCTGCTGTCAGCATCTGCCTTGGCTTGCAGGGCTCTGCAAAGCTTGTATGGGCTCATAAACTGCAGAAAACTCAGGGCCAAGCCAGGAATGAGTTTAACTTGCCAAGGAGCTTCCCCCTCCAAGAGAATACTTACTAATAAATTTTAAAATAATAATAAGAAAAAAAGTTGGTAACATTATTTTTATAATGCCTTGTGTCCAAAGTTTAATGGATATTTAAGTGTTGTCATTTTTGACACCTCGGGCAGGTTCATGTGGCACAGACACTGCAGGGAGAGAGAAGCCAGCTGATCACACCACTAATTGTTCCACTGTTTTCCCATGAACCTCATTCAATTACCAGCCAGGAGCTTGGGGAATAAAGGTCAAAAAATCCTCCAGGCTCAGAAAATTCACAAGAAAGAGAAGGAAACAACTTCCATTGTTGCTACACATTTGTTAACATTTCATTTCACAAGAAATCAATACAGCCCAAACATTTCTGCCAAAACCACAAAGGAACAATGGTTCAAGGGCTGCAGAACGTGGAGATTTTTTTTAATCACTTCACCAAGGTATAAAACAAATGCTTTCGCTCTGCCTCCCTGTTTATTCTGAAAAATATTTGTCCAGAAAGAGTAGAAACTTATCTCCAGGAAGTTTGCTGAGGGAAGACAGTGGAAGAACAGAGAATCAAGAGAAGCATTTTGAGCAGTGCAGGCAGAGATGTCACAGCAGCAGTTCTCCCCAACATCATCCTCACCTCGGTTTGCTTGCTCAGCCTGACAATCAACATCTTATTATGCAGCCCTGGTGTTTCTCTGCAATTTAAACAAGAAGTTGGTAATGGTGTGTGATCTTCAAGGTCACTTTTGAACAGCTGTCTTTAGCCCAGTGGCCACCAGCTATTTAGGACTAAAAATCACAATTTCACTGAAGCAAATTACATCCTGGGTGTACAATCCACTGCAGCAAGTGCACTGAAGATGATCAGATGGCAGATCCAGCTTGGCATATCTGAACTGCCACATGCATGAAGGAGGTTTCTGGGATCAGGAGGCACTGGGGTGGAGCCCTCAGTGAAAGAGTTTCTTCCTTTCTTTTATCTCCAGGTACACAGGTTTAGAGTTGTAGCATTCTCTTCCTATTGTACCAGGATACATCAGCCTGTTTAGAATATATTTCCTTGGAGGTTCTTTGCCTTGCAAAAAGAGAATTCATCTCTGCAACACACAGAAGAGTATTCCATTCTGCACATTAAAAGATCCTTTAACCTGTTCTAAATTTCCCTTCTTCCTTTTCCCATGGTCTTATCTGAAGAGAACAATTTCCTTCCTGCACTCAGTAACTGGCTTCTGACTGCTTTAGCAGTAATTTTTCCTGGCAATTCCTGTGATGATTAATGATAACACCAAGGCCAGGCTTTGGCATCACAGAAGAAACAGGTTCTTTTGGGGAACAGATGGATTTGTTTATTTAGATTTAACCAATGTTGGTAAATGCCACACTGTGTGTACTTATGAAACCATCAGGAAGGATTTTCTCACCTCATAGTGAGACAAACCTGGGAAGAGGAAGAATATTCGGAAATGCATATTCAAGTCAACTTGAAGAGAATGCTTGGAGGAATTGATGGTCTTACTCATGGTGAAAAGAAGGTGATCTGGATTCATGGGCCCACTGGAGCATGGCAGCAAGATGGTGACAAGGTTGTGGATGGAAGAGGAACATATTCAAATTTAGCTTCTAGTAATTTCCAATGGGCAACCTTTGATGCCTTTCTCCATTTCATAAGGACATCGTAAAGAATGACTTGCAAAATTATCATTATTCTTAATTCCGGTCGAAGTTCATATACTCTCAGCTGTTCTTTGCAGATAAATCTGACACATCCTGAGGCAGGGCTGTGTCCCTGACGTGACTGGAGGTGGCAGAACCAGCTCTGGGGCAGGGTGTGCTCTTGGGCTGGGTGAGCTGCGTTCAGGCTGCAGAGAATCCTCTCCACAGTGTCTGAGCAGCATGCAGATTCTCGGGGCTTGCATTTATCACCATGCCAATTTCTTCATTAAGGTGAAGGAGGGAGGAAATCTTTCAAACAAGCTTGTAAATGGGATTATTTTTTTCCTTAGTAGAATGACAGCTTTGGTATGTTAAGTGCAGTCTATCTGGCTGCAGTGCACACACAAGGAAATTTTGAGTAGCTCAATGCTGTGTGTGCAGGTAGCTGACTTAGATGCTTCAGAGCAAGACATCTCATTTTTACCCAGGATTTCTCCAGAGCAGCCAGGAGAGGCCTGGACAAGCTGTGCTCCCTGTCAGCAGTGGGACCACCACGTCCTCTATCTGGGCAGAGGAGCACAGGAACAGCTCAGGGACACCTGCAGAAGAGCAGCAGACACCATTGGGGACAAGAGTGACCAAGAGACACTCACAGGGTGTGCTGTGCTGGCCACACACCTCTGGCCCTCCTCTGCCACCACAAAAGACACTGGGATCTGCTGTTTAGTGTTTCTTACTGAAACAGATCTTTAAACCTTTAAACCTCCTCTGCCACCACAAAGGACACTGGGATCTCCTGTTCAGTGTTTCTTATTGAAACAGATCTTTAAACCTTGAGGGGCAGCAGGAAGCACATGGGTCAGGCATGTCACAGTGATTTAGACCACCTTAAAATGTCCCCAAATCTTCATGTGTTGCCCAGTTTTCTATCGTGTCAACTGCCCCAGCACTTCAGAAGGTTCCAACACTGCAAGGCTGGGAGCTGGACCAGTTTGCCAGGAGCTCACAGACATGAGATTAAAACCTAGACATTGAGACCCTTCTGGGGTTTGAGTTTTCCCCCACTTCCTCTCTCACTGGGATCAGGAAGTGCAAAGAAGCAACAAAACTTAATTTCTTTTCAGAAAGTTACTTGAACTTTCCGAACCTTATGTTCATTCCCATTGAGGGTGAAGATCCAAGACAGTTATTCCTGCACTTAAACCAGGTTCAGTCATCCTTAGTAATTATGGGCACTAGATCAAAAATTAAATTTATTGTACCAGTAGCACAACCACAATGGATCTGCATAAAATTTAACCACATGGAGAAGTGGGTTGCCTGAGATCTGCCATTCAAGCAGGCTTTATTGCATTTAAATATAGAATCATAAAAAATAAATTAAGAATGGAGATGACCCTTTGTCTACCTAGAGGCCCAGGAAAGATGTTTGCCTCTGATACAGTTTGCAAATTAGCATTTTATAGGTTCTGGGCTGCTGCCTGACACACAAAATACTTTAAAATTCTGTAAATAATGTAAGTAAATTAACAAGAGATAGTGACTGCGATGAATAAAACATAAGTTAAGTACCTTTCCATTTCCTCTGAAGCCTAGAGGAAAAAAGTGACTAGATTCAGCTCTTTGGGGGAAAAAATTGCAAGTACTTGCAATGTTTGGTAGGAGAACACACAGATATTTCAGAGAAACACTGAAAAGTCAGTCAGAAGCATCTTCTGTTTAACTACTGAAAAGCCAGAGGTTTGTGGCAAAGACAAGTCCCTTGGGTTGAATTTTAGCCTTGTCTGGCCAGTCCAACCCCCATCAGGTGCTTCCTGAAGCCCATCTGGAAGCCCAGGCACAGCCAAGGTGTCCTGGCATGGCTTTGTCAACAAGGCAGCACGTAGCTGTCAGGTGGATTTGTCTGGGGACAGAAGTGAGCTTGGGCCTCCTTTAGATCAACCATCAGTGCCCAGTTCCCTGCACAACTTTTAAAACAGAGACAAGTGCCACGAGGATTTGACAGGACACGGGACAAGAAAACAAGCTGCCCATCAGTGGAAAAAGCACATATCCCAAAGGGGAGCCCTGAGGTCAAAGGCACACAGCTGGCGAGGCATTTGGTTGACAAAACCTCTATTTTTCTATTTACAGTTTGGATCTGGCCTGGAAGCCCTAAGCTGACATCCCTGGCTAGGGCAGAGTGGGAATCTTGCAGCAGCACGCCGGCTTGGAGGCAAGAGCCTTATCAGATGGGCTGGAAATATGACAGCAGGAGCCTCTCCCAGGATGTTTTGGCTTCTGATCCAGGAAGAACACCTGGAAGCCAAAAGGAGCCTGGAATAGATTAAGTGAGTTGGCCAGACTTTCTCATCTTGTTAACATGCTGCAGGCTTCATTTGTGCTATGGGCAGGGATTCAGAGTGATTCTTTATTTGATTCAAAACAGACAGTCCATCACAAATCCCAAACTGCTGCTCCTATCAGCATCAACCAGACACTGTCCCTGCAGAAAACAGTCTTTGTGACAAGAGCATCTGACAAAGTCAAGCAGCACACACACATTGGGGTTTGGTTGCAGACAAAACCCAGCACAATATTCCACTTTGTCTCTCCTTTTCCACTTTTCATCCCCCTTTTTCACTCTGCTACATTTAGTTTCACTGTCCCAGATCACAGGAAGGTTCAAACCATGAAAGCTTCCAAACTGTGCATCGGGAAGCAGAGAGAATGGGTTTGTTGTTGTTAAAATAATTTTTCATTGAGAACTGTCCAAATAATTTCCCTTCTCTATCTCCCTTCCCTGTTCCCCAGCCCCTGTATACCAGCAATATCAATTGAGCTCTAGTTTTGCTTAAATGCCATTGAGAGCTAGCAGGATAAGTCTGTCTGTCAGAATTGTGTCTGTCATTGTTTTTGGAAAGTCCAGTCTTCTTGTTTTCCCTCGGATCAGGGCAGCAGCTCACAGTTCACTGAACCAGGAAACCCAGGGCTGCTCCAGAGTTCTCAGTTTAATTTTAACATTCCATTGTTTGGGAGAGCATTTGTACCCAGGGACACTTCTGCCATGATCACAGTGCTTTTCTGGAGGACAGAGAGGCCCAGTGAACCTCAGACACAGAATTCCAGAATTCCTTGGGTTGGAAGGGCCTTAATGGCCATCTCATTCCAACACTCTGCAATGGGCAGGGACACCTTCCACTAGACCAGGTAGCTCAAATCTGTGTGTGAGTGGCTGAGCCAGTGTTTTGAGGGAAATTGCCATTAAACCTAAACCAAAGGTGGCTGTTTCAGGCTCAGGGACACTGGGACACTGGCTGGGCAGCCCAGGGCTGGCTGCTGACATGCACATTGCTGCTCGAAGGGAGGCAGAGCTCAGGGGGCTCCTCAGCAAAGACTTCCATAATTTGCTGTTCCTGAAGCACAATCAGCTCAGTTTACACGTGGAGCTGCTCCTGGAGGAGATCTTGGCTTCAGATCGAGCTGAAAAGTGCCCAGTGCTGTAGAAGGGGCTGCAACCCCAAGTACAAGATGGTGCATAGGACAGAATTAATCAGTCTGCTCTGAAGAGGAAATTCTCCTTGCTAGGGAAGGAAACAGCTTTTCCTGATGAAAAATTAAAGAACCCCTGGCCTGGCAGTTTCCTCCTAGGGCGAGCTAAAGCAGCAGCCTGAGGAGAGAGGTAAACCTTTCCCCTTGCAGATTACACTGCCCATCTCAGAGAGGTTCCTCAACAAATTGCCCTCCTTGTTCCCCTAAAATCCAGGGAGATGTTCATTCCTTCCCCTCTCCGGAACAGAAACAACTAAAACAAGAACAAATCTCAGTTAATTTTCAGTTAGTGTTTTGCTGAGACTGAATTCTCAGAGCTGCACCACCCCAGGCTGAGCCAACCCAGCATCTCCCTCATGCAGCACAAATGTTTTGTCTCTGATATTGGAGGGAAGAGTTTAATGAGGGCATTTACTGCTGACTGGCCAAGGTTACTGTGCAGTTATTGAGAAGCAGCTCCTTTGGGATTCCACCCTTTCCCCAGGTTCAAGGGGTGGGAGCATTGCCCTCCTCAGGACCCAGCTGTCCCAGGAGTGGAACAGGGTGACAGAGACATTGCTCAACTGTGGGGCGTGCAGGCCCTGCCTCCGGAGAGGACATTGAGGGTCCTGCCCCCTGCACTAGGCCCTTGGAGAGCAGACAGTGCATGAGCCCCCCCAGCTCTGGATTGGCTACCCCAGTCCTGTCCCCTGGTTGGTCAGTTCTGTATCCTTCCCCTGATTGGTCCAAGTTTCGATCCCCTAATTTGTTTATTAATGTTCTCCCTGATTGGTCCGTTTCCTCAGTTTGTAACCCCATTGGCTGTTGGTAAAACCCCACCCCCTTTGGTGGGTGCATAAAACCCTGACAGCCGAGCCCTTCCGGGTCTGTGGTTTGGCGGTGGTGCTGGAGTAAGGAGGCCTCCCGGGGGCCATCCCTGGCTCCTGTGTTTCCTTCTGCGCCACTTGGGATCACCCGTCAGGAAAGAGCAGCCTCCAACGGCTAAAGCCTTGTCCGGACTGACCGTCCACCGAGGTGCCCTGCGCCACCTGGGCTGAGGCTGCCCTTGCTCGAGGCCACTCGCTGGGGAAGGTCGCTGCCCTCAGAAGAGCCAGCCGGGGGCAGAGGCGGGGGGTGTTAGTGGGGACCCCCCAGCTGGCCCCTCAGGAGCAGAGCAGTGCCGGTGCTCTCTCTGCCCTCTCCCAGGGGCAGACCCAGCTGATCTCTGCCATCCCAGCACAGGGGGAGTCAGGGAGAGAACTCTGTGTGAGGGTCTGGCTGTCCCTGCTCCATTAACCCCCCTGAGCCCCCCAGTGCCCAAAGGGGCTCCAGCAAACGGGGCAGCAGCGGCACCTGAAGAACAAGGGGGGCTTTATTCAAACACCTGCAGCTCTGCTCCCAAACAAAAACTAAAGGCACCAGCTTTCCATTTTCTTCTTTTATTACCCACCTTAAAAAAAATAAAACACAGCCCTGGTCAGCCGCAGGATTCCTGTTTTTATGGAGCCCATCCTGCCATGCTATTGCTCCACAAGGACATTCCTAATGCCATTTAGGGGTTCAGGTTAAAAAGGAGCCCTGGCCACTCCGTAGGCAAAGGCTGTGGAGGAGTCATTCCAAAGGTGATCCCACCAAACCCTAATTCTGCCTGGCCACACGCTGGTGAGGCCAAAGCAGCAATCACTCTGCATCCTGGCTGTAAAATCAAATTAAATAAAAGATCCCATTTCACCAAGAGGCTAATACTAATTTGTGTAACATTTCCATTATACAGTGCTGCCTACAGAAAACATACACTAAAGCACTTTGACGATTTAACAGGGAACATTCCAATAGGAAACGTTATTAGATTTTCCTATTAAGCTGCTTGGGGCACGCGCTCGCTTAATAGACATTAATTACATCAGCAAGGCTGCAAATTCAGTCCTTGTGGAATCCAAGTGACTTTTACAAAATTGACTCAGTTCTGAAATTTCTGTAGGGACACAAGGAAAAAATAAAAACAGATAGAAAATTGGAACAAAGCCACTATGTCACCACTTTCTCAGCAGTGGCTTTAAAACATTTTAATGTACTGGCGTGTTTTGCTTTCACATTTCCAGAGTGGAATTTTCACAAATTTGGTGAAATAATTGGAGACAGCTCACGATATTAGAATAATGGGGCTGTTTTTTTCTTGCCAGTGGCAAGAATGGTTGAAACAGCAAAAAGGCTGATTATTTCAGTTCAGTCTTTTTGTGAAAATATTTCATATTTCCTCAGTGTGTGCCTGTGCCCTGTTATGTTCAATGGGGGTTTAAATGCACACTTTGAGTTAACAAGACATACACTGTTTAGCCTAAATCAAGATCTAATTACCGAAGATTGTTGACAAATCATTTCAGACAACATGTAAATGCAAGTGAAACAGTATATCGTTAACACTCAACAGAATTACTCTTTTGAGATAATTAACTTTGGCCTGAATGTAGCAGAGCCAACATTTGGGGCTCTGCTTCCACTGACAGCTCACCTCAGCCATAGTTTGGGAGTATTCCCGGTTTTCTGCTGACTGCTGAGGGACCCTACACATCGATTTGAGATTCCACAGCTGCAGAAATTTACTTCTGGCTCTGTCATGTTATTTTTTCGAAGCTACAATTCCTCTTCAGTTGTGCTGCCTCCCCTTACATACAACTCTATATCCCAGGAAGATGCAGGAACATTTAACAGCTCGGTGACAGCCTAAAATATGGCCCCCACTTGCAGGCAGGGAATTTGCCAAAGGCAGTGGCAGAACTGGGCTCTGGTGCTCTGCAGGGACAGCAGCCCTTCCATGGGAGGGGCAGGATCACCCCTGGTGGCTGTGCCTGCTCCGGCTCGGGGACCCAGCACAGACCAGCAGATCTCACCTGGGCAGGTGAGAACCATCTCTGGGGTCGGGCCCCATCCTACGTGCCAGCACAGGGAGAGCACTATTATATATAATGTAAGCTCCTAAATCTGAATTGGTCACACTGTGCCTTAAATCCAGCAATGAGCTGATGATTTAGGACTCTGGGCAAGCCTTTCTGTTCATTTAAAGATTTCAGTGTTAGAAATGCTAAATATGGGCACTTGAAGCAAATGCCAACCCCTAACTGAATCCCTTCTCTTACTCTGAGCTGACATGATTTCTAACAGATGTATTATCCCAATTAATAATTGGGATAAATTTAAAGATGAGGTTTGGATGCAAGTTTCTGGAGAAGTGGGAGGTTATAGAGCTCATCACAGTGGCACAGGGATTTCATCCTGATGTTTGGGCAGATCCTGAATTTGAAGGGGCTTTGTGCAGCACTGCTCAGCCCCCTGGATCTTCCCTTGACCCTTCCCCAGGTGCAGCCCAGGGCTCTGGCTGAGCTCCCGTCCCTGGGGCAGGGCTGTGCCTGCACCTCCCGGGACACCCCAGGGAGGAACAGCCACTGCCCAACGTCACCTGAGGAGGCAAAGCCGAGAAATTGCTTGTCTCAACACCAGACTTCTGTCAGCCTTAAAAAGACAGGCTGGAACTGAAAGGCACCATTAGCAGCCCACGGCCCAGGCAATTGCTCAAGTTCTGTCCTTTGGGCTGAAGTGTCATTCAGACTAATTGGCTTTTTCCAGAGGCCAAACACTATTTGTGAACCCTCCCTTAAAACTACATGAAGGCAATGACATCCCCAGTGTGAAGTCATTCAGGTTTAAAAGATCTAATTAAGTGAATGATAAAATCAGCACAACTTCTACTCTGCTCCAGGAGCTGTCATCACACAGAACTTCTGTTTCCTGCAGTTTTTATCATGAAATCCATTATATTTGGCATTTTCTTCAGTCCCTGCCATAAGGATGCACACTATCAAAATGCAACTCTCAGTTTTCTAATTTAACTCCATTTCTACCTTTTCTTTGAAGGGAAAAAAAAAAAAAAAAGGCGTCTAAAAATGACCCAATTGTAATTAAGACCTTAGAAGTAGCTCTCTCGTCAGGCCACTCTCTCCCTGCCATCGTGCCCTCATTTGCAATAGCAAAGCTGGGCTTAGAAGCCTGTGAGATACTGCTCAGCTCAAGTGATGTGTCAGGAAGGCAGCTCTGGCTGCAGATAATCCACTGAAATCAGCACTAAACCCCCCAAAGCACAGAGCCTGGACCATCCCCAACCTCACACGGGGTGCTGGGACAGCCCAAGGGACCAAGCTTGGCTTGGCAAGAGAAAATTCGTTCTTCACAAAACCAAAGCATTCCACCGATGAGTGTAATTGTGCCAGGTGCTTTATCCAAAAATGAGCATCCTGTGGGAAACACAGAACCTCGCTCAGTACCAGCAAGTCAAAGGGCTGGAAAGGAGAGAGAACCAGAGAGGAAAACAGGTTTCTGGGCTGAGCCCAGTCAGTGCTGCCTTTCTGACAAGTTTTACCAGTAGCCTTTGGCAATGGGAAAGAAATTGTGGATTTAAGGAGCTGATGGCACTGAGGATGGCAAAAAGGAAAAGCTCTCTGAAGTGTGGCTCAGCAGCAATGGGCTCTGCTCAGCCCAGAACAGCCAAGGCAGCACAGGCAGTGGAGGCATCAGGGGGGACAGGTGGGAGACATTCCAGCCTGAAGGGCATTTTCTGTCTGGGACAGAGGATTTGTTTCATCTCACAGCTGAACCCAGATGCAGCTTTTCACATGGCAAGGGGCCTGCTCTGCTCACAAGGTGCACAGAACAGGGACATTTGACTGACAGCTGTGGGCCTCCTCCAATGGGCAATTCCACAGTTCTAATGGCACTGGAGGCACAGCTGAGCCTGCCTCTAGGAGGAAGGGGGTAAAACTGAAAAAAAAAAGGCTTTTCCACCTCAAGAAATGCCTTTGGATCTGTTCATATCTGTGCTCTAGATAGGCAAAAAAGGGAAGGGAAAAATCCTCAATCCATGGGAGCAGGGGAGATCTCTGCCAGTGGAAGAAAAGCAGGGAAAAGCAGGGAAAAGCAGGGGAAAGCAGGGAAAAGCAGGCTGGAGGCTGAATGAGAGGGAGATGTGTCGTTGGCTGTGCTCTTCTGCTGAGCAGAGAAATGGCTGCTCGTGGACAGGCATCAGAGCAGCTCGAGTTCCTGCTGATCTGCCGCAGAGAAAACACACCCTGCCCAGTTTATCAGATTTGCAGTAGGAGCAGAGATCAGCCCTGTGGGTGTTTTGGTCCAAACTCACCTCTGCTCCACGAGGTGCCCATTCAGGGATGTCACTGACCTGGATCCCCCCTACCCTCATCAGCCAGAACCAGGAACTGGATTTATCTGTGCCCATTCCATTGGCTGGGGAGGTCGAGGTGTGAAGATACAATGGGCATTTTACCCTCCTTGTGCTCCAGGGGAGCAGAGGAACATACCCAACTCCACCAAGACCTGTAGCACCTTCTGAACAACCCCCTGTGGAAACCAAAACTCAGGACAGGTGTGTCCCAGACCTTTTCCCAGCACGGCGTTCCAGGTGCCAGGGAGCAGCCTGAGCAAACACAGCCAAGGAGACATCATCAAATTTGGTTTTCCTCTATCCAGTGATAATTGATGACCCGGCCGTCAGAACAGAGATGAATGTCAGAGGGTCACAGAAGATGGGCTAGAAGGGACCTTGTGGTCATCTGAATCCATCCCCCCCTCAAAAGGCTCATTTCTGGCAGATATTTGACCTCTTCAGAATAAGAGGGAAGTTTCCAACCCCTATTTTAAACAAAATTTTCTTTGGCTAGCTACAAAATACTTAATTAATTTCTCTTATATATAAAAAGTCTCTAAAAGCACTGAAAGTAATTTCCAAATGGAATCAAACTTTTGATGAAAAGAGATACTTCTGAACTCCTACATTGTTTCTATCACAGTAATTCATCTTGGACCAACAAAAACTCCAGGAGCTCATTCTTCTCTTGTTTTTAACCTTTATGGTCAGCCAAGATATTGTGGGTTTAATTTAAAAATATTTAGAATTTCTGGCCAAAAGGAATAATTTCTGCTTCCACAGATGTGTGACACACTGTGGCACCAGGGGAGGACACAAGGGATTTGCTCTGGAGAGTTTTGGTGCAATGAACTCTCCACATTTTTCCCTCACCTGGTTTCCTCCTGGGTTGAACCAGGACGGGGGGATGGCAGGGAGGGAAGGAAGCAACTCCATACTCCAGTGAGCTTGTCTGAGAGTTGCCAGCAAAGTGTGAAGCTCAGGGGTGACTGATGTGGAAGTGTTATGCCATATTTCCCTCCCATAATCACAATTTCATCGTGTAATAATAATAGGTTGTGATTGATTGTGACCTTTCACTGCTGGAGGATGTTGGTCATCAGGAGGAACTGACTGATCACTGGAGCTGTGATTTGACCATGCAGACCCCTTCCAGCAGCTTTTAGAAGGAGAATGAAAGTGTTTTTAAATAAATAAGCCTTTAGAATCTCCCAGGTCCCTCTCAGGAGACTCCCAGCTCCTTCCTCCCCTCATGGTGCCAGCTGGCAGAGCAGGAGGTTGTTAAACAACTGCTTCAAATGGCATCATTTGGGTGCTGTAAACCTCCAGAGATCCTTCCTCACCTCAGACCCTCCAGGTGGGAGACACTGGTGAAGGACAGCAGGGATCACCCCTCAGGCTCCACAGGGATGGTTTCAGCTGGTGGCTCTGACACCAGGACAGTTTCTGCTCTCTAATCCCTCCAGAGAGCAGGGGTCCAACCCTCAGATGGGATTTGTATCTGCTTAAATGCTTTAAAGAGCTGTGGGCTGGGAGCCAGGAATCCACCTTTGATTGCAAGCACAGCACAGGCTCCCTGCCCACCCTCGGGTAAATCCTTTTGCGCTCCTGGTGCAGGGATGAAAATTCTCCTGTGTGAATGGCAATGCTCTTGGAGACAAGGACTGAGCATTCCACAGAGAAGTTCTCCTTCCATCCCAATGGGATTCACAGTGACCAAACACCTCTCGGAGATTCCGGCAGCAGCCACAAGGGCCTTACACTCCAGACTTCACCTCTTTGCATCCCTGTGAGGAGCTCAGCATCTTCCCAGGTGACTTTAGGCACGGTGTGGTATCAGTACATTAATAAACAGATTCTGCTTCTGACAGGGACATGGCCCTGCTCTCTGCCAGGAGTCTTGTCAAGCAGCTGTAGCTGCTGTAATTGAGCTCTCAGAGGTTCTTGCACTGAGGTGAGCCAAGGAGAAATTTTACAAATGAAGATAATAGATGTTTATGCCACATGCACAGACACAGAGTGAGCTATGATCATACACTTGATAAATCCACCTTCAGCAGTGGTTGCAACAGCTCTGTCCTCCACAGCTCGCCCTGCACTGAGCCATCCCTGGAGCAGGTCACACAATCCATGTAACACCATCTTTATCCTACAAATATTCATAAATTTCTGTAGATTTCCAGACAGAATTCATTATCTGCAGGCATTCACCAGAACATCTGGAGAAACAGGGCCAGCCACATTGTTAACATCAATCAATTCTGCTGCCTTGAAGCCAACACAGCTATGCCAGCTTGCCCTTGACAAGAACTAGTCAATCTTTTTTAACTATAAGCTGTTCCTGAATTTACTGTTTATTCCCAGGTTACATCATTATTTAAACTTTAAAACAGGAGAGTGAAGAACTGCAGGAAAAGGCCTCTTTTTTGATAGAATAAAAGCCCAAATCAGAGCCTGAATATGCAGGAAGGAATTTCTCAGGGAGCAAGGAAAAGCTGAAGTCCTGGGTTAGAGCCCAGCAGAGTTCCTGGGAAGGGAGGCTGGAGTTGTGCCATGAAATGTAAGCTACACTCCCTGCCCTCGTTCAAGGGTGGTGCAGAATTATCTAGGGATTCTCTCCTTATTAAAAAGAAAAAAAAATTTCTTTGCTTCGATGCCAAAAAGTTATATAAAAATAATTAATGGCCAGATTAATGAGAGAGAGTAAGTCATTAGAAATCAAAAATGAGAAAATTCTGTTGTGTACATGAGTGATGGTAAGAAATAAATTATATTTGGCTGACACTAGTTAATTAGCTGGAATCATGGCGCTTTCTTAAATTTTCTTTGGTGAAGCTTTTAAGGTTTTGACACATCAATTCTCAGCTAAATAACCTCAAGGTCAAAGTAGCCAGTTGAATCCTCTTTGCCAAGCCATTTTTGGAGCATATTATTTTAAAATGTCATCCCTTTTTTCAGGATTTTGGTGGGTACCAGCACGTGGCCTGTAATTTCTGGCAAAAGCCAAATATCCAGATTCTTCCTGAGGGCAGCTGGTACCAATATTCCCCCTACTAGCCCCTGGTGGGATGGGAAAAGATCAAGGCAGGAAAAATGGTGATGCCTTCACTGCTGTGAGCAGCTCAAATAGCCAGGAACCCTCAGCACTGCTGCAGTGCTGCTCATCAAGCACTCAGAGGGCTTAATGAGCATGAATTAAGGCTCACAATTAGAGCTGACTTTATAAATAGTTGCAAATAATATTCCTGGGGGACGATGCTCTCCGGTTCTTAAGCAAATTGTTCCAGTGAGAGTGGCTGATTCTTGCAATCCTATTTGTAAGCCCCTTCTCAGGGGTAAGAGTAACCTGAGAAGTCAAGATCTGAAAGTCCTGCAGCACTGAATCCTGGTCTGCTGGAAAATAAGGGAAAGTGCAGGAGAAAAAGAGAATAAACAGCTTGGTGAGAAGAGCTCAGAGACAGTGAGACCAGCCAACCCACTGCATGTCTGGGACACCAGCTCTCCCAGTCAGTCAGGCTGTAGGACCCTGCAACCATCAGGTGTTTTAAAGAAATTATTTTTAATCTGTAAATAAAGGGGCGGAGTCCTGACTTGTATGAAGATCTGAGGACTTGCAATGGCCGTAAGATTTTATCCAGGCTGAAGGTACCAGCACTAACATTTGACACAGGAATTCCTCTCTCTAATAAAAAAGCCATTTAACAAGGTGCTGAACACCTGCCTTGCATAGAAATGTTTGAATGATTTATAACTAATTAGTCACTATTATTACCTTTCTAAATAGATGCATTAGGAAAAGTTTTAACACCATGATTCTTAACTACAGAGAGAAATTGGAGGATAATAGTTTAGCTGCAAATAAAGACATTTACAGGCAGATCTAGTGGCTAGGTAACACTTTTGAAGGGGAGAAAGAAATAACAAAAACTGCACTGCCCTGGTGGTTGGGGATCTGGGACTGCCAGCAGCACAAACTCCCAGCAAGTTGAACACCAGGCACAAGGAAAATACACACATATATAATAAAGATATCTTCCTGAAAACAGGCCCCAGTGAAAACCTTCTTAATCTTCAAGGTGCTTTTAATGAATCCCCAATATCCACAAGCCCAGGTATAGTTTTTGTTCAAACTGGGAATAGTTTTTTATTCAAACTGGGAATAGTTTTTATTCAAACTGGGAACAGTTTTCAGGGACATACAGAGGACAGGGATGATCCTTAACCCCACAAGGACTCCCCTTCCCTTTCCTCTGCAGCACCAACCCCCCTGTGAAGGAAAAGCACCCACACTCTTTCCAACCCAAAACTGAGCAGCTCATATAAAATACAGAAATGAGGGACAGGGGTCCACAGGCTGCTGTTAAATCAGGGCAAAGTCAGATCCAAACTGCCTCCAGGATTGACACCTGCTGGGGCATTCATACCTGGTTTGGAACGAAATCAAGGGGAGGTGAGAATGAGGTAAGGAGCAGCTCAAGTCCATCTAGAGGTCATCCAGCTGTGCTGCTTGAAAGTTACATGGGAATGTTAAAGTAAAATCTACATATTTTAAAAATGAGACACCTACAGAGTTTAAGCATTGCCAGAGATTGGGAGCAGCTTGTTACAGCCCTGACCAGCTGGAGGTTTCCAGGTTAAATTCTTCCTAAATTGCTAAATTAAATCTTGTGCTCTGTTCTGACTCCTTCGCTAGAGGGTCTCTGAAAAATGGACAATCTGAAAGAGTAGCATTAATTACTCTACACCAGATGCAAGGCTCGTAAAAAAAATTAAATTATTTAAATTAATTTTCAGTGGCATTTGGTACATTACATAGATCTCTATAATTCTTCAGGTGTTGCTTTGGTGCATTGCCCTGGGACTCTTCTGAATTTAGTGACAATGAAGTTTTATGTCAAAAAATGCTGTGTGTGTAGGGAGCAACAGCAACCACTGGCTGCAGAGGCTGGATCAGCATCACCACAGTAAGAGAAAAGCTTCAGAAAAGTAACTTGGCACTGAAGGGGCTCTCCACTGCAGCTGTAAAGGACTGAGTTTGTCCTGGAGCATCCCTGAGCCCATCCAGGTTTTGCAGCAGGGCCGAGGGCAATCCCTGGGATCTCTGCCCGGGCCTGGCACTGGCTGCAGGAGTGTCCAGCGGGGCAGATCAGCCCCCGGACACCTCCAGCCCAGGAACAGCCCAGGCTCAGGGCGGCTGCAGGGAGCCCATCCATGTCCCCCTGTCCCAGCACAGGCTCCTGGGCTTGCCCTGGGGGGGCACGGCACTCCAGCCCTCCCCAATGAACACAGCCGCGCCCGTCGCTTCGCAAAATAGAGCTTTTATTTGTTCATACAAATAGTATGAATTATCAGAATTCCATTTTCCTAGAAACATCTTTCTCTGTGTAAAATTAATTTGTGTTGTACATACCACAAAATATTCCATATACTTTTTTTCCTAGATTTTCTTTTTTGTGGCTTTTGTTTGTTTGTTTTTGTTTTTCTTTCTATTTCGTTCTTTTTTTTTTTTTTTTTTTTTTTTTTTTTTACAAATTGGCTACTACACTACAGAACCATGTTACAGGCAACACATTACTAATAGCTATACTGCACTTCTGAATACAAGACTGAATGAAACTCAGCCATAAATTAATGCTACAATGTGAAAAAAAATCAACCAACCAAACTTCTACTCACATCTCCAAGCTTAATTTAAAAATCAGGAGGGGGTATATTAGAAAAAAATGCACTGATTCCAGTATTAGCAACCAGATGAATACCACAGATAATTCACCTTCATTGTCATATTTGTTAGGTAAGGCTTTTTACATTAAAAGTCTAGTGCAGACTTCATTATGAAGGATATTGAGTCAGGACTGACAATTTGCTCATGGTTAGAAGAGTTACTCCTCGCTCTCTGCATTTCCACTCTCCAACAAGTTTGCTCCACACAAGAGTTCTCTGCAGCAGGGCTGGATTATACAGATTGAGCCCACACTCGGCTGTACAGCTGAGGAAGGGGTAACTCTTCCTGCCGGAGCAGCCAGCTCACACTCTGCAGGGGAGGAAGCACCTGGAAAGGAGCCCACGCCAGCACACAGGTCCTGGAGGCTCCACATTGAAATGCAATGGGAAGTGGCACAGCCACAGCTGGGAGCTCACCCAAGGGCCAAGTGGAGAGGTCAAGCTTCTTTCATGCATTGCATAAGCTGCTAGAAGGAAGACTGAAATTCTGAGAACCAAAAATCACTTGTTTTTCCACCAGGAAGTATTTTCTTCTCAGTGCCTGCACGTCCTTCCCCTCTCACCCAACAGTGGCAGGGTCTGAGTTAAGGCAGACACATTCTTGCATTCGTCAACTGTCTTGGCAGCAGGAAACAGAGCCAGGGACCTTGGCTGGAGTTGAAGCCAAAGCCCTCAAAAGTGCATAGATCCACTCAACTGCCCAGGCCTGCAGCTGGATTTTGCAGGACAGGGGGAAAGCAGGGCAGGAGCTGTCAGTCTGCACAGCCCAGTATGTCTCACATCCCACCTGTAACCCCTGAAATCAGACTACATTGGCCCAAAGTCTCATTTCTTCACTAGAAGTGGCTCAGGGCAAGAAGGAGAACTTCTCTGTTTGTGGGAAGGTACCTTTGGAGACAAAACCCAAGGAGGTATTTGCATCCTGCTCACAGCAGCTTTGTGAGCAGCTCAGCCTGATGATGTTATGTTTACAATCTCCCTTTCCCTGAGGTCACCCACGTGCACTGAACCCCAAGTGTGAACCCAAACATGGTGGTGTGAGCCCCTAAATCCCTTTGGAGGTGTGACAGTGCTGAGCCAAACCAAAAGCTCTCAGGTTTAAACAAAGCTCAGCAGGGCAGCTCCCTGGCACCTGCAGCAGACCCAGAGCAGTCTGCTTTTGCTCTGTCAGTGCTGCAGGTGAGGTGTGGGGGATTTTGCTGCCCAAAGACATCATAGCTCTATTTCTGTTAAAAATTTGCTGAGAAAAATCACTTCTGCTGCCACCTTACTCTTAAAGTGTTCCAGTCAAGCTGGCAGACCCTCTGACAGAAATGATAAGGCATTGGACACACACAGTGCTTATCAGGACCTCCTGAGCTCACAAAACACCGGCAGAACTCTCAGGACAGCCCACCTAACCTGTCCTGGAGTCCCACAGCAGCTGGCTACACCCAAGGAGAAGGGTTTCATCCAAGTTAATGGTTACATATTTGGAGCCTTCTGCCCTGCCTGGCTGCCACCCCTGTGCTCAGCCAGTGCACCCGGGGACTGCAGGGAATACCCCAACCCCAGTGTGCCCCAATTCCCCCCTGCCTTCCTACAGATTCCCTCTTTTTGGCAAAACAGCATTTCTTGGCTCTTAGCAAATGATGTTCCTTGGGAGAGACCACTGATGGGGTGCTGGACCAAAAAGTGATGGGAATTAAGAGGGCTAAGGGTGATGTTCTGCAGTCTCATGTACCAGGAGGTGCTGTGGTGGCCGTGGGGCTGGAGGTAACAGGGCCTGTGCTCCAGGCACTCCCTGCTTGGCAAGATGCCAGGCGGACACCTGAGGTTTTCCCAGTGGTTCTGCTGGTGTCTTTGGTGGGTGGAGGGTGCTGCACGTGCTGCAGGCACTGCCATGTCCCAGCAGTGCCTGGTGTGCAGGGGCATTCCTGGAGTGACACTTTCTGCAGGTCACACTGACCAGCACTACACACGTCACACACAGACAGCATTTTACATTTGTCCTGCAGTAAAGATTTTAAATGCATAGAAGGATTGTGGGAAAGATGCTCCTGGACAAAAAGCAGGAAGGAAAATTGTATTGAGGAGAGCTCTGCCCATGCAACAGGCTTTGCAGCTTCTCTGCTGGAAAAAGAGCACATTGCCCTCCTGGCAATCCTGAGCAGGAGCCCTATGGCTTGGGGTTCCCACAGCCACTGGACAACTCGCTGCTGCTCAGCAGAGCTATGTGGGGTGCAGGGATGCCCAGCCTTCCTCCCACCTCGCCCCAGGGAAATACCCCCCAGGGCCGTGGGACTGACCAGAAAACTGTGGGATGAGGGAGCACAACAGCAGAGCAGAGACTGGGACACTGGAATAGGGAAAGCAAGTGTTTATAAAGGCCAGATACCCGTAACAAAAATAAACTTTTGCTTTCCCTCCCTCCCTTCCCTCCCTTGCTTCTTTTGATTTTTAAATACAAATTTTGTTTAGGAAAAGTGGAAGCACTGTCTGTTACAAACCAAATCAAAGAGAAAGCAGAAGGGGAAAAAAACAAGGGAAGGAGAGACATTAGAATTAAACACTGTGGAATGTTAAACAGGTTACAGGCTACCGTTCTAGCCAGTGCAGTTAGGCAGCTTAGTGAATTAATTGCTTAGGAATTAAAAATAAATTATTATAAAATAGATTTCTGTACATTTTACATACATATATATCTCTTTATATAAGCAAACCACATTGGGCAAGTAATAACAGGGGACTTTCCCATGCCAGGCTCAGTCCCAGCCAAAGTCCTGCCCTGTCATCTGGTAGAACTTCATGTTGAAGGGGCGGTAGAAGTCCCGCAGCCTCTGCACCACCTCCTGGTCGATGTCAGGGTGGGTCCTGCCTTTTGTCTTCCCCAGGCAGTGGGGTTTGCTGCTGCCCTCCGCCTTCTTCAGGCACGGGAAGCCCTTGGTTTTGTTGAAGTAGAAATGTTTGTCAGTGATGATCCTCTTGAGGCCCAGAAAGTCCTGGACCCTGCCCAGCTCCCCTGCGGGATCGCTGATCAGCCTCTCCCCGCTGACAAAGAGGATCTGCCCGATGGGGAAGTAGAGGAGCCAGTTCTCCAGGTGCTTGGCGTAGATGCCAATCTGGATGGCGCTCCACGAGGTGTCGATCAGACCCGTAGTCCTGTTTTTGAAGGTCAGGCTCTCAAAGGTGGGGATGTCAGGCTTCTTGGAGAGGGTCTGGGTGTAGTCCGAGATAGCTCTGGTCACGGGGTCCCGCACCACCACGATCAGCTTGGTGCCCTTGGACATGGAGGAGATGCGGGCTGGGGCCTCCTTGGTGACAAAGTAGCTGGGGGTTTTCTCCATGGTGATCTGCCCCTCCAGTGTCCTGGGCATCAGGTCCCTGCCAGCAAAACACACAGACACGGGTCAGAAGGGCAAGGAAAAGGAACAACAATATCCATGTGCATTTACACGTATGTTCACACACAGACACACAGGAATTCTTCTCCCTAAAATGCCTTCACAGGCCATTCGGATCATACAGAGAAACCCATTTCCCATTGATTTAGGGATTGGGGGGGGATTATTATTAAAGGCCACTGCATTAGAATCCAACAGAGTAATCCCCCAGTTCTCCATGAGCGGATTAGCTGAGCTACACTCTGCACCTGGACCATGGCTGCACGTACCACACCACCTCCAGACTGGTCAAGAGGGGTCCTGAGCTGCACCAGGTGGCTGTTCTGGCTCATGTCAACACCACTGAGACCTCAGCCACAATCCAGAGCTCATTTCCCCATGGGAATGAGAGGATGGTACAGCAGGAAAGCAGGAGATCACTAGAGCACATCTGCCTCACTTTCCCTCAGCATCCCAAATGCAAAATTTTTCCCAGTTCAGGCAACAGGGTGCAATTTCTTCCTGGCTTGCCAACAGCAGGACTTCACTCACAGGTATCCTCTTACATCCAGTTTCACCCCCTGCTTTACTATTCTCTATCACCTTTTTCCTCACATGAAATAGAAAGGGCATCAAGAGCTGCCCGTGGCATCTTCAGCACACCCCAATCCAGGAGACAATGGGGACAACTCCACCCCAGCACTGCCCCCCAGGTCACAACAGGTCAGGGTATGGGATATGGATATTGTGGAGAACACAGCCTTAGCACAGGGGTAGGACATACCTTCACAAAGTACTTTTAAAACTTAAAGCTTTTGGCAATTCCACCTTATTCCCTGGCTCTTATTACCCACATGGGTAAAGAGTTGGGAGCTTGCAGAAATTATGGAAATGGCATGAAGCAGGAAGAGTAATTTTTTCCTGTCATTCACTAGGCAAGATAAAATATTTCAGACCATTTGCCAGCTCTTTCCCTTTATAGCCCAAATGGACTCATTTGCTCTGGGTTGTGAGACAGTTGAAAAGAAAGGATAAAAGGGGACTCAGGCACAAAATTAAAGCTACAAAACTTGATTAAGTTTTCAAAGGATCCACCCTGCACAGAGAAATAAGTAGCCAGTGCATGATCTGCAAGCCTGGAGCTGTGCTTCCCTCAGCCCATGACACTGCAGAGGCTGTTCCCAAAAGCCATCTCCTCCCTCACTGCTTTTATGCTTCCACAACAAAGATCACCAGGGCTCTTCCAATTAAAACGGCCACTGATCATTTGTGCTAAAGACAATGGTTGCCCTGATTAAGAACTCAAGTGAAGAAAACTGATCAGTCTGTTCTGAAGGCAAGTAAGAGGGGATTCAGGAATGAGAGGTCTGTTTGCACTGAAAATCATACCATGTCTATGAAATTTGGTCAGTAGCTATTTATGCAACTAGTGGTGAGCTCACAGTGGTATTTTACTTCAGCACCTTCTGGCATTATCTCTGTGCAAGGTGTTCACTGGCAAGGGACACCCAGTGGCTGCACCTCCATCCTCCATGTGAGCTGTGCCTGGAGGTGCCCACAAAGCCCCTTCTCTGCAGTCCCAAGGTGGGAGACAGCCCCTGTCCCAGGTCTGCACTCTGGGAGAAGTGGTGATGGACGAGCTGGACTGTGGAGGAACAGTCTATCAGCTTGTGGAAACTTCCAGTCATGGCCAGAGGTGGTGGCAACCCTGAAGGCTGGGATTTCAAGTCCACAGACATGGAGTTTCACATGCAGATAAAAATCACGCTGGTCTACCAGATACCTGAGATGTAAAAGCTTCTGGAAGGCAGGAGTCAGTGTGTGTGCCAAAAACAGCAACCAAAATAAAATTCTGACTAGTCCTTCACCCTTTTGGCCAACTCTGCAACCCCATAATGCTGTCACAGAATAGGGCCACTCAATAATGCTCAGAGCAACTCTTAAATTTGTTTTGGGCTGATGTAGATTTCAACATTTGCTCATTAAGTGGTGTCTCCTTTTATGGCCACATTAAACTCAAGTTCTACGTCTTGCAATGGCCACCAACTGCTTTTCAGCTTGATTGAAGAGGTTGTTTTCCACCCATAAAGTCCTTAATGGCCTGGGATCTGCCTGGAGAGGAGAAAGCTTCCCAAAACATTCTCAGGTTGCCGCATTGCACTGAAGCTCTTTAGCTTTAGGTCAGGATTGCTAGTTGTATGGGGCCCTGCATTTTGGAACTGATTTCTCCTCCAGGACTACTACAGCCAGTATTTATCAGTCTCATGGGAATGATGCAAGGTTTATTTTTCCCCTCCTTGCACAAGAAAGGCATTGGGTAGGACTGGGCTGTGAAACAGGAGGAAATTGCTGGGGATGGAGTGCCAAGTGATCCAGTTGGGAAACACAGGCTCCTAATTAGCATTTCAGCAAATACAGAGGAGTGCACCATAAGTGGAAGAAAGCAGGGAGTAAACTCTTTACCTACGAGGCATCCCTTGGCCTGGTGTCAGCCCCTTTGCAGAGCAGTTCATCTCCTGGACCCACACTGCAGTTGCAGCTGAACACTCAGTTCTGGGCAAGTCTAAACCTCCCAGATTGTTATTTTTGGAGAGATTATATTTGCCTGAATTCTTGGCAATTTAAGAACATTTTGTTGGTGGCGAATCACAGCAAGCAAAACTAAACAAGATACCTTGACACACCTACTGCCCTCAGGTTGGCCAACCCAGACTGAGGTGGGCAGAGGTAGAAACAGAACCTTCAACCCATGTACAAGACCTGGATCCACCAAAAACATCCCTCAGGCCCTTGCTCCTGCCCTCCCTACATGCACCACATAGATGCCAGGCATAGCTCAAAACTAAGACCCTCAAGATTGTCTCAGACTCTGCTTTGTTTGAAAAGTGGCTACATGAAAGGAAGACGGCTGCAACTGAAGCCAAATATTGTGGCCCATGGATGTGGTTTGAACCTCTGACAACACCACATCCAGGAAAGCAAAGTTCTATTGCATGGGCATGTCAGTTGTGAGGAGCTTTCCCATGGTTTCCATAACCTCCCACAGAGGCACCATCCATCCTGCTGGGACACGGACAGCAAAGCCTCAGGGACAGAAGAAACTGGTACATTGGCTGGTCTGAACTCAGTGGTGGAAAAATCACCAAGAAGAATTTATTCCCATTCAAGCCACAGCTGGAGAAGGGCAACTTGGCCCAGCAGAGCACTGCAGCTCCAACACAACACACTGGACATACATTTTGGTGGAGGGAGGACCAGATCCAGACCTGAACATGTCTGCCTCTGGGGCTCCAAGACAGCAGGAGCCATGCTAAGAAAGACAGAGGTGCAGCTACCACTGCTGTCCACTGAGGGCAAAGGGAGATGACAGAGGGAATCAGGCTGTGGGAAACAGGGAGCTCAGCTGAGCCCCAGGGCTCAATAGAAACACCACTGAGGGCCATTGCGGAAACTGTAGCAGAAAATACAGTATGAAAACCTTAGCGAGCCATCCCTCCTGCCTTGTTATCCTCCTGCCTTCTGGCAACCCGGAGTTCAAAGACCTCTGCAGACAGCATCTGCATCCAAATCATCCCATTCCATAGCAACTGTGAACTGTCTAATCCTTTCAAACCCACGAATACTTCTGGCCATGAGAACATCCCACACCAGAGAGTCCCAACACTGAAGTACTGCCTCCACCTCTCATTTGAACTCCATCCCCACTTCCCTGCTTGGAAAGGGGTGAGGCACCAGCTTAGTGAGCATGGAAGAAGGAAATGAGGATGAGGAGCACCAGCAGACTCCCACCATCCTTTATTCCCCAGCCAGCAATGCACTGGTGGGTTCAGCACTGCAGACCAGGGCAGAGCTCCCAGCACCTGGGTCCCAGCGAGGAGAGGAAGTTGCTCTGTGAGCACAGCAATGAATTTTGCACAGCTATGAATTTTGAACAAAGAGCAAGCCCCTAACCCTGAGCTATTAACATATCAAGAGAGACAGAGGAAAAGCTTTTCCTTTAATGAACATTTCCTCGGTGAAGCCTGCACCCTTCGTAGGCAAAGTGATAGGCTTAGTCTAAAGATGGATTGGCCTACTTTACCTATTAACCACTTAAACTAATGTAATGAAGGCTCTCTTCATTCAAACAGCCCTAATCCCCAGCCCCACGCAGCTCTGAAGGCTGGAATAAGAAGGGATACCAAGATGAATTCAGCCAGGCTGTTGCTTGGAGAGGCACTGGGCAGGGGATTTTATGGGAGCTTTTTAAGTGCAAACTTCTCCAATGTGAAAACCGGACCCAGAGTGAGATAAATTTACAAAGTGGGGATGACAGGTGGCCACATGGTAATCCAGTCCTGAAGTCTAATGCCCTTTGTGGCAGCTTTTTTCCGCACAGAGGGACTCCAGGCTAATCTGCTGCTACTTCTCAAGGAGGAACAGGCCAGGGGGGTGAGCGGACCCCCACAACCTGTTGCTGGATTATTTGCCGCAGGTAGGACAGACCAGCACAGGGCAGAGCACAGCAGTGGTGTCTGGTTTTATCCCTAGGGATGTCTGTTGGTCCCCCCATGCACCTCCTGCCTCTGCAAACACCTGCTGGGATAAACCCTCACACTCTGCCGGAGCCCAGAGCTCAGCTCAGCTGGGGGCTGCAGACACAACTGTGGGTCACCGTCAGGTGTCCTACTGCACAACAGAAGCCTCAGAGTTGAGCAGATGGGCTTTTCTTTCCAAGGAAGGTTCCATTCTGGATATATTCCTATCCAGCACCTGGAACCACCCAGCATCACTCTAGGAGATGTTACCCCTGTTCCAACAAATTCAAGTGACAAGTCCCACAGGAAAATCTTAAAATCGGGTTGTCCCGTGATGCAGCTGCAGCAGTGGCACCTTCCAGTCTCAAACCCCTCTGCTCTACACTACCACACTTCCTCAATTTCCCTTGGCAAAGGTGACAAAACTCCCCTAGAGGACATGGACAGCTGTTTAAGGGGTGTTGAAAAAGCAGAAGTGCTGTTATGGTCAGAATGAAATACCAGAGCACCTGGACGCAGCTCTGAGATGCAGGTTGGGGAGCACTCACAGCAGTCCCCACAGCAGCTCTGCCAGCAAATACAGCAAGAACCAGCTTTAGTGCAGAATTTCTGGACTTTCCCCCCAACACCTGCTCCCTAGAAGCAAGGAAAACATGGGAAATGAGAGGAAAAGCAAGTCAAACTATTTTGGACATCAGCTACGTTCATGTCAAATTCAGGTCTGTAACCCAGAACCATTTGCTTTGCAGCCCAGCACTGCACACACAGAGCATCCAACCTATTTCTGGCTAGTTTCTACCCCACTCCTCACTGATGTTTCAAGAAGAAAAAAGTGGTTCCTTTTCAGAAAACCAAATTACCTTCTTGGCTTTGACTCTGCTTCCTGGTAGCAACAGTGGGATGGGGGAATGAGGGAGATGGAGGAAGAGGATGAAATAGAGAGAAGTAGCAATAGCAAATCCCTCTTTGGGGGTATGCTGCTTTATTATTTGATACATCATCTTACCAAAATTTTTCTTGGCTTCAGCTGCTGTTGCACCACAGACCTGTACAGTAGCAGGCAGTCTCTCCTCTTTTTATGACCAGTGGTAAGAGCAACATGTGTGCCTTTGTCTCAAGCAGAAGTCTGTTGTTTGGGTTGGCAAATTATAGAACAATAAAATGGAATGGCTGGGAACCAGCCTCAGCCTTTTTGAAATGGATGTAACCCTATCCAGCTCAGTCAAACACTCGCCACAACGATTACACAAACCAGATGATGGGAATTAATGAACTTTGGGGGTGAGGAAGGAGTAGGTGAAGGAGGAGGGAAAGGAGGAAAAAAAATGCCAGCCTGAAATTAATGTTTTTCTCACCCTCCTTGCTCCCTGCCCTCAAATCTGTGAGGTGCCCTTCCCTTGCTGGGGAATTTTGGGGATTAAAGGAGGGAGTGGACAGTAATGGTGTGTGGAGAGCACCCATCATGAGGGACTTCAGTGGGACCAAAGAGCCAGTGGCCATGGGCAGCATCACCACGTACCCCACAGGAACAGGCTCTGGTCTGGCTGTGGAGTGTGGTCTATGCTCCTCTGATGCAGATAAAAAACCCCATCAAAGCTTTGGGGAGTGGGGAGATGCAGGGCAGCAGCAGAGGGCCCTTTGTCCCCACTCCACATGGCACAGCTGGGACACACCAAACGGCCCTGGCAAATCAAAGCAAGCAGTGCCCCAAGAAGGGGGCAATACTGCTGCAAATACCAGGGTTTAGGAGTAGTATGATGTTTGTTTTCTTGTGGGGTTTTTTTTTTGGGGGGGTGGGGTTAGGGGTTTCTTTTATTTTCTTTTTCTTAAATAAAAGACTTTATCCACCTCTTCAAAAGTCACTGCATTCAAATCAGACCTAGGAGTCACCACAGAGGCTTTGACCCTCTCTGTGCTGGGACACAGGGAGCTAACCCAGTCACAGAGCTGAACAGAGAGTTTGCAGCAGCATCCAAGCACCAACCTGGACAAAGCAGGGCCTGATCCACCTACAAACCCTGGAGGGTTTGTGCCTCTGGGAACAGCAATGGGTGTAATAAGCTCCACCAGCCTCTGCTGCAAAGGCAGCCTCTTACCCCGTGCCAGCCAAAACACATCTCTCATCCAAATGCCTCCCCTACTGCATGAGATTAAGTTGGTTAATTAGAAGCAGTCCTCATAACCAAGATATGACATGCTATCCCTTGCAGGGCTGCTGCCTTCTGTATCGAAGTGCCATATATGGTCTACCATATAGCTGCAACCTATAGGGGAGGAATAACTTAGCTCAGCAGAAACCCTTGGTGAGAGTTCTGCCTGCACAGGACAGGCTTATGCTTTCACCAGAAAGCACAACAGAGAAGCCCAGGTTCCACAAACACCTCTGGGAGGCGGAGGAGTGATGTTGCCACCACTCCTGGGAGATGCCCGTACCTTGGCAAAGGAGGCAAAGGCAAAGATGGTCTTGGAGGTGGCTGATTGGAGCCATCTCCCTTCCTACCTGAGCTCATGCTCCATGCAGGGCAACCTCTGGGAGGAAGGGTTCAAGGAGCCGAGACCACCCTGGAAACTTGGGAGAAGTGCATCCTCCGTGCAGAAGCTCACATGAATGTGCCCACAGGGTGCAGCCCTCTCCTCCCCTGTGGCCTGGGGATCTCCAGCCCTGGCCAGAGGAGGGAAAGAGCAGAGCAAGAATGGGGCAAGCAGCACATTATCCCCCACTGCTTTCCCAGCCTCCATCCAAATTCTGCTCCAGAGGTCTTCTTTTGTCTGATGCACTTTGTCCACCTAATAATCCTAAATCAATCTCTCTTCCAACCTTTTGTCTAGGTGGCCACCCCATTCCTATAAGTGTTCAAGGTCAGGTTGGATGGGGCCCTGAGAAATCTGGTCTAGTTGGTGGCATCCCTGCAGGGGGACGACATGAAGGGATATTCAAAGTCCCTTCCAACCCAGGCCATTCTATGATTCCAGCTGAACCTCTGCATGCACAGCCCACCTGAGGAAAGGCTCCTTGCTCTGCCCATTTTCAGCAGCCCCTGCCCTCACACCACAGCCCCAGTCCTTGCACCATCACACCAGTTCTGTCTCTCCCTCCGTCTCCAGCCTAGCTCCGAGTCTGACGAACACCAAACCTTCCCCCAGGAAATCTCTTTGCCAGGCTGAGGACTCCCAGGCTACTTGGTCATTCCTCAAATAGAAATTCCTCCAGCCTCACAGAACAAACTCAGAATGTTGCATCTGTCACTGGGTAGATCATGCACCAACTGAACAGGGGCTGCAAGGGATGTGGAGCTTTCTTTGGATTAGGAAGGGCCAAATTTCCAATTATTTTTTCAGCTCTTCCCCAAATAACAGCATGAGATGTTACAACCACTAAGCAAGAACTTTCCCTTCTCCTTTGCTGGAGCCAGGCAAGATATTCATCAATGTCCCCAGTTCATTACGCAGGCCCTCCTCTTCTCTTTATTTAGACACGGAAGCCTCTTTCTACTCCCCACCATACTTAAAACGCCGAACTTCCACTAAATAATTATTTTCACTGGGGAGAGAGGAGCAGCACTTTACATATCAAAGGGCTGCTTTGAAGGGATTTACAATAATTTAGGATGAAATGGTAAATATTCTATTCACTCCAGTTCATCTCCAGTAATAATTATAATCCTATTAGCGAGGTCCCAAGAAAGTGATTGCATTATCAGCTAGTGAGCATCTATGTGGATTTCTTGGAGGGTGGGATGGGGAAGGCCATAGGCAAGTAAAGAAGGAAAAGCAACAAAAGATGCAATTCCCAGCATCTCCCTTCCCCCAGCAGGATTTGGGCTCCATTGTCCCGATGCTTCAATAGTACTTTGCTCTGAAAATAAGAGCTTTTGAGCACAGTAAGGGGGTGGGGCTGAGCATCTTATTCCTCTCAGTCAGCGCCGCTCCCTTTCATGGCCGAGGGTCCCCCCTGGTGCCGCTCCGGCGACAAAGAGGGCCCGGTGCTGCTCCTGCAGCCCCAAGCCGGTGGCAGAGCCACAATTAAAAGCTAATTGCTGTTTATGGGTGAGTTCTTCAGAATATTGCCCCGCATCACTGGGCTGTGCTGTCCACTGGTCAAGTAGTGAGATTACTTTAATCTGTCTCCATTTCCCCCAAAAAGGACAAAAAGACTGGTTTTGTTTAAAAGCAGAGCAGGGAGAGGAAGTTCTCAGAGTGAAACTCATAATTCAAGAGGGAAAAATCCCCTAAACTCAGCAGGAAATATGACTGAGCTAACTGGCAAACTGGGACTAAAGATCCTTTATCAGCTGATCGCAGCACCAACTGTCTACATCAAACCGTGTGTTTTATTCCTGCTCCATGGAACTTCTTCGTGCACTCTGCTGGAGCGTTTAACTGGAATTTATCCCTACAGGAGTGCCACAGTTGCACCAGTGTAATCCTCTTCCCTCTCTTCTGGCACCTGGAGGCCACCAGTGAGTCCCCAGCATTTCCACCAGGAGCAGGCAGCTCAGCTCTGCTCTCTCTGGGAAATCAGCAGCTACTCAACTGCTCCAGAGCTGCACCATTTGCAGGCTTGTAACAAGCCAAGATTACTGTCACGGTGTGCAAGAGCTTATTGCAAAACTCTAGAAACAGTTTTTCAATAAATTAAATAGACAACAGCCTGAAAGGGAGGAAAGAGGAAGAATTTTAGGCATCTGGAGAGATTTCAGTGCTTACAACTCATTCTTGCTAAAAAATAAATTCTCTGGACTGCCTCTGCCTCTTACTCTTTTGCAACCAGAAATACCAGCGACATCTCCCTCAATAATTTATAGCCCAGAGTTAACATTATGTGTACTAACTTCCTACTGTGTAAAGATTTGATAGATCCACTTGAAGATTCATTGCAAAACTCTGCTCTGGAAGAGCACTAGTTCATGATATCCTTGCACCAGAGATATGAATTCTTGAACTCAGCTTTACTTAGGTAGCAACAATCCTGCCCTCATGGGAAGCTGAAACCAGCATCTGGACTGGGTCAGCACCTACAAGCACAGGATATCCTTGTTCAAAAAAAAAAACCAGAAAGTAAGAGAGTCAGGGTCTGGAGTTGCTGGCTTAATTGTGGAGAGGAAAAAAAAAATAAACCAAAAAATACCACAAAAGACAAAACCCCCACAGCTCTTGCAAGGCTAGCTCAAAGTACGCCTGTGCAAAGGAAGCCTGGCTTGGAAGAGGCTTAAAAGCAGACAAAGAAATGATGATGGTGGGATACCCAAAACACATCCATTGTACTCAGGTGACAGGAGGGTCTCCTGCAGCAGAGGATGTGGGACTAACACAATCCACACTAACACAGAGATTCTGATCTCAGGGGTTTGTCTTCAACTCCATC
This sequence comes from Zosterops lateralis, assembly GCF_965231275.1. Lineage (NCBI taxonomy): Eukaryota > Metazoa > Chordata > Aves > Passeriformes > Zosteropidae > Zosterops > Zosterops lateralis. The sequence continues at coordinate 299,580 of NC_139778.1, read as the reverse complement.
AGGAGAACAACTGGGCTGTTCCCACAGGCCCCAACCAAAGCCCACTCCTTGCTGTCAGCTTTCTTGCCCCACAGCAGCCACTCAGTCCTGTCCAAGAGGCACCAATGCCCAGTGCTCACACCACAGCCTCTTCCCTCTTATGCCAGCCCTGCCACCAAGGCTCAGGCACAAATCCCCAGTGTGGCAGGAGCACCAGCCAGTACTGGTGGTACCTTTAGCCATCGAGTCCATAGCCCCAAACAGCTTTCACACCTATCAATTTGCTCTCTTAATTGTAGCAACAGCACTAATCCTCTCAAAGATGTTAAGCCACCCCAGGCACTGCTCCTCACAGGTCTTCAGGACATCTCTCTTCCTCCTAGGTCTTGGGGAAATACTTCCTTGCAGCAAAGGGAGGGTATAATCAGGTTAAGCCCCAGAGATGTGAGGATCTGGAATTTGGGGGAGACAGAAGTGGATATTGAGACACACAGACCTGGCACTGCAGAAAGAGTACAGCCTCTGCTGTTCTGCTGCTGTCCCAGGAGCACCAGGTGTTTCAGGAATTAGATGCCCAAACCAAGTAGCACCACAATTCATACAAGGGTCAAACTACCTGGTGCTGCACACGGAGCAGAACATCCTCCTGGCTGATCCCACGGTGACACCAGAGGGGCTCCTGCACCTGGCCAGGACACCAGGAGGTATTCCTAACCCAGGCAGCCCACAGGAGGTTATCCCACCAGCCTCACCCCTAAGCACCTCATCTTCCAGGCCCTGCTCCAGTGACTTGTTTTGCTGTGTGCTGGAGGTGGTGAGCCCAGCAAGCAGGGTGCACCTCGATTTGGACCCAAAGGGCATATCTGGTGAAACAAATGCAGGGCAGATGGTCACACCTCAGACCCCTCAGTCACCTGTATGGCAGCAACACACTGCCACACTGTTCCTGTAGCCGTGCTGCAGGAGGGAAGTTTCCCAGAAAAGGAGTCGGTTCAAGAGAAACAACCTCTGATTTGGGCCCTTCTAGGGTGGGATCCATGCAGGTATATAGATTTTTATGGCACACGCTCATAAATTAACCTCCTGGTTAAGTAACCATGCAGTGACCATGGCAGCAGCCTCTCTCCAGACACCAAAAAGCAGCTGAATTTGAGTGGCCAACCCTGATCCACGAGAGCTGACATTCAGAAACACCTGACAAATTTCTACCCAGAAGTGCACTACAAGGAGATTAACTTCCCAGACTTTGCCTCTCCTCTAGGGCACTGCCAAGCTACCACATTTCACCTGCTCCAACTCTGTTAGAAGGTGGGGGAAAAAAAAAACCCAAGCCACATAGCAAAGAGCCAGCCCCAAAAGGAAATACATGTCAACAGCCACTCCAGCATGATACGGGTAGGACCATGTTCCCCTAATGCAACGCTCATAAATCACAGCCCTGCTGAGAGGTCTTTTGTGTTTTCCCCAACGCAGAAACAAATGTCCTAATCTGTGTGCCTGCACGGGCAGGTAATGAGTTACACTGATAGTGTTGCCCTTTGTTAAACACCTGCATGAGTGGCCCAGCATTTGCACAGGGAGGACTTTGTTTGCCACTTTGAGACACATGTCTCCTAATTAAGCCCAGCCTTCCTGCTCTGGGTCTTTACAGCCATGATTAGAGAAAAAAGCCTTCTGATAAACTTAGGAGACCTGAATGATACCCCAGTTCCCACCCCGCAGATCATAACCCATGCTGGGTTATCACCAGTGATTTGTCTACCCTTGGGGTAAGACATGCCAAAGTCAGGCTTGAACCATTGTGCTGAGTTAGAGTCCTAAAAAGGGAGTGGTGGCAGCTGCTCCTGCTCCTCTTCCTCACCATGGACATAACAGAGCAAGGAGGGGAACAATGCACTTTATTCACCCAGCAGCACTTTCCTCTGTGCACTGACCTGCCCTGGAACATCTTTCACATCACATCTCAACCAAAGACCACTAGCTCTTCCACAGCACGTGGGAAGGGATCTCACAGGGTGACCAGGGCCAGACCAGGCTTGAAACAAACCTCGAGACACATTTACATCTGCAGTTTTTCAGAAAAGGCTCGTAGGATCTCCAGGAATTCACCTTCTGCACCTAAAGGGATCCTATGGGCATCCAGCACCACCTGAAGAACAAAGACCTTCGAAACAACAGCTCAGAAAACAGCCAGCTTTTCATTCTCATGATGCAAAAAGAAAGTTATGCTTTTTTCTGCCCTTTCTGATCATGTACACATGTTCCACAGGCCAAGCAATGCCAGCAAGGTGCTGCCAAACCTCAGCTGCATGATTCCACCTGCCTCTTCAGCAATACCCAAACCAGCCTTGAAACTGTGAAGCACAGTTGTGGTAAAGGTAAAACAACTATGGTAACGGGAAGGGGATGCCACTCTGACCAGCAGAAGACCTTCCCTGAGGCCAGTAACAGCAGAGAAGAACAAATCCAGCAGAGAAGAACTAGGAGGGTGCTCAACCAAACAAGCAGGTCCTGTATTCACCAGCTGCTCCTTCACCCTCAGCATTTCATTGACTGGGTCAAGAATTTAAAATTGGTTTAGACTTTATTCCCAGCTGAGACACCTAATTAACTTCTGAAAGTCTCCTGTTTGCTTCTCAGAAGGGAGGGGTGGCACCAACCACAACCTGAACCATCAGTAATCTGTGCCCTGGCCCAGTCAGTGTGACCCTCACCGGGATGAGCTAATTTTGCCACCCACTGGAACAAAAGGCCTGGCAAATTAATACACCAGTGATCCTCTCAGTACTGATCCCTAAACACATTTTAACACAAATGGGATTGTCACCTCGACTCATTTGTTAATGGATTTGTGATTTGCTCTTATAAAGGAGTAGCACAGTAAATCAAGATCTCTCCATGGTAAACAGACCAGGGCAGTGAGACATTTCTCCAGAATGAAATTTTTTTTTCCACCAACATTTCTAGTCAGGCCAGGATGAACCTCCTGACTCTCTCCTCCCTTTGACAACTCACATCAAAGCATTAGAGACGGAAAATACAATTAATTTCCAAGACAAAAACCCAGCGTGCCCATTGAGGCAATCAGGCTGCAGGTTTGTGGTGCCACCATATCCCTGGGTCCCCAATGACACTGCAGGACTTGGCGTAAAGCAGAAGGAACCAAAACAGCCTTGGGAAGAAGATAGATTCCCAGTGAAGGAGAGAGACAGGTGCCAATTAGGGAAACATGAAGGAGCAGGTCGGTCTGCAGACTGCCTTTCTGCCCAGTCATTACCTGGGATCACGGCGTGGCCATAAACAGTCAGTGACATCCAGCCAAGAGCTCTTTAAAGAGCAGGCTCAGCTGGTAGAGATGCTCTGCTGCAAGTACAACAGATGCAAAGCACTGCTTCTCATTAAAAAGGTATTCACGTAATTAGAGACTTCACATGTCCATGCCGATGATTTGATCTAGTCCAGAGCACTCAGGCAGTATTTAAGAGGGCCTGCTTCCCATTTCTGATGGCCTGGGTTGTTTCTGTGTGTAACCCTGCCATCTCCTCACGCCCCACACATTGCAATGGCAGGTCCACGGCTGCAACCAGGAAGGACCTCCTGAGCAAAACTACACGTGCCAAAGCCCAGCAGCAACCTCCAGCATCCCACCCTGCTTTCATTCAAAGCCAATTTCCTTCCAAAGCCAGCCATGGGGCTGAATTATCCCCAAGTCCTTCAAGCCCTTGTACATAAAGAGCACCGTGGGCCAGTCTGCCAAGGCCTTAGAGCACAACCCAAGTGAAATGACTTTTCCCTGAACACTGAGGACTCTGAATGACAGCTATTATTATTCAGATGAAATCAAGTGTCAGATTAACAAATCAATGGGCATAAGAGATATAAAAAGGGTGACCATTGAAGCTTTTCAAATACCCAAACATATGGATGAACCAAATGTGAATTGTAATTGACTCACCCACACCTTTGATCTCTAAACCCTTGGGTTCTCAAAGAGACAGCTCAACCCCCTCCGACCTGGGCTGAACCGATCTGGGCTCCATTGTGAGCCTCAAAAAGGCCTTTCTCTCTTCTCTGCCTCCATCCCCTGGACATAGATGCAGCCTGGTACTTGAAAAGTGAGAAAGAGTCAGCTCAGCCTTGGAGAGCCAGGGAGCTGGACAACCTGTAAGACCAAAACAACCCCTCCCATGGAGCCCATCACGCTGGGCATCTCCTCCACCAGCCCTCACCCCTGCTAGTGGCCCTCAGTCACCAGACATGTGTGAGGAGATGGCCGAGGAAGCCGGAGCAAACACGGGCAGTGACGATGTTCATTCCCCCACTGCTCCTGGAGCTGGACGTGGGGTCTCTGGTTTTCAAGGATTTCCCTGTGAAAACCAATGATCTGACTTTGCTGATGGGTTCCGAGCACGTACGTGCCTTTGCTGTAAAACCTGGTCTGGAAGGACTGAAAGCTGCTCTGCCTCTCTCCAAGTGCCTTGACAGCACAATCACTTATGCTTGGTTAAAAAATCTGGTTTTTTAAATTTTCTCTAAGATGTTTCTGCAGCTACACTGAAAATAACACAGAACTTAAATAAATGTTATCCCTGAATTTTTACATTTGGAGTTTGGAGATAGTTTTGACCAGTTTTATATAGATACACGAGAAAATAAATAAAAGCACATTATCAATTTTGATATCATACAAACCTCAGCTCCCCAGGAGTCACAAGTCATGCAAATTGTTTGGGTTTAGTTTCAAGCAGCATTACAAACTTAAGTTTCTGCAGCTCTTCTGAGAAACCCAGCCCAGCTTATTCTTCCCCCTCCATTCTGCAAAAGCCACACAACGATGCCTCCGGGGAGCCTTTGAACCCCACACTGAAGCTTCCCCATGTTCCCCACCACTGGGAACAAGCTGTCCAGCTTAGCTCTTGCTAGACTGAGCCTCAGAGCAACAGGAGCTTTGGAATGCCTGTTACCGAAGGGAAATGCCATCAGCTATTCCCAGCACCAGGCATCACCGCCGAGCAAAGCGATTCATCTGGGAAGGCGGAGTTGGCATGTGCCCTGTCCCGCGGCGCTCAGGAGAGGGGTTTGATGGGGGAACTGGGTGAGGCACAGCAGGCGCTGCTCTGCCCCTATTATTTTTGGGCTGTGACCCAGCTGTGCAGCTGCTTCACCCAAGTGGTGAGCCCTGCTGGAACAGCCGAGCCCTGCTGGAACAGCCGAGCCCGCGACAACTGCGGGGCTCACCCGCGGAGGAGGAAGAGGTGGGGAAGAAGGCGGAGAAGGGGAAACTCACCAGCTCCTAAAATCTACTTTAGAAGCGCATGAGCTTTCTGTTTATATATAGCCTAATTAATTATTACACTGCATTGAGCAGTTTGACCTTGAAATCATCTCTCGGGGGCGGCAGCAGTGGCAGGACAGCGGCTGAGGCTCCGGTGAGTGCCCGGCGTGACACCCGCGGGGCCGGCAAAGGCTCCTCCTGCGCGCCCGGGCAGCGCCAGCGGCAATTCCCAGCCTTGGGAGCAGACAGCAGCTCCCGGCCCGCAATTCCCAGCCTTGGGAGCAGACAGCAGCTCCCGGCCCGCAATTCCCAGCCTTGGGAGCAGACAGCAGCTCCCGGCCCGCAATTCCCAGCCCTGGGAGCAGACAGCAGCTCCCGGCCCGCAATTCCCAGCCTTGGGAGCAGAGAGCAGCTCCCGGCCCGCAATTCCCAGCCTTGGGAGCAGACAGCAGCTCCCGGCCCGCAATTCCCAGCCCTGGGAGCAGAGAGCAGCTCCCGGCCCCTGGCGGCTTGCAGCAAACCCGGGTTGAAACCCTAACCGGCTATTCCACTTCTGCTTTGGCAAGGCTGATAGCTCCTCTCAAGGCTTCCTTCCCTACTCAACGCCTTGTATTAGCTATTCCCTCTACCAAAATTAGCTATTTTCCGAATGCCCGTGGCTCATTGGTTACCAGACCAGCTCAAGAGGGAAATTTAAAAGGGGAAAAAAAAAAGTTACAAGCTTTGTATTAAGTTGCAACAAATTCAGTTCAGTGCACTGCACTAGGAAAGAGGAAGATGGGCTTTGCTGAGCATGTCCTCAACAAGGGGCAGTGCCCAGCTGCCTGGCTTTTTGCAGCTCGTTTTGGTTGGTCCAGCCATAGTAAAATCAGAGCAGCAGCCCAGGGATGCTCAGAGCCACCCAGACATCCACCACTGCTCCCCTGGTCCCAGGTGAGACCTTCACAAGGTTGCTCCATTCTGACCCACTTGTGGAAGACGGGACCCCCCCAGCACGGAGGACGCTGGTTCTGATCTGGCACAATTTGCTAAAGTGGCACCAGAGGGGTGTGCAGGGCGCTCAGGGCAGGGGCACAGCACCCCAGTGCAGGCAGCAGATTCTGTCCAACACGCAGAGACGTGGGGCACAGCACAGCCACGAGGTCCCTCTGCAATTCACGTTTAGCAACAGCGTTCCCAGCCCTGTGTACAAACCAGCTGAGGACCAGGTACAGCCACTTTGGGACCAAAGGACTGGGACACACCTCCTGTTTACTCCAACACCTGATCTCCTTCCAAGTCTAATACACCTTTAGAAAAACAAATCGAAAGCATGCCAGAGCTGCAGGCCTTGCCAGTTTTTAAACAAATATTTAATAGCTCAGTGAAGCAGCAAAGCACTTTATGAGGAAGATGCCGGGGTTTCGTCCTCCCCCTAGTGACAGGAGGATCCATGCTCTGAGCCTGTTCAGCCACCACAGCCCCTGGACCCGATCCCAAATCAAAAATACTACTGCAAATCAAAAATACTACTACTAGTGCAATTGCCCTTTCACTAAATGAGCACTTTTCCAAAGATTTCCTACTCCTCCCTGTGCCATTCGCCCAAACTTGAAGTTTTAAGTTTTCAAATTTCAAGACTTTCAAGCTTTAATGCAAGTTTGCATTTGATAATCAAAAGAGGCTGAAAGTTTGGGGCTTTAATATAAAGCTTCTCAAGCTGCTTTATTTATTGAAGTTAATAATTGTAATGGATTTTGGTTTCTGTGGAGATGTTTTCTGCACAGGCACTGAAGGCCTGATCTTGGAGCCCTTCCCCAGGCAGAGTTCTGGGCTGCATTAGACACAGTCATGTTTGGGGACCCGGCTCAGTCTTTGTCACCACACGCTGCTGAAGGGTCTTCTCCTCAGCAGAGCCAACTTCCCACATGAAAAAGGGTATTTTTTAAAGGGAATTGGTGTAGCAGAATACGGTCATACTCAGTACTGCTGGACCATGTTTGTGGCAATGCAGGATTGGGCCTTCTGTTCACTTTTAGGAAGGATCTATCAAATGCACACACCCACCCACCAATGTATAATGTTGTACATTGGCATATAAAATGAAAGCCCATGCACAATAATTCTCCCTTTCTTCTGGAAGAGCTGCCTGCTGCACTGACATGAATGCAAAGTCTGTGCCAGTTCCAGGGAAAGGTTACAACTGCTCACTTTTACTACAAACCAGCCACTTTGGTGGATTCACAGAAACCCCCAGCAGTACCAGCAGAGAACACTGGACAAATTACAACTCTGACCTATGGAATTTTATCAGCACAACACTCACAAGAAGACCAGGACAAGGGAGGATGACACCCAGCAGCACAGGGATAGCAAAGCTGGGTTCCATGTGTGACACTGTACAAGCCAAGGGCAGGGTCAGGCACACATCTCTGCACCCCAGACAGGCTGCAAATTAAACTCTGGATCAGACCTTCTGCCAAACAGAGCCATGACTCACTTGATGCCAGGGCTAGGTCACACCATCCCTCTGTAGAGATGTTTCTTCCTCCCTCCTTTTTCTGTACAGAGAGGAGAAAACAAAACTGCTGTAGAAGCAGGCTACTTCCAGGACATTTCCAGGGAGGTTAACACAGATGTAAGGCACTTAGAAGAACCTGGAATTATTTTTCTCTAAATAAAGTTTCTCTAGTCACCGTTTGGCAAGCCGGTTAACAGCTCCCAAAAGACCCTCCTCACCTCCAGACATTCCCAGTACAAAGGCATGTTAAATCATCATTACTGAGTTCATCTTCCTTCTCCTTCAGGGCTATTCCTAAGAGGAAAACCACCATGGGGAACACTCAAAGCCAGTGTAGCACCAGGAGAGATTGTTCCCATTGGATCACTATTATGAATGGACTAAGGCACACTGTGCGTCCCAGCCAAGCAGACCCTGCTCTCCCCAAGTGGAGACAGAGGGACCCTGCTCCTGACCTCCATTCCTTCCCCTCATCTGGCCTATGGGACCATGAGATGCCCTCCCCGACTTGTCTCTGCACCCCTCCCCGCCACTTTCAGAGCAACTCCCTGATGGCAAAGTTACACCATGAAAAATACCTGTCCTGAATTCACCCCACCTTTCCTCTGAGCCTGCTGATAATCAATATGTTTCATCACAGGGCCCCTTGTTTCCATTAAGAACGTTAAGATAAGGTCCATTTACTCTGTTGCCTTCTGGCTGCTGCTGGGCTGTGCACCTTTAAAGAGCACACGGTGTTTCTGCAAGCTAATTAAACACACAGCAAGCTGCTGAAAGACCTGGAATTGCAACAACAGTTAGGGCAAGCCCCAGTACAGTCATCAGCAGCAAGTCAGGACCCAGCACAGCACTTAGTCATTTCCCACAAACCAAGGAAGAAGCCTCTCCAGCCCATCCTCACACACCATATGGGGACAACAGGTAGTAGTTGGTAGCCCCTGACCCACTAATTACACCACTGAGACAACATCCCCACTGTACATTGTTCTTGGAACCCAAGTGTTACCCATCCCACATAGCCCTGGCCCATTCCTTATCAGCTGAACCCATCGGTCACAACACCAGGAGACATGAATCCTGTGCTGAATGCTCACTAAATTAGACTTCTTCTGAGTTGGGATGGGTAAATAGCCCCAACCCAGGCTCAAGTGAACAGAGCAGCTCAGCAAGAGAGGCCCAAATACAGGACATTCCTATCATCAGGCAGATTGAAAATACAACTCCAAAGAACAGTGGTTCGGGTAGAGTTTCTATAGCTACTGCACCCAGAGCTTGCTGGATGCTTTTAAAAACAAAGCCTTGCCTGGAAGTGCATTGAGATATCCAATGCTTGGTGTGTGTTACAGACACCTGCCATGGCCCACTTGAAAAGAAAAAAAATACTAAATCCCAAATGCAGAGCTGAGCCTGTGGGTTTTCATTCCCATCATTTTCATGCCAAGGAGCACAATGCTCCCGGCAGGCCGTGTGGTCCCGCGCTAACACGATTAGCCAGGCAGATCCACCATCCGCATCCGTCACCCCCAACGCTTGGTCAACTTTGAAAAGTTCAGCAGCTCAACAGGTGAGGCCATGAAACCCGATCAGAACAGACAATGTCATCCCCCCAGCGTCGTGCTGGGAAGAACTTGTCACGTGCGTCATATCGGGCAACATGCTTGAAACAGAGCAGAGCACTGAAACCCCAGCAACACGAATAATCTTTGCCATCTGTTTGAACAGCTCAACCCTCCTCAGATCTGAAGGAATGATTCCATGCAAACACAAGGGCCTTGCTGACTGATTCTAGCAGCCCAGTCCTTCTTTTTGGGGGCCATTTTCCTCCCAGCATTACACAGCAGCTCAGGACGTGTCGTCAGGAGCCCCTGCAGCAACCAAGGGGGCACTGAACTCAGTGCACATTCTGAGGGGGCCATTAAAAATCCCCACTTGCTTAAGCACAACACAATGCAAGGTCAACAGTTGAGTTGGTTTTTTTTTTTCCATATCGAGAGAAGAAAATCTCAATACCAAATTGTTTGGCAAAACCTTGCCAGGGAACACAACTGTCATTTAGGAGATGCTGGTTCTGACCCAGCACAGCTGGTGGGACTGCAGTGGGGAAGCAGTCTTTGCTCAGACACAGTCATTTGCACCTAAAGTCCAGTTGGGGGGTATCAGGACTGTTCCCAAACTTCACTCCACCAGACCACAGGGCCTGATCCTGCTGATCCAAATCACCCAGTCTCAGCAAGGAGAATGAATCAAGGTAACTTAGCAATAGTGGGAAGACAAAGCACAATCATTTTAAGAATTTTCCATAAGAGAAAAGAAGAAAAAAGGATAAGAGTGGTGGGCTGCTAAAGGCAGAGGAGCTCAGCCTAGCCCTGCTGCTGCCGTTACCGCTGGCACAGCCACGGCACAGGGGTTCCCAGCAGAGAGTTACAGACTGGAAATTTAAATCAGCGATGTTGAGTAGAGCTGGCAACACCCAGCCCAAGGAAGAAGGGACTGGCCATTACAGCACAATGGGCTGAAAATAATAATAATAATAAAAGAAAAAACCCCAAACATGTGACACTAATGACAATTATTTTTTCTTACATTAACTATAGGACAACAGGCTTTCAAGTCTCTAGGACATTTCAAAATGCATCATTGTTCAATTAAATTAAGAAAAATAATAAAAGAAATTAAACAATTGATTTTCTAGGCTCGCAAGAAACACTTCTTTCTTCCCCACAAGTTCTACAGTAAACCCCAAAGAGAACGACGACGTCCCTGCAGGCTGCTCAGCCAGACACATGCACACAGGCTGTTGAGCTGAGCTCCCCACTGCTGCAGAGACAGAACTTTTCAACTATCCAAAAATTCAAGGCACTTCATAAAATTAGTTTGCAATAGTGGCTGGATCCCATTTATCCTCTGTCATGGCACATATTTTCACTAGAAGCAGTTTCATTGCTGTATTCATTGCAGGGGGGAACCCTGCAATGTGCATGCAGAAGTTATTTCCACCCAATTTAATTATCTCACTATTGAAAAAAAATTAATTTTTCCTGTTTTCCTCCTGCTTTTCGGGAATGATACTCAGCCCCACTTGACAGTGTTCTGCATTCCACACTACAGAAACAAACCAGCAGATTTCATTTCACTTGACAAAAGATGGAGCAAGGAACAAGTTTGTGTTCCCTCCTTCTAAAGTTATTTTCGATAGATGAAAACTTCAGACAGAAATAAGTATTTAAACAGTATTAATCAGAATCGCCTCAAAAAAGAAGAATTCATCAAGCTAAATAATTAAATCTGATGCCTCTGCATCTTGAAAATCTGAAAAAGATTTTTGGATGGAAGGAACAACTTAAACAAAAACTCCTGACAAATATAAACTAATTTAGCCAGCTAGCTAAAACACACTTCAAATGAGACATGGGTCAAAAATTCTATCTTCACCTTTTCAAAGCCAAGGATTGGATTTACACCACACCTGAGTGCTGAGAACACAGTAACTCCCGCAGTTCCAAAGTTCAGTCGATTTGAGCAAAAGCATCTGAAAAATAGAGACGAGGCTTGCCCAGCTCACTGCACAAGGCTGACACTACGCACCTTTTATAGCGGCTTTAATCCAACTGTGCTGATCCACTAACAAAATATAAACATATCTCCTTATTGATATTACGATAAGTAAAAGCCTCATTAGGTCTGGGAGGAATAAACTGTTCTTGAGGAATGCTGAGAAGCCAAGAGTCACTGAAGTCAGCAACAGCTTGGAGTTACTTCTGTGTAGGATCTGACTTCTAGTGACAAAATTTATAGCAACAAACTTCTGCATCTAATTCTAATTAAGTCAGAAATAACGCACAATATATATAACAACTTGTCTGCTGGTTTTCATCCTTCCCCAAGTATTTTGCATTATTTAGTCCCCCCTAACTGAGCCAGGTCCCAGCCTCACAGCAGCCAGACACACTCCCATCCTCGGGGTGAATCACACACGACTTTACCAGACTTCTAGCATCCCTTACTCTTGCTGCTTGAGAGCACCACCGTTCAGACCTCGAGATTTGTCAGGTTTCAGCCAAAACACCCCTTTTGCAAAGATACTAATGAAAAACTGCAGTGTGTCTGCAGGGATAGGGCCCGCACCGCTCAAAATCCAGCAGCTGATAAGGTGAAGCTTTAGGAAGTTAAACACGACTTTGATACCTTTCTCCGAATTTAAAAATAATGTGTATCCTTTAAATATTGGCTTTCACCCACTACATCTGGGATAACAGACGAACTCAATCATAAGCGTTATTCACTCCTTCTCCCCTTCCACCTCCTACTTGTAAAAGATTAATCAACCATTTTATGGTCTAATTTAGGTGCCTAATTAAAAACAGAATTCAACACATACAACACCATTTTGCTAATAAATCCTGACAGGTTTTCTGCTTTGTTATATGCAAGTTCTCCTTCAAAATGCGAGATTAATACATTTTTAAAACTCAGCTGAATTTACAAAGTTTTTATTCGGGCTGCTGCGGGACAACACACTCCATCCTATACCGAGATGACAGAACCTCCCAAAACGAAATAGCTTTCAAGAATTACTTCCTCCTCATCAGGTCTTATCCCACACTCATTTCACTAACTGCTGAGGGATGGCAACATTAAAAAACCAGGCATAAACCTAATCGGACTTGCCGGGTGGGAGTTTCAAGAGGTTACAATTCGTAACTTCACAGCGTCAAAGTTTCCATCCTGCTCCTTTACTATCCCTGTAAACACTCAGTAGAAAAACATACTCAAAATACTCCCGATAAAGGAGCTTCAATCGGAAAAGAAAGTGAGAAATCGGTGAGAAAGACCCCGAAGCGGGGCTGGCCCCTCGCTGGGTGCCCGGTCGCTCTTCCCTTCTCCTCCTCCGCCGAGCCCGCACCGGCCCGGACGGGGCTGCTCCTCGGAAATCACAGTTACATCCCTCCTTACGGGATGCAAAGCAGAAATTTGTAATTTTCTCCTGGCCCAAAGGGAGAAAACCCATCCCGTTCACCCTTTATCCCGCAGTGCCCGCGGTCCGTCCAGCGCCGGGCTGGGGATCGCCCCCCGGGACCCCGACCCGCTCCAGGGATGGGAACGGGCAGGAGAAACTCAACGGGGACCGAACGCAGCGAGAGAGAGAGCGAGAGAGGAAGTTTTATCGTTTTATCCAGAACGTGGAGCTGCCAGTCCCAGGCAGCGCTCCCGGGATGGGTCAAACCCCCTCCAAACGCATAAAAAAAAATTCCCAAACGGGTAAACGCTTCCCACGTCGGCTCCCTCCTCACACAGAAAAAAAAAAAAAAAAAAAAAAAAAAAAAAAAAAAAAAAAAAAAAAAAAAAAAAAAGTCAAATCCCACCCCAATGGATACCAAAAAAAACCAACCCCAAAACACCCAAAAGGGTAAAAAAACCCCCAAACGTGCGGCCGCGGAGCGCTCCGCCCGTGCGGCCCCGGCAGACACATCACTCATCATCCCTCAGCAACACCCCGAGCTGCAGGAAGAATAAGAATACTGCCCGGCAAAAGACCTGCAAGTACAGCAGAATAAGAACGCTCAAAAATACTAAATCAGTATTTAACCTTTCTATAGATATAAACACGGTTCGGTTTGCGGAAAACCCGCAGCCGCCCGGGCTAACGGGGACCGCGGCCGCGCTCTGAGTTTGTTATATTTTTTAGGGGTTGTTTTTCGGGGAAAAGGTTTAGCGGGGCATTTACTCTTCCCCGGGCACTCCCGGGCCCGCTCCCCGCCCCGGGCCCGCTCGGCCCGTCCCGTCCCCGCCGTACCTGTACCAGGCCAGCCCCCGCCCGTAGTTGCGGTCGAAGAAATGGGGCTCGGCGCCCACGGCGCGCACGTCGGGGTGCACCCGCAGGAACTCCAGCAGCGCCCGCGTCCCGCCCTTCTTCACGCCGATGATGATGGCCTGCGGGAGCCGCTTGGTGCCCGAGCCGTTGAGGAAGCTGGAGATGGGGCTGGCGGCGTCGGGGCCCGCCCGCGGCCCCTCGGGGCCGCTCCCCTCGCCCGCCTCGCCCGGGGACAGCGGCGCCCCGCGGGCCGGCAGCCCGGCGCAGGAGCCGGCGCACGAGTAGAACATGTAGAGCCAGAGGAAGAGCATGATGAAGAGCAGCAGCAGCCTCCGCCTCAGCGGCGGCGACGCCACGGGGACATCGAGGCAGCGGTTCAAGCGCTGCCCCATGTGCCCGCGGGCGCGCCGGTATGCATGGCTGGAGCCCGCCCGGCTCGGCCCGGCCCTGCCCGGCGCCTCATGGGCACCGCAGAGCCTCAGCGCAGCCCCATCGCCGCCGAGAGCCCAGAGCCGGCACCGAGCGCCTCTCCCGCCGCCGGCAGAGCAGGCTGAGCTGGGCTGGGCTGAGGCTGAGGCTGAGGCTGAGCTGAGGCAGCGGCGGGGCGGGGCGGGGCGGGCCGCGGGACGGGCGGCGCCCTCAGCCAATCACAGCCGGCAGTTCTCGCATAATGAGCGAGGGCGGGGCTAGGGGCGCAGGGGGGCGCTCTCATTGGCTGGTGGCGGGGCGGGGCGGGGCGGTGGCTCAGTCGCCCGCCGCCGTCGGGAGGTCGCCGCGGGCCCTCAGCGCCCTGAGGTGAGTCCGGGCGGGCCCTGAGCTCTCCCTGCCTTGGGAATCACCAGCGGGGGTCGGGCACTGGCGACACCGTGGTGTTGAGGTATCTCAGTCATTTTTTCTCTCCTCCTTACCCCCAAATGCTTGGGTAGCTGGGTTTTCAGGGCGTTCCTGGGGGGGGGTAATTAAAAAAAAAAAAAATTAAAAATTCCTTTTAGCACAGTCAAGGGATAATGGTTTTAAACTGACAAAGAGCAGGGTTGGATTAGATATTAGGGAGAATTTTTTACAATGAGGGTGATAGAAAAGTCTCTGAGGTTGGCAGGAAAAGCTGTGGGAACATTCCAGGCCGGGCGGAGGGGCCTGGAGCGGCCTGGTCTGGTGGAGGGTGTCCCCACCTGTGGCAGGGGCTGGGCCACACAACCTTTAATGGTCCCTGCCAACCCAAACTGTTCTGTGATACCATGATTTGCTTGTTCTTTTGATGAGTTGGCTTTTTAATCAGCTGCACCCACTGTCCTGCTGTATTTTCTGAAATCCCTGGTGAGATTTGCCACAGCCCACATTGTGGGAATAGCACACAGGAGCTGAACCCAACAGAACTGGTCCTGAAAGGCAAACTAAGGACTTCTGTCTGAGGAGACCCTTCCCTCAGTGCCATTAATGGTGAGACCCTCCTTTCCAGGACCAGATCACACCAGCATTCTCCAGGGACGGGGATTTTGCACTGGAAGTGCTTTAGCCAGTGTTCTCCCACCAGTCACGTAACTCACAGCTCCAATGCATTTGCACAGTTTTTCTATCATGTTTTTATTAAAAGATGCATTAACGCTGGTACATAGGTGGCACTGCTGGGCTCTGTGGTGTGAAGGGTGATCCCAAACCAAGCAGAGATGGAGGTGCCAAGCTGTGGCAGGAGGAATTGCTCTCCAGTTTCCCTCTGTGTCCTGGCAAAGCTCTGCCAGCTGGCCTAGATAGGTAATTGTGGAGAGAATTAAAGAGGGCTGTTCCCAGCAATGCATGAATCACAGCTGTGGGCAGCAATCATTCCTCGTGTGCCTCTCCTGCACCCAATTCACTCACCTCTGCACTTGGTGTTTTGTACAATTCCTAACAGAAAATCTGCTACTTGCACACACGGGCTGCTCCACTGCCCATTCCCACAGCCATGAGCTAACAGGGAAAGCCTTCAGACAGAATAATTCTTGTTCCTTACATCCACCAGCACCAGCCAGGATAATACCAACAAAATGTCACAGAAAGTTTGTTGTAAGCCTTTAATATTTGTCAGCTGCAGCTTGTAAAAGTTGGATTGGCTTTTTAAGAAAAATAGCCTCAAGATAGGTTTTACTGGAATTCTATCTTCAACTGTTGGAGGTCAGGACTTTTCCCCCCAGGAATGGCAAATGTGTAAGCGATTGAAAACAGCATCTCATGCAGAGGGATGTCAGGAGGAGGGCTGGGCTCTCCCTGGAACATGGAGTGTGGCTGAGAGAGGTCTTGACCTCTGGATTGGGAACCAGTTGTGGCTCCATCCTCCAGACTGACCCACGGGGTGCAGCAGGAGCCCACATTGCTGCTTGGCAGAGCACAGGGAGCCTCTGTTCCTGCTGCTGTCTCAAGAGCAGGGCTCTGGCTGGGCTCAGCACTTGCTCTTGGCTCCTGGAATTTGCTCAACAAGCCCCAGGCAGCAGCTGTGGCAGAAGCATGTGTGTTGTGGCCACGGATGGGGGCATAAGGCAAGAAAAGTTTTGAAGGAACAGAGTTGGAGAGGAATGGGCACAACCAGAAACGCACAGCTGGGTTTGCTCCATGCCCTGGAATCAGAGCAGTGGTTGTCTTGCTGGCTGGTTAATCAATAACTAATTGAGCTGCATCAGCACAGTCTCTGTGTCCTGTTTCTTGATGAATATTGATTAGACAGGTGGCACTGGGAAGGTGCAACTCCTGACAAGGGGTCATGGTAGCACTTAGTGGAGCCCTGCTGAGATGGGCCTGGAGAGTGCAAAATTCACTCGTTAAACCAGGGCAGAAAGCAGAGAACCCAGCAGGCCTTTAAGCCAAGGTGATGCTGCCCAGAGAAGCTGTGGATGTCCCAGTCCTGGAAGTGTTCAAGGCTGAGTGGGGCTCGGAGCAATCTGGTCTGGTGGAAGGAGTCCCTGCCCATGGCAGGGGGCTGGAATGTGATGGCCTTTAATGTCCTTTCCAATCCAAACTTTTCTGTGATTTTATGGTCAAATGCACAGTGAGGTGAGAGGAAGAGTGAGGTCTGTCAGCTCCCCTCACCAATATCTGGCCCTGGGTGACTCTTCCCAGGGCAAGTGTCCTACAGGTGTGTCCCATGTGCTTTCCAGAATTTTCTTGGAGTCTAGACACAAGGCAGCAGTTCCTAGTGCTTCTCCTGTCCTGCCTGGATGCTGAGTTTCACCTTGTTGCTTAATCTCTTCCCAGTCAGAAAATCTCTATGTCCTTTTAGCAAATGAAGGGGCCGTTTCTGAAATGCTCTGGAATGCCCTTTCTTCTGAAAGATGAAGGCTTCACACACAGCTCTTCAGAGATCTGCAGGAATAAGCCCTGATGGGGTGACAAATAGGAGCAGGTACCCACAGTCAAGTCGGTGTGCTTTTGGTCCCAATCCAAACAGGCTGCAGTTTTCCCAACATGGTTAAAATTCTGTTTTGAGAAAAGCAATTCACTATTTCATGATGCGAATCAAGTGCATGATCATGGGAAAATGAGGCATTAGAGCGTGTAACCCTGCAGTGCTCTGCTGTGCAGTGACCTGGCCAGAGAGGAGGGGACTACCCCCTTTTTGGGAACCCAGAACGCTGAGGTGCAGGGCTTTGCTGTGAGACTTCTACATTCCTCATCCACCCACATGTATCTGTAATGGGATTTTGTTCTTATTGCAATACTCTGAGATGTTCCTCAGTCACAGAACCTTATAAGCCCTCTCCCCCTTGCAGGGTCCCACGAAAAGTCCTGCACTTCTTTATTCACTTTTTCCCACCCTAGGAAATCCTTATTGCTGTCTCCTCCCTGCCCCTCTGCCACACATCCTGTGCAGTGCACCCTGTGCTGCTCCAGAGGATGCAGGAGCTGAGGATCACGGACAGATAAATCCTGTGTGTCTGTCAACAGCCGTCTCTCCACCGCTGCACACATCTGCTGGTCTTGTCCTCATGTCACAACAGTGAGGTAAGAGCTCAGTCTTTCCTCAGAGTAAGGCACGAGAACATTTACCACAGGGGAAAGGCATGAGAACATTTGGGATTTTGTCCTGAAAAATTCAGCTTTAACTCGTAGAGGTGCAGCTTGCAGTGAGTGTTCTTGGATCAGGATCACTGGACCAGCAGGCAGTGGCCATCCCAGCTGGAGGGGACAGGCCACAGGGTGACTGTGGGACCCAAAACAGCTCAGTCACTGGCCAGGCAAATGCCCAGCACTTTATGCAGCCCCTCTGCACTCAAGTCTAAGTGGCACATAATGCCTTAGAGCCCTCAGCCGTGGCTTTGTAACTCCACCACTGACCAGGGACGTCCCAGGAGCATCCTGGGGAGACCCCAGGGACATCTTTGTCTCTCAGTGTCCCACTGGGCAGTCCTGGCCATTCTCCCAGCAGGGCCGTGGGCAGCACTGCTATACAGATGTAAGAGGAGATTTTGTTTCTCTTAACCTGAAACCATTTCCTTTCCCCCACTGCCCTCCCTCCCCTTGCTCCCTAATTCATCCCTGGGGTTTTAATATCTATTTCTCCAAGTGCCAGGAGCCAAATTTACTGCTGGCATAACTGCACTGACTTCAGTAGAGAAGAGCGTTTAGGGTGCTCCAAGGAGGCGTAAGTAGGAGTGATATGATGGAATTGAGTAAAGGAAAATACAGTCTGACTGTCAAGATGAGTTTCCCTACCATGAAATCTTTAGACTGTGGAAGTTTCCCAAGGGAATGAACAGAAACCAAGTTGCTGAAATCATTTTAAACCAGCACAAGAGAATAGGAAATCAGCCTGCTAACTGGCCAGAAGGAAAGGAGAGATGACATAATACTACTTTTCCATCTCTAATTTCTGTGGCTGTATTGCTTTGTCCATGGAATTATTTTAATGCAACTGGATTTCTCTTTCTTTTGGGTGATGCAATGGCCCTTGCTGCATTGGAGAAGTTTCAATTCCTCTGTCCTGGATTAAATTCTGTCCTGGATTAAAGCAATAACCACTGCAGTCCCCACTAGTCTTCCTCTTACTTCTGCTGCTTGTGAACCCCTTCTGGGGTCTTCTCAGGCTTTTTCCCTGATTTACCTGAGCCTCTGGCTCCAGTCTTGTACTTATTGACCAATAACACAGAGTGGGCCAGCCAGGGGGAACAGTGGGAGGGCTCGTCCTAGTGGAGCTCTGGAAGGTGCCAGACATGGAGCTGTAACTCACTGGCAGGCAGGAGAGAGCCCACAGATGGACATTTCCCTGCCTTCAGGGATTCTTCAGGTAGATTCCTTGTAGGTAATTTGCTGGAAAATCATCAAGGAATGATTTCCATCATTCTGTATTTCCATCATTCTATATTTTCATCATAAAGGAATGATTTTCATCAAGGTACACGGGGAAATGCTGCTTTCCCTGGTGGCCTCTGGCTCTGGTAAACTCCATCCCTGCCTAATTTGGCTCCGTGGATAAAACCAGGGCTGCAGATGCAGTGGCCATGCCCTGCTACCACCCAGTGGCTTGGGCAACCTCTTGCCCACAGAACTTCCTAATGTATTTATGAATGACTTAACATTTGCTCACTGCCTCAGCAAAGCTCTACTGTGAGCAACCTCCTACCTTGCGCAGTTCCCAGATAATTACAGATTAGAAGTGGCTAATTTTTATTTTCGTAAAGCTGTCAGAGATCTATGTTTGTTATTATTGTCTCCTAGGTTGCCAGTTGCATAAATACATATGTAAAACCCCCTTTGATCTCTGAGTATAATGACACAGATTTATCAAATGTTTGTCTTCTTCTGTCTCTTTGAAAAGGGTGATTTATGGAGTGCAGTCCCTACCTCCCTTCCTCTCTTGAAATATGAAGTGTTTGTGATCAGCCAAGGTAATATTTAATATCCTGCCAAGAATCCTTTGCACTTCCTAACAAATGAACTACAACCTAACCAAATGGTTCACATCTGTTTAGCCTCTTCTTTTTAACTAAACAAATTAGCATTAGAATACCTGGGAGGAACACAAGGTCCCTTTCTAGATGACAGAACACAGACAATTATTAGCAAGGGGAGTAACTGTACTGAAAGGAGCAGGCATGGACCTAGCAGATGTTTTTACATCTCCTGTAGTGTTCATGAATGACCTGCACCACAGTGGACACGCTGCCACAGCCTTTTGAAGTGGGTGAGGAGTCCATTCACAGTCGCCTTCTGAATGAAATTAAAGGCACCAGCCCCTGTGAGTTAAGTGTTCCATTTGAACCACTTCCAGCAAAGGCAGATTTTGCTGGGGGGACAGTGCATCCCCCATAAATGGCTAAAATAAAGAGCATCACTCCACCCCTCCCCACCCACTCAGGCTCAGGATGCTCAGGAGGCAACAGCTCTGGTTTTATTTCTGTTTTCACTGGTGCTTTCTCATCCCAAGAGCATTGAACAACCCAGCCCCATCATCCTTCCTCCCTGGGAAATAAGGTGTGATGGGTTATTTGGGTTTTAGGAGAATGCAAGACACAAATGAACATCTGCAAAATATAGTTTGGATTATTACAGCCTCCTACAGTCAGTACATGGGCAATTACAAGCTCACACCCCTTCAACCACACAGTGCCTTTCAAGCACCCTTATTCCCACTGGGGTCACAAACACCTTTTAATCAGAGATTCAGGAGAGGCTCTGGGGAGGAGGTGGGACAGGACCAGGTGAGACGGGCTCCCCACTGAGCACTCAGTTAATTGGATTCATCGCTGGAGAAAGTAGCCAAAGGAAACGTGTTATTAGGGCTAACACTTAGTTTTTATTGTAAATGTTTTGAAAAAGAAAACACTCTAAAGCTTCACAAAGATACTGCTATTAATATATCGTCCAAATAACAAGTGATTAAAACCAACAACAGCTACTATGGAAATGTGGCTTTGCAGCACTGGACTGCATGGGATGCAGCCGGGAAAACAGATCAGCGGGGTGCAATTATAAATAAAAACAGTTCTGCAAAGGCTACAAAAGCAGCAATAATCGGTCTGGTCTGTGGTTTAGTGAGGGCTACAGACATTACGGGAGGTGTTATTTATTACCAGAGCCAGGGACACTGCTGGATGGAGGGATGCAACTTCGGGAGAAATCAACAGAGGGAGTTCCCGCCACCGCAGCCACCGAGACTCGGCCCGCACATCCCGCAGCCGCGGGGAGCAATCGCTGTGTCCCCCTGCCCGTCTGCACTCGCTGTCCCCTGTCCGTCTGTCCAGCGCGCCCTCCCGCAGTCTCCCCGGTAAGAAAGGCACACGAGCGGCGGGCGGCGCTGGACCGTCCCCAGAGCTCTGTGGTCCGACGGCACCTCTGACACGGTCACGGCTCCAGAGAAAAACGCCACCGAGGCTCAGGTCTTGCAGGTACCTCGTTCAGCTGCACTTCTTCCAGCCTGGTCGCTCCTCACTTCACGCACGGGCATCTCCCAAACACCCCCCCTCGGAGCAATCCCTGCAGGAAGCTCCCGGCAGGAGATGGGACACAATTCTGGGTTACTCCTGGGGACCGGACCTGCCTGGCAGCAATTACACAACAGAGGACAGACTCTCTCCCACCCTCAAACAGAACTAAAACATCAACGGGCAGCCCTGGAGGCCCTGCCTGGCCACGGCCCATGGAGTCCCACAGGGTGTAGGACTGACCTGCACCTCGTACAGAGCTCTGAGCAGCACAGGGAACATCTGCCTGCAGGTGTTTCCACTACACTGTTCCCAGTGCTCATTTTTTAAATGAGAAGGGTTAATAAGCCTCACTCCAACATTTTGACAGCTCCTGCCAGTCCTTGCTCCCTTTGAAAGCCAAGTGCAACGTAACAACCAGGCCAGAGCAATCAGATGAGGAGAAGAGACCTAAATAATATTCCTCTCTGCTGCTGGGTGACTCTGCTGCCACCCTGCTTCCCACTGGCAGGCCTGAATTTCCCTTTGGTGTTGCTGGGACTGGTTCAGTGCACGGATGGCCTTGGCAGCTCTGCAGCACAAATATCCATCCAAACCTCGGAATTCAGGCTGTTCCTTTCCTCAGTCTGGATGCAGTCCAGCAGCTCTCCTGGAAGCACTGTGGAAATCCCTCAATTACTTTCTTTGCATCTCTGTTTCAACTTTAATTAGATACAGTGTCTCTTCTCCATGGAAAAAAAAAAAATCCCAAATATCTCTCAGCCTTTCTCAGCAGCAAAGATCTTTCTCTGTGATTAAAAAACCAAAAGATGGGTCTCTGAGCCAGGCACTTCTTTGCAAATGAGCTTTGAGTGCTGTGTGTCCAGTCCTGCAGCAGAAGAAGTTCAGTGCTGGAGCCTGTCCTGCCAGGCTGGGAGAACCCCCGGCAGCCTGGTCTGGTCTCTGTGCACCCTACCCAAAGGTATGACTCTTTCCCTCTTCTCCCTATTTGCTTTATGGATGAGGAAGATAGGCAAGATGCCAAGATATCCCCAGTCATCCCAGTTAGGGACAGTCTGGTCAGTGTGAGAGATCAGATCCCTGCTGTTTCCAATCAGAAAATCCAGGGCAATTTCCCAAAATCTGTGTTTCCCTTGAAGAGTCTGGCTACCACCACAGTTTTGAGGGGAACAGGTAATTTGTGTTACAGCATACATTCCATGAAAAAATGTATAAAAGGGAATCTGTAATTACAGGAGAAAGTTTTAAAAAGGGGAGCAGGGAGCAGAAAGGAATATGGAATTGCATCTGGGACAGCAAAACCAGGGAAAAAAACCTCAACCATCAAACGGTTAGTTCTGGGGGCTGTCCACACTTTGGAGACACATGGAAAGCTCCCTTTAGGTACCCCCTCACTCAGTGGGCAAGACTGAGTAAGGTGTCCTACGAAAATGGGAATAAAGGCATGAATTTAGAGCTGTTTCAGCTCCAGTGGTGAGGGTTGGGCACCCTCCTTTCTAGCACCTTTTTCTGAGTCCTTGTGCTCTCCCAAAGTACATGAGCCATGGCAGCAGCTCTTCACCAGCTACCCAGTACAGTCCATGCCCACCACATGCAAAGCATCTCTCAGGGAGGGTACTCAAACATGCATTTGGGAGCCACAGTCTTTCAGGCACTGGGAGAAACACCCAGCACCTTCCCAGAATGGTTTAATGCACCAGCCTGAGCTCGCTGCCAAATCCTCAGTTCTTGTTCCAAGGCCTGGGGGTGCCAGAACTGGTTAGGAATGGTAGGAAAACATCTCCATATTGTGGGAAAACAGCTTGTTTTGCCAACCCTGTTCTGTGAAACAGATGAACGGTACTTTTTTGAAATACTGGAAAGTGGCCCAAGCCGCTGACCCAGGCTGTAAAATCTTCAGCGCAAACAGGTGAAGTCTGGAAGCAGAAAAGCAGAGGGTGACGGACCATGGTGCAGACTCTTCAAGTGGAGCCCAGTGACAGCACAAGGAGCAGTGGCCATAAACTAAAGAACTTTTACTTCCACTGAGGGTGGCAGAGCACTGGAACTCCCAGGGCAGGTGTAGAGTCTTCCTTTCTGGAGACATTCCAATTCTACCTGGACATGTTTCTGTGTCACCTGCTCTGGATGACCCTGCCTTGGCAGGGTATTGGATGAGATGATCTCCAGAGGTCCCTTCCAACCCCAGCTATTCTGGGATTCTAGGAACAGAAGAGTTCAGAAGGCAGCTCTAAAACTCACTAAAATTCCTGTTGGAGCTGTAGAAGCCTGTAGTACTTCTATTTCAGAGGGGATTAAAACACATTGAGGGAATCACCCAGAAGGGAGGAGGGTCATCACTGATGACACTTCTGAACTCGCAGCACAGTTGTGACCTTTGACTCCCAATTAACCCCACACTGTCTGGGAGATGATGAGCATTAGAAGCAGACACTGACTTACCTTGGGCAAGGCCAAGTGCTGGACACGCACCCCTGGGGGACAAGCCCTGCCCTGACACACTGACCTTGCCATGATGGGAAGAAGGAATTGCAGCACCAAGAGGCAAATAAGTGACTCAAGGTCCCACACGCAGCACAAGTGGGATCCTGCATCCCATTGAGCCCTCACCAGGACTGGCTCTTTGCCAGGTTAAGAAATTCCATGACTCAAAATGCTCTTGGAGACAGACAGCAATGGACATATAGAAGAACTACCACCTCCAGCAGAGCTGCTTCTAGGAAACAGTGCTGATATCTGTTTTAATAGCAAAGTGTTCTGTAGACAGCCTGCATTTCCAAGGAAGAGGGAATATCTAATCACCTCTGCAGAGCAAACCAGGACATGCTTTATATCTGTAATGATAATGATTTCTAACAGTATCACTGTTTCCATTCCTACTTTCCTGGGACTGTCAGAACAGAAAGGGATGTTTTGTGTAAGCCTTGAAATGCCGTGGCCTGGCTGAGTGGGAAATGCTGCTAGAGCCATGAGAGTGTGAATGTGTGATTCTGCTGGGGCAGATTATATTGGAGATTGATACAGGAAGTGAGAAAAAAAAAGCTCAGTGGGGGAAATGAGAAGGGAAGTGCTGTGAGCACAGGGATTGGGTTTTTTCACTCATGCTGGAACAACGAGCAGAGCATTTTGTTCCATCAACTGCCTTCTGTGCTGGGACACCTGCTGTGCTGGGATGCCTCCCTGGCAGGAGTACCAGGATGCCTGCTCTGCTGTGAGCCACACACAGCTCACACAAGGCCTGGGGCTCCTTGTGAACCTGACAGCTTAGGGCAACTCCCAGCCACACAGCTCAGCTCCCCACAGCACCTCCCAGGCCAGTGCTGTGCTCCGTGACCTGCTGAATGTCAGGGCAAGGGAGAGAGGAAGGGACCCAGCGTCCCTGCAGCTCCTCAAAGCCTTACCCAGCACTCACCTTGCAGGGCTGTTCAGAACAACAGGCTAAAAGAGACACGAGCTGTTCCTCCTCCAACAAGAGGTACCTCCGTCCCTATTTTACAGCTGGAGTGCATTTCTTCTACAGAGGTCTGGAAAGAATGAAGATCTCCTGAGCCTCAGGGCTACTGTTTTATCCACAAAACCACATTAAAGATTTAAAGTCCAAATAGACAAAATCCAGCTTCACCCTCTGGAGTCACTGGTTCGGATTCCTCCATAAGCTTTAGGGCAGGCTTCTGGTGGTGCAGAGCTGCCTCCTGTGACAGCAACACTGAGATGGGACCCTGTCAGCTACCAGCAGGCCCAGGGCCAGGAAGGACACAGCACACCACTGCTATTTTTCCACAACCACATAAAGAATAGGTATTCCATGGCTGGGGGGTGGAACAAGATGGTCTTTAAGGCTCCTTTCAACCCAAACCATTCTGTGATTCTGCAGGACCAGCTCATGGGGAGTTCTGAGTAACCAGGATAAAGAGTGAGAAACAACTGTATTCAAGTTATCCAAATGGGATAAGGGAAAAAAACCCCAACATTGCATTCCCATGCAGGAACTGGTGTTCCAGGTTCAAGGAGCCCCCAAAGCCTGATTTTTGCACAGCCCAGCACAGAGATGCAGAAAGCCCAGGTTTATCTCCTGTGCAAAGCCATCCCAGCAAGGCACCTCATACACCTCACTCCATGTCTCTTCCCCTGCAGAATTTGGGCAGCAATATCAGCAGTACTGGATGAGGTGGGGTGGAGTGGCTGATCCCTGGAGGGTCACAGGGACCACAAACATTCTTGGGTGATGGCAGACAGTTCAGGAATTTTCATTTTCCATAGTGACACTATCAGTATTGGAAAAGAGACCTGAGAGCACCTACTGCAATATCCGTCTCCTGCTAAGTCTTCAGTTTGGCAAGGTGTCTATTTGCAAAGCACATGCAACACCAAAACTTCCTAAACACAGCCAAATGGCAGCATATAATTTCATCCACACCTGACACATGGCCAATGTGCAGCAGAGCTGAGACTGCTTTCTAGGTAAAGAAAGTGTTTATTTTTAAATAAGAAATTTAAAGAAGGCATAGTCTTACATTTAAATCCCAGATCCACTGATTCTAAAGCCACGCTTTCCCACAAGGCCAGACCCACTGGGTGTGGAGATGTTGGTGCAACCCAATGACCTGCATTTTGCAGACATTTAGTGATGATTACAAAGCTCCTGTCCAGCCCTAGACCCTGTGAATGTTACACATTTTGGCCCAAGAAATGAAGATGACACTCTTCAGAACACAACCACAGGCACGTCCTTGAGACCTTTAATCAGAATGGAATTTCTCAGCAGCACCCGGGAATT
Source organism: Zosterops lateralis (assembly GCF_965231275.1). Lineage (NCBI taxonomy): Eukaryota > Metazoa > Chordata > Aves > Passeriformes > Zosteropidae > Zosterops > Zosterops lateralis. The sequence continues at coordinate 273,846 of NC_139778.1, read as the reverse complement.
GCAGGCCATCTGAAGTCTGGCTCTATAATGAAAGGAGAAACCCACAACCCTCCTGCCTCAGCACCACTCTGTGCCTCTGGGAGGAAAATCTGTGGCTTTTTGTGAGCCTTCTGCCCTTTTCAGGTTTGTCTCCCACCTAAAGGTTGACCAAATTTTTTGGTTTTGCACAAACCTTTTCCACTCACAAGTGATTTATTTTCAGTGTGCTGCCTATACAAAAGATCAGTATTTCACAAACTGTCCTTATTCTTTCAGTGGTGAAGAACATTGTTGCTGTGAGAAGTGCCCCAAAACTACCCAAATACCTTTGCAATTAACTGAATCTGACCAGAGTTTCAACAAGAAGTGAATAGTTTCAAACAGATTTGGAGCACTCATCTCTTTTTGAACAGTATGCACTTTATTGCAGAGAAGTCAACAGAGATGCATTTTTAAACCAAATTCAGGAGTTCCACAGTTTCCATACAACTCCGTGAAGTGTCACCCGCAGTAACCTGAGCACAGTGGAGTCTGTCAGGCAGTGAGGGAGCTCCATCTTGTCACCTGCAATCACTCAAGTCACCAAATCTTGCAGGCAGTTATTTAAGAGCCATGGAAAGAGGTGGCCCTGCTCCTGCAAGCACCTCTGCCAGAAAACAGACGTTAAGCCATGTCACTCCTGATTTACACCCAGCATAACTGAGACCAGGAGCCAGGCCTGGATCGTGACAGCAGCCAGGGAAGGTTTTATGTCAGTGTGATACACTTGTGGTGGCAGATTTGTGACTTTTCCTGAGGGACTTTACGTGAGATCAAGCTCAAGACAATGTCTTCCTTTTCAGGTACTGCTGTATCATTGGATCAGTGCTCATCCTGCTGCCCAGTCCCTCTCCACATGGGAAAGAAATTTTGGCATGAAAACACATCAAGTCACAACAGGCACTACCACAATAAACTATCACTGTCTGCCCCTGATCCTGCTGTGTTTGGGAACACACCAGGAGGTCACAGACAGCTCCAGGCAAACTGAGGGTGAGCCACAGCTGAGCAGCAGGATCACAAGCACGTTAAACTGTTACCAGAAATGTTCTTCAGCATATCATTTAACAGGGATAATGCACTTTTCTCAGGAGACTATCCACAATAATTACTTTGGAGAGACACTGGCTGTATCAGCAAGTGAACATTCTGTTAGATCAAAATCCCCAGCCCTTTTTCTGTAAAATGTGTTTCCTCACCTATTAACCACCCCCAAAGTGAAGTCTTTCTGAGCCACCACCCACACTGCGCCATTAAACACAGCTCAAGTTCTTGATGCCAGTCCAGAGCTTGTCTAAGGATGCCGAGACTCAGTGGGCTGGCATAAGACACATTAACGTGGAAAAGCCTTACAACCACTTGGCTCTGGGATATGCTTCTCACATCCTCCACAATTCACAGCCTCTCTGCCATAAACAGTAATGGTAATTTTTACCAGCTGAAGATCTGACACACAGGGCTCAAACACTACTGACATAAAACCACACAGGAGTCCAAGTTCCCTGTGATGGAAATACAGTAGAATGGCTTAGTGTGTCCAGGGGATATGCTGTAGGAGAGCTGTTTAAATGCTCGTGTGTGTTGTGCTGGAAGACAATTTTCTTCACTCCTTTAGCACTGTGCCAGGTATGAGAACTAAAAATCTACAGAGGTGAATGGGAACCTTGGAAAGAGCAGCTGATTGAAAAAAGCCCCCAAAACTGAGGGCTTTGGTGTAATACCAGTGCAGGGATGGCACAGATTCAGAGAAGAGGAGCTCACCCTCTCATGTGCCTCAAAGCTTAAATTAAAGAAAAGGGTGCTTGGGGAGAATGGTGAGAAATCATTCATGGTCACCTCTTGATGGTTTCACCAGAGCTGCCAGTGCTGATGGCAGCACATGTGCACGTGTGACTTCCTAACTTTAACTACCTCAACTACCAATGAGGACAGAGACCACGAATCACAGGGACTTAGGAAGGCCATCCCAAAGTGATGTACTTCTGGCATAGGCTAAATCAACCTGTGGTGAGTTAAGGGGCCTAAGGCCCTGAATGCTTTAAGCTCTCCTGACTATTCGCTTTCAAAAGAAAATAGAAAATTATCACGTGAAGTGGTTGCTAGGCACAAATGATTCCTCTTCAAACAGATTACCACAGGATTTCCCCTTGCAATTACTAGAATATACTACCTGATGTGTCACGAGGGTGACAGGTATTGACATTCAAGGCAATCTAATTTCCATAGCTGTCTGATGACTTCCCCCGGGTAGATCACCTTTGTCTTCCTTCTCCAGAACCGATTTCTTGCAGGTGAACATGACAAGCAGCAGCATTGGCAAGTGCCACAGGCTGCAGAAGAAGAGCTTCCTGGAGCTGCTGCGGTCGGCATCCCTGTAGAACCGAAAGCCGAGGTAGGAGATGTAGAGGTTGATAGGGAGCGAAATGATGGGGAAAGTCCATGTGGTGACGTCGAGGACAGGAGCCACCGTTGAGAGTCCAATTAAGGCCAAGCAGTGACGCAGAGCCACCCGCCTGCACAGCCCTGGGTGCGTGACAGACATCATACAGTATCCTCCTCGGGAGTAATCTTCCCGCAGACCCCAGCTCAGGGCATTGAAGTGAGGGAACTGCCAGGAGTAGAGGATCCCTCCTAACAGTAACGCACCTGCAGTGGGAGAGAGAGTGTTAGGAGGGTCACTACGGGAAGTGCCACACACAGACCTCAGCTGTCACACCCTGTTTGTAACACCTGTGACACCAGTAACACGGCACACCAGTGGGACTGCTCTCTACAGGGACAGGGCAGCCCATGAGATACCCCAAAATTACCCATAATTTCAGAATATCACAGCCAGAAAAGTAATTTTGGCCTAACAGAACAGTGTTTGATCAGTTCTGCTGAAACCTGAGGGAGCAGTTCTGCTGAAATAAACCAAAATTAAACTTACTGAAGGAGCAGTTCTCCCTACATCATGAGAAACAAAAGGGAAAATGTTCTTGTCATAAGTCACTCTTTAGATTTTTCCTGTTCTTTTAAAACACATTAATGGATGCAAGATCCTGAATATGTTACTCCTAAGAGCTGCATTTTTCAAGTATCACATCTGAAGTGCTTTAGAGACACTAGCTTGTCACTGTTCAGAACTCAGGTGAAGGTCAGCTACAATTATCCATCAGCTGAAGACCCTTAAGCAGATTAACCGAGGGCCTAAGACATGGAACAGAGGCTGTCCCTGCTTCCCATGGCTCTGGCCCTGTGTCTGCATCCCTGTGTTTGGGCTCTAATGCAGGTTTTGCTTATTCAGTTGTTTAAGTGCTGTGTGCAGCCAAGCTCGAAACACACCCCAAACCTCAAACACACAAAGCCCTTTAACAGTTCCCTGACTATGACACCATTAAAAAAAGTCATCTGGAGAAACTTTTAAACACAAACAGACCAACTAAAATACTTGAGGCTGGATTCCCATTTACAAAGCTCTGGTTTTTACATGCAAGCCTTTGGAATTTAATTACTTTGATTACATTACAACCACCGAGATAATTGATATTTTACAGAGAAGCTGAACAGTGAAACAATTTAATAGCCCATTATGAGGACTTTAACTGATCCAATCTTTTTGTTCAGTTCCCATGTGCTGGGACATCCTGTAATTTCCTTGGCCTAAGTGAAGGTTGTCAGGTTGTCAAAGACTTAAGTGTCACGTAAGACTGATGACTTGCAAAGCACAGCACATGGTACAGCAAAATTCAGCATCAAATGGGCTCACAGTCGGAATCCTGTCAAGCCCAGAGCAGACATTGTAACACTCATTAATTACTAGATTAATGTTAACCATGTCATAATTAGGTCAGCAGTGTTTTTAAGCAATACTACAGTGAGATGAACTCTGAAGGCTAATCTGGTTCCAAACAGAGCTGAGTCTACTCTACAGCCTCTGTGCCATTCTCAACAGTTTGGGAACTCAGCTTAATCATTGCAAATCTCTCTTTTCGAGAGGGAGAGGGAGAGGGAGAGGAGAGGAGGCTAACCTGTAGCATCGGTTCAAGAACAGACTCACTCCTTCTGTCTTCGCTTTGGTACTGCATATGTATAACTGGGAAGTGGCCAACCAGGCATTAAAATAAACATGGAATAGTTAAATATCAGCTCCAAAACAGATGTTGAAATCTTAACTGCATTTCCCAAAAGCTAGTGTTTACTGCCTTGGCAACCTAAGAATGCTGTTTTGCTTAAAGCACAATTTTAGTAATTCTTCTGCCTTGAATAATGTGAAGGAATTTTAAAATTATTTCCAGACATTGGTAGCAGTGACTTAAGAGAGGAAAGCATCGGCCTTTTGTCTCTACGAAATGGGTATGAGTTTGGCTGCTGTAGGGAGGGGAAGGCTTTGGCAGTGTAAGCTCAGCCTCTTAATGGATTGTAGTCAGGAAACAACCACACACCGTTTTACTTGATAGCACACAACTGGCTCTCTTCCCTTAAAAGATGTTGAACAAATTACTCCTCTTTAATCCAGACAAGGTAGATTAGAGCTCAGAGGTTTGACTTGGTCCAGCTGTATCCACCTGTTTGTGAGCACCCATGCTGTCTCAGGCTTCCTCCTCCACCTTTTCTACAAGAAATTTTAACATAACCTGTCCCAAACTCTTCACCATAGCCCTACATAAGTTTTACAGGATATTACACTCACAAGAAATGTAGAGAATACAAGTCCAAACCCTTTATTTTCTGCCTTTTCTTTCATATTCATTCACAAGTTTAACACAGTAGTTTTCCCTGGAGATTCCTAACTATCAGCAATTCTGGGGGTAAAGAAAGAAAGATTTTAAAATCTTGTCAAAGCCTAGTTGCCACTTCAGGTTTAACGCAATCTTAAAGGATTTTTTGGGGCTATTGGTACAAAGATACACGGTTTGGAGAGTCATGGCAGAACACACTGTGATGTCCTGATCCATAAGGACCAGTTTGTTCAGCTCTTGGTTGCATCTTCTGTTTGTGAAGGAGAGCTGGAAGGAACAATCATTACTGCCTGTGCTTCAGCTTGTTTTGGTGATGGAAAATGATTGTTAAATCAACTGACTTCCAGTTACAAGTGTTCAAGATACTGTCCTGATATCATCCCTCCTGAAGAGAAATCCTACCAGCTACTTCATTCTTCCCACTGTCTTTAGAATTAGGAACAGGATTAGCTAGTCAAAATTTACATCCTAATTTGCAATTATGAAGCCTTCTCAAACACAAAGACATTTGGGAATTACCTAGACACTAATCTTAACCAAACTGATGCAATTCCTCTCTACTTTGCCCACATCAGCACCATACCAAGACAACAATCAGCACTTCTGCTTCCACTGGAAAACAATAGCACATGCTGCTGCTTGTGCTGGATGGCACGAGAGTGGCAGAGCAGCCTTGAGAGGAAAAAAGGAAAGTATCACTTTGAAAGCTCCACACAAGGTCCCTGGGCTGGGACAATTGTCCCGGCTGTCATTGTGGGATGCCTGGCCCAGCCTGCATTGTGCCCCTCCAAGGTCACACCGGCATGGAAACCAAGGGCAACAAGGAAAACACTGGAAAACTCAAAAGCTTCATGGTCAGGGGTTTCAACAGCTGTTTCTTTTGAAGAATGGCACAAAAGGCCTGTGGAGCAGGAGCATCTAGGGGCTGTAATAGACTCCTCTGCAGCAGCACCGAAAGGGAAGGGGATCTTGGACGTGTTTTTGGCTTGTCTGCAAAACAAAAGGATCCTCAGCCTCCACCAGGAATAGGAAATGAAATTGGCTGTGGGATTTTTCACCTCAAGTGCTCCTGGCTTCTGCCTTTAACAGAAGGAAGCCAGATGTCTCAGGTATGCTCACCACATGGAAAAAAGCTCTGTGTGTAGGGATACATACAGGCATGCGCACTTCTTGTGTGACACACAACAGGTTATTGCAGCCAAAAACCTCACAGGGAAACACCTTTCATTACACAGGCAAGGCTGGGAAAACAACAACACCGTATATAACTTGCCTTAGCTAACCCCAGCAACAGATGCCACTAAAGAAGAGCCTGTTGTTGGTAAGATGAAAATACAGTCTTCTGCAAATATGTTTAGGAAGCATTTACCAGAGGACCAGACTCAGCAGATGACTGCAAACCTGCAGAGCCATGCAGGGGCTACTCATCAGCCACCTTTTTCAGGCTCTGGCAGGGCTGCCACTAGCCCAAGAGTGGGAGTCTCTCCTGCAGATCCCCCCATCCTGATTTCTCTGTGCGTGTTGTGTTTCACACCCAGGGACATGGGGCTCCCCCCTCAGCTACACATGGGGTAGAGAACCGGGCAAAGGGCATGTGAACCTGTGGGGTCAGTCCCCAGGTGCCCCAGCAGTGGAACTGCCATTTCTTTTGCCTCTTATGAAGATGGAAAGGACAAAAAAAACAGCCCACTGGCTTTTGTCCTAAATTCAGACCAGCTGCTCATGAGTATTGTCCCTCTGCCTCATTTTTTACAGTTTTTACCCCCACAAAGCATACTCCTGGGCCCCCAGCTCCAAGGCTCATATGTCAGTGACATGAATATCTTGGTTTCCTCTGGAACAGACCACAAATTCTGCTCTTTCATCTGGGAAGTGAAACCCTGAAAAGCTGAGTTTACCAGTGGGAGTTGATAGCTGAAGCCTCCTCTCCTCCAGCAGCAGGAGGCTGGAATTGCCCTGCTCTGGCGGCTGGCTCCCAAACCTGCTCCCACATCAAGGGGCTCTGAAAGCTCCAAGTGCTTCACTGGAAGGGACACAAAGATCTTCAAGCTTGTTTTGCATGCAATTAAGCTGTTGTTTTGCTCTCCCTCCTACTGGCAGACAAGTGCTACACCAGGGAAGGTATGAGAGACTCCAGCCTGTGGCAGGTTGGGCACAGGCCCCCCTCTTTCCTATTCTCCTTTTTTTGTTACTGAAACCATCCATCTGCCAAATGTCACTAGCTGATAAGAACTGCCCATTTTTAAATCTCGTTTTGTAAATAGATGCTGGCTGACATAATTAATGTCTACCATACAACACAATTTGAATTACAAAGTAAAGGCAATTTATAAATCAGCCTCCACATGATTACAATTGATACTGAGTCTATAAATTCCATACCCCGAGGAATTATTTAAATTTCTGAAAATGAATGAAAATCAGTACAAGATGTCTTTCAGGGAAACGAAAGCAGGAGTGGAGCATCTGATAAACTAAACAGTCTCTTGAGATAAACATTCTTTGGTGCAGTAATACCTACGGCTCCTGGGTCACCGTGGGTATGCAATGTCTGCTGAACTGTCAGGGCCCTTATCTGCTCTGCCACCACCTACTCAGAATAAATCCCTTTAGCTGATAAGTACATTATGTTGAGGAGCTCTGCTTGTCACTTCCATCTCCCTGGGTGGTTTGTATTAACTCTGTGGAACCAAACTGCTCCACTCCACAACACTGATCCTGCTCTCCCAGCGGGATCCAGCCCTCAGCACTGAGCAGAGCATGGCCAGTGGAAGAAGTACAAAAGTTCTTGGGCCCTTAGAGTAAGAAGGGCATGGGACTGTTGGAGCAAATCCAAGGGAGCCCACAAAGTTGATAAGGAGACTGAAGCATCTTCCCTGTGGGGACAGGCTGAGAGAACTGGGGCTGTTCACCCTGGAGAAGGTTGTATGGAGAACTGACAGCACCTTTCACGATCTGAATGGGCTACAAGGAAGCCTGAGAACTCTGCATCAGTAAATGTAGCTACAGGACAAGGGGGAATGGGTTCAAACTGAGAGAGGGGACATTTAGATTTGATATTAGGAAGAAATTCTTGGCTGTGAGGGTGGTGAGGGCCCGGCACAGGTTGCACAGAGAAGCTGTTGCTGCCCCATCCCTGAAAGTGTCCAAGACCAGGCTGGATGGGGCTTAGAGCAACCTGGTCTAATGGAAGGTGCCCCTGCCCATGGCAGGGGGCTGGAATGGGATCTATAAGATCCCTTCCAATCCAAACCATTCTATGATTTTACAAAAATGTGCAAGACAAAAAATGGTCTGTGGCATTTGGAGGCATTTACTCTAGATTCAGTTTTCTGTTCACTAGAAATAAAAAGTTTAAATGGATGTTAGTCTGGGAAGAAAAAACAGCAGCACGAGGGTAATTTAAAGCACGTATGCACTGTGCCTCTTCCACAGCAAAATAAACAGCTCTGTTTCTTTCTAAGGATCCCTGTGCACAAGCTCAGCAGCCCTGTAGCACAGCCAGGAGCTCTTCTGCTTGTGGATCCCACACAGGAGGGAGATTTGGCACGGAACAGGAGACACTGCTCAGTTTGACCTGTCTTCCTGTCTCTCTGCTATTACTTAAGGTTTTAAGTGAATGTCATTATTTTCCTGCTAGTCCTTCCCTTGTAAAATAATTTGAAGCTATTTTGATTTACTAGGAAAACAAATCTCTTCAGAAACAAATAGTCCCACGAAGGAGCAATGAAATCTACTTTCAAGGAAGCAAACACGTTACTGCAGATCACAGGCTGGCAGTTAAGTTCTGCATAAATACCCCAGATACGTGGCAGTGATATCCATGTGATAAATTACATTTATCATGCACTTCTGACCGTGTCACCTGCACTCACTCCCCCAGCGAGGAAATGTTAACATTCCCCATCTTTCATTAGTTTCAAACAGTTGCCATTAAAAACACACAACCCTCCCCAAACCCACAACAAAGAATTCCACATCTTCCCAGAGATAACCTTATCTTTTGCTTTTGAAATAGAAGGCTTTCCGTAAATTACATTGGCACAAAATCCAGGGTTGGGAGCAGGATGCTCAATCAGGCTTAAGAGCATATAATTAAAATTACCTGTTGGGGCAGAAATGGAACCAAACATTCCTGGGAAGTACCACGAGATCTGCAAAGATGTATAGTGCAAGAAATTTCTCAGAGGGCAGTGAGGCCCTGGCCCAGAGCAGCTGTGGCCACCCCATCACTGAAGTGTCCAAGGCCAGGTTGGATGAGTCTTGGAGTGGAAGGTGTCCCTGCCCATGGCGGGCGGTTGGAACAGGATGCTCCTTAAGGCTTCTTATGAACCCAAGTAATTCTGTGGTTCTATGATTATTGTATAAATTACAGCAAGTGCTTGCATCACTGGAAATATGAGGGTCCCAGATTTCTGTAAATCTGTAAATACACAGTATTTGTTTCTTGTGCAAGAAACTGCCAAGGCATTAATCTTTGAAAGTCATAAACAAAATGAGGACAAATTAAAACAAGGCTGCTCCATTCTGAGATGCTTTTTTATTAGCTCTGGACCTGGAAACGAGGAACCATCTTGAACTCTCTCAGGAACCATCTCCAGCTCTCACAAAGGACAAGATATCTCACAGCCTCCATGTCATGGAACTCCTGAAGGGAGCAGACAGAGCTGTCCTGTTACACATAACAGTTTAACACTTAGCTCTCCCCACAAATGGTAATGAAAGGGCTATACTTAAATATTGTTTTCCCTATAACCAGCAACACGTACAACAATGTGGCTGCTGTGAGAAGATTACAAAGAGGGAAAATCCACAGGAAAATGTAAACTCAAAAACCCACCACTTTAGTGGTGAGAACTTTCCTTCTCATTAGTTTCCTGCCTCCCTTCCTTCACATTCCTTTTTGTTATTGAGTAGAATGATTTTTTTAAAATGAGGTGCAAAGGCATTTTCACACCTCTACCTAAAACTAGGTTAAGTCTCCACACTAATTACATATTATTAATGAGTTCAACAACTGAGACCAGCCTGGTTAGGGAAGGGATGCAGGTCTGTACATTGTGTCTGGATGCATGCCTGTGTTCTGCATGGATATGATGCTGCCAGGGACTGAACTCTCTTATTTGCAAAAGTAGAATGTTTAACACTGAAAATCGTTGTCTAAAATGCCATCCTTTACTTCTAGTTACTTCTTTTTTCTGTAAAAGTGTTTGTAGGATTTGCGTTGGGGATTTTTTTGTTTTCATTTAATATTGAAATGCACTAAAATATTACATTCCAGTCCCTGTTTTCAGGACTCTCCCCAGGCGTGCTTCATTACAAACAGCAGTATCAGCTCAAAAACATTTCTTTCTCCATTGAATAAGCTGCCTGGCGTCCCTGACACAGACTAGAAGGTGATTAGAAAAAGTTTTAGCTACACAGAACACACCAGTTATGCACCATATTAACGTGTTCTGACAAAGTCGGCTTGGGTGGCTTAAAGTTACCATCTTCCCCTGATGGCATCAATGCCAAGGATCATTCCCTCCACAGCAGAACTGGCATGGGGACACAGAACCACATTTTAGCAGCAAGTTAGAGAGAAGAGCTTAGTTGGGCACCAGTGGGGCCCCCTCTGCCCTCTCTACTGCTGTATTGGGACAGCTTTGCTCTTTGAGAAATAGGCCTCAAAGAGCATGTTGACAAATTAAAGCTAATGACAGTCAGTGCCAGTTTAACCTGCTAGGCTTTCACTGGCCTCTACAGCAACAGCTTTGGAGACATGCAGCTCATGCACTGCAGCTCTTCAGGCTGAACTGTTCAGGTGAAGCACAGACACATGAGAGTCATCCTTGGACACCAACTCTGCATTAAAGTGGCAAAACCAACACATTAACCCCCAAACAATGTTAGAGTCAAGGTCTAAGTATCTGCAGCCAGAATTATAAGAGTCTTAAAAATATACATTTTGGTTTTAATTAATTCTATAGAATCATGAATCATTAAGGTTGAAATGTCCTCTCAGATCAAGTCCATCCATCCACCCCAGCGCCAGCACCATCATGTTCCCATTAAAACATGTCCTCAAGTACAACATCCACACATTTTTTGAACACTTCCAGGAATGGTGAATCCATCACTACCCTGAGCAGTCTGTTCCAATCCCTGACCACCCTTTCTGTGAGGAAATTTTTCCCCTAATATCCAGTCCAAACTTCTCCTGGCACAACTCAAGGCTGTTCCGTCTCCTCCTGTCCCTGCTCCCTGGGAGCAGAGCCTCAGCCCCATTTGGCTGCCCCCTCCTGTCAGGGAGTTATGCAGAGCCAGAAGGTCCCTCCTGAGCCTCCTCTTCTCCAGGTTGAGCCCTCACCACCAGGTCCTTCAGCTGCTCCTGGTGCTCCAGCCCCTTTCCCAGCCCCATTCCCTTCCCTTGACATGCTCCAGCCCTTCAATGCCTTTTTTGTCATGTTCCCTCTTCTCTCCTAAAGTACAGAGCTGCTAATGATTATGTTCTCTGTTATGTACTCTTTAACACAAGACACAATAGACACTCTCACATATAATTTCGAAGTCTAAGTAAATTTCAGAGAAGCAAATATTTGTATAGAAGCAACAGACAATGAAAAAGAAAACCCCACTCCATCTTCCATCTTTGCTCTGGTTTAGATCTGTGTGGGAACATGCGGACACAAAGCCAACTCAGATGGACTTTTATAAGGAAGTGCATAAAGAACAGACTTTGCAAAATTCTGATAATTTTTAGTTAAAAGCCTTTTTGTTGAAAGTATTATTCAAGTCTTAAATATGGCCCCCTGCGGGATGAGTGTGTGCTAAACCAATTCTTAACAGACCTATTAATTGCACTTCATTAGTTGCTTCAGACTGTAAGTTTGTGGAGCCACTTTGATTCTTAAGTTTCTAGCTGGCAGGAAAAACAAGGCCTGATTGTGTCAGAGTGGAGCTGCTGAAGAGATCAGTGTTTTTTACAAGGGACGTAAAAATGGTTCACAGTTACTAAAATAGAAATCTTCGTTTGCTTTTCGGGGGCGGAGGGGGGAAGGAGCATTTATAACTTAGAGCTTAGCAATGAGTAATTAAGAAATACACCAATAAATTAATCTTCCCAGGATATTTTATGGCTTGTGGAAATACAGTAAAACACATCTGGGAATTTTCCAGCTGAAAGTTCCCTGCAAGTTGGATCTTACTGGATATGGTTTGAATCCTGAATATGGTTTGAATCCTGAAATTATGTAACATTTTCTCCTATGTGAACACCACAGATACTTATTTTACTTCTGGATTTTTTTTTTTTTAAGATGGTCAAAACACATATTCAATAGGACATGCTGCTTTATCAGCTCAGGTTTGTCCTGAAATACCCATGTAAGGAGAATGTTACCAAAATTAGCTGCTTTCAAAGCCTTAGCACAGGATTACAGAATGGTTTGGGTTGGAAGGGACCTTAAAGATCCTCTCTTTCCACCCTCTGACATCGACAGGAACATCTTCAACTAAACTGGGCTGCTCCAAGCTGTGTCCAACATGGCCTGGTCAGGTCAACAAGCATAAAGAACAAAGTTTACTGCCTTTTGAGTAGGTTTTTTAGCCACCCTGTCAACCACTCACCCTGAAGAAAGGGTTTTATACTCACCAGCATCCAAACTCCCAGTAGCTGCAGTCCAGCCCATCATGGGAGGAATGGCCCCAACAACAGCTCCCACCCAGGTGTTGGCAATGCTCATTCTCTTCAGAGGCGTGTAACAGCACGTGTAGAGGAAGATGTTGAAGGCTCCCAGGGCCCCAGTGAGAGGGTTCACTCCCAGAGTGAGCAGGGCAATTCCCGGGATTCCGCAGGAGGCAGCGAAGCAGACAGCGAGCAGGGGGCTGTGGGGAGACAGTGGCACATGCTGAGCAGAAGCTGGCCTTAGAGAATGGCTGTTGTTCCTTTCCTTTGGTCTCCCTCTCAAAATTAAGACTGAATTTTTGTTACTGTTTTACTCAGCCATCCTAAATTTTCCTGTTTGAGCCCCCACGCTAACAATAACAAAACAATCTTGCTACAGCTTTGCAATGGAAGTGATCCTAATCTTGTGATCACTGTGCTCACCAAATAAATCCAAGCTCTGCAGGTAATGGAGAACTGTTCTCCCTTATGGAGAAGTGCTGGTTTCAGCACATCTTCCTCCTTCATTTTAATTTTAGTAAATCTAAACCTCTGAAAAAAGCTCAAGAGTTGAGAGTAAATTAAAATGGTTGCAGTTTGTCAGATTTTTAACTGATTGCAGTTGTTCAATGGATCCTGCAAAATGCAACAGGGTTAGACACAAAATTAGGAAGCATTTATGAGAAAAAAATCATTTTGAAATTACATCAATAGGAATAAAGTATTCTTTGACTTTACTGAAAAAAAAGCCTGTATGTTCTACACCACCATTTATCTGATGCACTGTACTAAGCAGAGGGAGCACACCAAAACAATGCTGACAGCAGAATCAAAACTGGTTATCTTGTAAGCATGGCTGAAATTAACTTACTATTTTAGGTTTGGTCGAAAGCAACAAAGAACAGAGATGCAAATTATCTCTGTGCATTTCTATCGTGCATCAGCTGAGAACTCAGGAAAGGTTGGAAACTCCTATTAAAACCTGTCAAAAAGTGGCTAGGGCTATGTAAATTTCTGTTAATTAATTCCACAATAAACATCTAAATAGGATGAACGAGGATTTTTAAATTTTTTTTGGCTACTAGAACCACAACTGAGAGGCAGCATGATGCCACTACCCCAAGGAAGCTTTAGCTGTGGTTCCTCGTGTGTCATGTTTGCTGCTGGTGGGGATCTCCTCTTGTGTGCTTGTTTGAGGGGTTTGGTGTAATAGGAAGAGAGAATGGAAGCCTCTAAGAAATGTGGCATGGGGAACCTCTGGAAAGGAGGAAAATGCCATTTCATTAGTTGTATTTAATAACCCATGTAGCTAAATATACACTCATAGTCATCCATGTAAAAACAGAAAATGTGTGTGCTTGCAACGAAGGTCTCTGCGTGGAGTTCAGCTTTACACTTTCTGTCTAACTGGAAACCACAAAGCCTTTGTGTTCTACAATCCACTCTGCCCTCTGGTCAAATCCTTAACCCTAAAATACATGTTGCAATCACTGCTCCAACTCTCCTAAGAAAGTAAGAAAAATTTGCTGGTGGGGATGAATTTTATTGGAGTTTTATCAGCAAAAAATCTCACCAGTCAAATTTTGATATTAAAAATGTTTGTTAGACCAATACAGTACAGAGATCCTAAATACTTCTGTGTCTGTGTGTTATGTCTATGTCCCAATGTGCATGTCCATGCTCATGTTGCTCGTCACTGCTCAGGCACACGAGGTGATGTTAGCTGATTTGATGCACTTTCCACTGCCCACATCTATCAAGGGACCATAGGAGACCAGCATCTCATCTTGGAGCAGGAGAAAGGCTGAGCCACTGAGCAGCCACTGAATTTACCCTACCACCTCATGTTCACACAGTTTCTCCCACTACAGCCTGATGTAACCACGCAGCCCATGTCAGCCTTCGGCAACCCAAGGCCAGGGAGTTCTCACATGGTGCTCAAAAGTGGCTGAAGGGTCTCTCATGGTTTTTTCATCCTTAAACCATTCCAGGCAGTAAGTGCAGGCTGGTGACAGATGCTAGCACATATACCTCATTTCACTTGGGCGTTCATGTTTGCTGAGGGAATTGCTCCCATGGGAAAAAAGGCAATCTTCCATTGGAAAACTGGCCAAGGAGCTAGCTCAGAAAGCAAACATCTTGAGTAAGAAACTAGGTTTTATGATGGTTTCTTGGGAGGAGTTGGTTTCAGTTATATGGCTGATTAAAATCAGGCTTTGGAAAAATACTGTAAGTGCCAAACGAGTTCTCTTCAACTTCCAACTCTAAAATACCCAGCGTGTCACCACCTAGGGCACTTCCTAAAGGCATCCCAAAACCTAATAATTCTGCCTTGTCCCTCTTCTCTCCTCTACTGACAACAAATATGCCCAAATCTACCTAATAAAGTGCTAAAAGACATCCACCTTCAACTAAAAGCTTTTGAGAATTTCAGCTTGACTAATGAATAATCAAACTTCCTGATGCAAAGGAAATGTGTTGCAATGTTCATCCAAGATGGCCCCACCCCAGTTACACTCCACCGAGAGCATCCAAGAGGACAACAAGAAGCAGGAGGAGGATCAGCCCCACGTTCTTCTCGTTCAGCTCTGGAGAGATGCTGCTGGTTGGGCTGGGGAGGATTGCTCAAGGACAGCCCAGAGCTGCTGGGGGAAATGGGAACAGACAGGAGGAATGCAACATGGGTGCTATTCAGCCATCTCCTACACACTTTACCATGAGACATCTATTGGACCCTCATCCAGAGGAGTGAGGAGGCTTTGGATGACACAGCAGCATATTTTAATTCATGTGCAATAATACAACCTCTTAACTAGTTGCCACTTACAGATGTTCTGGTTATATGCAAATAATGAGTGTACACACATGTGCAGGAAATAAGTTTATTTAGCAGGCTCTGGAACTGTGGATAATAGTACTTACTGACTCACAGCCTTACTTGGATAAAATTAAGAGGTGAAAAAAAAAATAAAGCATTTATCTGTCTGTAAAATTAATGTAGTATTTTACCTATTTTGCAGCAGCATTTAGCAAGCTTCATGTCTATAATGATCAACACTGGGACTACTTACACAGGCTTTTCTGTGCTGTCTTTGCCAAAACATTTTGTGAAGATGACTGTTAAAGTAGAGTTTGAACTACAATCTAAAAAACAGTGTTAAAAATGAGGCAAAAGTTTAACAATAATTAAAAACAAACCAAAAAAACCACACACCACCACAACAAAGCACAAGATGCAGTTCCCTCTTAAAACTATGAATACTTAAAAATATGGAAAATTCCTGTATCAGCACCTAATGCTTTAACCTATTCCCGTGAATAGACTGACACTCCCATACGAGTGCAGACAACAAAACACATATGAATCCTGAATAGGTGCATTCTTTCAGTCAGCAGTTCTGTGCGATTCATGTTCAGATGTTATGCAAATACATAAGAAACTTAATTTGTGACCATGTGTTAATGGGAAACTGGGCACACCAAATGTATTTACATAAAAGCAGCTAAAGTATAAGTGTGTATATTTGAAAATTAGATTCAAAGCCTAATACAAAAGATAATAAATCCTGTCCTTTCCCTGTCTGTCAAAAACCCTTTATAGACATGTCACTCACTTCTAAAAGGGTAAACTAAAAAAACCCCAACA
The DNA here is from genome assembly GCF_965231275.1 of Zosterops lateralis. Taxonomy (NCBI): domain Eukaryota; kingdom Metazoa; phylum Chordata; class Aves; order Passeriformes; family Zosteropidae; genus Zosterops; species Zosterops lateralis. Next base: position 257,813 of record NC_139778.1, on the reverse strand, counting down.
ACAATGCTTTTTTCTGTAGCTGCAGTATGCCCAGAGTACCTTAATGGATCAGAACATTTAAATTCCCAGTTGATTATTCTGTATTAGATCTCATTAGTATTGACAATTGTCCCTCAGGCCACAAGACCATGGATCTGTTCTGCCAAATGCAGGGTGATGCTCTAAAATAAGCAGAGCAAAGATGGTGAAGGAAGAATCCAGGCATATGGAACTAGGAGGGTGGAAAAAGAGGAAAGTTTATTTAGAGTAATTTCCATATCCAAACAAAGCCAAATACATACCCTTGTGTTCTTTTGTGTGGAATTTTAGTAACAGCAAATACTCTGCACAGATTCTGCCCTTTAATTAAACTGCAATTTACCTACTTTTTGATGAGACAAAAGCTGGGTTTCAGTTTTAGTGAGTTTTCTGTGTCATCCAAGACACAGGATCAGCAAGACCACTGTGCTGCTTCCCCTCACTCACCCACAGAAATGGTACTAAATTATCCCTGACTTCAGCATCTTCCACAGTGGCAGGTAAACAATGCTGAGACAAGGTGAGACTGATGGCTCAGAATTATTTCAATATTGCTTCTCTGGTCCCAAATTATATATATCTGCATATATGTCAAAGCAATTTGCTGTAACAAGAAGAGGGACAGACTGAACAAGGTTCCTGCCCAGATGGGCTGAAAACGGCAGGAACTCAAAAGAAGGTATTCTGCAGACAAAGAACACAAGTGTGATCCTCATCTGCAACTACGTTTCACCATCAAAAGCTGGGGTAAAAGTCCAGTGCTGTTCCAAAATCAGATTTCAGGAGGAAGCATCGTAAGTTGCTTATTATTCTGGAATCTCAAGGTACTAAAAATGTCCTCAGAATACTCAAAGCTGCTGGAGGAAGCCCCCTCTTCATTTCTCTAATTTTTTCCAGGTCAGCAATAAGTTTTTAAGTCTTCTGAAGCCACTTACAAATTCAGACAAAAGCATCAGTCTGAAGGTTTCACCGTTTTCCAACAGCAATGAGAGGTTGTACAAACAGAAGTTCAAGTACTACCCCTTCGATGGTTTCTGTGGCTGCAGAAACCCACAGTCACAACGGGGAAAGGATGTCCATGGAAATTTCTACCTACACTCATGCAGAAAACCATACTCCTCCTTAGCTGCTGATTTAGCTTTGCTCATCTCCTGGCATCCTCTCAATTCCTGCAGCCAGGCAACACTAAAAGTTGCTGAAAACAAGTCCTAGGGCAGGAGCTGTGCCTGTGGTCAGCAGGACTGTCCTACAGCACTGGGCTATGGCTCGCCTCCTTCAGTGAGAGGAGCATCAGCAAAAATTATTTTTTTAACTTACATTTATTTTCTTTAAGAGCAGCACCCAAGAACTGCTGAACTCTGCGCAGCAGCTTTTAGAGATCACCCTGAAAAATCAGGGAAGATCATCAACCAACCCCAGGAGTTAGAGCAGGCAATCCCATCCCATCTGGAGAAGACAGAAGGAGCTGAGGGTGTTACAAAGACTGTAAGAAGCTGAGGTAACGGGCACGCAGGCCCATCTCCTTCAAACACACACATCTGGACTGCATTTGTGTCATTTCCAGCCCTGCTTCCCCTGATGGACAGATGCCTGGAACTAGCAATGGGGTCATCTGCTGCCACGAGTGCTGCCAACTCGGCTGACTGCCAGAAAGGAGCCAGAAGGCAGGAAAAGGCACATTTTGCCCTAAATAGTAACGGTAGCATCCCTGAAATTATTTTTGATGGAAGGTTAAAAAATCCCCTCACACAGTTTCTATGTTCAAGGTAAGGCCCAGAGCATTAAAAAAAAAATCAGTAATCATGGCAGAATGCTGAATGGTGGCAATATACCAACTATGAAATTAAATTTTAACTTTCCACACAAATCCTTTCAGGCTGTGTATTTATATATTTAGTACTAAAAACCATATCCATTACCACTGTCAGCTGTAAAAGTTCTATTGTAATAACAACACTACTAATGGGAACTGGAACAACACTGTAGGGATCAGTAGCTTCATTGCTGATGACTTTACTAAAGTGCTTCTAAATTTTTTTACGAAATAAATTAGATAAAACTCCCAAAGAACTCTACAGACAGACTGAGGGTGTACCTGATAGAAAAAACATCCCCATTCAGATGTGAGATTCTGAATCAAAGTGGTTACATGAGGACCTGATCTAGTGGGTGGCATCCCTGTCCATGGCAGAGGGGCTGGAATTAGACGGTCTTCAACCTCCCTCCCAACTCAAACTATTCTGGGATTCTGCAATACATCATGACCCCTAATTAGTATAGTTTTGAGGCTGCGGTTTTTAAGGACTCAAAGCAAAATATTTTTACATTCAACTACAACTTTCAATTACAGATTGGATTAGTCTCAAGGAAAGATTTCTTTTCAATTAAAAGGAAAAAAAACAGCTGTAACACTGACAGAATGGACATACTGCCAGACATTTATTTCTTTCATGTATTTCTGATTCAGCATCAGTTCAGAAGCTTTACTTAACACATGCAATTCATGCTCTCACTTTTGATCTTCTCTTTTATAGGTACATAGTAGCTGAATATTATGAAAAGCCAAGAACCTGCTGATTGAAGCTTAAACTCCCAAAGTACCAAAATTATATTAAACTGAACAATATGTATCAGTGAGCTAAAATGGTACTATTTTAAGGGAGAAAATGTTGAGAAAGATTTTAATAGATATTCATTTATTCTCTTCCAGTCATGCAAGAAAGTTCATGAATCATGACAAGGGATGAAGGATGATGCAATTTAAAACTAAAACATGAGACTAAACTACACTTTTAATTGGGAATTCAGTTTTTCTCCATCGACTGCAAATATCAGAATACAGCTTGTCCATCATTTAGCACTGAAGACAGACAAACAAATGGGGAATTTTTTCAAGTCTTTCTTTTTTTCTTAATGAATTAATTAATTTTGTCTTCACAGGTTAAGTAGTATCTACATTCTGTCAGTGTCTGGCATTTCATTCCCAAAAACATGTTGCTGTGGTAGATCAGACTCTACATGTACTACAAGTATGGAATTTTGTATCAGATCCTTTTTAACTGGGTGTACCATGATTTTTAAAGACTGCCAGAACACACCTGTTGCAATTGTGCCCACTTGTGGTTTTGTGTCTTTTCCATGATTTGATTTCTGGTACTGATTATGATAAAGATGTTGCTAATCTCAAACTGGACAGTACTTTTCCCCAAATGATTAAAACAAAACAAAACAAAAATAATGGAAAATAATGGAAAAGTTCTAAACCTAACTTGGAACATGAAATCTGGGCTGAGGAAGAATTCAGTGTTAAGAGGAAGTATGAGAGTGGTAGGTGGTCCCCGAAAATCTAAGGAGCTAAGTTAACAGATAGCATTTAAGAACACTTAAACACCACAACAACTGTGTCTGCAGAAAAAGAGTTTACAGACTCAATCCTCAAGTAAACCTCTTCAAAATTCAAATCTCTCTGAAAGGAATCACCCCCAATACCTTTGCTTTGTCCATACAGCCCAGCCAGGCCCATCAGTGTCCCAGCTAGAGCTGGTCTAGAGCTGAACAGATAATTTGGCACAACAGACATCAACTAGCCCAGCTCCTCAGAAGATGTAAACAAGGCCCCTGGCATGTCAAACTCACCCAGGGGACCCCAGCCAACCCCTTTAAAGTATGAATGCCCCCGTATCATTGGCCAGTGAGCTGGGCAAAGTTAAGACCCTTAGCCAATCTCGTGTGTAAGCACGGGAAATCTGAAGCCCCTATAAAAGGGGAAGCCCAAAAATAAACTCTGGCTGTTGCTGCATGATCTCGGTGTGTTCTGCTGTGTGCCTGCCTCTGTCACCAGCGGCACATCGGCCCCAAGCTGGATGTCATTGTGAGTGACAGCTGGATCATCCACAGGGAAACAGAGAGGGATGAGTGATGTCTAAATCTCCCAAGGAATGTCATACAGTGAGAACTTGGCATAAACGAAGTTCAGACATGGATAAACACCTATCATTGCCTAAGTCTCATAATGGAGTTGCCTTTTTGAGTTTTGCCTCTAAATTGCCACCAGCTCTGGCTTTGCATTAAATATGCTTGCTCAAAAGTGTATTTAGTGTAAATAAACACAGACTACAATAAAATACTGCCTGTCTGCGTCAATTCATTTCTGTCCCAAAGAAGAAACTGACCAAGTATGTAGCCCAGGCAGCTCTGCCACGGGTGTGTATCATTGTATAAAGCATAGTCAACACTGCATTTTACCCAAAGTGGGGCAATTTCTTCCCCTCACTCCTCAAGAACCCAAGCCACAGATGTTCTGTGTCCCCTGCCAGACTGAAGTGCTTTAAAACTATCATAAACAGACATGGCTGATTTAAAAGGATCATTTCATCCTGAAAGGGTCACATCTCTCTTTTTTATGCTTGAGTAAATCCAAAGTGGCTTGACTGATTTTGCTGAAGGTTTTGCTAAGGTGATGCAAGAATTTCAGGTCAGCCAAGGAGGGAAGGATCAAGAGTCCCACCTTCAGCATCAAGCTTTATTCTACACATCTCCTGCTCTCATTTTGACCAGTTTGACTCTCTGCAAATGATACTGGGATTTGTTTTTTCATGCTTTCACGAGCCTGCCCTGAGGTCTGAGGCCAGGTCTGGGATGAGACAGCTCAGTGCACCGTGGGGAGATTTGCAGTTCAAACAAAAATAAAACTTTTATGCTGCCCTTTGTTATTAAGCAGACACTCCAATTGGGCCTCATCACTTCACTTGGAAATAAAGAATTACAAATGAAAAGGACCTATACTTACAAAATGTTTACGCTCTTATTACACTTGATATCCACACCAGAATGTTAATCATAACAACCATGAGCAACCCTGTGGAGTGTCAACATGCTCGTGGTATATGGCTTTGTCAGGTAGGAGTGAAAGGGTGACTAATAATATTCACAGCTTCCTCACAGTCATGAAAATGTAAATATTTTTTTAAAGTCCTTACAAGACAAACCTACAGTAAATCAGAAAAATGTCCCCCATAATACTGAAACTAAATCCTCCCCTTTACTCTAACCTTAGAGAGTGGCAGTTAAGTGATCTATCCATTCTACTTCAAAATCTCAGTTTTCTCTTTGTTTAAGAGCCAGACACCACCTGATTAACCAGCTGGATAATTTGGTCTCTCCAGAAACATTTTTCTGATTTAGAATGATTAAATAAAACATGTTTCTGCTCAGCCCTCAGCCAACATTCGGAAAGCAATGGGTAAAGAAGTCTCAGACCAGATCTCAATCCCATTCAGACAGAGGAAGCTGATGTTCTGGGGTATTTATCCACCTGCTCTTCAAAAACCAAAAGAGAGAAGATAGTCCGTCACCTCAGCACAGGAACGCTGCTTCTAAATACATTTCCAGGACCAATGAAAATGAAGGAAGTTATTCCCTACAGCAAAAGAGAGTAGGACAAGAAGCAAAGGTCAACCATGGGAAGAGGATCAGTCTCTAGACACCAGCCAGTGGAAGAGCAATGGAGCAGATTAAGCCTGACAAATTTCAAGTTCAGCCAAATCTTTTCTGTCCATTTGCAGATTCCCCTGCACCACTGCAAACATGCTTTTCACATCCGCAGCACAGGAGAGAGAACTTCTAGCTGCCAAGTCTCATCTCAGAGTTGAAGAGGATGAGGATGGCTGTATTTTGTGGTTCCTATAATATTATCCAGGTAGATTATCTACAGTTACCATCTGGGGTTGTGGGGTTTTTTAGTGGAAAAGCAAAATGAAAAACCCTTCATATACCATCAAAGAGCATGAATAGAATGGATAAAGGAATAATTATGCATGACATAATTATTGTCACACAGGCAGCAAAAGGAATCACTGTGGCTCCCTTTCAGCATGATTTATAATTTTATATTTCTTGTGAATTTACATCCTTAGCAACAAAATAAAACACATCAAAGCGGTTCTCCACATATCTCAACCTCAGGAACACAGTTTTTCTAGTCATAGAGACCAGAGAGCAAGCATCTGGTTTTGCACAGCTAATTAAAGTGCAAGAAAAACCTCTTTTATACCTGATTTGCAAAGCTGATAACATGAAAGCTGTAACTTGTATGAGACATGATGGACTGTCCTTCACAGAGAGAAATGCACTTCTAACATGACTCACTGTAAACAGATCTCAGTGTGCAGCAGCTTCCAATCAGAGGCAGCTCCATAATTGACATGTTGAGAAGTGACATTTCCTACACCACTTGGGACAGGGGAATGATGATGCTATTGTGGTTAAACCAGGTAAGGTTCAATACAATTATAGGGAACAACGTGTTGGGGTTTTGACTGCATTAAGCCAGAATTTACAAACAGGAACCTGAAATGTTTGACAGACATGGGCAGAAGAACCACCAGGAGAACATTGCTCCCAAGATGGGCAAAGGATCTTGGGCTTTGAGTTTAAATAATGTTTGTTTGTAAAAACTCACTTTAACATCACCTTTGGAGAAAATGACTCATCACTAGTCAATTAAAGAAGAAAAGAGGCAATGGCTGCAATCAGTGTCCAAGAGGCCCATTCATATCAGACACAAAGATGGCAGGATTAGTTCACAATGGCTCAGTTCCCTCCAGCCCCCACGGTGAGGAGCTGACATGAGAGGATAAGACAACTCCATTAGGAGCCCGTATCACTTCTCTGCAGTGTTCTCCACAAGCAGATGGAGCAGCTATTTAGCCAAATGCATCGTGACTCCAGCTTTATACCATGAGCATGTGGGATGTTTCCTAATGTGAGGCAAGGCACAGTGCACTCTGATTTATCAACTGTCCCGCACACAATTAAGGATTCAGATAAATAATTTGGGGGTAAAGACCCATAGGCTGAGCTGAAAAACAGCAAGGCATGAGGGGTCAAGTTTTTCTGCAGGATTTCTATTTACCAAACACAGCTGCCTGCAAAGGAATGTCTGTGTTGAGTTGTGACAGAATGAGGCCTGGGGAGGAATGAGCTGGAGAACCAGCAATTGCTTCATTTCAGCTGAAACAAATTTAAATGTGGAGTCAATAAAACAACCCTCTTTATTGCCCTAAGAAACAAAATATATATGTAGTTAGAGCCATATAATTTCTTCCTAACACATTTTGATCTGAGGACAATGTGCAGTATCACCATTTTTCTGGGCATTCTACGAAAGGCCTCTAATACCTTAGAACCATTTAATCAACATCCCATGCAGGCAGTGAACAGATAATTGAAATGAAAGTACTGTCATCCATATCCCCTTTGGGAAAGAGACACAGTAAGCATTATATCATTGCATTAGACCATCCTTTGATGTGGGCTTTATTCTGTATTAACTATGTTTTAGCCTCAAGGTTTCTCCCCCCACACGTCTCTGTGACATGGCCATGCCAGAAGAAAAAAAATTTTAAAATACCCCGCTGTTGAAAAAGCAAGAACTACATTCTTACAAGCAATTGTACATGTCAAAAATATAACGCTGCCTTTTAAATTTCTTGTTTACTAAACATAGTCAATGACAGCCCCTGGAAAACGCAGGGTGGAAAAAAAAATTAAGGCAGGAGGGTGGTGGGGGGAAGGAATTAATTTACTTGTTTTTAAATAATAAAGCCTGAATACAAGCAGGATAACAAATTCTTGAAAAGGCTGCCATGATGGTGTCTGCTTTGAATTGTGCCCTGTTTAAACAAGAGGAAAGCCTCCCACTGAAAAAAGAAACATTTTTATCATTCAAAAACATCTCAGGGCAGTCCTGAGGTATTTTCTAAACAAAGCATCACAATGCTCCCCTGCAGGGAATGAGCATCTGATCTCTTAAAAATGAGTATTCTTAAAGAACTGTAGATTTATGGAGTCCTGCTTTATTTGCTTTACCTTAAGTAGAATGAAACCTGTCTGAAATGACCACCCAAGGGAGCAGAGCCACAAGCTAAGCAGGGGCTGAGCTCTAAAGGGGACCCAAATTGGTACCAAGACCCTTGGGGAGGTTTTAAATCTCTGGCTTAACCAGAGCTAGCAAAACACTTAATGCAGGTCTCAATGTAAGCCCAGGATATGGATTTTCCTTCATTTACATCCCTGCAGCTCCACTAACATCAGTAGGAACTTTCTTGATCTATATTAGTGTTAAGCAAAGAAACAAGCTAATTAACCTGAGTTACCCACCATGATTACAGGAGAAATTTTGTTTTAAGATGCACAAATTTTTCAGCGTGGGCTGCTTTTTTTACACTTGTAATAGTAGGTCTGCTACAGGCAGCAGAGTGGGAAAACTCAGCTTTACACAGAAATAGTCTAGAGTTCAATGTGCTTCTGAATGAATAAAATCTCATATGTTGCAGTTTTCTATTAATTCATGAACATCCAACTTCCATATCTGCAAATGTGACTTCTATTCACAACAATAAGCCATTGGTGAGAAACTGTACTGGCATAGGAGCCCTTTCTGGTTCGATTTTTCAAGTGTTTGGCTTATGGTTTGAACTGAACAATGTCTTTACAGTTGTGAATTGGTTATTTAGAACACACAGCTCAAGGTCTTTTTTTTTTCTTTTAAGATGAAAAACTATTCTTGTACAACTATGAAGACTTTTATGAGTGATCAGCACAGTGGATCCAGCAGTCCCCCAAGTTTGTATAACTGCCACTTTTTAGACGGAGCATGTGCAAGTAAAGGGTGATCAAACTTTCACTTTGCACAACATAACAGAGCAGGACACTTGTCACCCTTGAGGTTAATCTCACTTAGCTACTGCAGCTCATACCAGAGATTTATTAAAATTAATCTGCAGGAAAATTAAATCCATTACTTTAAAAAGCAAGGGAAAAATCACGCCCAACAGGAAATCAGGAAAAGCTGCTGCCACTTCAGACAAATCTAAGATTGTGTGAGCACATGAAATTTTTCCTCATCACTGACACAAAACAAGTTCATAGAAGGAAACAGTATCAGCTGTTATTATAATGCAGAACACCAATACGTTCAATGAGTTTAACACAGCAGCCCAAGTATAAAGAACATCTCAAGCTGTATTTCTAAAAAAGACTTGAGGAGTCAGAAGAGGGAGGAAGACATGTGGGCAGGCAGGATGATGGATGGCACTCAGTGGCATGCTGTGTTTGGGTCTACTCTTGTTGTTTTTGTAAGAGGATGTCTCTCATTACTCTCTGAATAGAGATTAAAGACACTTACATCTCATTGCTCACAGAGAACATTTTTTTCAGAGCCTTACAAATTAAATAGAACATTGAAAAGCAAGCAGTCCATGAACTATCTGGTGTTGTCACAAATCTCCCAACAGTGTCAGAAGATTCCCTGAGGGCACCCAGGGAGGTGGGTTTGGGGGCTGGCAAAAAAGGTAAACAGGCTCTTGTCCCTGTGTTCAGCAGCCCCAGCTCTGCAGAACCTGTCTGTGTCATTGCCTTTATGGATTGTTCAGCCCAAATATATAAAATATAAAGCAGGGGCACACTGAGCCGCTAAGTACTTGTCTCAGCCATCAAGATGATGATGCAATACAGACACTGCCCAAAGGATGGAGGAAAATTACTTTTCCAAATCCCATCCTTCCAGAGATCTTTGCAGAACTCATTCCTGGCTCACAAGGAATGATGGATGGGCCAAAGCTGCCCAACTGAGACTTCTTGAACGTAACCAGTCAGAGAACAATACTATTTCCAGCCAGACCTCAAAGTGCAGGCCTTGCCACAGAGCCTTTCTTTGAAAGCCACAGAGGTTCCTCATTGATGCCAAAGGAAACTGTGAGTCCTCAGCAACTCACAGAAAAAGGTGGCACGTGGGGGTTTGGGAACCATATGAATGTGCACGCAGGGAAATGAACCCGAGACGGACCTGTGGTGTTTTCTCAAAGTGAAGGCTTCAGGGAGAAAGAAGGAGAGAAATGCTGTTGGAAGCAAGATCATTTAGAATGGACAGCTGGTCTTAACCCTAAACAAACTGGGGGCTGAAGCTGCAAATGGAGGCCACAAAGCAGAACACAGGGACTAGTCTCTCTACAAAAGCTCAACATTTCCAAAGGAGCCACCTCTGTGAATTATCTAACTTGAAACAGAGACACAGCTCATCAAGCGACTGCATGACTCAGTAGCTCCAAGAACCTCTCACTGGGGTTACCAGTTTGATTCTGGCCTACATTCAAAGCATGTAAGAATTCCCTTTGTGATGGCACAACCTCTAGAAAACCCCTCACTGGCCTCACTTCAGTGTTCCGTGGGCAGGAGTCACATCAAAGCCATCAAAGCCTTTCCAAGGAGGTGCAGAGCCAACATGATGGAGAGTAAACAGCCTTCTCTCTTCAAAAAGGATCTCAAGCTCAGGACAAAAACTGCTACCCATATTGTCCAGTTCTGTAACAACAACTATGCTGAATAAATAAAAAGCAAGGAAATAAAGAAAAAGAGAATATATTTACAAACAATGCAAATGAAGATGGATTAGAAAATGATGTCTCATTTGCACTGGATAGCACAGATGTTGTAACACAGCAGAACTAAGAGAGCAGCAAATGTTTCATTAAATGAAGCAGATAAAGAGAAGGAAATGTAAAAACTCCAATGTCAGACAAATGTTGGGCAAGAACTCCCCAAACTCTCTGGATTCTTTCCCAGAGCCATGACACCAGTCTCCTATGTACTCTTTATCCATCTCTGTCTGTCTGGATTTGACTAGCTTTAGCATAACCACTGACAGGTTTTATTTAATCAGCCAGGAAGGAAAGAGTTCAAGGAACACCAGGAAGTACGTGGCAAAATACAAGGTTAGATCACTTGCACTGGATTATTTTCCTCTGGCACACAGCAGAAAAACTGACCCCAGTCAAGGTCTGCATACTCGATGGTCTGCTGGGAGCTAGAGCAGCATTATTCAAGGGAAGTGACACTTTAAAGAACTTTAAATTAGCTGTTGACAGGCAGGTAGATAGATTGATGAGTGATTGCTCAGTGTCCCCAACATTACCATTTTGTGGTGAAAGGAAGTATGAAAGTAAGAAAATATATGAAATATGGTTTTGCCAGTCTGTAGTGCATTCAGATGACAGTGAAGTTCATTTTAGGTCACTGGAAACATAAAATAAATTGCTTTCTCTGAATCAGAAGTTGACAGAAAGTTTTCTAGTTATATTTTTGACTCCAGAAGCACTACAAACCATGGTAGCAGACTATGATAAAAAAAAACAATAGTAATAAAAAGAAAATCCCCCCATCATTTTTCTTCCTAATAAGTGTTCCTTCTCCCAGGACCACATGCAAGGGAGAGAGAAGTGCAGGTCCCTAAACCGGACAATTAAGTCTGACCTATCGTACATCCAACAGATGCCCTCACTGCAGTGGTCCCTAAAATATGTTTTTAAGTAGAATTAACTCAGGAATCTGCAATTAGCATTACCTTTGAGAACAAGTTTATTGAAGCACTCTAACTCTTCACCACAAGAGTGAATTTACCCCCAAGGTTCACTTGACTATTTTGTCTCAATTTTCTTGTAATTTCATCTCTCATGGTTTTTCTCAGTCCTCTAAAGGTGACGGAGAAAACACAGAAATAAAGATGACCAACTGCTCACAGAAGCCTAAGGGAAAATATAATTTTGTTATAAATACTGTTTGGCACACATCATGGAAATGCAATACTAAAATTGTTTGCTGAATCATTTATGAATTGGGCCTTCAGTTTCAGTTTGCAAATAAGTTAGAGGATTTTTACTGATGTTCTTTTTTACTTTGCTTTTTTAGTTGCCAAACAGCCTTTGAGAAAGTGAACTGATACATAATCAAGAAAACAGAGGGAATGAAGGACTTTTATTTTAAAGAAATTCCTATGCTATTGCAGGACTTTTTTTGGTGAGGGGAGGAATTTGCTTATAGATGATGACAAACTTTATGATGACAAATTTTTAAATTAATTTTCTAAGATGCCACAGTTATGTTTTCAACCAGCTAAACATGTAGAAGCAACACACAATTTTTCAGATGGGAATTTTTAAAGATTTATTATCACAAAACAAAAGTTCAGTGGAACATAACTGCAAGCTGCCACACCATGCACAGAGTCACCACACATGAATAAATAATATGAAGAGAAATTCTACTGTATTGAGAAATTCAGTATTTTAGAGCTCTGAGTGCCTAAACTCCTCACATGAAATTTATAAACATAAAGAAATAGCAAGGAACACAGAGGTGCATTTCTTTATTTAGTGTTTTGTCTCCAAGTGCTATTTTTCATCATCAAGAGGGAGAGAAACATGGAAATAGATAAAAGGTTTATTACTCCTTGGCCAGAGCAGGTGAGGATTGCCTTACCTGATCTGTCCTCGCACCAGTGGTCTGTTTTTAGTCCTGTTCATATTTGAGTCAAACGGCACCTCAAAGAACTGTAATTAAAAAAAGAAAGGAAGAAACAGAATGAAAGGATACCTTAAAACGTGCCATGCATGGAATGTCTTGTCTGCATCTGCAGGTGCTTTAATTTGTTTTTGAAGGATCACGGATACAACAAAAAAATGGTAAACGAGCGTTATGGAGCTTTGATAATCTGCATTGATGCTTCTGGCATCCCCTTAGAAAGAAAACCACAGAGAGGACAAAATTAGTTTGCACAACATCCCAAAAGTTCATCATCTGAAGTACAGTTTGATTCCAAGTTCTTTTAGACACACACAATTACATAAGCATACACACATGGAAGTTATGGAATCGTTATGTTTGGAAAAGATCTTCAGAATCATCCAGTCCAACCACCACCACCGTTCACCATTAAACCACATTCTCAAGTGTCACATCCACAGGTTTCCTGAACACGTCCACACCACCACCTTCCCTGGGCAGCCCTTCCAATGTCTAACAAGCCTTTCAATGAAGACATTTTCCTTAAAGCCCAACCTGAGCCTCCCCTGGCCCAGCCTGAGGCCATTACCTCTTCTCCTGTCCCTGCTCCCTGGGAGCAGAGCCAGACCCCCCTGGATGCCCCCTCCTGTCACCAGAAGGTCCCGGCTGAGCCTCCTTTTCTCCAGGCTGAGCCCCCCCAGCTCCCTGACACCAGTTTTATATTATACAAATTGTCCTTGCAAATGTTGCACTTCTGGTCTTTAAAAGACTAACACCAAGGTTTTTTCCAAGTTCATCTACCTTGCCAGAACTTATAACCCACCCCAAAAATCAACCAACTCTTGTAAAATGCTACTGGAACTGCTCTGAGCCTCCAGTTGGAGCAGGAGGGAGTGAACACACCATATGGTGTCATTTAATGTCATAATCCAATTTGACTTTAAACACTGCCTATGGGAAAATTCAGGCAGCATCATCTGCCCGCACGGAATTGCTTCAGGCTTCTGCAGGATCTGCTTTACAAGAATATTACTGGAAAAGCTGAATGCACTTTGCCATCCAGACAAATCTAAAGCCATTCAGTTTTATGTGTGCAAAGCAATAATACAAGTAATAAGCAGAGATTTACTTACAGGAAGAGTAGAATGTATTTACAGAGAGGATATTTTTTTACTGATGTTAAACCTGAGGTTTTGAGGTAGGATCCCAATCATAGTGAATATTCAGGAGAAGTACCATAACAAATCATAATTCCAAACAGGCAGAGTCAGTCAGCTCAGTATAGCCAAACTGCAGATAGATTTTAGGTGATCATATAATAAAGGACTACATGACAAAATCTATTCCAGCAAGTTGATTTTTGCTACAAAACACTCAATTAACAAACATTTTTTACAGTCCATGTTACTGGTCCTGCAGCTTACTGAGCACTCCCATGAGAACGCTGGTGGACAGTGACCATGGGAGCAGCAGGAACCTGTCAGACCCTCCAGATGTACATCAAGGGAAACATGATCCATTTCCAGGCACGTGGAGTTTCCAGGAACTACCTTTCCCATCTATTACCTTGACGTAATGACTATAAAACAACTCTGGAAATCTCCACCTTCCAATTTTATTATAGATATTCCTGAAGCAAACTCAGGCTGCTCAGCCAAGGGCAGGGAGGCTGCTCATACATCTTCTGCTTTGCTTCAACTCCATGGCACAGTGCTGGGCAGCTCCTACAGGGATTTTTAGGGAGTGGACAGGGAATTTCCCATCCACTATTTGCTATGGCTGATGTGCAGTGGTCAGGGTCATTCTGAATGGCCACCAGAGCTGGTGAAGACCCTGGTTTGGAAGAAAAGCACTGAGGGGTCCTTGCCCTCCACCTCATGCCAGAGGGACAGATCGGATCTTCTCAAGTACAAAACTAACCTGGAAGTGTTGGATGTTTCACAAAGAACCTCTATAGGATACAAACAGAAGTTTCTTCGGAGCAAGGAAAACACCCCATTTGGATCTGAAACCAGTGATTGCTTCTGACAGCTCAGTGTTTTGCTAATGGTCTGTTCCACTGTTATATTTCAGAGGCAATTATGGTAAATGAAGAAAAAAAATGATATCTGACATCAGACTGGTAGAGCAATGCAAGGGAAAAAACTTTACAGGGCTTTACAGGGCTCAGGTCTGTTCTCCAGAAAATATCTGGGCTATGATTACATTTTTTTGTAAGTCCCAGGTTTTATTTCTACTTGCAAAGGTCTGACCGCTTTGAGTTACTTCCAGTTTAAACCTGTGCACATTAAGAGATTTTTGCTTATTTGACAGTATTTAAGCTTATGCATAAAAGTGTGCAATAGGTAAAATCAAAATAATACTCAAGTTTTAAAATCAATGTGTCTCAGACACAAAATGGCTAAAATGAAGAACAGTTGAATAGTCAACACCTGAAAGAATTTAAACTTATGCAGTTGAGTTATCAATATAAGATGGTGATGCCACGCTTAGTGTATCAAATATTTCCATATATTTAATATAATAATCAACCTCTGAATATAAATTTTGAAGAAGAATCTCCTCTGCTGACTTAAGTAGCAAAAAATGTCTGTGTCGATTGTATATGGACATGGCTGCTTCTGAAATTAAGACTACTGCATGACTTAAGACTGATTTTTTTGGCTTTTTTAAACCTGACAATTGGAATAATCTGTTACTGTCAAGCATATGTATACAGCACGGCACTGTACTTCCAACTGAACTACACTTTAAAAAATCCTTTTACTTGCAATGCCCTAGATTCCTTCACTGAGCTAGTTGCTATTCCATGTCAGCAAGATGTTATTTATCAAACTTTCCCCATTTTGCTCCCAGATGTTCAGAAAAATTCTCTCTTCATTTAAAATTATTTTCCCCTGATATCCTAGAAAAAATGAAAAAAAGCCACACATCTCAAATATCATTCCGTAGGAATGAAAGAGTGAAGTCAAACATCTCATGCCAGGCCAACAGAGTCCTGCCTATTTCAGCAAACAGTAAATTCAGTAAGATGAAGCCTAGATAAATAAATATTTTAGAAGCACTCAGGAGGCTTTTTCCTCAGGAAGTATGAATGCATCAGTTCAGCTGGACATGGCAGAATATTATCTGCCCTCAGTATCTGGGAAACTGGCCACCAGAAGGGCAGACTGAGGGTTAAATTTACAGCATTTAAAAAAGCCCTGAGTGACAAAACTTGGCAACAGCTCTCAAGAACCTAACCTAAATTTTCATCAGTATGCATGAACATTTAAAAGTTGATGATGGCAAAAAAAAAAAAAAAAAATCAGGCCAGGCAGTACTCCGTGCTTTATTTCTCTGGCAGACTCATCATTCTTTTTGTGCAGATCTCATATTGTTAATATACAGTAATTTTATCTTAAACATGTCACAATTCCTAGCATAGCTATCACATTCCTGCTCAGAGCTGTTTACACCCATGGGCTTTCTGTCCTTCAGCTTCTACACATTGGTTTTCATTTGTTTATAAGTGAAATATAAAAGAACATTTAATTTCAAGCTACCTCTTGGAAGCAGCAGTGCCTGCAGAGGGTGGCTGAGCACTCAGACCTCCCAGGGGGCTCACAGACCAATAATTTTATTAAGACTCTACAACAACAAGATTTCTGTAACAACACCTTGCAGATGCAGATTTCACCATGTCGGCACTTTCAGGACTATTGATAAGGAAAGAGGACAGGTGTCCAGTGCCTCTGCTCCTTCCATCAGTTCACAGAATTACAAAATCTCCTGAGTGGAAAGGGACCCACAATGATTATCAAGTCCAACTGCTGCCTCTGCACAGACATCCCAAGAATCTCTCTGAGCCTTAGAGTGTTGCCCTAACACTCCTTGAGCTGTGGCAGCCTCGGGCTGTGACCATTCCCTGAGGAGCCTGTTCAGTGCCCCAGCATCCTCTGGGTGTTGAACACCAAGACCACCGACTAAATTTCCCAAGACAGTGCCTGAAAATTAGGCCAGTGGAGCCCTGAGCACATGCTGCATTTGCCATCCACGGTCCTGCAGGAGAAATCGCATTTCTGAATTACAAGAGTCCAACACCTTTACTCCTCTCCCATGAAAACACCAACAGAGTGCACTAAGAGGAACAATAAACTGTAGGGTTTATCAAACAGATCTGCCACACTTCAGCTAATAAATGTCTTTCATAGGCCACTTTGGATTTTCAGTGCATGAAGGACAGCCTGGCCGCTGGCCCAGCTCTAATTGGTGACACATGGTGGAAACAGCAGCAGCTGAAACAGGCAACCAGTGTGCCATGTACAGACATAACATTTTACTCTAATGCTAAACACATATTTACACCAGAACCGATAATCCCAGGAGACTAAGGATGGAATGGAACCCTGCCATTAGAAGACAATTTAATTCCAGGTAACTCTGAGTTCCTCCCATTACAAAACCACCCTTGAATCCAAGCAGGCTTCTATGTATTCTTTGCCATCAGAATTGCCCTCTGGATCTATCTATTTCTCTTCAAAGCCTCCTACAAGGGCAGTTCAGGTAAATTTTCAGCACTAATGAGTGAAGCAGCCACCTCCTCCTGCTGGGCTCCAAAATCCCCCCTTGCTTTGTACCACATGAGGAGGTGGAGATGAGCTATAGGTGATGGCCAAAGCTCCTCCTCAGCCAAAATCTCTCGCAACAAATCCAAGCAAACATTAAATACAATGCAAACAAAACCCACTACAGCTGGATGCCCCACTAGAGCACTTCAATGAGTATCTACAGCCAGAGGTATAGCTGGGCTGTATAGGACAAGTCTTGCAAATATTGATCTTGTTGAATTAGGTCTTTCTGGGGTTCTCCCAATTCCCCTGAGCTACAGAAAGCTCTGATTCTCTTTGGTTTTCTTTGGTATTGCCCAAGAGCAAACATTTAACCAGAAACACCACTGAAACACACGCTGGAAACCAAAAACGTGCATGATCAAGGTGCACCAAAACTGTGTGGAAAGCACAGTGGCAGAGCAGACTGTGGATACATAGGCAATAATCTTCAGTTTCCTGGGAAAGTGACATCCAAAAAGCCATTCCCTGCAGCTGGCCACACAGCCTCCAAATTAATCACGCTTCAGCACTAGCCTTTCACATGAAGTCTCCTGCTTTTCCCACACAGCCAAAGAAAGTTGCTTTAAGCGACGCTGGAAACCCACCAGACCATGAAGAGTCAAGTACTTTCCCCTGAGACTGTTCTTCCTCTCCATATTATCTAATTATTTTTATTCCTTATGTTTCCAGTGATTTATCTTATGTTATCATAAAGTAATTACATAAATGGAGAAGAAAAACATAACATAGAATTCATGGTAAATAAGATTGAAGTCAAAATTATTACAGGTTTCCTTCTGGTTTCCTTTCAATCACTTTTATATGAAAATAATAAAGAATAATTAAAGCATATTAGAAAAGTCTTTTTACTAAATTGTAGAGAGATGTGACAAAAAAAAGTGGAGGGAAGGATTTTCAAAAGTGCTTGTGCTGATCTCACTCGATTCTCACTGAAGTCAATGGCAGTTTGACTTCAATGAGACAGACCAGCACTGAGTGATTCTGAAAATCCCACCCTAATTGTACAAACAAGGGAAGGCTTTGGAGACGATTGTATATTTGAGAATCATAAAGGGCACACAGCACCTGTTTGTCTTCAAGATATGAAAATAAAGCAAGGCAAATATTTAAGGATTAGAAATAGTTTTTTCTTTTTTTTTTTCTTTTTTTTTTTTTTAAGGCAGTACCTGAAAACCCTCTGGCTGTAAAGTTCCCGGTCTTACTATAGATCTGCTCTGATGTTTTCCATTTCAAAGAGATTTCTAATTAAAAATGAGATTGATGCAAGCCTGAACAATGTTACTTACAGAGGGCAGCTAAACCCCAGACTGTCATGTCCCACAAAACTGGAAAGGTCTGCCACATAAAGGATCTGACACAGCTTACTTTTTTTTTCCCCACAAGATACACTCCTATTATTAGTCAGTGTTTAAAAGCCCGTTGCTCTGTACAGGGAATACAACAGGAGGAAATTGCTAAGAAAATGCTGATACTTGTGACTTTAGAGATTTTCAGGATGGAGAAGGCAGACTCACTGGTATGCGCCCACCTGATCCGTTGGAATCGAAACCTGTCGTGTCAGCTCTGCTTTTAAGTGCTCAAGAGGTGATGCTGTTATTCTCCTAAACACTCACAAGTGTGGCTTTCCAAGGATTCCCAGAGACATTGTCCTGAGAAAAAGGCATTTTTAGGCTTTAAATAGCATTTCATATTTCAGTATTCTTACCTGGCAGCAGTGGCTGGAGCTGCCAGCAGGCCTGGCACAGTGCTCCCTGTTTGTTTTGAGCTCATCCAAATCCTTTCAGTAGCTCTGACCAATAAAACCAGTGGTCACTGATCTCTTGCAGCTTAGGCCTCCTCCTCAGCACTTCAGCCAAACAACATCCTTCCTGGATACCACAAGTGCCATTAAAAGGAATGGAAAAGCTCACAGCTGTGATAACATGGAGTGTCACAGCACCGTGTTCCTGAGGCTGCTGCTGCTGCTCTGTGGGGCCATGAGGGGTCGGGAGAGAGGAGAGGATGATGGACACACCCTGAAATACACTGCTGGTAATCAGGGGAGCCCAGCCGGATAAACCACTGGCTCTGGACATGTAGCACTCACTTGAGGAAGAGCAGTGAGGGTGGAAGGAAAGACCCTGGGCCTGCTATGTCCAAGCCTGCCATAAGAAGCAAGGAATTAACAATAATTAAAGAGTACATGTCATCTTCAGTGTATGAATAACTTCACAAGTTAAATAATGGCATTTGTACCAAAATTCTTTATCTACTTTACTCCACACAAAAACTTTTTCTTGTCTTCTTCTTTGAATCAAGTTTTCTAGTACCAGTGCATGAAAAAATAGCTCATTTAATCTTGTTTTTTTCAATACACCTGATACCCAAAGCTTGAAATGGGAGAAAAGACATGAATCTCCTGGTTTTGTAAATGAGAAACAGATCATGTGACCACTGATGAGCCTGGCTCTTCTCATTAAAACCATATTTTGCTAAGAAGATAGCATAACAAAAATGAAATAATAATAAAAATAAAGCAGCCCTTATAAGCTGTTCCATATTGAAAACTGCTGACTTTGTGAACCACCTAACTAGAGTATTTCCAAGGCCTCATGGAGGTCAGCCATGGCTTCAGGGGAAATGAAAGCTGGATACCACAGACAGGCTTCACCTCATGTGATCCACACTGGAGAAAGAACCTCCATGGGAAGGAATACTGCTTTCCAGCCAGCTGCAAAAGACTAATAATACATTATACATTTAATAATTGTAATTATAATTATACATTTACCACCCCCACGTCCTTTCTATTTGGCACACAATTAATGCACCCACAAACAAAGCTCCTTACTCCAAGCCTTTCTTGAGCCTCTCTTCCAGGGGGACACTTGCCCATCAATGCTTTTGGGCTTCTTGATCACACAAGGCAATTTCCAAGTGCAGGACATGCTGCACTGAATCTCTTCCCATCATTGCAGATTTTGCTGCTGTTCCTTTTCAACTTAAAATGAAAACAGTTAAAAAATGTGTTTCAGTTAGATAAACAACTCATGCCCTTCCCTTGTGCTCACCCAACCAACTGCTCACCCACCACAGATCAACCTGATCTGGCCAAACATCAGCTGATTTCCCTCTGGATCTTGCCATTTTTTGATCTCTGTCACTGTGTCAGGTCACCCTGGACACAAAAAGAGTGGAGGGAAAGGCTAAATGCAGCTCCCACTGCTGTGCTGATGCATAATGTACTCCAGGAGAGAAGCAGCACCACAATGGTGTGTCTCCTACTGAGGGGCTGAAGTGTTTCTTTCAAGGGTCATGGAGACAAGGCAATGAAGCAACATTCATCTGTGTTGTGCTGCCTCAGAATAAGAAAAGAAAACTTCACCTTCCCATACACATTTCCACAACTGAGCTCTGATCATTGCACATCTGTTCCCTACTTCTGCAAGTTTTTAATGATGAATTAACATCATTAAATAGATGTCAGAAGCATCTGACATCTGTAACATGGTTTCTTCAGGAACTATTTTATTACTATGTATTTTAGGAACCATTATTAGGGTTGAAGAAAATTACCACCCTTATGCCTTGCCAAAATATCCCCTGAATCACTTTTCAAAGACATTTTCTTCATGAGATTCCTTTGCATTAAATCATATTTGTCACAGTGCCAGCATGCCATGACTGCAACGTATAATTTAAAAAATAAACAAAACTTCAAATAACAGTATCTTCGCAGAAGATAAGTATTGCACAAGGTCAGTATCCTGTCTAAATTACTATATATCCTAAAATACACCAGGCCAGGTCCTCTGGACACAGTGCAGCTGCTTTGAGCAATATTGCAGCTAAAATCTGACACTCAAGTTGACAAATTCCTGTGGTGGAATGAAGTTGTTACTTGGGAACTCTTGGGGAAGTACTTCTGCTGCTCAATGCAGTGCTTAAGTCAAGCAGGAGACCCCAAGTCAACCAGGAGACACAAATCTCCTCCAGAGGAGTGAGAATAGAGGCAGGAGCCATGAAGACTTTATTTCTCTAGTAAGTACAGTAGGATCCTGAGCTCCCGGATTTAGCAAGGGCTGTTGTAGAAAGAGCAGGTCACTCAGGAGCCCTCCAGACCACTGGTATCAGCTACTTTCAGTCCCCTGTGACTATACAGAGCTGTAAAATCAAGCAGCCTCACTGAGCTCTGCTCTTGCCCAGGAGATTAGAGCAGGGAAATAGGAAGGTGAGATTTAAATCACTTCCATACATCTCCTGGCTCCAAACCATGTGTCCCAGATCCAGGTAATTTTAACCAGCTTTTTATAAATTGTCACTCAAACGATAAGAATACTAATCCACTGTAATGTGCTTCCTGCCAGGAACCAGAATATTAATCCATAAGCTGTTCTCTTACAGCACACGGACATGTGTTGGTTTTAACTGCTCATGGTTGACATGTCCTATTAATGAGACTTTTCTTCTTCCAAGACAGACAAAAGTAGCATTGTACATAAAGTAGCAGGCTTGCCTGCTTTTGGGGAGATGGAGGTTATTTCAGCAGGTGCAAACATAAACTGCTTGTTCAAAATATCTTGAAGTTTTAGAAATAAATTATTTTCATACTTGAAGTTTCCAGTATCTGTGAAGGAGAATTTGCTTTGTTCTGGACATATTTGGCAAAATTAAAATCTACATCTACAGCTCCTTCTGGCCAAAATATTAAAACTTCAAAGTCCCAAAACCCAAAATGGATGAAATGTAGGAATGCTGTAATAGAGTCAGTAAAAAAGTTTATATGTGAACCAGGGTG
This sequence comes from Zosterops lateralis, assembly GCF_965231275.1. Taxonomy (NCBI): domain Eukaryota; kingdom Metazoa; phylum Chordata; class Aves; order Passeriformes; family Zosteropidae; genus Zosterops; species Zosterops lateralis. The sequence continues at coordinate 236,066 of NC_139778.1, read as the reverse complement.
TGACATGGCATAGGCCTTTACTGACATGCCTGAGCTATGGGGCATGCTAACGTTGTCTAAATGTCATAGAGCTGACCTTCTCCACTTACCCACAGCTCAAATCTCCTAATAAAATCATTCCTCAGGAACTACTAGTTTTAAATAATGGGGAGATGATATCAAGGAGAGCTTCAAGTCACATTTTTATATACAGCATACTTAGGTAATTGATCAAGTCTATAGGAGAGAATTAACAACAAAATTTAAACCCAAGTTTCCCTTGTTGTTCTGATGTCTAAAAAGAGAGCAAAGGAACACTAAGGGGCATTTCAGGATTTACACTGCGCTGGCAGAACAGCCTCATTGCCTCCCTCCCCCGCGTGCTCTCAGAGCCAAAAGCAGCCCACTTCCTAATATACTGAAGAGCTTTAATTGTTAGGGGACAATATCACAGGCACATGGTTGAGTGCGATGTTGTAACTTCATTTGCATGACAATGGTTCAATTTAGTTTTAAATTTTGACAATAAAGTAAATTAAAAGAAATCACTCTTCTATCTGTACAGAATTTACCAGAAAGATATCAATATATTAATAATGTATTTTTTCTCTTATTAATTTCACAGCTATCTGATGTGGCAGGCCACATGTGTGGTATTTTCAAGGCATTCTCTTCTCCTAAGGCTATCACAACTCTGCAGATCAAAAGACATGGAAGAGATGCTGACAAGTATATTTATAAAGATTCTGGTCAAGCCTAAGCCTATTTTGCCCATAAGAGGTTAGTTTTGGTAAGGGATATTTCTTCATTAAAACATGATTTTTGCAGAATATGTAGAACTGCCAAATAAAGTAACAATATAATAACAAATATCCAAGGTGCAGCTAATCACTAAACACAAGCTTTGCAGTAAATCCAGTAACTTTTCTAAAAGCAAAATGCACCAACTGGGACCATCAAGTGGGGATGACCATCAGTATGTTCTTCTCTCGAGGGCTGGATGACAAACCTGTACACTGAGAAGTCACATTACAAAAGACATCTCCAACCCATAATTAGGTCTCACCTGTCCTTCCCCTTCATTAAGAATGAAAGTGAAGCAAGAGCCTCACGATGACCCATTGGAAAGCACAAACACCCAGACCTGCTGCAGGGTCATCACACCACCCATCTTTCTAAAGCTGCCAAGAAATGTTTGTCATTCCAGTACTGCTTGCATCTCTCAAATGCTAAGATAACACAGCCATCAATCTCAAAAGAGGAGTTGAAAAATAAATACTTCTGAGTCATGTTACTAAGAGGGTTTCCACACACTATTAATTTTAGCTTGGAAACCAATTAAGACACCAAATCAAATTACTGCCCCTCTTTTTAAGGTACAATGACCTATTCACTTGGGTAAATTTATTTGTTTTGTGCCAGTGATCCTTTCAAAGCCTTAGAAGCTTAAACAACATTAATTTTAATGTGACTTCTGCCAACAGGAAGATTTTTGCCAAAAAACAGTCAAAGATATGGACAAAATAGGATAATTCTCTCTATCTTAGAAGGCTATTCTAAAAATAAAAGCATAATAAGAAACATAACGACATAAAAGCAAAACTTGTTGTAAGCTCTGCATGAGCATCTATGTTGGAGTAAATTGGTGCTTTCAACAAGAAACCTGGGGCAGCTTTTGTTCCCTTCAGCCCCCCCTTGCAGCTTCTGCTCACAAGTGCTATTACAGCAGCACTTCTCCTCAAAGGAAGTGTCCAAAACTGCACACAAGAAAAGGGTTATACAAGCAGGAACTCCCTGCCCAGCAAAAGGGGTCAAGCTCCTGCAGCTCATGCCATGGATATTACCAGAGCAGTGAACTCCCAACAGCTTTTGGAAACTGGACACGGAAATGCCACTCTTGCCAGGTTTGTCTTCCAGGCGCCTCAAATGTCACCTTTGTTTGCTAAATGCCAGTCCAATATGAAAATTTCTGAGTATCTATTGGGGAAAAAAAACCTCTACCTTGCACCTCAGTGGCCTGATTTTCCCTGTGTGCCAGTATCCATCCATCTGAGAGGATGGGTATTCTGGGGGGGACTATTTCCAACTCCTTCCTATTGGTGCAACCAATAGGCACCTTCCTCAAAACTCTCTGAACACAGAACACTGGTATTTTCACTATCACCAAGCTATGGCACTACAGGAAAGCAGCACAAGATCAAACCAAGTATAAACCAGAAAAATCCACAATGCAGCTCCGTCTCACCCCTGCAGGGTTCCAACTATTTCCTCATCCAGATTTCCACACTGGGCACAGGCCATGGTGACAGATTTGCAGAAATGCCACAGCCAGGCTTTGCCTTCTTATCCTGAGGAAAAAACCTAATTCCACTGTGCATTCCCAGCTTGTATTTCCTTAATGTCAGAGTTTTGTATTTCTCAGGTAACATCAGATTACAGAGCACTTGGGTTTTATCTCCATACAAACTGGCTGGGGCAGGTCAGCACAACTGGCACGGGCACACTGGGACTTGGCTCCTGCCTCAACAAAGGCAAGTTAAGGCACATTGTGCTTCATCCATCCCAGCACTCACATCATCGTCACTTCCCAAAGGAGGAGCCGCACCAGCCCTTCCCAGCACTGTGCCAGACCAGACAGTGGTTTTATACAGACAGCGAGTTTTTTCTTTAGACAGCACTGGAATTCTTCCAGGCTAGATAAAATCTATTTTTTTCCATGCAAAGAACTAAAACATTCATAAAAAACACAAGACCTCATTTATGTTCTGATACTCCTCAGGCATTCAGTTTTGGCCACTGCTGAGAGAGAATATCTTTTTTTTTTTTTTTTGACCCTGAATGACTTTGCCAATGCATCTTACAGGTGAAGGGGGTTCTGGCTGCTGCCCTCCCATCCACTCCTTAATTAAACATGCAGAGGTCTGGCATAAACAATGTTACAGATTAAAACTGGACTGTAATACATAAGAAGTAAGTATGTGGATAGGTTTTGGAAAACAGACTGTTAGCAATTATTTTTGGTGTTTATTTAGAATCTTTGATTTGTTTAAAATAGGTAACAAGAAGAATTGTTGCTATTTAACAACAGAAAGAGAAGAAAAGAGCAAGGAAACCCATCTGTCACTTCCAAACGATTGCCAGGAATTGAGAATCTCTTTAGGAACATAACTAATTACAAAAATATTTTCTAAGTAACATGAAAATTCTGTTTAATCAGAATTATCTGAGTTCAAAGACCCTTGTCCTGACACCCAGAGGCTGCTGCTCTCCCAGACATCACGGCACTAACAGAGAGCCAAGCTGCCTCCATGGTCAGGTTCATCCAAATACCTTTTCCATTAACTAATCAAGCAGGCATTTATCAGCCTGAGGAATATGCAAACCTAAGGGGTTTTACGGAGGAGTTTTTCCCTTCATAAAGAGCCCTGAAACTTTTAGTCCAGAAGGTCTTAGATTATCAGGCTACAGCCAGACTAGTACAAAGCATCCTTGATGTCTAGACCAAATGAAAAGATTAGCAGGTCTGTCCCAGTGCTGATTACACCAGGCTCATACTACATTTCCAGTGGATACTTTCATAATTAAGTATCAAGTAACGGGAGGCACTATAACATTTATGTCACCCTCACTTAAAAAACAATGTTTTTGCATTGAGAGCTATGAAGCACTAAAAAGCATTCTACGGCTGCAACAGCAACTGTCAAGCTGTAAAGAGAAATCTAGATTTTAGTGAAGCAGATCCCTTGGGAATGCCATGTATTGGCAAAGCAGAGCAGCAATCACATTATGCCTGTAACTAATATGGACGAAGCAGAATGAGTAATAATAGCCAACAAAAAACAACTTTCATTCTGATTAGCAATCACAGACTAATAAGGCTTCAATTGCAATTTAAAATTAGGTGGCACCATCAATTACTCTGGTCTCTGCAGGCAGCAGCCACAGTGCCTGTGGAGAAGGCACCAGGGATACCCTGGGGGATAAATGAGATGGTAGTTCCAAGCTCTGACAGGGAGCAGGGTTCCTCAGACACAGCAGTTTCCATGATCTGGAAGATTTGCAAACCCCAGAACCTCCAGCACAAGGCAGGTGCATCAGCTCTTTGGACTGAAGAAACATGACAGATTTTAGCTGTCTGGAATAGCTATTGCTCTGCATGATGCAAATATATCACATTTAAATTCAGTCTAAGGCCACTCAGGGAAAAATCCCCAAAACTGGATTTCCAAATGGAATGAGTCCTTATTAGAGGAATAAACAGGCAAATAATGGACCTATTAAACAACATTCATACTCTTTTGGTAATTTCATCAAAAGACAAGACAACAAGCTAGGCTTTTATGGGAGTTTTTTGCTTTAAACAGCTGGGTGTAAAACTCGAATAGGTTTCTGTGGAGGCTGAACAAAGAGAGGGTGAACAAAGTGCTGGGGAAGGGGCTGCACTGCCCCTTGAGCACAGGGAACTATGTGATGCACAAGGCATCACACAACTTGTTCTGCCTGTTTTTATTTAAAGAAAATGAAAAGGATTTTTCTAACTGGGTCTTCCTGTCTAATATATGACTGAAATATTTGGAAGCTGAAGAAATTTATTTCTGTTCTGAAGGTATATAACAAGATAACCACTCCACTGTGAATAACAGAAATGATTTAAGGAAATAATTTTATTTGTCATTATATAGAACATTACCTGAACAGTTGCTACTATTATTATATTGGCAATTAGCACCGGACAGCAATTTATAATTTCCATACTCAGATACAAACATCAACAATTTATGAAGAGAAAGCCATGTGTTATTCTCATTGCCTGGGGAACAGCTATAGAATTCAAGTGATCTGTGCCTTTACAACTGAATTGGGAAGTTTATATAAGAGTTATGCAAATAGGACATTAGGGATAGTTTAGGTAGACTACACATTATTCTAAGTCTCTGACTCTCAAAACCAAAATATTCTTACTCTGGAGTCTCTTACACACGGACTTTGCTACAAAGGAAGAAAACTTAAGAAACCACTCAGAAGAAAATACTAATAAAATTTTATAAAGAAAAATCACTTGTAAAGCCATCATTATTAAGAATTGTACCTTGACTCCGGGCAGAAAACTCAGCTGATGTAAGTCTATCCTAATCCCATTTAATTGAGTTATAGAGATGTAAACCGCAAAAGAATCTGCTCCCAAGCCTACCAGGCAAACAAGCTCTGCACACATTCTCTGCAAATGCTAGTCACTATAAATACAGAATAAATACGTAAGGATGAGGCACAGATGCAGGGATGTGGATGGAGTATTAGGTGCTCAAAAGTACAGATATAATGCTCAGAGCAATGAATGTAGCTTTGTATCATGGGAAACCAACTTCTGCATGTGAGTCCTATTTCTAACCTCCCCATACAGCCAAGAGAAGAGCAGATAAGAGTCTGCGTTTGGGAATGATTCAGAAGTGGAAATAAACACTGACTTCCCAAACCTCTGCAAGAATCCAGACTGGGGCTGAAGGTGCACCTCAAACACCACCAGCCTTGGCTGTGCAGACCTGTGTGGGCTCATTCTCCTCACTAGGAAGTTTTGGCTCTCCAGTACAGCCAATGGCAGACCCACCAAGGGCTTGGGATGTAACCTTTGCTTCTGGGCTGATGCAGCACTGCAGCACTCACATAATCTCAAGTTTTCTCCTGGTGCTTCTCCTATGTCAGAGAGCAGCAGCTTCCCAGGGAGCTGGGAAAAGAGGCTCTTTTAACACTAATTGACCATGGGTCTTCCAGTAAGCGACATCTTAAACAATACTTTTCAGACAGAAGCAAAACATCTGACATTTTGTCTCCTTGAATAACTAGCAAAAAGCTGAATTTTGGAGTACAGAAAAGTTACAAACTGAACCAATGAAGAACAGTAAGGAAAAAGCCAGTACAAAGGGATTTCTCAGCAGAAGAATGATATACTAGACGAAAATAAAAGGATATACCATATGTTGAGTAATAAAATTGGCAAACCTAGTAAGGTTCAAATACTGCTATTATACACATCTGGGCAAAACGGGGAGGAAAAATATCATTAAGCAATCTGAGAACCCCCAAACAAAGAAACTGTAAAATTCTGAACTGTAAAGCAAAGGAAACACACTTAATCCCTCAGGAGTTTAAGTATGTATTTCAACTGGGTTATATCATCCCTCACAAGGACATGGAAGCACACAAAAACCTAGAGACACAATATAGCCACTGTGTGCTGCCGGCACAAAGCCAACTGGCTACAATACCCTCCAACCCTGGCACCTGTTGGGTTTATCATCGGCACATGCACCACCTCCTTGGGGCACCCAGGGAAAAAAAAGGCTCAACCAAGTACCCATTTTCCAGCAAAATGCAGGATTGTGTACTGACCCTATTTTAAATCAGGATTTCCAGCTGCAAAACAAGCCACCCTCAATGCTGAAGTTGTTGCAACTTTTGTGCATTTCAAAGCAGTAAGCAGAAATACAGAACCAAGCAGTAAATAATATCATCCTAGCCTTGTGGAGCTGTTTCATCTATAACCACAGATGTAACCTCTTCCCAGCCTCCCCTGAGGCTAATTTATTTATGAATGTTCCTATTAAAAATAGGACTACTTGTGCAGTAGGTTAGTGTGCAGGGTGAGCAGGGGAGGCAGGATAAACACAGGTTAATGAATTAATGTCTTGGGACAATATATCTCTTTCTATGGGTATGTGAGGTCTGGGTTCACCCTGCCAGGCTGTTATGGGGTGCCTCACTAACACTCCCAGCACACCTCACCATGTAGGCTAGGTATTTTGGGGGCCTTTCCTTGGGTTTTTTGGTTTTTTTCAACTCAAAAGTCCTGTGCCTACATCATAAGCTTAACAGGAAACTGCACACTAGGAGCCAGCTATTGCTGCCTTGGATAATGATGTAAGGAATAATATGTATTCCTAATGCTATATCAACACAAACTGCTCTTTTTAATTTTTATTTTTGACAGAGTGTTTTATAAACTAATCCTGTGACTCTTGGCAAGATGGAAAGGTTTGTAATTGACAGCATTCTGCTTGTTATTAAGAAGGAGGAGGAGGGCTTTGCCCTATCAGGCAAAACAGGGTAAGTCAAAATGGGAGCAGGATATGGGAGAATGTTATAACTCACTTCAAATTGTATTTTGAGAAAAGGGAGTCTGGGGAGATCGGGGCAGATGGGGGAAAGAGAAAGGGTGTTGCTGCCCAAAAGCACTGGGGAAGCTTTCCAGAACATAAGAGATGGCATGGCATAAACAACAGAAAAGCAAACTGTGGTAACATGATGTAAAGGGACACACAAAGGTGGCTTTGAACAATGCCAGGGTATGTGGGGATGAGACAGGATTAAGATGCTTTTGAATGTGGAAGGCACAAAAGGGAAAGTCTCTGCCATGCTCTTCATCCCTACAAACAGCAGCTTCTGTTCAGGGCTTCTGGGAAAGCATGTAGTGGATTTGGAAAAGTCTCTAACCACACAGAAAGACCATAATGGAAGATCTTCATTCAGGGGATGAGCTGGCAAGATCCTGACAGCTTTTGGTAGCTGTACTCAGAGTCCCAGTGCCCACCTGTGGCCACCCTCGTTCCCCTGCCTGTCATCAGCCCATATCAAATGATAGAGACGGGGCAACCTTGGCAGTGCGTGTGACAGACAAGCAGGACTGGGACCACAGGAGGAGCTGCAGAAAGATCTGAAATTACGAATGTGCCCCACAACATGAAGGACATTTGCCATGCATAATGGCTAGGATGCTGAGTATTTTCCCAGTATTTCAGTCGGTCTGTGTACTGCCTGCTTCTCAAAAAAGGAGGAAAAGAAAAAAAAATCCCTGTGAAATTCTATGATGTGGTATCATAACAGGTTCTGTGTTTTGAAAGAGTTGGTTGTGTGTTGCTGTCTTCCAAAATGATGGGAAGAGTGAGGGAAGGTTGTTCCATTTGCAATGGGAACTGCCCAAGGAGGGTATGCACCAGTCCTGGTGCCACTGGCATAGATCAGATCTTGGGGTCCCATGCTGAGCTTTTTAGTGCCTCAAAATAAGGCATAACCACTTTTTATTTAGTATGATGCATAAGAGTTAAAATACGAACACTGCCTAAAATAACCAACAGAATTAACAGCAGCAGCCAGCAGCTTACTGCCTGAAATCCCAGATTCAAAACAACTTCAAGAATCCATGAGTTTTCCCAGACAGTTCAGGATCTGAGCAACACCAATAGAATATAAAGCTTTTCAGATTCTCATAATAAACTGGAAAAGAACTTAAGTAAAAAAACAAACAATAAAACTGAATTTAGCTTTTCAAGGGGAGTACTGGCATTTGCACTTCCCAATCCAACAGTCTCACCCGAATTGCAGCAGCCCTTTCCCTGCCATTCCCAAATAAAGCAAATCATGATCTGAAAAATTTGGGGACCAGTTTTCACATTCAAGATTCCAAATATTCGATTCAAACAATCCTGCTGGAACTGGAAAAGCTGCGCTCAGCCACCTGTGTCTCATGCTGTGGTTACATGCTGCCATGTCTCTGTCCCTATCCTCTGCTGCAATGAAGACAGTCAAAAGCACTAGGCTAAAGGTTCAACGGCATTTTAGGAAGTCTTCTTGTGTGCCATGGTAGTTTGGACAAGGAGCAGAAACTGCAAAAAAATGATTATCCTCTGTTTCCACTCTTGTTTTGAAAGACTTTAGAAAAATGCAAAGATCATCTGATGTTAAGGAACAGGAATCCTCAGAGGATTGCTAAAATATTTAATGACTGTGTCCAGAAGCTGCTACAAATACTTTTAGTATATTATTTGCAGGTACTGTAGTGAGTGAAAAGCACTATTATTTAAATCAAGTGCTGAAGATTGCTTAATGCAAAGCTCTGTAGGTATTTCACTAAAGACAATAATAAATACAATTATTATGTATTCACCAGATTCCCAATTTTCAACTGCAGTGAAGAAAGACTCATAAATTTTCCAGTATCACATACAAAATACTAAAACATCTCATATATAAGGATAATTTGCTAGTGATTTTTGGTTTACTCCATGACATTCTTCAAGGATACTTTGGATAGCTATTTCCTGCACATCCTTTGCAATGGAAGAGGGAAACAAAGATTTTAGGATAAAGAGGGTGCACAATCTCTAAATGCCTGCTGGCATTTCCCTCAAACTGGAAGCACATGAAATCTGGTCAGTCAAGAAGCCAGAGCTGTAGAGTGTCCTGCAAAAGCATGTAAGAGTAAACAAACAAATCTGATGGCTTCAGGAAAAGGAAAGAGTAGGAGGAGGAAATAATATTAGTTACCCTGCAAGTACCATTCGCAATTGGAGTAGGAGCAACTGTGAAAGGAAATATCATAGCTCCAGAGGTCCCCAAAGGGTTATAAATCTTCTGACCCTTGGGAGCAGGTAAAAAAAAGTATTACAATCATTAAATAATGAAGAAAAATGCTGAAACCTTCCTGGTGATGGCATGTGTGATCAGGTTTTGGCCAGGTGAATGGAAAGTGATTTGCAGCCAAGGCTTTGGTGAGGAAGGCGATTTCTCTTTGTAAATACAAGAAGATGGATCTAATTTAGGAGTATTAAAAATCAGCATGTAGGCTTGGATAAATTCACTAATCTTGCAATGAATTTCATAATTTTAAAGTTTTTGGTCAAGTCTTTGGGGTTTCTTAAAATAGTTTTATGGGGCGAGGAAAAAGGATGAATGAAATTTCTCAGTTGTAGGAAATGCAATGGTTTTAAACCTTGGTTTCAAGCTAAAAAAATTATGTTAAACATGGCACACCTCAAAGAAAAAACTGGTCATTCCAAGAAATAGTATGAGAGAACTATGGCAGCTTACACATTAGGCAATTCTTTATTGTAGTCAACTGGAAACAGTTACAGACCACCAATAAAGTGATGCAGAAAAAAGAATTATGAATAAAATATGATCTTTTATAAAATAATTCAAAGCGAACAGGAGGCAATTAAAATATCAGTTCAAAAGTAAATTAAAAGATCACTCTGGACTCCACTTGGATTGGGATTTATGCCTTACAACGCTATTACAAATCCTAGAATCCCAAATCCCCTCCACAACTGTACCACATAGCACCTTGACAGTATAATCCCCTGCATACAATCATTACAGTGAAATAAAAGTATACAGATATAATAAATTATTTATAACACAGCAGAACATGTGACACATTAAGTGGCAGATGTTAACAGGAGCAGTAGGTATCCACGTATTTTTGAGAAACACTGCAAGTTGCTGACAGAGAAGATACAGAAAAAGAAATTTCTGGTAGTGGAACTCCCAGAGCTCTTACTCAACAGAAAGAGTCTGGTTTACTTAAAAAAACTTTAGTTAAAGACATTTTTCATACAAGCACATACACTAATGAGCTGATAATGAATTATAATTCTGACCCTATTCTAATTAAATTACACTGCAATGTAGGATTTTTGCTATTGATTTAAATTGTCCAAAGCTGCATGACAGATGATTCAACTGCAGGCAACAAAAACTCTTGGTTTCAGGAGCTTTGTAAACTCTATAAACCCAAGCCTCAAAATTAAACTTTGCTCACAGTTTTCAATCACTGCCTAGAAGAGACAGAATTAGTAATCTTCCCCTCAGTAAAATAATTTAGCTTGTAATCTGATTGTATCTCTGGGTTGAATTGCATTGATTTTTCAAGATTATAAATTTCACAGGTATCACTGATGTAGCAAACATGTTTATGCCCCCTGACATCCATGCTTTCTTCTTGGAATTTCTTAAGCCATGCCTTCACAGAAAAAAGAGAAGTAGAAAAGCAGATGACAGATGAGGAAAGAAAGGCACGGCCAAAATTACACTATTGGCCTTTTTCCTCTGAGATACAAAATCTATAATTTTCAAGTGTTGTGTTAGTGAAAAAAAGTAGAAATAATCTCATATTAACCAGACTGGGAAGGCAGCTCAAGCTATTTTATTCATGATCTAGCTTCTTATGCAAACATTTGGGAATCAAACATGCAAAGATATATTTGCATTTTCTAAGTGTTCGTAGAACATCAGAACAAATGACAGGTAGTAAAGCCTAAAGAAAATCTCACATATAAGAGCATGTGTGAGTAACACACATATTTAACTTCTAAATAAAACCACCAAAAGTTAGTGGGATCTAAGAGTGGCCTAAAGACATTACCTTTGTGGAGCTCTATCCTGTGAGTACTCAGGGATGAGCAGAGTTGTTTTCTGCAGGCAGGGTTACCCTCTGCCGTGACCTGGCTGACAAGTCCTCAGCATTGAAAAGACAGTCTTACAACATCACATTAAACATTTTCTTAACCAATCCTATTTTACTTTTCTCAAATAAAAGCAAGAGGAAAGAAAGAAAGAAAGAAAGAGATAAAAGTACGAAAGTTGCATCAGACATATTAACAAAATTTTTAAGCAGAATGGAGTAAACTGTCAACAGAAGGAAAGCTCTGATTTTCACAACTTACATTTCTTTTAAAAAACTAAACAACATTTATTGTGTGGATAAAAAAAATATTTAAAACTTTGTGCATCACAAAATGCTCTTACTGAACCTCCACTCACAGAAACATATTTCTCCACTTCTGTCAAGCTTTGTTTTTCCTACTGAATCTGGATCCTCACTAAGCCAAATATTTTTTTGAAACTTATCTCTCCTTGCCTCCACAAATGCATGATTCTCTAAAAAGACCCCAATGTTCTTATGAGGGCAAAGATGCTGAATAAACACTAGATTGGTTTTATTTATACAAATGTTTAAAATAGCTCTTAAAACATTCTAGGACAGATGATTTTTATTTATAGCTTAGATTTTTATGTGTCACATTTTTAAACAAAGGGGAGAATGGAGCAAAGCTCTGCTGCTCACATTTGGTGTCAGGTGGGCATCAGAAAGGTGTGCCATATCAGAATAGGAAAGATCAAATTACAATGTTGTAATTGCTCTGTTCCTAACTTCTCTCTCTTCTAATTACAGCTGAAATTCTGTGTTGTGGTACAAAATCTTCAGAGCAACACACACATGGCTGAGAAATCCTCCCAAAATCTTTGCAGCACCACAGCAACTCAAACCAAGGAATTAGAAAATGTGACATATGATAGACAGAAGATAACAAGGTGCAAAAGCTGCAAAGTTCCTGTAGGTAGAAAGAAAGCAAAGCAATGTAGTGGAAGAAAAAATTCCTGACAGCTCTGACACTTGGGATCCATTTTTCTCCTCAATGCACAGGTAGTTCTCCTATGAGTAAAATGAGAGTTATGCACAACATACGGTGAAGAGGAAAGGTTACTCCACACAGCCAACTGCCCAGCCACCTTGCATTAAAAATATTATGGCAAAGAAAGCATAAGGACATCTTTAATAGCTTTTTGAGGCAACAAACCTATTTGGGAAAGCCTCTTGGTCACTTCAAAGTTGAAGGAGGAAAAGGTAAATATTTTCAACACTGCAGTGAATGTCTAATGCCTAAAATCAATCACTTCTCTACCCAAAAGACAACTCCTCTGCTTCCAGTACCCAAACAGCTGTATCAATCCAACAGAAAGCAAGGATAAGAGAATCGATTGAAAAAAATTGAGATTTCAGTGATTAAAAAATACTGTTGAATAGCTGAATTACTCACATGCCTCCATTTAACGTCATTATTGTATTACTTCAGGAATAAAGATTAAAAATTCCTTATTACTCCAGAGCAGTAACAGAAGCTTCCAAGAAGAGTAATTGAAACACAATAGCATATTAGCTGTGATTAAAATACTTGTACCTAAAGCTGCAGACAATCAAAATTGTCACTGATCATTCTGGACTTCAGTGTTGAACAACACACATGAAACTTCAAGGTTGTTTTGAAAAGTTTGCAATGAACCCCAAGTTATTTAATATTCTCCCTTTGTAAAACAGGTGGGTAGAGTTCACGTTGGCACAACACATGAGAAGCTAGTCCTTCATATGCTGAAGGACCTCAATTCCTGCCACCACTGTCCTTCCAAGTCAGTCATGACTGACTCTGCCTGCACAGCCCTAAAATCTAAAATATTACCCAGATGAGATTCAGTTTCCTCGTCCAGACAATCCCTTAGAAGAGTTGATATGGAAGAAAGAAGATGAACAGTCACCAGCATTCTAGCCCTTCACTGGGCAGGTGAATGTGTGTTCTCTGAAGCCAAAGGGAAATCTGGTCCTGTATCCCACACATATGGGCGTCCAACAACACACACACAAGTATTAACACAGACAAGTCTTGTTCCCTTAAAACCCCTTTAAACCACTTTCAGAATTTCTCCTTTCCTCCTCTGTGATTAAATAACTGAATTCCTAAATATTTGTAAATTAAAACTCATAAGGATTTAATAAACTGAGCTGATACAAGGATATAAATAAGGCAGTCTGCTTTTAATCCTACACCATGGCTGTTGTAAATCTGGGTGAGTACCCAGCTCTCATCTACAATTCAGTCCTGTTTCAGCAAGCACCCAGTGAAGCAAAACCACAGAAGCCTGAATGATAAATACTTCGGTGCATCTTTTATGCATTAAAATACTATATCTCACATAAGAAAATGAACTTTAGGAAAGAAGTCAGAGCACAAATGAAAGAACTTTCTCTTCTGAAGTTGATAATTAACATGGTTAATTTGAAGCCGTGCACTTCATTCTGTATGGAGCTACCTATGATTTAAGGGTTTGCTGTAATCTGTGCCTCCCAGCAGCCTCAAAAGCACACACAAAGATTGTTCAAATTAACCATTCAAAATAGTCAGAGTCAGTGCAGAAATCCTGGCTCTTATGAAAAGTACTAATACATAATCCACAATATCCTACATTATGTAAGTCAAAACTTCTATATTACTGGAAAATGAGAAAATGTTACCATATGTGAAGATAAGCACTTTGATAAATTAAAATAGAAAAATCAAGTCCTGTAAGCAGTATACACCAGTGTGGCCTAAATATGACTTTGCAACTGTCATGTAAGAACCCTGTTAACTTGAATTAAAAGCAGACACCACCCAACAGCAGGATAACTGCCCACAGCAGCATGTCTCGCTCACGTTCCCCCCTGCCCACAGCCCAGCATTCCCCAGCACTCATTCCCTTGTGTAGGGCACAGGCATCATCACCCTGCAAAGCAACAGCTTTGGTATTCTAACCCAGCCAGCTCACGATTTTCATCCTCCAACGCTCACTCAGAGATTTAAATCAGTGACTGGTATCAAAGTGCATATGAGAAAGGCTGTTTTGCACAGTTGTCAGTGTCACCAAGAAAGGAAATGGGGCTGCCAAAGGAAAATACGCAAGAATGGATTCAACATTTACCATTGCTAGCGCAAAATACCCTAAACCCATCCTGACATTGGTGTCTGCTGCAAGCTTGGCAAGACATCGGGGATGGGAGAGGACAAATTCCAAGGACTCAACACTACGGTTTCCCCTTCAGTGTGGGCTCTCTGGGGATCACAGCAGTGATCAGGTACCACAACAAGAAAAAACAAAGTTAATCTGCTAAGTACAGCTCTGCCATTGTCTTATCAAGCCTTTATATACATGAAAAAAGCAGTTCTAAAAATAATTTATTAATAATAATAAATTTAAGACTTTAAAAAAAAAACTTCATAAGAGTTTTCTAAATGTGTGGTGTCCTACATGCCAAGTTCTCCTGATTAGGTAACAACTTCTACTTCTTAATGAAACAATAAAGTCATGCTACCTTTTCCAGCAATCAGAGGCTTTCCAGCAGCCCAGGATGAAGTTTAAGCAGTAGATACAGGCTTTCCCTGAAGGAGCAAGTGTTAATTTAAAAAAAAAAAAAATAAACTTGAAACATACCTTAAGTTTTAAAATGTATTGAGAAACCCCAGACATTAAATATTCAGCAGAGCATTTTTGGCAGTATGTGTAGAATGTGTTTGGGTATTTTAACACAAAACAGGGAAAACACTGCTAGAAGCCCTGACTTTTCTCATTCTGGATTTTGGATCCAGCACATTTTTCTCAGTTTGAAATAAGCTCTAGCCCAGATCCAGCTTGTGCAAGCACAAAATGCACCCCCCCGCCCCCAGCTCCAGACAGCAACAGGTGCATGGGGACCTCCACAAACCTCTGCACACTTAAGAGTGCAATAGTGCACAGTAATAGTGGAAAATATTACCTGCAATAGTACAGGTAATAGTGGAAAACAAACCCCAAAGACTTACAACGGTTATTTAACCAAGTTTTCCAGACTATTCAGGAAATCACTTCTTCCTCCACCACACTCCACAACCTAGACTGTGATCCTAAGTTATTCTGACAGTATCCTTTTTAAGTTCTCCACTGCAGAAAACGAGGGAAGCCAGTCAGTTTTACATTCAGGAACGGCAGGATCTGGGCTGGGAGCTTTTTGCCTTTGTGGTTTGCTGCTGTAATTCCAAAACCACACACAGCGCTGAGCTTTAGACCACTACTAGAAATGTGACTTCGGAATAAATTAAGAACACTCGTGGGAAGGGGAACCAAGCTTTTATGTGGCTTCCTGGAGGCTGTTCTGGCACTGACAAAAAATCAGACACTACACAGTAGTGGACTGGTAATAAACTAACCCAGAGCAGGACTCCAGCCGCTGTCAGGCACGTGGTACCACGGACAAGAAAAACACGTAGGATGAAATCATGGCCCTACGTCATTCCATGGCACAGAGCAGATTTTTCAGTGTGGGCATAAACACTCACAAACATACAGCTGTATTAGTCCATGTTACTAAGGAGGAAAATTTCAAGACATTTAGACCAGGTTTGTGTCTTTCTCCCTATTCTTATTTACTGCACTGAAAATAACTGTTCATTTTACATGCCTCTATATTCACTAGAAGAAATGTATTGTTATTCTGATAAGAAATGCAGAGCATACGCATAATGCAAATCGTAAATCTGTGAGACAAAGCAGAACCGTTCAGGTTTTCAAAATCAAGAACGATTTGGTGTTTACCAGGCATAAAAGAACAGGCATCCCAAAATACTTTTTTATAACTAAAAGTGCTATTTCTATTTATTACCACATAGTTTTCACATGTTTTCCATCTTCTTGGACAAGCAATGATTTAATTCACATTTTAATTATGCTACAGAGAGATTATTATTCTGTAACAGATAAATAGCATCAAGTTAGTTAGAAGCTATTTCAGGCATTACGAAATTACTGAGACTCCCTGCTAACATGTTTTATTTCTTTTCCAACTTTTCTCTGTCCCCTACTAATGTAAGAAAGGCCTACACAATCAAATAGAAAATGCAGTGCATACTTCTCAACAAGAAACTGAAATTGGCTACACACCAAGCACATCAGTATTCAGAGATCTAAAAAAAAAAAAAAAAAAAAAAAAAAAAAAAAAATATTAAGAAAAAATTAAGTTCACTGTCTCCTAGCACTTTTGATTACTCCAATTATAAAATCAAAGCCATTCCCATGTTTGCAGTGATGCCAATGGCTGGATGAATTAAATATGCTTTCACGATGAGATGTTTCCTTTTGAGGTTCACTGCCCTCCTGTTTTCTAGCAGCATATAAAAATATTCATATTTAGCTCCGTAGGCTCAATCCTATGCCTGTTAAATGCAGCATAAATCTACCACTGATTTCTGTCCGAAAATACTTCAGCTAAAGCAAATGTGAATACAATGAACTAACACACTACTCAGTGCAAGAGAATAGAGCACAGCACTACACAAGACATAAATAAACTTCAAACATCAAAAAAATCATTTTCTCAGACCTTTCACATGATACAATAAAATACATAGCTTACTTTTTTATTAAAATCTTATTTTGCTAATTAAAAGTAGCGTCTTTTATATTCCCCCTCTCCAAATTGTTCCAAAGAGCATCTGAAAGTCAGACATTCAAAGGATTCTATGAGTGGATTCAAAGGATTTAAAAGTCAATGCTAGAATTTATCTAAGTTCTAAAATATTATCCTAGTTGTTAGCAGAAAGCTGTTCCAGGCATGGAGGTAATTAGTTCTGATAGCACACTTCAGAAAGGCTGGGAAATCCCATGAGATTTCTAGGGAAAAATGGGAATGTTAAGGGCACGTTATTCAGTGCAATCCTCCCCCCCCAGCCAAACACAGATATCCGATTAAAAGGGCAATTAAAGGAACATTAACCTTTAACCAAAAATATAATAGTAGTTTAAATTAGTCAAGAAAGCCAGAGCAGAATGTTATTTCAAACTCCTTTTCCTCTGCAGACTTTCTTTAAAGTGTTATCCATTCATTTTTGTTTTATGAGGGCAACACTGCCCATAAAACTAACATTTTTGAGGTTAACACTTGGCTAACTTGGAGAAACAACATTGTCACAGGAATGTTTAAAAGAAAATCAAAAACACCAGAGTGCAACCACGTATCTGCAACATACATTTTACATGCACCTTTTGAAAGTTAAAGTGGGGATGAAAGCTTAAACCAGGACTGACTTTGGAGTAAATTTATCAACAAAATACTCACACATTCACATAGCACAGTCTGCCACACATTTTTTAACACTCAATCCTGTAGCATCAAATTTTGATTCCAAAAAACAACCATAAATGCTCAGATCCAAGGGTTATACTGCCATTTAATGGTTAAACAGGGGGTGTACAACCATTTATTGCATTAAGTGACTAAAGAATATACTGTTAAAGTAAACTTGGAGAAAGATCTACAATGGAGATGAAATAGCAAAGTGCACTGAAGTTGCTTAAAAGTGAAGAAGCAAAGTGGTGAGTGATGCACAAAATACAGGGAGTGGGAATAAACCCAGGAATCAACAGAAGCATCTCGGATTAACTG
This sequence comes from Zosterops lateralis, assembly GCF_965231275.1. Classification (NCBI taxonomy): domain Eukaryota; kingdom Metazoa; phylum Chordata; class Aves; order Passeriformes; family Zosteropidae; genus Zosterops; species Zosterops lateralis. The sequence continues at coordinate 218,248 of NC_139778.1, read as the reverse complement.
CAGCGCCCTCTCACTGGCATTTTTCTAACTGACACGAAATGAGCATTTACTACCCCAGAGATTGGTGTAGCAAACACTTGAATGAGGGCTCCTTGACGGCTTGGATCCTGCCCGAGGTGTAACCAACAAGATTTAGGGAAGTCCAGGCTGGGCCGGCGCTGGCAGGGAGCTGCACACCCTGCCCTGCGCCCCAGCCCCGCACCTAAAACAATGCATTAATTCTGCATTCAGCCGACCTTCGGAGACTGTGCTTAACGTGATTAGTGATGCTGTCTATCCAGCTTCAGTGCTGACCGTGCTTTAAGAGCTGAAAGTAGAGCAGATGTCTTCTGCTACCCAGAACATTAGAGCTGAAGTCTTCTCAGAGGGCAAAGAATAAAGATGAAATCTTTTCACATGGGGCATAAAAGAAATGCCAATATTCTTGCACACACTCCCTGTAGTACAGCTCTGCCTTGTTTTCTGCTGGGTTGGCTTTTTTTTTCTTTACTATAACCAGCAACAAAAGCTATTTTCCTCTAATTTTTAAATCAAAATTATTTTATGATTTTGTGTCCCTCTGACCCTGCCTAAGTGTGCCATCTAATATACTTTCTCTAGTTTCCCAAGTTAATTAAAAAAAAAAAGTTTAATAATAGTAACCAACATTTGCTTTTAAGACCGTATTAGCAGAAAAAAAAGTAAGTCACTAAATAAATGACTTGAAAATTCTTACTGTAAGTAAAATGATTTTAAAAAGTATAAAAAAGACCCCTGAAATTATTTTGGTAGTATTTTTGTGTTTAATACTGTATTTACTACCATGGCTATTTTAAATATCTGTCAAAGGAACATTTTATTTGTGCGCATTTGCTTGCAACTAATTGCTGAGGAGACTCTAAAGATGAATTTAAATGTTAAGGTTAGCTTTCCAGAAAACAAATTCTACCAACGTCTCAGGAATAAATTTATCACCGATTCTGAATCTGTGATCTGCAGAAATAAAGGCCACTAGCACAGCCGATGAAATTAAACTTCAAAGGGAAAACTTGATGGTCCCAATTGTTTTAGTAAAATGAAAGAAAAATGCCACTTCCAAAGTTAGATTTAGTAACTGTACACAGGATCCTTGAACAGCTCCTTGGCCACACACTCTGGCTGCTGCTATCTTACGTGATAAATCTGTGGAGCTGAGCCCCACGCTAACAAGACCTGCCGTGCGTACCTTGATTACAGCTTTGGAAGGACCACCCAGAAAAACAACCCCACTGAACACCTCTCCTCCAGCAGTACCAGCTAACAGGGAATATACACACCAAATACACTGCCTGAAAAATTAAATCCTTGCAAACAGTTTCAAGCAGAAATCTACCTATTTCAAAAAGACAAACTAAACCCACTTACTGCTCAGTGCTGTCAGATGCTCACACTACTCCAGTCCACCAGCAAATCTGTTTCTGTCCCAGCTGAAATGGTCTTTGGCAAAACTCATATTTCGGAGTGAGGAAGCAACTTGCCTTTTACATGCATAAAAACATATCCGTGCCTTGGATAAGCAGTGAAACTCTTTTCTGGTTGCTATGCACTTCCACTGCAGGAAAAGCCTGTTCAGGGAGTGGTCCCATGCTTTGTTTTCATTGCATCTGTTTTAAAATATCCCAGAAACTTGGTGTTGAAAGCAACTGACCATATGAATACCCTGTTCTCTCCACATTCAAGTCTCAGCTATGTTTCTCACACAGACCGATACTGAAGCATCTTTAACACACTGGTCTTTGTGCTCCTCAAGGCATCACTCACAACCCTGCAGTTTCCCAAACCAATGCCTACATAAAAGCAGAAAAGCTGAAACAGATCACTGTGCACTTCCAGCACCTGCAGCTGTTACTTTGGAGCACAAAGATTAAAATTTCAACAACCAGGTCCTTCCTCCATCCCACTGCTGGATCCTGGATGCTGAGCCACAAAAGCACCGATGGGAGAGCACAAGAAAAGCAGCCTGGACACATATGGTTTGACTTAACAGTAACTGATTAAAGGTATTTTGACTAGTTCCACAGCTAAATTACATGCACCTGTTACACGCATTAGTAGCACCTACATCCTACTCCCAAAGACAAAGACCTGGGCCTGTGGATGTAAGACTCAAGAAGATTACATTTCACATGTTTAGCACTGGAACAGAGTAGATTTATTTATCAATTTCACAGTTTCCTTGAAATAAACCATTTACATTAAAATAATTCCACCTAATATGCCATAAAAATAACATTTGAATACTCTAATTTATACCTTTTTATATAAATTTACTGTTAATTTTATGATCTGTGCAAAAATAATTTATCAGCATCTAGTTTTTAGTATGGATTTTCAGGGTCAAACCAAATGAATCCTGACAGAAAAATGTTTCTGCCTTTCTAATACCTTCAATTTCAGTAATTAACCATAACCATGACTGTTAGAGGCAGTCTATCTAACATATCTAAACTTTTTTGATGCCTCACCAATGAATGTGCTATTTTTCTGCCTAGAACACATCTGATCCATTGGCTCACACACTACTCTGACACTCTTTTGGCTTCAGTTTTGGGTCCATTTGCTAAGGATATGGTGAACACAAACATGGTAAACCGTGTATTGGAGGCACAACAGTCCAAGGTAGCTAGGACACATTTCTCACATTCTCTTTGCCTCCAGACTGCTATAAAAGAGCAGACAGAAAAAAAAAAATCAAGAACATTTTATTGGAACAAATTATATAGTTCAGGGAGAAAAAAAAGGGACCAGTTTCTGAGCACACCCGATCTGAAACAGATGCAACTATTCAGCTGAGTTGGGCATGGGAGGAGAGAGACATCTTTTTGAGCCTCGTGAGAAAAGTCAGCCCCAGGGTGAGAAAGACGGGATGAGAGCAGTAACACTCCGGAAGGCAGCTAAAACGTGCACATTTCCTCCAACAAATAAAAAAACATTCTGGAATGGGAATTTAAGGACCAAGAAAAAGACTGCAGTAAAGCCATTCTTCAAGCCCAGCCACATGAAGCACATTTTGAATCCCTTAGATGATGGGTTAACCTTGAAGTCACCACACTGTAACCTGCTGAACTTCCCTCTCTCCACACAGCAACTGAACATCTGACTTGACAGCAATGATTTAAAAAAAGAAATAAAATCATTGTTTCCCACATGTCAAAATCAACATTTCCGTTACTTTTGAGCAGCAAAAGCAAGGAACACCCTCATTAGGATAAGGCTGCCCAAAGTTATCTGTATCTTCTGCAGAAGACTTGGGGTCACACCTCCCAGCTAGCTCTGCTCAGCACAGACTGCACACTCTCAGCCTGTGTAAATTACACCTTGTATTGGCACGATCACACTGAGAACACAGGCTATCTAGATGTGTAATTCATGCCTGATTTTAAAAGATACAGTTCCTAATGCACAGGTTTGAACAATGTTCCTAAATGCTACTGTGATACATAAGAAATTCCAGACCATTAAGGGTGGAAGTCGATAGGTAGAATTCCAGTAGCATCTTAGATACCATCTGAGAGGCAGAAACTGGTGTGAAAGTATAAATGTCAATGTTCTGTTACCCATGAAAAAGAAACGAATCAATTCTGACTTTCTTCCTAGAGAAGGACACCAGAAAGGAGGAATAGACGGGTCTATGGAAGACTCAGTCACTATTCAGAAATTATTTTAAAAAAGAAAAGAGAAACAAAAGCTAGAGGCACCATACCAGATTGTTGATTGCTGTGATTGACTGCTGTCCCAAGAAATCTTATGACAATTTAGTTATCTTAAGGATTTGATTAATCAAATATGTTTTTCAGTTGCTCTCTCTAACATTGTGTGCATACACACAGACATGCCTGTTGAGGGAGGGATGCTGCCCTGCACATACACAACCACTGTATAAATCCCTCCTACGTTGTCCTGTATCTGGGCCTTCATCAACAAGAAGAAAGTCTCCTAGGAACTCCAAAGTCCAGTGTCCTCCTTCCAGTGCTGCCAATAGGCAACAGGGCCAGGAAGAGATTAATGAGAAGATCCAGTGGGTCTGAGACAGGTCACTCATGAATCCTGCTGAATAGAGAGAATCCTTGCATCAGACAGCCTTTGTCTTGACCATCGTAGGGATGGTCTTTCTAAAGAAACTGAAACAAAGCTTGCTCATGATTTAAAACAAGTGGGGAAGGCTTTTTGCAGTTACTTGTAGAAGTGCTGTTTATGCTCAGCACTGAACAAATACCAAAAAATTAAGCTTTCCCAATATTTCTTAGGGAACATCAGGCAAATCAGTCCTACCACTCCCCATATCCCAGCTGTGACAATGAAGATCCCCAGCCTCAGAGAGGCTCTGTGGACTCTGGAGTTAACACTAGTGGTACCTGAAGCCATTAAAAGAGACTTATGGACAGTCACTGGAGCACTCCACATCATGCCATTCAGAACAACTCCGCAACTGCCTTCAGATGTAAAAACCTGTTCCTAAATATGTTGGAACCCATCACAATTAAGCTATTTCAGTATTGAAGATAATAACTGAAGTCAAAGAGATTGTTTACTTTGAAGATTTCAAGTGAAATATCTGCTGAAATAAAACTATAGTTTGGAAAAAATTGTAAGAAGATGACTATGTTATTACAACAACTTTTACATCTGTCATTACTTTTCACTTGGTTTTATCTTCTCTCCTAGTCTGCATCCAATTTCACATTGACTTGTGTTTTATTACAATCCCAACGCAGAGCCCATCAACTGAAAAGACTAATAATTGCCTATGAAATGCCTATGAAATGTAGCAAATAGCGCAGATATTGTTTCCCTTTCCTTAGCAAAGCACAGTGTCTTGAGGTGACCGGCACAAAGGAGGATCGACAGCCTTGAAATGATCTCTTTCCAGAATGTAAGGCAGCTACAAACACATATGTGTAAACCAGAATGTTTCCCCGCAAACCTGGAAAGAGTTAATCAAGTTGCACTGCTTGAAAACATTAGTGAAAGATGTTGAAATGGCACAGGAACATCCTCTAGCCTGGCATATGCCAGACAAACTTTCCCAGTGACCATAACTTAAGGCAACATTTCAAAAGAGCCCTTTAAATCTCAGCGCTCGAGTACTGCTGAGGCCTGTAACAGAACCTCTCTTGCCTTCCTCCCCTGAGAATGCACCAAGCTCAAAAGTATAGGTTTAACTCCCAAAGATCCTACCTGTCTTTAAGGAATTTTTGTAAAGTAGATGGCTACCTCGAGCTATTTAAGTACTTTGTAGTAAGACATCAATGGGATGTATAGAGATATTCCTCTGATCATTACACCAGTTGAAATAAATAAGAAAACAACCCCTAAATCTTCACTATATACATTTATGCTTGGAACTCACTGACATAAGAATCATCATACCACAGAACCACATACAGTGTTCAATTTAGTCTCTGTCTTCTCACTCATGTGAGAGCCTTTGATATTTGCCAAGATGAAAAATGAATGCATTTTACTACAAAGATCATTTGTGAACAAAGCCCTTTTTATTTTGGTTTCCTACTGGAGAACAAGAAATATAAAGTTTAAAGACGGAATCAGTAGCTGGGTTAATTATTAGCCAAAATTAACAATAAATGAATGAAATGGAGATTTGCTCTTTTGTAATTTGTAGCAGCATGTTTCAAAACCTTCTTTTTATTGTTCTGCTTCTCAGTTCAAAATTCAAGTTATCATTAATATGAGGCAAAATTTAAACTGTTTTCATTGCCTGCATTGAATATACAGAACCATCTTCTTTTCACTATATAACTAAGCCTCCCCAAACGAAATGTTACACAAGTTTTATTTTAAAAGCTGCTCTTGAAGAAAGAGACGACGTGAACATCTGTGAAAAACAAGTGCGGAAAGATGACAAAGATATGTAGATAAATCATTAGTTATATGAAGATATGAAACAGGCACCCAAAGAATGGCATAAAATGTAAATGAACTTTGGGATCTGGTCTCTTAATTTGACAGCTGTTTGACAATTGCAAAATGAAAAACTGACCTCAGACAACTGTGTATAAATGAGACTATTAAGCAGAAGAATTTCATATGGAATGATACAATATACACTGCAGTAACTCCTCACATGGGAATAGATAAATGTAGACTGGAATTTTTATTGTCTTTGAAGGTGGTGATGTTAAAAATGCTTGAATTTCACAAAGAGGAGCTCTATGCTACATTATCACAATGTAGCATTTCTGAAACACGACTGTCGCCTGCAGAAAGAGTGCTCACAGAGAACTCACAGGCATGGATCCAAGCATATGTGTCCAGTATATCTCCAGTGTCTGGAGACACAGAAGAAAAAGTATCCTGCACTTGAGCTGCAAATCTGAAGTCAGCAAAATTATACAATGAATAGGTCATGGAGTAACTTATTTGAAGGGGTTTTTTGGAAGTGTTGCAGTCACAATTACACAGGGAACCTGTACACATGGAATCACCAAAGCAGCACCAGAACACACACTGATCCATGGAGGGAGTGGCTTAAGGAAATGCTCTGCAATTTTGTCCGCTATGGACAAACCTTCTTGGAAAGAGTGGCAAAGCAGTTAAGGGAAGCTTCTACCACGACTACCTGATGCACAGTTAAATTTTATATTCTCAGCAGTAACAGAGAATTAAGAGTAAAACAGAGAGAAAGCCTACTTTTAGATATAACCAATCATTTCTACTCATTGATCTGCTCTGAAAAGGGCAGATCTTCCAAAAGCATCCCCAAGCACCACTTCTTCACATTCTCCAGCAACATAAAGAGCCCTTTGTGATAAGTATGTTTCATTTCAAAGCAGTTAAGCACTTGGCTCTTCATTCTATTCCTCTCTTTCAGACAAATACCTAAAATCACCCTTTCCTCCCTCTCTTTTTAACCACAAAATAAACCACACAAGTGTCACAACCTGTAATAGGAGAGATAAAAAAAGCACTTGCAGCAAAATCCAGTTTTAGAAAGAAAGTTACAGCTTTCCAAGCAAACCTAACAAAAGGCTAGCAGCAACAGAAGCAAAGATTTTGACAGTCAAGTGAAACAGGCAGCTGGACTTTTGGATAGAAAAGCAATTTGCTGTCTACTACTTTTAATTTTCAGTAGCAGCTTGTTAGGTGTGTAATTTGTTGGGGCTTTGAGTTTTCGGTTTTTTGGGACCTTTTTCCTAATCTTGTGTTCAGTTTTATGTCTCACTGTAATTCAAGTGGTCAGTAACAAAACTGAAACTGAAAAATAAATCAAATCCCAAAGATATCCCAATCATATCCCAAAAATAAAACAAATCCCAAAGACATCAAACAAGACATGAGCACCATCACCCAAACCTTGAACATCCAAACCTCTGCACTGTCTGAAGAATCACAGTCACAGAATATCCTGAGTCAGAAGAGACTCACAAGAATCATGGAGCCGTGGCCCTGCACAAACAATCCCATTCTGCGCCTGAGATGTCCAAACACTCCTGGATCTCTGGCAGCCTTGAGGCCATGACCATTCCCAGGGAAGCCTCTTCAGTACCCAACCACACTATTTTGTTCATTTCTAACTTGCCTTTTCCTGAATATTCTCATTCTTGTTTTCAAGAGACACTAAATAAGCATCTCCTACATATCTTCTCCCAGCCAGTTGCATTTTTACAGTCCTTCATGACACTCTGCCTCACTGTCACCTACTTAATGCTACTTGGAAACTAATTATGACATTATAATAATACTACTGATTTATTCTTACACAATCCTGGCACAAACCCAACTCTACTCCAAGTTAATCCCAGATATGACCAGAGATATGGAATCACATCTGCATGACGACTTGAAGGAAGTTTGTGCTTTATAGGTTATCCATTTTCTCTGACTCTAGCAGTAATTCTAATAAAATGCTTGAAATCTCCCTACAAAACTTGCACTGCTCATAAGCCTCTGCATCACCTCCTGGCCCCACTTCAAAAGAAACTTTAGAAACATCCAGATCAGTAGGGAGTTGAAGTCAACCTTCATTTTACAGGGGAGGCACAAATGATTTTCACCAGGACTGGTCGTTGCACTGAAGACTTTAATCAGGGATGAAGAATGTGCACTCAACACAGAGATCACAGTTCAACATCTCCCCACTACAGCTGGAACTCTGCCAGGTGATATTCTCCACTAGTCCCTTCCAGACACGATTCTGCTACTTACCCTCACACCAACAGGAACTTTCCTCACTGGGGAAAACTCAGCTGTGCAGAATGAGCCTGCCTGAAGGAGAGCTGGCTCTGCTGCACACTCCCACTGCCAGGAAGAGGCCAAGAATAATGGTAAAAAAACTTTGGGAATCAGGCTGTAACCAGGACAAGCAGCAAGAGAAACACGGCAGAAACCTCCTTTCAATGTAACTTTATTTTTTATTCCCTATCCTGCTCCCTTGCTGCCTAAGGCCAGTTCAGATAACTTTTATAATGGATGCCCTTCAAAGATAATATTTTACTTTTAATGCCCTTTAATAAACACAAGGCATTCCAAGTCTTTAAGCAGCTAGTAAGAGGTTATTATTTTCAGAAGTATCTAATTTCAGAACATAAAAATGAGTTTGAGGCCAAACTACCCAGCCTGCTCTCAAATGCCAGCACCTTTACAGTACTCTCTGAAGTTACAAATGATTGTCATGTCTCTTGGGAGCACCAACATAAATCTCAATTATAATAAGAAGTCTTAAAAGAAGAAATATAGGGACAGATTTTCATCTTCTATAAGTCTGGTTTACTTCAGAAATTTACATAATCCATTCAGATCCAGGCAGAGTTAGCCTTTAGTGACCTGAGAATACTAAACCTACACGATTTGCAAACACATCTGGTTTAAAGTCAAAGCTTATACTATTAAACTGCTATAACTCTTACATCTCCATCCACGTGTGCCATTTTATATCTTGTCCCAGTTTAAAGATACTTCCAACATGCCCTGTGCTTTTTAATCTGGATGATGCACCTGATGATTTTGGTATTGAAAACTAACCTCCTCCTTCCATTTCCATACAGATCTCATAAAAGCCCAAAGAAATTACTGCCCAGAGCTGTGGTTTACTTGTCCATTAAACAGCTTATGCTTAGAATCATCTTAAAAAGCCACTTAGTGGCAAAAGGCTATTCAACACTACAAATAAAAATTTTCTAAAAAAAAAATTTACTTCAGATTTCTATTCATACCAGCGTTACAATCCCACTGGGGATACTGCTGAATTTTTTTGTGCATTTCCCACCAGAACCCAAGAAACTGTGGAGCTATATGTATGTATATATATATATAATCTACACCTTCCTAAGGAATGTGTCATGAATGATGAATTTTAAAACAAAAAATCCAGCCATTAGCAACTATGGGTCAAGAGATCTTTTTAGGACAACTGACAAATGCCCCAACAGTTGGCAACATGGATGCTGTACATGCCAGGTATGATTTTCCTACCATAAATTAAGTAGATCACATATTGGATAGCTCTTGCACAGCCTAAGCATGAATCGAAGATTCAACATACCTTGCTAGTACCTAGAGCAACATCCAACCCAACCCGTGATCAGCAATACAGGGAAAAATTAAAAAACATTCTATGAGCAGGAATATTAATCTGCATAAATGAACTTTCAGTGAGCTTCTTGCTTCTTGCAGGATGTGATGTGTGTTGATCTTCAGTCACCTCAGCTACACTACTCAGTAACTATATCCACACTCACAAGCTTTGACAGATCTTAATAATTCCTGTAGCACTTCCAAGGTTCAGTTAAGTCATATCCAGAAAGATGGATGGTCCTTGAGTTTTTACATGCTTAAAGCAGCTTGTCTCCATTCAAGATCATATCTCTCACAACAGTAATAACCTTTTTTGACTTTTACAGACTAATCAACTCAATTTTCAATCTTCTGTCTATGCTCCCCTGAAAAACTGAAGTGTGGGACTCGCAGAAGTGTTTTGGTTTCTACAGGCAAACCCACATACTTTCCCACATGAGTTGTGCTTTGCCACACTGTTGCTATTTTTCATACAGCCTAGGACAATAGGTCCTGTATTGCTGTTTCCAAAACTGTCAGGGTAGTCTGCCTAATTCAAGGCAATAAACAGGCTGAATATGGCACCATTTAAATTGCAAAAAGAGACATTTCACTACTTATCTAATAAGGTTAGAATTTAATACTTGCACTGAAGGAATTCTGAGCTATTTGAAAATGTCAAAGCATGTACTTAATGACTGGAAAAAAGAATAGTTATTTTCACTCTTCTAAGCTTAGAAAGGCAATACCCCTATGGATCAAAAGGCCAGATAAATCTTATTAAATACTAGGTTTTCCCTTTTGTCTGGTCCTCTCTTCACATTCCCTCATTTCAGCCCTTTGAAATTCCTTTGTTCTGCCCGTGATCAGGGTTTCCGGGGGAAATCTGGCAATGGATCTAAAGGAAATCCCACATCACTGAAGTATTCTTGACAATTCATCACTTGGTAAATTATTTCTTTCTTGTCCCCTACCTTGCTTGCATCTAGTATTTCCACAGAACCTGTGAGTGTGGTGCTAATGAGACAAAACTTACTGTTGCATCCCAATGCATCATCTCAAGGAACTCTGTATGCACAGAAGTTAAGGGGCTCCTGAAGTTGCCACCCAAAAGCTCCTGTCCATCACACTGGTATTTCAGAATAACAGGAATCTGATCACTCCCAGCCCATGTCTATCACCAACGCCTGTGTAGATGAAAGGACAGTTTCAGATGAAAAGAAAACAGAGGACCACGAGGTCATTTCCCTTGCTCTGTCCTGGCAGGACAAAGGAGACTGCAGTCCCCACACTGACATCTCCAAAAATTCCCTTTACAACCCTACCACCTTGCTGGTGTTCATTTAGGAAATAAGCTGCTCATCTACAATGCAACCAGGGAGAGAAAGCAAGTCTGCCCTGTTAACAATGACACAAACTTACTTTGTGCATCCACAGAAAACCACCTTTTTTAAATCAGGAAGCAGGATAACCCATATAAAGAGGGCACAACATTAAATTCATTTTTTTAATCCACTGTTTATGTCAATTGTTGGATTTGAATATATATGAGAGATGCAACACACGAGTAAGAATCAAATCAAAACATTTTGACTTTAACTCCCCTAGAATCTGAAGCTTTATGCTAATAGTGAGAGCCACAGAGGGTGGGAAAGTAGTAACAAAGGTGTCATTATACTCATTTTCATTGTCTTTAATGAACATCGCAGTGGCAACTGGGGTCTAAGTCCCTAAGAGTTATTGAATCCATCCACTTTAGGACTCTTTGCCTACCATACTCACACAATATGCATGCAAGCAAAGAGAATTTTTTTCAACAATGAAATGCATTAATTTATAGTATTTTTCTAAGACCCTTTATCAAGCTTCAGTTGTGGGTCAAATGATTCATGCTTTCCAAACATAATCTTTGCATTTAAAATTTATCGGTCCTTCAGAGGGTGGTTCTCATTAGTGCTCATCATTCTCACTGCTCATGGAATATATCCTTACAAGCTGAGCTAGTCCTACTCCATATTAACAATTCCACCATCCTAACTTGATCCAACTGTTGCAATTATGAATTATCTGTTGGAGCTGTAAGTTATGATCTTCAATGACCACTAATGAAGGCTGCCTAGCAGCTAAAATATCAAAGCAGCATATATCAACACACTTTAGAGCACAAGATAGACTTCCAGTGTTGCGCTTTTCCTATATTTATTAGCCACTGTAAATTACATCCCAGGCTGCCTCTGCTACTGACAGTCCTGAAGTGTGGAGTTCAACACCAGGTTTTAATAACCTCTCCTGCTAGTTGTTTGATCGCTGGTGGAAATGGAGAAGGGGGAGAGATGAAAGACCAGGTGGCTGCTACAGGCAATCAGTTCAGTCAAAACAAAGGGACTTCAGAGACAGACAGAGATGCATCAGGTGTGAATCCCAGATGAGCAACCAGGAATGTGGGAGTGTGGCCTGACTGAGCTGACTGACATTCGCCATTCCCAGGAAAATGGTAAGCGCTTGCCAGTTGGATCATTCCAGAGGCAGGAGGGGAAAGGTGCTATAAGCTAGGCATAAAATATTCTAATATGGAAAGCCAAAACCTTGGAAAGTCATTTTAGACTATTTCTAAATCACTTCAATCAGTCAACTATATAATTTTTACATGCTTTGTATGGGGCAAATCTTGTTGGCATTCAAAATGAGTTCTCTCATCCCAACATGACAGTACAGTTATCTGGGAGGGGAAGGAGCAAAAGAATAATTTTTCAGAGATTTCAAAAGTGAGCAAGAAAGAACTCTGAGGAGTTTACTTAGCAAAAACCTCCTGTACTGAGTGGAGGTGTTGCATGATCTGACAGAGGTCAGCTCCTCCAACTTGGAGCAGAGCATATTAATAATATTAGCATCAGAATAAAAAGTTCCCACTTTGTGGACATTCAATAAAATACTTCTTTGAAAGGAGAAGTTTGGTACGGAAATAATACCAAAAACACAGCTAGTTTTGGGGAACAGGACTATTGCTTTTCTCTTTTGTGTTGAATTTCTTTACTGGGATTAAAGAGAAAGGGGACAGAGAGACTATGGGAATCATGCTATTTTTATTTTCCACTTCATCAATAACCCAGGCATCTATCACTAGACACCACTTCCACTTCCTATGTATTACTTTAACCCTTGGGGTGGTGGGTTTTTTCCTGTTACAGAGCTCCTAAAACTTTTTTTTTTTTTTTTTTTTTTTTTTTTTTTTTTTTTTTTTTTTTTTTTTTCCCCAAGCTGCAGGTCAAGGGGGGCAGATTCTGCCCTTCTGCTCTGCTCAGGTAAGACACTACCTGCCAAGCTGCCTCCAGCTCTGGGGTCCCAGAACAGGAAGGATGTGGAGCTGCTGCTGGCAAGAGTCCAGAGGAGGCCATGGAGATGCTCTGAGGGCTGGAGCACCTCTGCTCTGGAGACAGGCTAGGAAAGGTGGAGGCATTCACCTGGAGAAAGAAGGCTCACTGAAGCCTTTCAATACTTAAAGAGGACTTGTAAAAGGAGGACAGAGTTTTTTAGCACAGCCTGTTGTGACAGGACAAGAGGTGATGGTTTCAAAATTCAAAAGACAATAGATTTAGACCAGATAAATAAGATCAGACTGTTTTTTTTTCAATGAGGATAATCCAGTAAGCGGACTGATAACTGGAGAAAAGGCTGCCTATTTTTACTTTATTCAGCCTCATGCAGCATCCAAATGACTTTCGTAGGTTATCTTACACCAAAGATCATGTACACGTTCCCTGGGCTGGTAACTGAACTCAAATCCCAAATTTCAGTCCATTATTTTAACAATAACCCACTCCTCCCACTCCTTACAGGTACACTTCTAAGGAATCACCACTGTCAGGAGAATATGAGACTTTGAGAGCAAAACGCAGCCATCAGATCAGACCCTGAAGGGACAGGAATGTTAATTTAATTTATTCTCTCATCCTGCTTAACATATTTACAGATTTCCTCATTTTTAGTTCTCTAACTTCAGATAAGATGTTCGGCCCAGTGTACTTCCTTGTCAAGATACCATCAGTCAAACTCAAGCCCATCATTTTATCTCAGTTACTAAATTCAAACCACTTTAAACATCCTGCTTTCATCTTCTTAGTTCTCTCCCACTTTTTAGCCATGCTGCAGTTACAAAAGAATGTATTTGACATATAAAATGTGCACGTGATTCCTCTAACATTTTAAATGCCGTGTACTGTGGTGTAAACATCTCTTCATGTTTTATCTCCTTCCTCATAAATCAGAGGTGACTATCTTAGAAGTCTCAGAAATGACATGTTTTCTCCCTAATATAAATGTAAGCCTCCACTCCTTGAAGCTTGAGTGAGTTTTCAAAAATCATCAAAAACCAGAGCTGTGAAAAAGCAAAAGATTATTAACTAACTTAATATAATTTTTCTCCCAGTCCATTTCTACGAGAGCCTGGAGTACAGGAAAAAAGAAGTTACAAAATTAGTCTTCCCTAATCAAAAAACCAAATTTACTTAATTGATTTGTAACTGGTAAGGAACAACACTAAGGCATTTATTTGTTTGATTCAAGATTAACATGCAGTTTTTACAAGATGAAACCCCAGAATATATTTCCATTTCCTTACCATAACTAAAACTAGTAAGACTGATCCCTTCTTATGAGATTTTCTGGAAATTTTGGCTAGTTTAGTAATGTTACAGACACAATGTGTCCCAATCCAGTCCTTGGGAAATGCATTAAGTGATTTTTTTTTTAATTAAAACCCACTGTAAGATAATGGTTATTTTCAAAAGACAGAGTACCAATAAAGAACACCTGTCCAAAATAATTTTAAGTTACTTCAATGATGAAAAAAAGAAAGAATGCTGTTAGAAAGAGAGGGAAAAAAAAGACAAAAGCAGTTTTAGCAGGTGGGACTGAGAAGTGGTGACATGCTGTAGTACAACTCTGAAGGGCCAGAGGACATAACGTGGTGTTGGATGATGTGGAAGAGAACAGGGAGCACTGTCTCTGGGAGGCACTGCAATGCTGGATTAGGTGTGAGGTACAACTCTCAAGTATTATGATAGGAAGGAGTGAGGCAGAGGCAGAAACACTGGTGGAAGACAAGAGAAATAAAACACTCTGTGTTCACTGGCACCTTCCCATAGGAGTTTCCTCCCTCACAGTCCGAAGACCTAACACACGCCACAGGAAAACCCAAGGACCCTCTGATAATTATCCAGATCCCCAGAATTTGTAACATTTTCCTCCAGCCCAACTCTGTTTCTCTAAAACTTCTGTCCGACATAAATTATTCCAAGATACTTTCCTTGACATTTTCTAAACAAATGTTTCTAAAATGACCTTGGAGGCACCACATCTCCCTTTTGTAATTTTTGTGTGTATTTTCTAGTAAGACTTTTTCACTTTCAAGTCACAAAACACTAAGTCACAAGCTCCTTAAAAATCATTGTCCAATTTCACAGAATTGCCACCAAAATGCATTCTTTCTATTTGCCTTGGAAAGCACTGCTAAAATTTAGAATTTGTGGATTGTGAAATATCTTTCTAAACACACACCTGAATAAATATCCAGACTGTACTTCTATAAACAACGAAAAAATACAAAGTCATCAATCTGCACCAGGTTTTTTTATTGCTTTCTTGTTAGAAACAGTGAAAGTGGGGCAAGAATCTCCACTTAAGCACATTTTTGTAACTTTCTGGCTCTTCCAGACAGGAAACAATAAGTTTAAAGTATGACATACAACCATCTGAAAACAAGGAGAACGTGATAATTAGAAAATTGTTTCAGACCAACTTAGTAAAAAAATAAAATACAATGTTTTGGTGTCTGTGTACAACTCAGCACAGGCCTAGCTCCCACCCCAGGACCTAAGTCAACTTAAATAGTTAATTCAGCTTAATTCACTGGGGTAAAACCATCTCAGCTCCTACCACATCACTAAAATCAAGTAGTTCAGAGAAGGGAAAAAAAAAAACCAGGAAAAACCCCTCAAATCTCAGAACCTGAGCAGTAACAAGTTTCTATCAATACTTCCATGAATTTTACAGAATCTTCATTACATTTTCACAGGACCAGGCTCCTCATATCCTGTCCTAAATCACAGGGAAGAATCTCATACAATTCACACTTCACCTTCCCACGACATATGGGGAGGACTGTAAATCGTGCACATAGATTTATCAGAGAAAAGAGGAATAGGAAATACGAGTTGCCCTTAAAGATGTACAGATTTATAGCAATATGGGAAGCGGAAAGATGGTTATCATATAAAAAGGTCCTCAAGGGATAGTGAGGAGCAAAGGGGAAACGTGAGTCATGAGCTGCCAAAGAAGTGGATGCGTATGGGGAGCAATGGACAGAGCAAAGTAGCCATAAAGGAAGTTCCAAGTCAAACGTTCTCCTTTCCAATCGTCAAGATGGATTACCCAAGCTTTAAGTATTTATGGAAAATTAAATTCCCAGCCAATTCAGACACAGTAACACTAGGAAAACAACACTCAACAACTGAAAGGATCCACTGATAAACAACAGATCAACAACCACAGCTCTTTCCTTTCGCTTCCTTTATATTTTTTAGTAGGAGTAATCTGCCTTCAAGGTCTCTCTACGCAGGCAAGTGACTCAACCTGACCAAGTGTGAAAATTTAAAGTGTTCAGTTGAAATTGCCAAAGGCACTTTGATACATCTTGAGGCTGGAGTAATTTGCAGTGAGCAAAGAGTGAATTACGAGCCCCAGCACAAAGTTCCTGCACTCCTCCTAACTCCCCTTTCCTATCCCAATTGTCCAACTCAAAATAACAGCACAGAATTCCTGTACCCCTGAGTAATTCAAGAGCTTAAAAAAATGGCTTCCAAGAGTTTAAAAACTGCCTACTTTTGGGACAAAATACGATGAGCAATACATGAAAGCTGAAGACAAAGAAAACCAGTTATTTGTGTGTGAATGTCACCTCTTCAGAAGATCTGGCAAAATCTCAAGACAAGGTGCACAGGACTCTCTAAATAAGCAATTAATTCTGTTAGTCTAGTAGTATCCACATCAAAAGTGAAGGTACATATGACAGCAAATATTTTAAAGAACAACCCATGAATTTAATTTTTAATATTAAAAAGGTAGTAAAGGAAAAAAGGGAGGGGAAAAGCGTACATCTAAACTTTTCTCAAAACCCAGCAAAACTTCACCTTAGTTATGACAGTGTTTCTCCTCAGCCATTGTGTGAAAAATACGTACCTGATAACTAAAGGTATTCTTCAGAAAATAGCGTGACTTACTTAAAAATATTTTTCAAGGCTATCTATGTGTTTCCAAGTTAGGCAGACTACCTAAACATTTCCAAGCAAGTAAAAATCATGCATCATCCTTCCCATTTTGCAGAGAAAACAGTTAGCTGCCTGCCCTAGTTTTAAGCTCAGTGAAATTAACACTAAAACCTGTAAAAACAGTAAATATGACTTACCTCAGGCTGAACAAAATGCATGCTGATGGGTGAAATCCTGAAAAATGCATCACATGCTACAACTTAGGTGTTAAAAGGTGTAAACATCAAAGAGCCCAACTCAAATAAGTTGACTCTGGGGTAAGGATCACAAGAAACCTCCATTACCAGAGGCCCAAGACCCACAAGTGATTGCTGAAACCTCGAAGTGCTGTCAAATGTCAATGAGCACTGCTGCTGCTCTTTCTTTTTCCAGATCACATTCACAACTGAAAGTGACCATGGCTACTACACTTTGAAACTCCATTCAGCACCCACAAGTGTTATTACCTGTTCACTGGTTAGGCTTTCCTTTGGGAGGTCAGGAGATCCCAAGAGGCATTGTGCTTCACAATTGAGTGCATGAAAGCCAAGATCAGCATCAAGCTCCACAGGCATGCTGACACATGCAGGGAAGCTCAAGTTCAGGTGCCTGGAACATCTCTGGCATGGAACAACCTCCATACGATGGAGGTTCTCAGTATGTTCTGCACATGTGCAGGAGATACCATGATCCCAACATCGACAAAATCTCACTCAAGTCCCAGTACAGGCATTTTAAGTGGATCTGAGCCACTCTTTAGACAGATCCAACAAGGTCATACAATAACACAACTGAAGAATCCAGCCCATAAAGCTGGAGCCCCATTAGCTATTCTCACACTCCAATTACCCAGTTCTTCCTGTCATTTCCAGGGACCCAGGCTTGGGTATTACCAAGACAAACATTATTATTGGGAGGCTTAAAACCTCATCAATTCCATTCTATATAAACACACTGTGCCTAGCAACTCTACTTGAATTCTCAGGCATTTATTACTTCTGCGGTGTCAGTCTCAGCAGCTCAGAGCTCAGGCAGCAGCTGAAGGCACAGGAATCCCGGCCAGCCAGTCACACTCCTGGCAGCATTTCAGAAGCCAGGACGACACCAGCTTGCTGTATAGATGAAGAGACAGACTGACCTGATTGATAGAGTTGGCAGCACAGGATGCCAGGCCAGTTCCAATGGAGGCAAGCAGGAAACAGGTGAGCTCAAACGGGACCGGGGCCATGGCAAAGCCAGCGGACGTGGTGCTGACAACCAGAGCTGCAATATATGTGAGAACACAGTTTAAAGCATTGACAAGAAACCATCTTTGTACATAACACCAGAGTTCCAGCTTTCAAACTCTGAAAGCACTCTTGTGCAGATTAACTTCTTGCTATTTTTATGGTTCGCAGTGGCTCCAGGAACTGGATACAATTAATACAAACACGCTACATAAAGAAATCAAAAATGAGAAGAAATGCCAGAGATGAAATAAGAAAGCCAAAAGCAGCAGCACATTAGCAGACAATGTAAGGATACAACTTGTGTCTCTGTATTCTCTATTTTAGGGTTTTGCTACTGGAACAAACTGCCCCACACAACACACACAGGTCAAATATTTGTTCCAGTAAATCACACATCACTGCAAAATCTAACACAGAAGAAAAACAGTACAAAAAAATCCCACACTGAGATATATACTTTATATCAAATTATAGCAGGAATTTAAGTAGTGCAGAGTCAAAGACAGACTTGGGGCATGTAGCTACAGTAATTTCACTGCACAATCTCTATCCCCGTTACTCCTATTTGACATGCCCACTTTGGGCTGAAAGTACAATCACATCGTCACAGAGATCCAACAACAGTTAATGGCCTTAAAATTTGAGTGGGTTCATAAAAAACTATTTCAGTTTTGTCATGCAAAATTGTAACTTTAGTAGAGTACTGCAAATCACACCCTTAAAAAAAAATTTTCTAAAGTTTCAATCGTAATATTGTAATTAGCCAAATAATAGGTCTCAAAAGCCTAATTTTTGGCAAGAAATAGTATGGCATGACAAATTTCTTATACTATAGAAGTCAGCACACTTATGGAACATCTTGCTTATGACCTTGAACCTTACAATCTGAAATTATTAGTTATTAAACAGAAGTTATTTGAATTATATTCTGATGTAGTTACATGTTTCAGACCTCAGCTACCTTAAAACAAAGCACTAAAATGTTTTTATCTTGCTGATTCCTACAAAGTCTCCTTTTCATCTGAAGTTAAATGACAAATAAATAATCTTTGCTGTCTGAGAATACCTGGATTATCCATTAAGCAGCACTACTTGAGATGAAAAATTAAATGTCATGGCAGAGACCTGCCAGTAAGTATTCACATGCAAAGTGCTCATTTCAAGAACTGTGCCTACATAAGAACCTTAGGATTTAATCCTGAAAACACAATGGAGAAAACTTGCTACTCATCACAATTTTTTTCTTTAAGTATTAAAATCCATTGATTGCTGAATATTATTGTAATACCATGCATATTACAATAAGTACTAATTATTTAGCCTTTTTACAGATTCAAAGGCTACTTCTACAATACAGTGAATCTGTGACAGAACTTTACCCTTCTGAGGAGCTCTGAAAGAACCACAGATTCTGATGCCTCCCCAGACAAAAGAACATGAAGGTACTGATCATTCTGAGAGATTAGACCTTAATTATTATATTAATACAACACCGTGTTAGTTTCCAAACTCTTGAATCCTCCTCAGGAATGCACAAGGAAACATGAAATGCATTGGTACAGCTGAGAGAGTTTAAAAAATGCACTGAAAATGACTGTGAACAGTGGCATTTGCATTTTCAAGAGTGATTACATTCATTTTTTTGCATAATAAATCACGCATTCACTTCTAGACAAGAATTTAATTAAAACTTATCTTAGAGAGCACTTTACACCAATTTATTATGGGAAAACACCAACTCATTTACTGGAGACGAAAGGTGGAATGGATTGGCAAACAGTCAGTGTAACATTACCACTACCCTGACCCCAAAGAAATTCTAACACTGTACGGTTACAGCACTAATTAAAGTCCCCATTGATTTCTCCAGATTAATTTAGGCAGTCATTTCAACATGACTTATCAGGATCTCATTTAAAAAGGCTGCAGTACATTCTCTCCCATATCCCATTAAAGCAGGTATTTTTTCTTGTTTGGGCAGGCTTTGCACACCAGGCATCCCATGCTTCCCTCATTACCCAGATATTCCAACACAACACATTAACAGGAAATAGGGAAACGCTCCCTTTGGATTGGGAAGTTTATTTTCTTTAACTGTGGATGCAATCATTTACTTTTCAACTTCCCTCATGGAGGAAAAGTATATTTAATTGAGATCACATCAAAGGAATGAGGTAATTGACCCTGTTTGTTTTTTAATCCCCGTTAGTTTAGTGCACTAGGGGCCAAATTAACTTCACCTTATTGCATAATAGATGGAACCGATCCTTTTAAGACCTGTTCATGGGAGCTGGCATTATACAGGCTCCTCAAAAAGAAGCCAAGATTTAAACTTATGATCTCAGCCAAAGCCTTATTTTCAGTCTTTTAAACATTTTTAGCTTTAACAAGACCAAACAGGGGACATTTGTCTCCCACATCAATGTAGATGAAAAAGAAAATACTAATGGATTGGTGAGAAAGAATTAATTATAATGTTTCTGGCATAAAATTACAGTCCAAAAGTTTAGTGTGTTCTTTGCATTCCTTTTCTACTTCATCACAGTGTGCTCTTCCTTTATAAATCCTTTATATTTATAGCATGTGAATCACTATGTCACGTTTTGTTTACCTACTATTAAAAAGTAGCCAAGCCAAAATAAAAGCACAAAAAGCCAAAGCAAATCAGTCCTTTCTAGATGCCCCTTCTACTCCTGTGCTGGTGATATATCAGTACATAAGGAAGGAGAAAAGCAAATGCATTTCTACTTTTTTTTGAAGAAACAATTTCACTGCTTTACTGCAAATAAATAGCAGTACATAGCCCTCAAAGGAACGTAGCATCCCAAAACCTGAAGAAATATTCCTTCCTGAGTTTTCACGCTTTGATTTCTGGAAAGCCAAGTGTAGCAGCAGTATTTAGTGCTACCCACCTGACCGACATGTCCTTTGTAAACCCAGGTTTGTTCAGGGACATCAGAGTTTTGATACAAATCCTGCACACTAATAAAGGCCAAGCTCCTGAAGCAAACTTAAATTTGGGACAATGATTTGAAACAAGTCTGCATCAAATCAAGCCAAATTCAAATGCAATATTACAAACAGAGAAGATAACCCCTTCTTACCATCAAAAAAATTTAAAATACTTTGCTAAAAATGAACTGTAATTATAGTTTATTTTTATTTCATTCATTTTTTCTCATAGCATGGAAAACCAAATGCCAAAAAGGTACCACTGTTCAGCTTTAGTTTCTTTCATGGGATGATAATAGTTACTGGTTTAATAATCACAAAAAAAGAGTTATTTTGACAAGTATACGAAATAGATTTAGAACTGTTAATAAAGACTATCAACAATCAGAACAATAACAATAAATCTTTGTCAAAGTTTCTGGCTATATTGAAGTTACCGTTTAAAGAATAAATGCTGTTATTTCAGAATCAACTGGGAACATACAGTTCATCTGAATTTTCATCTGTAACCCTTGGAGAACACATTACTTAAATCTAAACTTGAAGTTAAATTTAGAAAACAAGACAACCTGAAACTCTGTGTATGTGTGCACATTATGAATCACTAGAATTTCCTCCTTTTCCCATACCTTCCCCTAGTCTCTCTCCTATTTTCACTTACACATTAACTTTAGGATCAAGTAGAAAGCAAAGCACTTATAATTGTGAAAACCTATCTATCACCACCAGCCTTTGCCCCCGGCTGGCTCTTCTGAGGGCAGCGACCTTCCCTAGTGAGTTGCCTTGAGCAAGGCAGCCTCAGCCCAGGTGGCGCAGAGCACCTCGGTGGATTTCAGCTCTTTTGTGAAGTCCAAGACTATCAGTCCAGACAAGGCTCTAACTGTTGGAGGCTGCTCTTCCTGAGGGAGCGATCCCAAGCGGCACAAAACGAAACACAGGAGCCAAGAACGGTCCCCGGGAGGCTTCCCCATTCCAGCACCGCCCACGAACCGCAGACCCCGAAGGGCTCGGCCCTCAGGGTTTTATGCACCTACCAAAGGGGGTGGGGTTTTACCAACAACCAATGGGGTTACAAACTGAGGAAACGGACCAATCAGGGAGAACATTAATAAACAAATTAGGGGATCGAAACTTGGACCAATCAGGGAAAGGATACAGAACTGACCAACCAGGGGACAGGACTGGGGTGGCCAATCCAGAGCTGGGGGGGGCCCATGCACTGTCTGCTCTCCAGGGGAGTGCAGGGGGCAGGACCCTCAATGTCCTCTCCGGGGGCAGGGGCCTCCACACCTATCAGACAGATAGAGCCATTAGCTTTCCAATACCTGGATGGTAGGATACAGCTGTTCAGAGAGCAGCCAACATAAAACACCACAGAGATGAGAATCAATGGAAATTGAACCCAAAAAGGGAGATTATGTGACATTTAATTAAATGCTCCTAATTGTTTTCTACAGCAAAAGAATATAAACAAAAATATATTCCTTTTTTTAGGACAGAGCGTCTAATGGCAGAGTCGCAAAAGCTGCAGTTTATATGAAGCAGGAGAGTATGGAAATAGCAAAACTCATTTCCTTTCCAAGGTGAAGTACAGTTCATACTACAAACAAAAAAATCTCCTTCCAGCAGCAGAGGGAAAAGAACAGAGCATAAGGAAGTCCCATTTTAGCATCATGCAGAGTATGTTTTTTTGTTATTTCATACTCTAAAAAGTATAAATAAAGTGTCTGCCAAAAAAACCACACAGGATATGAGATCTATCAGAAATTCATAGGCAAAAGGAACTGAGTTGTATGACATTTGCAACTTAAAAACTGACCTCAGAGCATTTATTCTTCTTAAAAAAAAAAAAAAAAAAAAAAAAAGAACTACAACAGTATAGCCTTTACAGAATTTAGAATTTGTCTAAATGATTACACAAGTTGGAAAAAATGTTCCAAGTTACCCATGGTGAACCCAAGAGAAGTAAAGTATTACTAAAACTGAACAGCATGGGTGAGAAAAAGACAAGCCTGTATAATGCACAGAGAAAGATGAGGCAATAATTGAGGCTGTATGTACCACAAAGTTGCTGCAAATAATCCTGATAATTGCTGAATGTGCTAGTGAGAGCTTTATATAACCTGAGTTTGAAATTTCCAAGTCTAATGTGTTAGTGACATAGTAAATATCAAAATTCATTTTTAATCCCATCAAACTCTTTACCAGCACAAAATAAATCCCCTCAGGCTTTCCAAAAACAATAAGAAAACTTGGATGTGCAAACAAAATCAGTTTTGCCAAATCAAAAACACAAGCTGTATCATCAGCACTGAGATGAAAATGTAAATTACCATTATACACTCTACTTGGTCAGCAAGATTTTTCCACAGAAAAACAAACAATGAAAACTTACATACTGCAAGACAAAAAAGTTTTTGAAAGTAAACTGAATTCAGTACATTCATTGTAACATTTTTTATGACAAAGAACAGTCTTGTTATCAGATTACCTGGAGAGCACCCAGGCAAGGACTTAGGAAATTACACTTCTGTTCCTGGACTTTTTATCATAGACAAGATGTGAGGCTTTAGTCAGATCATTAGAGGTTCCTTAGAAATAAAAGTATACATAGCACTACCTATTGGCAAAGGGGTTAGTTATAGTTGTTTCCATAGGCAAAGGAGAAACTTACAGTCATTAAGTATTACTACTTGAACAAGACAAGATGTTGTTAAGGCTGCAAGGCAATTGCTTAACAAATTGCTGGTTTGAAGGGACAATACTATCACTGATTGAAAAGTAAATCAGATCTCCTTTCATAAAATTCAATTTGTCAGACTCAAACGTTTTCCTTTTTAATATTGAAAACTATTTGTATTATCTTATGTCGGGACTCCTAGTGCTAATTTCACAACCACTAGACCAGTTAGTACTACAGTGAAAGGATGTAAATAAGACAGAACACTGGTAAACTTAAGCAAGACAACTTCAAATACTGAACACATTACTTGTAAATTCCTTATCCAGTTTCACCACAGTCTGTCTACTAACACTTGCTTACTTCCCAGAAAATAGCTGACAACAGGATGCAAGCTCTTCTCATTGTTTTTAAACAAATTTAATGGGAAAACTATCAAATGCTTCCATAAAACAATTTTCTTAGCACATAGTTCATGAAATTGATCCAATTTAGCATCAGTGAAGTGGGAATTATCACATGCAAACCTAAACCATAGCAGTGAGATCCCAAAGAATTCTGCTATGAAGCAGAATGCAGAGAAATGAGAAAAAATGACCAGTAATACCTGTAAGCTTGATTTTGGACAAGCGTGCCAAAATTCCTGGCAAATCATCCAGCCGTAGCTTCATTTCTTTCCATTGTCTGTCTTCTTTGGATTCGGCTCCCACGTGTATGATTGAGTCTTCAGTTCTCACAGCTGATTTTGTTTCTCTCAACTCATTTATGCTTGATGTCTCAGACCCGGACTGATGAACAGGTGAAACTGGGCTATTTTTGTGTACAATCTTTTTTTCCTGATCCAATTGCTGAAGCTCATGAAAAGGAGACACAATTGAATCCACCTTCGGTTTGGCTCGTTGTCTGAGGTCTTTGTTGCACTGTGTTACATACTAAATACAATGAGAAATGTTAAAACAAATAGATAAAGATATTTCTCTCCATTTCACTTTATTAACATCAAGAATATTATTGCTATTTTATTCTTGTTAGGAGAATTACTTCCATGACACAACTGAGTCATGAGTTAGTCTGAATTTCAGACTTATTTCACACACAGAAAAGCCTCTGAAGTTGGCTTAGATATTACAAAAGCAGCTTTACAACTCACAGCTGAATCAATAATATTTATGTAAGCTTGGAGAATTGCATTTAAATAATCTTACTTCCTCCCCCATAGCTACAACAGCAAACTCTTTGTTCATATTCAAAACCACCAGGTAACACAACTTGACTTAAAACTAATCAATTCCACAGAAAAATAAAGGTTAGAATGACCTCCAAGATTGAGTCCAACCTTTGAGCAAACAAAATTCACTTTTAAACCGAAAAACATACAATTGCCCATACAACTTCAGTTTCCAAATATAAGTACTAAACTTGTGCACATTTAAGAAATGAAAAAATTAAAAATATGGCAAAAAATACAGTCTACCACCTATGATATAAAATCTCCCACATTAGTCTTTTTTTTAATTAATTAGACAACAAATTTCAAAGGAACATATATTGAACAACAAATTAGGAGCTGTTCGCTCTCTTTTAGAGCTCACAGAATAAACACAGAATAAGAAAAAGACCTTTTAGATTCTCCTTATTTTCTTCCCCAAAATATTCTATATATTTCAAGCACCAGAAGCATAGAAAGACAGAACTTTCAACCAGTAATTAGAAAGACAGAAATTTCAACTGATAATTACAATGAGAAAGAGTGGTCTGCAATTCCAAATGAGCAATGTGAATATAGTTCAAATCTGCAGCACAATTAAAAAAAATTACTACCATCCACTTACATATGACACAACTGGTCAAAAAAAAAAAGATGCAATTTCACGGGTTTGAATGATGATTACAGCTCTTTTAATACCTATAACTGCACACTGTAAATGTAACCCATTAACTTAATGAGCTCAGGAATTTTGACTCAAACTGATTAACTCAGAACACAACACCTCTACAAGTGAGTTCCATCTACCACTTGTATGACTGCTAGACAGATGTGACTTTACTAGCGTTTTTATAAATAATGATTTTGAAATAATTTTGTGGCATGTTTCTCAACAGGAGATGAGTGCCCTATTTCAAGGTCACAGAAGCCTCCTGTCAAGCAGAGGAGACTTTGCTGGACAAGGCACTGTCCTTGCTACAAAAGGTTTCCTCCAGTTTCAGACGTTTTAGGATACCAAGTGCTTTAACTCTGATTTAGTGAAAAATGGAGACCCTTAGAATTGCCTGAGTTTGGCTGATAAAAAAACACTACCTTCATTAACTAGTTAGTGTTTGAATTCCATTTTGACTTATTACATGGGACGAACACAGGACAAATACACTCCTTGACTTACCATTCGTTTGAGAAAGTTGAAGTACTGAAAGGTAATCAACCTGTTGTTGGCCACATGGTAAAGGTGCACAAACTGGCACGGTATCTGCGGCACGCCAGTGTTCCTCAGACGCCAAACAAATAATCCTGCTTAAAGCAAAACAAGGTAAAATATAACAGTAGATTCCAGTTTCTTCTCTGCCACTGAGTTTGCTTCTGATTAAGACTATAGTGCCTGCTGTCAGCTGTGACACAGGACAGCCCAACAAATGGGAACCAGGGTCAGCTGAGAGAAAATGTTTGCTGCTCCAGTTGAAAGATCTGACCCTGCAGAATCCTGGAAACATTAAAGATGCAAAATACCTTTAAGATCAAGTCTGAGTATTAACCCAGCACTGCCACGTCCACCACTGAACCATGCCCCTAAGTGCTACATCCATTTTTTTTTTGAACCCTTACAAGAATGTTTGACTCCATCACTGCCTTGGGCGGCTTGTGCTAGTGCCTCACCACCACTTCACTTCAGTGAAGAAACTTTGCCTAATATCCCCGGCACAACTTGTGGCTGCTTCCTCTTATCCTGTCCCTTGTTTCCTGGGAGCAGAGCCTGACCTCCACCTGGCTGCACCCTCGTGCTGTGGAATTGTGGAGAATGGAAGTTCCCCTGAGCCTCTTTTTCTTCAGGCTGAGCCCCCCCAGCTGCTTGTGGTGCTCCAGACGCTTCCCCAGCTACGTTCCCTTCCCTGGAGACATTCAATCCCTTTTCTTTCTTATCCCTAGGGGCACAAAACTGAACTGTAGGCACGTCCCAATAATTTTGGGTGTTTCTTCCGAAATCCTGAGCTCCAAAAAGACGTGTTTTCACAGAATACCCTGAGCTGGAAGAGACCCGCAAGGATCAGTGAATTCAATTCCTGCCCCCTCACAGGACACCCCAACAAACCCACCCTGACCTTGAAAATGTTATCTAAACGCTGCGTAAGCTCAGGCAGCCTTGGTGATGGATACAGTATTGCCCTATGACTAAATACACAAGATCATCCTGCGAAAGCAGTGCTGAGAGGAAGCAGCTGCCACAGGACAGCACCAAAGTCAAACCTGTGTGGAGGACACACAGCGCAGTGCGGCACCCGGGACCGCCCCGCACACGCCTGCCCGTGCAGCGCCGGGGAGCGTTCCCTAGAGCAGCCCCGGGGCTCCCGGCCCTGCCCGCACACCGGCCCTCTGCCCTGCGGCCCCCCGGTACCTGCGAGCGCCCGGGGCGGGCAGCAGCGGCCGGCGGCGCTCATGGCAGCGGCTGCTGCGCCGCTCTCCCCTCACCGCATGGGCGCCGCCATCTTCCCGGCGCGACCTCCAAACGCTTTCCGGGTCGGCGAAGGCGGAGCGGACAACCCGGGCTGGCCCCACCAGAGGGGCGGGCGTGTGGAGAATAGAATGTCCGGGAGCTCTGCAGCCGGGACACCCCGGGCTGGCCCCGCCAGAGGGGCGGGCGTGTGGAGAATAGAATGTCCGGGAGCTCTGCAGCCGGGACACCCCGGGCTGGCCCCGCCAGAGGGGCGGGCGTGTGGAGAATAGAATGTCCGGGAGCTCTGCAGCCGGGACACCCCGGGCTGGCCCCGCCAGAGGGGCGGGCGTGTGGAGAATAGAATGTCCGGGAGCTCTGCAGCCGGGACACTCCGGGCTGGCCCCGCCAGAGGGGCGGGCGTGTGGAGAATAGAATGTCCGGGAGCTCTGCAGCCGGGACACCCCGGGCTGGCCCCGCCAGAGGGGCGGGCGTGTGGAGAATAGAATGTCCGGGAGCTCTGCAGCCGGGACACTCCGGGCTGGCCCCGCCACAGGGGCGGGCGTGTGGAGAAGGTCCGGAATCTCTGCCACGGCTGCTCTTTCGCCAGGGGGGGCCGTGCCCCGAGGAGGGGAGAGATTTCTGTACCGAAAATTGAAATTCCCCAGGTCAGTATATAGAAGCGGCGTAGAAAGAGTCAAAACCCTTTTCACCTCTCTGCCAGTACAAAATAAACGAGCTAAAATAACAATCACAGAATCGTTCGGGTTGGAAGAGACGTCTGGAGATCACCCTAACCTAACGTCCCCTGCCAATGCAGGGATCACCCAGAGCAGGTGACACAGGAACACATCCAGGTGAGACTGGAATGTCTCCAGAGAGGGAGACTGGCTGAGGTGGGCCCTGAACACATCCAGGTGGGGCTGGAATGTCTCCAGAGAGGGAGACTGTGGCTGAGGTGGGCTCGGGGTCTGCGGTGTGGGCCCTGCCCGCCCTGGCCATGGCGGTGCTGGGGTGCAGGAGATGTTGGGACTTGCTGCGGCCTGCCCTCCTGTGAGGGTCCACACACACATCGCAACGTGTTGCCCCTCTAAGGGCAGGGGTAGCACACATCCCCCCCTTTTTTTTTTCTGTTTCCATATGATAATGTCAGATGCATAGCTGTCCCAAAGCTATCAGCCATCCACACAGGGACTGCTTCCTTGCCTGTGCCTTTTAAATGATCAGGCTTGTTATTGTGCTGTAGCATTTTTCCAATCTGACAGCCATGATCTCATTCACCAGCAAGAGCACTAACTGCTTTAGTCCAAAATTATACTTTCTGGAATTGTCAAGGGGGGATAGAGGTGTAACCAATAGCAAATGGACAGAAGATTTAGAAACATCACAGAATGTTTTGGGTTGGAAGAGATCTTAAAAATTATCTCTTTCCAACTCCTGGCATGGGCAGGGACACCTTTCACTATTCCAGGTTGGTCCAAGTCCCATCCAACCTGGTCTCGTATCACCGTTCCCAGAGGGCCTTCAGGCTTGCTGGGCTCTGCCGTGATATCTTTACGTTTTAGGCAGGTCCGGACCCGGGCAGAAGTCTGCTTATATCAGAGAAGGAGCAACTTACAATCGGTGTAAAAAGGTGTTTGTTCAGGGCAGAATCCCAGGTGGTCCAGGCTTAACTGCGTGTCCAAGAGTGAGAGACCAGAGAGCTTTTTGGGTCTGTCTTGCCCTTATGAACAGGGGTGGAACTGAATACAAATTAAGGGGAGTGACTCCAAAAGAGGGGCTGTGACATTACCATTTGGGTTTGAAGCGGGTGGGATGTTACCTGAGGCCTCGGCAGAGCCACCTGGCCTGGCCAGAGCCATCAAGTGCTTGGGTGTACCCGAGATAAGATACGATAGATTCTTAACGACTGAAGCCAGGGCTATCAGAGACATACAATGGGCTAGCCCGGGCCTATTGTGTGACTTAACAATTGTAATCAAGAGGAGCGGGGATGTGGGGGGTAGGAT
Organism: Zosterops lateralis; assembly: GCF_965231275.1. Lineage (NCBI taxonomy): Eukaryota > Metazoa > Chordata > Aves > Passeriformes > Zosteropidae > Zosterops > Zosterops lateralis. The sequence goes on along the minus strand of NC_139778.1, from coordinate 188,902 downwards.
AAAATCTTACAGAAACTTATTAACAAAATTATACCAAAATTTAAAAACCCCAATTTCACACCACTACAGTCTTGAACACTTCCAGGGATGGGGCAGCCACAGCTTATCTGGGCAACCTGTGCCAGGGCTCCCTCACAGGGGAGAATATCTATCAAATATGTAATCTAAATCGAAATCTCCAACTTGCTAAAAAAAAATTGATTTGATGATCCTCTTGGGTTCCTTTCAACTCAGGTTATTTAATATTCTCTGAATTCTAACAGGAGTAATGCATGGAAATCAGGTTTGTGATATAAATATGTAATTGGGATTTTGCAATGATGTCTTTTCAGAAGATTATGTTGAATCACATAACCTGTCCTGTGACAGAACCATCCGAACTGTGCTGTCCTGCAGGCAGCTGACATGCGAGGAGGACGTTATTCAGTGGTTGTGTTAAATTTCCATATGTTGGCCAGATGCTTTTTTTTGTAGCACCAGTGAATCAGTGATGCTGTGATCTGCTAATTGTTTTGACACCATGGGAGTTGAAAAGCACTTGGCTCCGCTGAACACTTGGCTCCACTAAAATGTGTGTTTTAGTTAAATGACCCCAGAGATGATCAGAGTCAATTTTCCTGCGTATGTCTACTGCCCTGGCACTTGAGGTGGTTCTGGTCAGTGCTATAGAAAACAAGTGAATGTTTAGTTAGCTCTCTCTGCATTGCATACAAAGAACAGAAGAGCCTTTTCAAAGCTGGAGACTCTAGCTCAAGGAGCCATTTAAACACCAGCCCTAACAAGGACAGCACTTGAGTGGATCCATGCTTATGTGTAAAGCACATGCTTGAGTTTCATTAGTCTGCATGGGGTTCACACCCAGGTTTGATCATCAGCACATACTGAAATTCTTTAGGGATATTTTCAGTTTGAAGAAAAAACTGGGTAATTAATAAATCTACACTGCCTAATGTGCTCTCCTGTTTTGAGTTTTGCTGGGCTACTTTTTGTGGTAGTCAAAATCAGCTGTTTCTTACACTGGATAAGGTAATATGGTGGAATTAGTGCATGGGGAGGTCTTCCCCAAGATCAAGGGAATGAACTGTCCAGGATTCAGATCAAAGATGGGGTGAATTATCAGCCTGAGATAGTACAGTAAAGAATAGGGAAAACAAGGATTTAGAAGGGATATTGCTTCTTACAGTGCTAATGTATACATCAACAAATTACAGAAGTTAAAGAACTTCCCTTCCGGTCACTTGGATGCAAACATTACAGGCAGAATCCGTGTGCATTATCATAGGACCCAGGGCTATTTTGCACTGAAGATGAAGAGCAAGAAATTCCCTTTCTGCTCTTGCCTTTGTTACTCTCCTTGGCCGATGGAGGTTGGGGCCAGCCCAGCGTATGTTCAGGTACTGGTAAGAATGCACCAAGAGTCCATAGAAACCATATGCACTGGGAAACTGCTGCTCCCACCTCAGTCTCAGCTCCTTCATTCTCCTGCAGGACTGTGAGGAGAACCATCCTCTGGGATACCTCCACAAACCATCATCTATTGTTTCTAGTGGCGCCCAGTGAAAAACGCCCTTGGCAAAGTAAGCCTAATAAATTTAACTCTTTGCTATCCCTGTTCTAAGTATCATCCTGATCCAGTGAATCATCCAGCACCTCCTTTCAGCCTCAAGGCTTGTCTGGCCAGCTCTTTTTCCAAACTAAGCAGTATGAGTGAAAGCAGATGCAAAGGAAGTGTAGTTAGCATTCATTCATTGCTTATGTACAGGCCATTAAAACTAATGAAATTTTATAACAGATGGGCAGCAATCATCTTCTTGGTGTTATTTATCTTTGTCGCTCCTGACCCTTCATCCTGGGTAATTCTTCATTTGTCTTTAAAACTGCCAAGATGACTAAGCACAGGACCCATCTACCCAGAAAACTAACAACTTGTGTGAATGCATGGAGGCAATTAATAATCACCTGGCTCTAGTGATGAGTGACTGCCAGGCAAAATATTCGCCCTATCTGTCATTGATTTCCCACAATCTACTTCTTCTCTCCCAGTGAGCTTCCCCAAGCTTCAAATCATCCATTATGGAGGGTTTTCCCCCCTCCCCCTTCTGCCATGTCTCCTCAAACTACAACAGATGTTTGCAAAGACATTCCTTAGGCTGAAGGCACTCGTGGATGGTGCAGTGGGCACAGACTGCCTCACACAGCCCCCAGTTTGGATCATTTATCCTGAAAGGTGCCAGCAAGGCTTGACAGTTTCATTTTTAAGAACTTTGTAGGAGAGGATGCAAATGGATGCAAAACATATGAGCGATACTGGCTTCATTTGCCACCTGTTAATGGCAGGAGACAGTGGTGAGGAAGGAGGGAGTGTAATTATGTACCTTCATGGAAACAATCTCGTCTGGTAAAATAGTGATGTTTGCCCATGTTTGGAGTGCTCAGTAGGAAATTAACAGAAGGAGAAGCGGAGGTACCCAAAAATGAACAGTTCTGCCTTCCAAATGGAAGGATGTACTTTTATGATACAGGGACACTCTGCACATGCAAAAGAATTAGCTTTGCACCAGGGCTGGCATGTAAAACTGGAGTCTTCTACAGCATTCAGCATTTTATCACACTTCCTGATATCGACCAGCAGTTACTTACTTTCAGTTTGCAGTGGTCAATAACCCGAGACCATCCCTCTGCCAGCATCTGCTGTTCTTCCCTGGCTCCCCAGCACTTTCAGCACCCCATGTCACTGCCAGCCCTCCTCTCACACCACTGACACAGACTTAATCCCAGAAGAGCTCAAGGATGACCAGGATACTCAGCCCAAAGCATGGGTTTGTGGAGGAAGCGCTTTTATGACTCATTCTAATTGGCCATGTAGACTGAACAGCAGATCCCAGTTGCCTGTGCTTACAAGGTTTAATTTTCTAATTGAAATTTCATAGAAAAGCTGCACCTTTCTGATCAGTTGCTCCAGCATAAACACTTTGTTTTTACACAAACATCTACCCTCTGGACTAACCTTTCTAGAAGCTGCATCAAAAAAGTAATGCTAATAAAAACATCCATCTGTGCTTAAAGATAAACAAAGCATTAATACACCAAACTGCAGTTTAGATTATGTTAGAGTCAGCTTTAGTGATATTACACATCTGTTAGGATGTATTTCTCACCCAGGACATCTCGCTCTTGCTTTTTAAAATATCTTCACACGAAAAAAATGTGAGAGCATTTCCCTGGGAGCTTTTTGCATGCATCACACTTGCAACCGGCCTTGCTCCAAACGCCGTTTTCCTTGAGACACCCTGCTGGGACAGGGATTGGGTATTAGGGTCTGTAACCTAAACATTATTGTACTTTAAAGTAAATGTTTCCTCTCTCGCTCTACTTGGGTTTCAGAGCCTCTTCAAAAGGCTGTTGTCTTCTCCTCCTTGGCAGCAAGGGAAGAATATTTCAAACCCCAGAAAACAGACACTTTGCTGAGCTCCTGCAGAACCGTGTGTTTTCCTGGATGGACCAGGAAAAACACAGTGCCCAAATCTCCTCTGGCACTGCCAGGGCTGGGCTTGCTGCAAGATTTCTCAGGCTTTCCAGGCTGGAGACGCTAACGCTGGGGGGTTTTTTTCCTATGCCACTCTAGTGAGAAATAGGGAAAAGGGACACCCTTCAGTTTTGACCTTGTTTTTTTCTAATAGCCTCTGCTCAAAAGAAGGAAAACTGATGTAATGTGTTGGCAACCTTATCTTAAGAAAACCAATAAATCTGTTTCTCCCAGAAGTTCATCTAAAAGGATGGTCTTATCCTGTTATCCATGTTTGGCAAATCTGTCTGGAAGTTGGAGCTTGGAGTTTATGGGTTTGGGATCCAATTCTGCCTTTCCCTTTTATCAGTGCGTCCTGTTCACACGTGTAAAATGGGAAGAGAAGCCACTGTCCTCCAACCTAAAGGGAAGCGTAGCTGATGAAGAATGAATATTTTTATCCTTGCCAAGCTTTAGAGTCGGGGCTGAAGAAACAACCCAGTAGTATCTCTGTCCTTATTGCTGGCCCTTTGGACAAAAGGCTGTTCATTCGTCATCTGAAACCCGAGTGTTAATTACAGACAAATGTGAGATAGAGACAAACATGGGGTGAGGACACCCTGAGCTGTAAGAGGTTGCTCTGTGCCTCTCCAGTCAGAGAACAGGTGTCTCCAGCAGGGACACAAACTTTGCATCAGTAGGGTGTCCCAGCATCACCAAAGGCTCTGGGACATTCATTTGCTCCCAAGTAACAAGTGATGTGACAGGAGGAAAGTGTCTCAAGTTGTGCCAGGGGCAGTTTAAATTGTATATTAGGAAGGACATCTTCATTAAAAGTGTTGTCAGGCATTGGAACAGGCTGTCCAGGGAAGAGGTGGAGTCACAATCCCTGAAGGGATTTGAAAGAGATATAGATAACTTGAAACAACCAGGAATTGCAGCAAATCCAATACACTGTGGACATACACCAGGATCTCAGACATTTGCCTGGTTTACCTGCCAGCAAAGGAGTGGTTGCATGAGCTCATTTTGTGGTGTGGAGATGTGTTACTGCTCTGTATTAGACAAAGTGCAGGTGTTGAGGTAGCTGAGGAGCTCAGTCAGTGCATAGAAAGGTGCCTGAAGTACCTATAAGATCTCCAGGAGGTAAGAGGAAGTAGGTAGCAAAATCTTCAGTTTCTGCATCATTCCTCTTAACACAATATCTGATGTTACTTTCCCATCTCAAGAGACGCCACTCATGTATTTAATTTTTATTGCAGCAGAGGGTGTTGTGCTGCTGCAGCTCAAAGGCTGCCTTTCAGAGGAATGCTCCAGAGGGAAGAAGGCATCTCACAGGAAACAGCAGATTGGAAAACCAGAGCATCCTAGCTAAAAAAACCTGAAACCAGAACACTGGTTTCCATGACAGAAAATTATGTTAGTCTTGGTGTCTAGTCTATGATTATTAGAGGAAATTGAGAGCCTTTTTCAACACATGACTCACTGAAGTCTTTCAAAATCACCAACAGTGATTTCTGACCAGCTGTCAAACAGAGAGTGTGGCAGAGACATGAGAAGTCTGGTGTGACTGTGATGAGGAGGTGCTGGGGCAGGAGGAAGCCATCAAAATGCCTTGTGCCACCTCAGCTAGGCTCCACTCCCTAAGCCCTGTGGGTGCTGTAGAAGGAAGAGTCAAGATGGAGCTGGAAGGTAAAACACAGCCTGTAAAGTAGGTCCTGCATCATGGTTTGTAAGGCTCAGCCACAAAACCATGACACAGGAGGGCAGCCATACCTGGACCTGTGTCACCTGTAGGTCCTTTGCCTATGCAGGAACCAGTGCCTGGCTCCACAGCTCTGTCTCCTGATAGACTGTTTAACGAGGGAGATTTTTAAAAGCTACTTTTCTTCAAAGGAATTATTTGTCTTTTGATGTGGCAAACACTGACAAATGCTGGTTTCCCTATCGCATTCAAGCACACACCATTTTAGAAGTTAATAAACCCATTTGCTGCCAAATAACTGGATTTTTTTTTCTTTTCAATTTCACTCTGTCAGGATGATAAGAGGTTTAATGTCTTCATGGCCTCTCCTTCTTTCAGTAGCTAAATCAGGTGTAACTATCAATGCAGTGAGCAGCATTTTTTCCCTATTATGTGGCCATTATTCCCATTTCCTCAACGTCATCTTCTTCCATGCTGCTGACGGCAGCAACCATGATGCTGTCACTATATGTGGTCTGAAGGGTGATATATCCACCTACCATGGCCTCCAGTGAGCAGAGAGGACACTCCAAACCATGAGAGCTTGTTTATCATCTCACAGGGTGTATTATCCTCACAAAGGAAGGACAATGTTGTATGGGGAGCGCTCTCGTGCTCCCCGAAATGTCGTGGAGCTTTGGAGGAATGTTTTGGCCTAAGGAACCACCTGTCCTCACCTAGCACCAAAAATAGTTACAAGTCAGTATTCGTGCCCTGTGGAAGATTTGTTTTTACACATACAGCAGAAGTGGTTCTGTGAACATCTTGGATGCTTCTGCACCATTGGCAGTGGTAGAGGACCACCACCTGGAGGATTTCAGCTTCCAGGAAAGAGCCATTGAATCATTTAGGTTGGAAAAGATGTCTAGGATCATTAACCCTAACCCTTGACCCAGCACTGCCAAGTCCACCACTGCACCACGTCCTCAGGTGCCACATTTAAATGTTTTTTTATCACTTCTAGGACTGGTGATTCTACCACTGCCCTGGGCAGCCTGTGCCAGTATCTGACCACTCTTTCAGTAAAAAAATAATTCCCTAATGTCCAGTCTAAACCTCCCCTAGCACAACTCAAGGCTGTTTATTCTTGTCCTGTCCCTTGTTTCATGGGAGCAGAGCCCCACTCCTACCTTCCGTCAGGGAGTTGTGGAGTGTGAGAAGGTTCCCCCAAGACTCCTTTTTTTCAGGCTGAGACCCCCCCAGCCCTCCTTCAGTTGCTCTTCATGAGACTTGTGCTCCAGACCCTTCACCAGCTGTGTTGCCCATCCCTAGGTGTTCCAGCAGAGTCCAAGGAAATCATAAGGGCTGGTAGAAAACAGTTATAGAATTGTTGTGGGTGCTGTGTGTGTGCCTGTGCCACTGCTCTAAACTCTGTTGTATGAGAAGACTTAGCTCTGCAAAGCAGAATATGAACCTTCTGGTTTGGAATAAGAAAATTTTTTTTTCTTTTCAGGCTTCAAAGGAAGGAGACAAAGAACAAGGTTAAGATTCATATCTTTATTTAGGGAGAAGTTTCTCTCACGTTTGTGCTAGCAAAACGTGCAAGCATCATCTGAGTCAGACTAAAAGCTTATGGAGGCCTAAACCACAGATCAGTTAAGTCAACAGAGTTTTTTCCATTAATTTTCCTGGGCTTTGCATCAGGCTCTAAGAGTAAAATAATGTGATTAATGAGTCTAAGGAAAAAATATATGGTTGGAGGCAGGAAAAGGATTATGACCAAGGGCTGTAAAACTTGAGAGCCTTCTCACCACAAATGCTTAGTAACTTTAAACCGTAACCTGGCATCTGGATACAGCATCTTCCCAGAAAGGAAAATCTCAGCTTCCCACATCTATGATTCCCAGTTTGACAGATTATATTGTTATTAGTCTCACTGAAATCAGCAGAAATATTTAATGAGCAAAATTGGCAAGATATGATTAATTTCTGCAGGATCAGGGCATAGATGCATCTTGTCTTTGGGTGCAAAAGAAATTAAATGCTGCATTTGTGGTCAACAAAACCCAAAACATGACTGCAAATGGAAAACAGGAAAGTTTATATAAGGCATCAAACTGTGGCCCTTTTGGCAGGTTGTCAAGGAAGAAGAAGCTCTGAGCTTTGAATCAGCACAGAATTTCAGTGAAAATCAGTGATAATTAACTGTTTCCACAGCTGACACCACAAGTCCAAAATTATATTAAAATGCATCTCTGATTGATTTAAATTTCAAGGGATAAATGACACATAGAAAGGGTGACATGTGAGATAGACATGGTGTCGGCTATCATAAGCTCATTAAGAAATTAATCAAAGCCCAGATAGATCACTCTGCACTCTCAGCTAATCCCCTCCCCACTCAGACCACTGATGAAGGACCCAGTCTCACTCACAAATGCAACTTCACACCCACTCCCCCCAAATCTTCTCTGATCTTGGGTTTTCCTGTAAAGCATTTGACATCAGAAATAATGAGATACTCTCTCAAGAGTCCTTCCTTTTCATACTCTGAATATTAATTTGAGCCCCATCACTCATTAAAAAGGACAGTGTCCTGTCTTCCATCCTTGCTCGGGAGTTATACAGAGACTTAAATCAAAACCTTGATGAACCCAGGGCATGGGAGGATCCTGCAGGACCAAGAGATAGACACGGCCAAAACCCCTGGGTCCCAACCATTCCTGAACATCCTGCAGTATGTTAAAGCTGGCTTCACAGCTGGGATGTGCAGCTGCTGTTTAGGTACTCTGCAGAAATGAGCTGGCAATCTTGTAAGCAATAGCCTTAATGCAGAGCTGTGGCTGTATATTTTCCTGCTCCAGTGGGAAATGCAGCAGAGAGAGTTTCTCATCCTCACTCCTGCTCCTGGCTTCAAGTAAAACTGGGGGTAAGATCTTTGTTGAACCAGCTGATGCAACAAACTACACTTCCACACTGATTAGGTTTTCATTATCAGGATGTCAAGAAACAGAGCACGTTGCACAATTTATTCCCCATCTGTGGGACAGCTTTTGCTGGACAAACGACAGCAAGCCAGCTGTGAAGGAGGCCATCCTGCCTTCTGCTGGAGAAGTTACTGCTCTTCGTGAGCCATTCCTGGATGTTATGAAAAGCTGAGAGTATTTTCATTTCTCAGGGATTTCAAAATTCAGCCTATATTTATGAAATATGGAGGGATGATATTTCCCTGCAAGTGAGAACTGAAAATTAGGGCTAACATTAATCCTGATACTTCAGGGCTGGTCAGTGGGTGAGGATTTTCCATTAAACAGGAGATGATTCATAGATTTGTTCAGGAATTGAGACAACAACGAGATAAAGGCTTAGAAAATTTCCTGAACAACGTATTTACTGTTTCATCTTCTTGTTTGCATCCCTCAAAACTCAGGTGACCCCAGATTGCCATTTATTTAACTGATGTGCCATTTAACCTTATGCTGGACGAAATTCACTCCACATAGACGTGGACAAAATATCTCTGGAGATAATGCTGCTTTTTCCTGATGGATTTGCCCTTGGGGTTTCTTGCCTTATGGCAAAAAAAAAGCATGTCCTCTCCTGGAGGAACTGCTCTCCCATGGGTGCATCCTGGAGCCATGCTGGAAGGCACACTAGTCTGCCCAGAGGTGTGAGCAGTTTTGAGATCTGGTCAGAGCCCCAGGTCATGGCTGAATCAAAACCTCCTCTACCCATCAAGGCCTCACTCCTCTCTGGGCCAAATTGTGCATCCTGAAGCAGGGGCTTTGGGGAACAGGTTCTTGGGAAGGCTTAGTTGCAAAGATAATACTGCACCTAAAATAAAACTGCTTCACTTCCAGGTACATCTAGTGATAGAGCTGCTGGTTTTAATGTCCTTCTTACCCAAACTGCAAGGCAATGCCCAAAGCTTCTAGCCATCTTAGCTGCACATCAGCTTCTCTTAGTTCTGTCTCAGACAGGGGTTTCCAGCCAGTAGGGAATATTTCTAATGAGGCTGGTCCTGCTCAGAGCTGGATCTAAATACAATTAAGTCAAAGCCCAGCAGCGCAAAGATGAGCCTTTTTTTTGTGACTACATTAAACACTAAATTGAGTGTGGAAGGGAAAAAATAGTCATTTGTACTGGACACAGCCTCTGAAACATGTACTCAGCTGACAAACCACTGCCAGCTGTAGGGCTGCCTGGGTTAATGACCAGTTGTACAGGCAGGTGGCTGTTGCTGGTGACACTGGGGCTGATGCTGAGCTCCTGCTCCCAACAGTTCTCCTTTCTCTGGACACAAACTCTGCTAAAGAAGAAGCACTGCCAACTGGGAGCACTGAGGAGAGGTATTTTAAAATTCTAGGCCAGGCTGAAGCCAAAGTGTTTGTTAGTTTTAAGGAGGGCCCCAAACTCTTAAAACATGACTCTTGCTGCTGCAGCCACTACCTGTACCCAAAGGGTTACTATACCTTCAGTGTATTTTTAACTTAAGAGAGAGGAGAAAAATGTTCCTTGGCAGCAATCTCCCCGGATTCATCCTGTGTGCTTCGTGTCCAAGGTCATTGCTGGTTCCAATTTAGGCCTGCACAGGTCCTGGGGAATCCAGCCACCTTGTACAACCATGGTGCTAGAAGCCATGCAATGCCAAGCCATGAAATGTAGCCTGTCCTGCAGTCATGGGAAGGCAGTTTGGAATAAGCTGCAATTGAGGATAGTGGTGCCTGCCCGGACTCCTGCCCCCACAGCTCTGCCAGCAGGGCCTGCGCTCCATGGGACAAAACATCTCAGTGTTATTTTTATGAGGTCATAAAATAGTTGCATTCTGTGTGTTATGATATTTTGCAACTGCATTTTTATGGATCTAAAATAGCAGCTTGCAGTTACTACTTGAGATAAATTGCTATCATATTTGCCGATCACTTTATTATGCACTGTCAAAGCAGCTGCTGCTAAATATCAGTAAATTATATTTTACTCTCCTCTAAGGTTAGGTAGGAGGCCTAAGTCCATAATTTCTTCTAGTCTTTGCAAAGCATATCCACTGAGTTGTAAAAAGGGAGTTTATTTGATGCGAGGGTGGGGAGGGAAGTGATGTTCTGCAATTGATGTCAGCATTTAAATTTGTTTTATTAAAGCAACATAGTTATGTTAATCCCCAGTGTACCAAACTGGTACAGAACTACTTCAAAATATGAAACCTGCTTTAAATATCACAAATTTTTTTAACCTAAAATAAATTTGAGATTTCTTACTCAAATCCACCCCCAAAAATTACAGGTTTTTTCCTAGTCAAGATTTCAGCTGTTGATAACAACTACTGCTGCAGGAATATCAGCACAGTGTGAAAGCTTCACATGTTCCCCTGAATAGTAGGTGATATTTGACTAAATAGCTGAAAAACTGTATGGACTGAATATATGTATATTCACTTGGACGGTCTTTCATTTCTTTTCTAGTGAAACATTGCTTTAGAAAACAGCAGTAATGACTTGCTAGAATGACTTTAGGTCAAGTTCCCTAACTGGACATTTCCAACTCATGCATTTCCATAGCATCTTCCATCTCAGTGTCACAGCAGGGGCCTTGCAGTCCTGCTCTGTCTCTTTGGCTTGCGCTGTTTCTTGTGTTTTCCTTCACGTTTGCTGTTCTCTCCATGCTCCTGCACTGGCAGAACTGCCCTTTGCACAGATACAAGTGCAGTGGGTATCCCGAGGAGCTAGTTTATTTTGGGAGCATGCCCGTTCTTCTGGCTGATGTCCATTGGAGGAGAGCTGTGGAGGCCACCTGGCCCCTCCAGGCGCGCTGCCTTCTAGATGGATTTTTACAGCATTATTAACTGGTGACAGCAAATGCCAAGCAGGGACTCTTAGGCCTCGTTGAGCTTTCAGCTTCCTTTGCTCCAAGCCAACTTGTTTACCGATTTCTGCCAAAACTAAGCACCACTGTCAGTATTTCAAGCCTGTTGACTGCAGTCATAGGTGCCTAAAAACATCTCACTGCTGTGCCATTCACTAATTCCATCTGTCTTGCCCTGCTTATGCCAGCACACACAGGACTTTTTGGCTTGCCTCAAGCAGAATGCAAAGCTGGCTTTCTATAAGACACTGAGGAACAGCCAGGGTTCTTCTGCCTTGTTTTTCTCCTGCCTTCCCATCCTCCACAATGAGGGGTGTTCAGAGCCGTTCCTGGGGAGATGGGTGTCTCTGAAGGGGAGTGACAAGCAAGTCTCCACACAGCACGTAGCCGTGATTGGCATTTCCAAAGGTGGAGGAGTGTGCTGTGACTGCTCCCAGTGGTGTCTGACAGAGCTGGTGACAAGCTGCTTGTCATGTCATTTGGAGATGAGAGGCTGAGATGTCCAAAGGGACCCTCTGAACACCAACACCACAACACAAAAGCAGCAGTTCAAAGTCCCTCAACTTCCCTCCTAGGGAGACAGTCTGGCTGGTTATGACACTAATTTATTGTCAGATATATTTCTCTTTTTTTGTAATTACTGTCAAAGGTGTTTGTGTTTGTATGCCTTTGGCTGGATTGATATCAGCATTACATTTTACCTGGGAAGTAATGAAGGATAAAAAAACCCAAAAAACCAAAAAAACCACCACCACCTTGTAACATAAAGTGTAGATCTCATGACTTATCTACTCTCCTGGCAACAGGCCAGATTAGTTCAGGGTGTAATTTCATGGGCATCTGAATTTCATCAAGCAGAGAGATTGATTGTACGAAACACGTGAGGTATCAGTGAAGGGGTGATCCCAGGTCAGCCCTAACCTTCAACACCTCTGAAGGCTCTTCCCAGCATACTCCTCTACCTCAGCCTTGTCTGCAGAGGGATTTTTTTGTTGTTTTTGATGTTTTGCTCAGAATGATGGCGCTGCAGGAACTTTGATGTGCATGCATTTACCTACTGGAGCAGGATGAAAGACCAGTAAGGAACTACAGTGGTGGTCTTTAGGTGTTCCCCTGAAATAGAACTTGTCATGGGGGTTGGTGATCTCAATCCACTTTTCTACTGAACCACTGCTTACATTGGACTTTTGGCAGCATCTATGGGGATCTCAGAGGAAAGTCAAGTAGCATCCAAACTGCAGGTCTCAAATGATTTCCAAAGTTAGACATGCAACAGTCGGGCAAAGGATGTATTGTTGGGGTGAAAAACTCCTACTGCACTTGACAAGCAGCTGGCCCACCCCAAGCTTTGGTGATTCCTCTGCTGCCTGCCCAAAGAAGATGAACAGTTGTTTGACTAGACTGTCTCTGACTGTAATTTCTAAAGAGTTAATGGAGCTTCTTGGCTAAAATTTCGATGTGATGTTACTGTTTATCCATACTATGGGTTTGTGTTTACATATAGTAAGGATCCCAATAATGTATTTCCAGCTGCTCTACCACTCTCCATAGCCAGTTATTAAAAAATCAACTTTGCATAAACATGGCATTTCTTTTGCACAGCTCATCCATTTTTCCCTCACGCTCATGTTAAGAGGTCACCAAGTACTGTTTGTCACCTTCTTGTCTGTTCCTGAGTGAATGACTCTCCTGCCTTCAGCAGATGGCTATGTCCTGAGGCTGTGGCCAGGTGATAAGGAGGGTGACAGCACAGAAGGTGGTAGACTCAAAAGAATTCTTTGTGTATGTATATTTCTTCTGCATTGCCTAGAAAGACATTGTCTCCCCTGTACTGGTCATTGATCTCCAGTTTGGTGATGGGTTTCAACAGCTGAGCTGCTGCCTCCTAAACTTTGCTGTAAGTCCGCTGGGTAAGAACAGAATGGAGGAAGACTAATTAAAGTTATCTGTATGGTTAGTCTTTCCATTGGAAATGATTGTCTATGGGGCAGTGTAGCAACATGTCGTTCATCTGGAAAGGTCAGCTATGAAGAAATTGACTTCAGAAATTCAGTTTGATTACATCGCTGTAAAGTGTGACATTAAAAATCTAGCCGTTTGTATCTCTGATCTGAGATCAATGGAAATAATTCTACAATGAGGGTGGTAGGACAGTGGAACAGGTTGCCCAGAGAAGTTGTGGCTGCCCCATTCCTGGAAGTGTTCAAGGCCAGGTTGAATGGGGCTTGGTCCATTGGATGGTACCCCTGCCCATGGCAGGGGGATGGATCAAGATAATTTTTAGGGTCCCTTCCAGCCTACATTTTCTGTGATTCAGAGAAGATCAAGGCAGAACCAGGGAGATTTGACTAAGGATGAGAGCTGCACTCCTTGGAAAGCTGGGGGTGGAAATGTGAGGAGATAACCTGGAGCTGATATCTCCAAGTTCTTGCTGAGTCTTTAATTGTGGTTGTTTCACTGGGTGAATGCATTTTCTTACTGTTTATTATTCTGCTTTTGCCATGTAACATGCTTCATTTAAAGCTTTAAATGAAACAACTGCCATTAAAAAGCCATCAAACAGGATTTTATAGTTCTCCTTCTTGCTGCGAGGACCTAACAACTTATAAAAATTTATTTTGTGCTGTACTCAGTTCCATTAAAAGGCTACTGGGGTTTATTTTTAGGTTTTATCTCAGTGCTGAGTTACCTAGCTTGTAACAGTCAAGGTTTTGTTTTGTCACCTCAAAGCCTAATCATAGTGGGATTTGCTGACATTAGGAGTAAGCAAATATATCTACAGGAATCAGCTATGTAGAAATGCTTGCAACTGACAGGGGGTACACAAAGGGAAAATGGATTGCACGCTCTTTTCTGGTGCAAATGCCGGGAAAGGAGTACTTATCTCACATCAACATCCTAATTTCCTGCACTTTGATCAGAACGCTTTGAATTGTAAATATTGCAAAAATGTGTCATCTATCAGTTTTAATGAAAGGATCTTTGCCCACCAAATGCCATGTGCTAAACTGGAGAGGTCTGAAGTCATCTCCTGACTGGCCCCGAGAGGCTTTGAATGCTCCTTCAAAGCAGAGGCTGTTGTCAGTGGCAGCCCAGATCACAGGGGTGAGGCGCAGGGACTGTCACTGCTTCTGTGGTTTGTGGCTGCAGCCCCAGCCCAGCTTCTGCCAGCAAAGCACACATTCAGGCTTCAAAGTCATCCGCAAAACAAAGTGGAGGTGTCTTCAGCATGAGCAGCCAGTGCCAGGCTGACTTCAGACCAGCTGGAGAACAGTAAAGCAGGGATGCTTCTGCAGGGCACAAAATGAGGGTGTGCATCTCCAGACCCCAAAGGCCTTGTACACAATGGAGTTAAGAGGTAAAATGGAAGGCAAAAAAATCAAATCCCTGGTGCTTTTCAGCATTAATATGTATTTTATACAAGGCTTCATTTCTGTAGGGGGAGAACCAATACAGGGTGCACAGGTCCAGTGCTACCTGCCCTCCCCAGGGTGGCTGCCAGGGCACATTGCTGCAAAAACCTGCATAGTGATGACTGAAAAGTGGAGACCTAAGCACCAAGTTTCTAGACTGGCTGGGTCAGTCTAGGAAATGTACTGCTCATGAAATGTACACATGTGTTTCAAGGACTCATCACTGACCTCAGGACGTCACAACAGGAAGAAAAGAGATCCCTTAATTAGTGCAGTGCCAGAGAAACAGCTGGGGCAGATGCAAGGGCAGCCTTGGGTTTGGGCAGGAAAGGGTTGTGGGAGAGTGTTTCTGAAGCAGCACCACACACATGCCCTCTCCCTTCTCTTCTTCCCAAACATCCACCACCAAAACTGCAGGAGATGATCCAGTCTGACCCAGAATGGCAGAATCATCCCTCATGCGTCACAGCCACAGCTAGGAATGGTGCTCTTAGACATAAAACATCATCCACAGCAAGAGCAGAACTCTATCTTCAGTCTTGTTTGTCAAAACATGGTACTTTGCAAGTTTTTGTGTGCTTTTCTAAATGCACACGTGGCCAGAATGATATACAACCCTGATACCATATAGAAACCTTACTCAGATGTTTACTTAATGCATGAATTATGCAAACATAAAGGTCTGAAGTCATTTTCTTCTGCATATTCATCTGTCACCAAGGCATCTGCTATGGCCCCCATGGCCACAGCCTAACATAGGCTCTGCAGTGATGCTCCATTTACTGTGAATGAGTAACATCCACACTGTAGCAGTGGGAGCCACTCACCCTCCTCAGGCAAAAAGGCTTGTGTATTGAGTTTTGCCTGTTGGATTTTGTGGGGTTTTTTCTATGAAGTTGTGTTAATTTAAAAGATTAAAGCCATATGTTAAAACATCAGCTGGCAGGTATAGCTCCCATCCCCCCTGCTCCTTTGACATGATCATGAAATGTTAACACCAGACATCAGTCCTAGAAGACTGTAAAAATTATTGTCTCAGAGCTATTAATACAGCACAGTGGTTGAGGGTGCTCTTTAAAGAGCATATAGCATTAAACCTCTCACTAGATATTAAGGGGATTTCTTAGCCTCTAAAATTACAGTTATGTGCAAACGAGGGAAAGAGGGAGGGGGCTTAATTAAAAATCCATACTTAGCTGGCACAACAGTGTACTTAAGGGGTCTAGAAGAAGCCATTTAAACAGGTAAAATACTGCCCCAAACGCAGATATGTCTCTTGGATGAAGAAGTCCTTTGTATCTTTGATGTTCTGTAAGTGCCATTCTCTTTAATTTTCTCTTTCCTAACAGCCATAAAGAATATTTTAAATGCATGAGGGACACTCAAGCCATAGGGCTATGGCACAGGGGTCCAGAACAGTGAAACGATCCTGGAATGGACTTTGACAAGGGCAGTGACCATTCAAAAGTTAAAAGAGCCTGTAGAGACCCTGGAAGGGGTGAATTTCTGAAGGGCTTTTAAACACCACCAGTGAGACCACAGACAAGTATCCTCTTTTCCTACAAGCTGAGCAAAAGGATGGTCTTTTTTGTGCAAAAAGGCAACTCCCATGCCAGTTGTGGTGTGAAGGGAAGCATATGGTGTAGGGAAGCCCATCCCACACAGCTGTGGCTCTTCTGGGGCGGTGCAGAGTCTGCAGGCAGCGAAGCAA
This sequence comes from Zosterops lateralis, assembly GCF_965231275.1. Lineage (NCBI taxonomy): Eukaryota > Metazoa > Chordata > Aves > Passeriformes > Zosteropidae > Zosterops > Zosterops lateralis. Next base: position 172,730 of record NC_139778.1, on the reverse strand, counting down.
CATCCCATGGAGAAAAAAGCTCAGTTTGGGCTGGTTTAGAAGTTAACTTTTCTCAAGTGCAGTCCCAGGCTGTAACAACACACTCCCTTTCCCTGCCTCAGCAAAACAGGCAAACCCGACAAACCTACCAAAGGCCTGATTTAAGTGTTTAATAAAAGGTTTGAGCAAATGAAATTTTCTTGTTATTGAAACAGATGAAGCATACACTAATCTGAGTTTCCAGCACAGAGCTGAGCTAGATGCCCTCCCTTGCACCAGGAGCCCTGCCAGAACAGCACTCTTAGGTAGGACTGGCATTTTATGCTCTTTGCTGACATAACAGCACCAGTAATCTAGGCCAGGCTTATAGATAAGCTTTAGTGGTGCCTGAATATACTTAGACACAAGAAAACACTGTAACACCACTACCTACCCAACTTGCACAGTCCCAACATATGACAGCATAAGCTGTAAGGTCAAATATAGCTTCTCAGCCAAACTTGGATACAGCAGGTTGTATCAGGAGAAGGATTCATGCCTCCCACTCTACTAGAAGTGCTAGTGTATGTATGAGCCAGCTTACAAAGGAATTCCACTCATTCTTTTGCTCTTTGGAAGTGAATATAACTAGTCCGTAAATTATACATAGCTTCTGAAAGAGTTTGGTCTGAACCAAGAGGGAACACATTCAAACTGAAGATGGTGACTTCACCAGCTTCAAAAGTGGGACTAATTACTAAAGAAACAGTAAACAACACAGTTCACATGAGACTGCCCAGGCTAGTGCAGGATGGGAACCCCCAAATACAGAAGCCATCTCCCAGACAAAGACTGCCTTCCTCCCACTCAGATACTGGGCAAAGCTGGTAAACTTTAGAACTGAGATTTCTTCTAGTCCAAAGAAAATCAGGTCAAGGCCTCATTTGCATGGCAATTATTCATGTAGACAGAGGTCTTCATTAACATTGCATGTCTGCACAACCCTGGACCCCAGATGGTGGACAACAGCTGTACCAAGGAAGAGGCTGGCATCTAGTCTGACCTGTACCAGCACAACATGCAGAGGTCTTTAGCAGTCCTGAAAGAAAAGACATATGTACAACTGGCGCTAAGAGAGTAGCATGTACTCACATTAGTTTCCAAATGCACATCAGTGCTGGAAAGATGAGGGCCAGGGTGAGCTTTCCACCATCCTCTGCCACCAGTCACTTATGTTGGCATGGACAAACCTGAACAAAAGACACTCACTTTGCCTTGTGTGAGGGTGTTTCAAAGGATTTCTGCTGATAACATTGAATACAGTTCCATAAACAGAGAAAATGTTCATGGGAAGTGCCTGATTTTAGAAGCAAAATGTAAGAGCAGGAATTAGGCTTCTGGGGTGCAGGGGGAGTCGTGAAACCTGGATCCCATTCCTGTGCTTTTTGTCACCTTCCAGAAAGATCTTGAGCATATGGTTTAACCTCTGTGTCCTATAAATTGGGGTACTGATGGTGAGGTCATAGCCTGGAGGCGCTCAGAGATTGCAAGGGTGAAAGGCTTGGGAGCTGGGGAGAGATTTTCTCATTACCTTCACCTTAACAACATATCATAAAGCAGTCATTTACACTCATTCTTCAGAGACTACTTTAGCATCACTTGCAAGTCATTGCCCTTGCCCTTCCTGCACAGATCCCACCCAGGGCTACCAGCAGGCACCTTTGCAAGATGCTCTTACACCTTGCTGGAGCTGAGAGATTTGCAATGCATAGGCTGGCCATAGAAATAATATGAGGAGCAACAAGGCAAATACCACCAGAAAAAATACTTCATATGTCAAGGTATTAGAAATCCCAGCAGAAAAAAAATCCTTGTGGTTTAATAGAGAAGGTCAGACAGAAGTTATGTTTGTGTTTTTCAGCATGATTGGATTATAAATATAGTCATCAGAGGCTGAAGACACAGGGAGCTCTAGATTGCATTGGGACATGTCACTTCTTCATAAACATGACCCCATTCTCACCAGCTGTGGCAGGAGAGCATCAGGAGCAGATGGAGAATAAAAGACAGGAGCTTGCAGGGAAGCCAAGGGGGACAAAGCAATTACAAAGCTATATATCTTTGGCTCTCTTGTGTGTTTTACTCCAGTAGCTCAACAAACTTAGAATCTATCATTAAGCTGCACCTATGCCAGAGAAGCGGGAAGAGCTGCCAGCTCAAGCAGTTTCATCAGGTCATGATGCAGCAATACATCTCTGATGTGCACAGGATACATCCGCTCCCTGCAGCCCACAAACCTGTTTTGTCTGTTCAACAACTCTGGAAGAGATTTTCAAACGTATTTAGAGGATTTATGGCCACAAGCTCCTTTGTAATGAGCTCTCTGCCTGCAGATGTGGGGCAGGTTGTTGTGTTCTGTTGAAGGTTGTGGAGTTTCTGCTGATCAGTCAACGGGATTTACACTCCTAAAACTCTTGGGTGCATATAAATCTCCTGCAGGGTAAGGAGATCCTGATCTTCTAGTGAGATCCATGTTGAGGAGTCAGGGTCTAAGACAGTAGAACTTTCCATCATGTGGATGCCTTCCATTAGCTCAAATTTGGTGTTGAGAAGCAGATTCATTTAATAGGAATCATAAACAGCCTGAATTGCTATCAAGCTTGTAATGTTTATCAGCAGGTAAATTTTAAGGGGCTTCCAGGGAATATCTGACTTATTAATAGCAAATGTACTAAAAGCCATACCATGAATGATCTATATTCTGCTTTCAGTTTACCACTCATCCCCACTCACCCTTTTCCTAGGAAGAATGCTGCAGTTCTAACAGAAGGATGATTTACCCAAAGAAGTGGAGGGATTAGATGTGGGGATAAGCATTGGATGTATAGAGATGAAACAGGTGATTATTTTAATAGGTCACTTCTGGAAGACAGAGGTGGCTGGATACTCTCCCCCTGCCTCTCCCACATCTCCAATTATGGGGATGCACAAAAATGAGAAGCTCAGAAATGGAGACCGAAAGAGCTGGTCCCTGTGGTCAGCACACATGGCAGTTTCCAGCCTCCCAGCTGTGTGACAGTGCAGCTATGAACTGGACAGTGCATGGCTCTGTCCCCTACCCATCTTACCCTTGTCAGCTATAGAGCAGTGAGGGCTGAAGCATGTTGCCCTATCCTAGAGGAGATCTGGTACAAAAATATCCTTGCCAAAAAGAAACCTACATTTTCTGCTATTACTCCCTGCTGCCACTTGTTCCTATGTGCTAACAATTAGAAAGCAGAAGCATGAGGAGAAGTCAGAAAAAAGAGAACTGACAGTATCCTCAGTACGAGAAGACATTTCTTGCACTCACACAAAACTTAAAGTTTAATCACTTCCTCATTATTGAACAGGAATATACATCCTTAATTCACTCTATCACTCCCAGTGAGAAATGACATTAATGCCCCTGTTGTTGTCATGATAAGAATGTTCTATGAAAAGGTGATCAATTTCTATTAAAACAGTAAATCCTAGTTGTAAATCAGCAACCAAATCTCAAGCCAGCAGCTCAGACACTCCAGGAGACCAAATGCCCAGAGACATGATTGTATATGGAGATACCAGCAAAACCAGTGAAGCCACCACAAAGCCAGAGAGCATAATGAGGTGCTGAATGCCCTCTTGTTTGACTTCCACTAATATTGTATAATTATATTGCTACAAGACAAGAATTCCCAGTTGTCAGTAGTGACTGATCTACCTACCAATAAAGCCTCTCATTGAAGAGATCAGCATTGCCTGAATAAGCCCAGCAGGCATACTAATGGCATGGCACAAAATCCTTTTTTTTTTTTTTTTTTTTTTTCCAGAAGAGATTGCTGCTCATTTAGGTGAGTAGCAAAATTTACAGCTTGAAAGTATACTTTATAAGGTTATTCATCTTGGCCCAGAATTTGTTTCACTTAGAGCAGGGGATGCTCATTTCATGTCAGGGAAGCATCTGGGGAGAAGAAGAGGCGCTGGTAGATGTGTGTTTGGATGGGATTCATCTCTGGATGAGTCACCTGATAAACCCAATCCCTAACTTAGCATGAGAGACAGATTTAACACTCCCAAATGAAATGTTAGTGCAGAAACAATCCCCTATAACATCCGCATCATAAATAATTTACTTTCATTCTAAGCACTGAGGAAGATTAATGGACAGTTTTTTGAAAAAAAAAAAAAATCAAGTTAAACCATTTGTGGGCTCTAGTGTCATTGCAGTAACAGGCAGCAAGTGTAAACACTGCAAGGACTGTATCCATTTAGGAGCGACTGGGAGACCACACAGTGCACAAGAGGCAGCAATGAGCAGAGCTGCCCTTTCTATTAAGGGGCCACTTTGTGTTTCCATTTGGAGCCAGGAGAGGGGGGGATTCGCTGGCCAAGTTCAAGGCATCCATTATTTGTTATTATGAACTTTCCAAAATGAAGAGATTAAAATAAGTCCAAAGTGTTTCTCTGACAAATGTTAAACATCACCCACAAGATTTATAGCACTTCTGTTCCCTCCAAAAGCTTTTAGTTCAGTGGCAGAGGTTACTGAGAGCTTGTCCACTGACTGCCCGCTTTATAGTTTTAGCACTGGCCAGAGAGCAATCCTAAGTTTCAATAATGAGTAATAGCACTTTCAGCTCACCAGCATTATTTGTCCTACATCCATTATTGTCTTGGGAGATCAATCTTGCTGATGCAAATGGTGCTGGCAGCTGGTGTGTCAGCGTTTCAACACCTCCACAGCTGCCGGGCTGCACTGGCAGCAGCTCTGCTCCCCAGACAGGGCAAGAGTGGGGACAGTGCCCAAGTGAAATCCTTACTGACATGGCTGCTCTGTGAAACCTGGAAGAGATGGCCTTCCTTAGTTACGGTGCTCTGCAAAGCATTATTTTGGGAGGATTTCTGCTCTACCTTTGAGATCACTGTGCTATGGCGCAGTGAGAGAGGTTGCTCTCTCCTGAGTGTTGCTGCAATTCCTCAAAATAGCCTTGTCTCCTCTTTCCCTCCTTTCTGCCCCACATCACCCGTCTTGCTCCCTGTTCTTTTCCCCTCCTTTCAGCGAACAGAAAGCATCAGACCAATGGGAACTCATTCACAAGGATTGTGCATTAGAAACTGGGCATCCATGCTCCTGGGGCAGGACAGAGCTGGTAGCATTGAGACATGGGAGGAGAGCTGCTGACTCACAAAGCTGACCCATCATGCTCAGATTCAACCCGTGCAAAGCCACAAAGCCAGGGGTGTCCTACAGCCTTGGACAGGACTCCTCTTTCCCTATTCCCCCTAAGTCCACACACACTGCAAACCCCTTCACCAATCACAGCCTTCAAGTGTTATCCAGAGGATAACATAACTACAACTACTACAAAAAAAGGACAATCTTACTTTTTATTCCTAGCTCACATTTTAAGGTGATTGTAATGATGCATTATCATGCCTTAGACTGCATGGGCTATTGACATGTTTGCATCCATAATGATGCTTTGAGTATTCTCACATCCCTCTTTTTCCTTTCCCTGCACACCCTGATCAGGGAGTGATATGTTCAGCAGTAAAATCAAATAGGAATAACAGTCCACCACCACCCCAAACTGATTATACTGATCTACAGGTCCAAATAACCTCAGGTGATGGACCAGCTTTCCAAAAATCATTAGAAAAGTGAACTGCCACTACATAAATCACCAGCCTTCCAGTTACTGCAGGGCTGGCTGGACACTAACAGGTTGGCTGTGTTTCCAAGATGAAGATGTTAATCACCCCACCGCTAGCCTGTGTAATTACAACAGTTATGAATCTTACTCTTTACCAAGCTCTTTCAAGTCCAGACCCTGGATTTGACTAACATCAGCATATGGCCCTACCAGACATTATGGGAGGTAATTTCTTTAAACCAAGCAATAAATCAGGTGTTTGCCTCAAGTACAACTCAAAAGCTTGACTCTCCTAGGTGTGGGTGAAGACCCTCTGCCCGAGACTGCTGACCCTGGAGTGCAGGGCCAAGGCAAAAATGGTGCATCTAAGTCAGCACAAATTTGAGACCAGGTTGTTCATCATCCAAACAGAACACTAGAGCATTCCTTTTAACTGTCCTCTCCAACTAAGAGAATCATGAAAAGCTGAGGTGTTCAAATGTCCACAGGAGCCTAGGTAAAAATGCATACAAAGTCTGAGTTGGACCTTACCAAGCAGAGACAGAGAAAACTTCTGACTATGGGACAAAGATATCCTTCACAAGGTACATTTTATCCCATCTGTTCTTTCAGATCCTGAGTTAATGTGGTTAGAAGTCTGCTTAGGTTTTGCTCCTGTGAGTGATCTGGGATCACTCAGCTCTTTGAAGACCAGCCAACAGTAAGTGAGCAGGACTCCCAGACTAGAAAGGACTGTACAACTCCATGTATCTATCAGATGCAGTGTCTTCAATTAGAAATTAGTCCTCATAATTTTGTATAATGTTGTGGTTATTTTCTTTTGTATTTAAACAAGAAAAAAATGTACTAGGATAAATAATAAAAGCTACATGTCCCTATCCCACCACGACCTTTTCACATGATGTGCTAAACTCATCCAAGTCCTTCCCATAATGGAATTTGTTAAACTTTAAGGCAACTGAGCACATCAACATCAATCTTCTGGTTCTGAAGCTGCAGACAGCCCAGTCAGTCTTACTGGGGACACCACCCCTTCAGCCAGAGCTCTGAGGCTTGTGGCACTTGTCCACATCCATCCATCCATCCATCCATCCATCCATCCATCCATCTTCACTGCTCAACCTAAATCCCTTGAAGAATCTTACCAGGTAAATTATTCAAGTTTTTTCCTAGTTTTTTTAGAAAAATGGGTCAGTTTATTGTCACTAGAACTGAAGAAAATTTACAAAATCTTGGAAGTACTTGTTACCAGATGATAAATTGTCTATACCTGGTGAGCCTACACAGTGTTTGTTCTACCAAAACCCCTGGCCTATGGAATTGCATTATGAAATGCCCATTATGTAAGAATTTTTAATTTTAATTTTTCTGCTGCTAATAAGTTAATAAAGGAGTTTGTTTATCAGCTTTTGATGCCCTTCACTGATACTCAAGGTCGTAAAAAATCGCTCCACTGTTCTAAAATAAATACAGATTTGAGACCTCCCTCATTCTCCCCAGACTAGAAACATGTGAATTCATTCTTGATCTTCTTTCTTTCGGTTTCTGTGGCTTTTTAAGCTGCATGGAGAAGGTGCCTGTGGACACGGCACCCAGGGCATGGTGCTGGGGAGGGCAGGAGGGGAAGGAACTGCTCAGAAATCCGGAAGCAGGCGTGGATTGGGAGCTGGTGATCCTGCCTCAGCCACACCCTCATGGACACTCTGTGCAATGATAATATTCCTATTTTCCTTCCTGAACATGGAGTCAGAGGAGAACAGAAGTCTTTGCATTGGTGGAAAGGGGAACACCAGGGAAAAACTGCTGTTTGTGTCCTCAGAGAGCAGTGGGGAGAGCCTGAGAGAAACACTGGGTGCTGAGGGATATTTGTGTCCCCTCTGGAATAAATTCTTCTCTCTCCTCAGATGTGCTGCTTTGCAGTGCAGTTTGGACACATTTTGCTGCTGCTTTGGTTCTTAATAACTGAAAATTCATGGATTTCAGGATGATTTCCATAGGTTCTCCTATTTTGTCAGTATTCTGAGGGAGGCAAAGCTGCCAAAGGCAAGGAACGTGGAGTATCCGGGGGCTTCTCCCACCGGAGTTTCTCCTGGAGCGTGCTGCGTGTCACGCTGGATGTTTGACCCGGCTTTGGGGTGTTCTCCTGCGGTCCCGGCTCTAACTGCTGCCCCTGAGCCGAGGCCTTGCTGTGTCCCAGCACTAAACCCGGCAGGTGGGTCCTGCTTTTCCAGCCCTTGAATCCCACGGGCAATCCCAGATTCCTGGAGCTCCCCTGGGCCCAGCCTGGACTCGCTCCCTGGGAGCTGCACTTCAGTCTGCCTGAACCAAGGACCTCCTGCCCAGGTTTGGAACTTTATTCCTGCTGTTTTTCCTTCCAAGCAGTTGACACAAAAGGAGAGAACCACTGGTAAGTGAAGCCACTGGAAGGCCTTATCCCAGTCCAGGGTTCCCACTTTTCTCTCTCCTGGATAATTGTTTGACCATAACCAGAGACTGTCCATTTGATTTCTTGCCTTTTCCAATAAATTGTTGCCTTCAGCTGGAGTGTGTTCCTGGTGTTGTCCTCTTTCTCCATGGATTTGTAAATAAAGTTCCTGACTTTTGCTGAGTGGAATTTTGTTATTCCAGCAATTGTGGTTCTTTTGTTCCATTGAAACTTCCCAACTCTGCTGAGAGTTTCAGCTGTCAAATCCAAGTAAGATTGGAGTTTCTTTGGATTGTTACTCCCACAAAATAGAGATCATTCTGGGATAGCAGTAACTAGACCTGTTGAATTCCCTCTTCCCTTTAAAATAAGAGCAGAGGAAACAGATTTTGCATCATCATTCCATGAACTTACACCAGCTTCCCAACTGTTCCAAAAGTTTTCCTGAGCTTGTTTTGCAGGCAAGCTGGGAGTTAGATATTATTCCTTCCTTTTATTTGATGTTTATCCTCTCTCTGATTTTAGTAAGGCAATATGTATTGCAAATGCCAAATTTCCATCCTAATTGGAATTTTTGTACATCTTAGGGGACATTTCCAAGGAAATTTACCCAGTTAATGTTGGCAAATCAGGAATTGTTCAGCACCATATCCACAGAATTCTGTGAATTCCCAGGAAAACTTGTTAAGTGTTTAATTGCCATAATTCATCTCTTTCTAAAGTTCAATTTACTGAATTTTTAATTGCATAAATCCCATTAAAACCTAAATCCTGGTCCTAATTGCTGATCCTTGGACACAATGGGGTGGTTCTTTCCTGCCTTGGTGTATTTGGATGTTCATCCAAAGTGACCTTCCCGCTAAAATAGAATTTGTTTCCAAGCAAAATTGGGAATTCTCTAGAAAATCTTATTTTCTGGGAAGCACTAGGTTTGTTTTCCCTATCCCTGCATAATTGAGGATACTCCTGGACCTGTGTTAGGCAGTGGAATGAGGGGAGAGCTTCACATATTAAATTTTGTATTTTAGTTTATTTCTTGCTTATTTTACTTTTTTTTTTCATTTTTGATTTTTGTATTTTTAATTTTTTTTTCATGGTAAATTTTTTATTGTGATTTATTTTTCACTTAATTTTTCTGTTTTGTATTTTAAAAATGTTTTTATATTTTATTGCTTCTTTTTTATATTTTTATTTTAATTTTTTAAACTTTTTTAATTTTTGATTTATTTTTTACTTTTTAAAATCATTATTAAATTCTTGATTTTTAATTTAATTTTATTTATTTTTAATTAAATTTATTATTTTCATGTTATATTTATTTTGTATTTTTGAAATTTTAAATTTTTTTCATTTTAAATTTTTACTTCTTTTTTTATTTTATTTTTATTACTTTAAAACTCTATTTTATTTTACATTTTTATTTTATTTTATTTTATTTTATTTTATTTTATTTTATTTTATTTTTTCATGCTTTCTTTGTTCCTTTTCTTTTTTTTCTTACTCTTTCTTACCCTGAGTATGTGGAAGTTTGGCTGTTGGCAAAAAAAGAAGTTGAAAAATTACCTCCGTGTCTGCTGGGCATCTGGATATAATTGAGAGTACAGTTAGCAAAACCTCTGTATTTTCTGCTAAATTAAAAAATCTGAACGGAGAAAGCTGTAAACACCATTGTGCCATTTTTTTCCTTTTAACCCCCTTACTGGTCTCATCCCACCCATGTGCAGAATTACAGCAGTAACCTGATGATGAGGTGTATTTCAGAGGTAGCAATGAAACAAAGTAGACATTTTATTTTGTATTTCTCCAGACCTCATTGTTTATTAACAGAGAAATCCAAGAAAGCAAACAAACAAACAAACAGATCCACAAAAAAAAACCACTTCTCAACCAACCCCGCCCCCCCAGAAAAAAAAAAACACAGAAAGAGAAAATATGCCAATATTATTTTAATAAAGATTAAATCTTTATCCCTTAGAAAACCAGGCTAATTTAATTCTAATTAAATTGTGATTCTGATGTGTTAGGTTAATGAATTCATATAGTTTAAAATATTGTTTAAAATATAAACAAATAAACACGAATTTTAAATACAAAAATAGAAAAAATATAAATAATAAAAATAGAAATTTAAAATACGAAAAATTATATCAATAATCTAAATAAATACAATATATATTATTGCATGTTACATATAATATAATATGTATAATATAAAAGATAAATGATAATGATAAATATAAATATCAAAATAATAAATATAGAAAATATTGAAAAATAGCCCAAAATAAAGGCTTTTTTGTTTTTGGCTTGGTTGATGGCAGGGTTCTCGCATTTGTTGTGGTTGGGGGTCTTTTGGGGCCTTTATTTTATGGGATGTTTGGAAGGGGAATTTTGGCCACGTTCTTTTCTGTCTCCGCTCCCTGCGGCAGCGCTGCCACCGTGTGGGCACAGAGCCGTACTGCAGCTCCCCCTGCCTGGCACCGGGCTGTGAACTGTGCGGCAATGCTGCCATCCTGTGGATACAGAGCGGTACTGCAGCTCTCCCCCAGGCTGTGATCTGTAAGGCAATGCTGCCATCCTGTGGATATAGAGCGGTACTGCAACTCTGCCCCGAGCCGCGCTGTGCGGCAGCGCTGCCACCGTGTGGACACAGAGCGGTACTGCAGCTCCACCCCGAGGCTCGTAGCAGCCCGGGGCTGTGAGCTGTGCGGCAATGCTGCCATCGTGTGGATAAAAAGCGGTACTGCAGCTCTCCCCGTGCCGGTACCCGAGGCGCGTGGCAGCCCCGGGCTGTGAGCTCACGGGCAATGGTGCCGCCCGAGCGCCGAAAGATCACGGCCAAAAAGGCGAGAAAAAAATGAAAGCACCCAGAGCACGTGGCAGCCGGCTCCCTGCGCGCGACCTGGACCACGGAACCACCCGGCAGCAATTTTTACGCGGCGTGCGCAGGTGCGCGGACACGGGATGGGGGCTGAGCGGCGCCACGGCAGTGTTCGGGCAGGCGATGTGGTCAGGCGCCTGTGCGAGCAGCCGAGGGGGACATTTGGTGGGGATGCCACAACCAAGATGGCGGCGCGGCTCGGGGCGCTTGACCTTCTAAAGATGGCGCCCAAGAGGGTGGGAAAGAAAGAGGACCCCAGGTGTGTTTATCTGACTGCCTGCGCAAAACTCCGACCACGGCGCCGCCCGGGGATTATTTTCTGTGGCGTTTCCAGGTGTAGGGAAACGCGCTGTGGGTTGAACCTCGCCGCAGGCGGGTTCAGGTTAGTGGATTTAGTCAGGCGCCTGTGTTAGACACCGACGGGGGCCTTAAGTGTCTGCCACAAAAAAGATGGCGGCTGGACCGGAATTGGCTTCAGCCACAACTAAGATGGCGGCGGGGAGGGGCGAAAGTGACGTAATGCTCCTCGCAACCGAAAAAAGCCGAGGTGTGACGAAAATAACCGAGGGTTGCCGAACAGCCGAAAAGAGACGACGTCTGACGGAAATAGCCGAGTGTAGCCGAATAGCCGACAATTGCCGAGGTGTGACGAAAATAACCGAGGGTTGCCGAACAGCCGAGAATTGCCGACGGCTGACGATAATCGCCGAGTTTCCCCGAACAGCCGAACACGTCCGACTTTCCCCGAACGTCGCCCCCCTCAGCCGAACCGAACGAGCCGGGGGCAGTTCCGGGGCGGCTCCCGGCCGGTGTCCGCCGTCACTGCCGCTTCCTCGGCGGGCCATTCGAAGGCGGCGTCGGGGCCGCTGCCGATCCCCCGGCGGGCAAGCAGGACACGCTGCCGCTGTGCCCGGGGCTGGAGCTGCTGCTGCTGCTGCTCGGCCCCGCCACCGGCCGACTCCAGCGGCGAGAGCGGCGGGCGGACGCGGCCCCCGTGCCCGTGGTGCTCTGTGCCCCCCGCTGCAGGAGGCCCGGGGGCGGCACCTGGAGCTGGGCGTTCCATGGCGAGGAGAGCGGCTGCATCCTGGTGTGCGGTGAGTGCCGCCCCTGCCACCCCCCGCGGGCCCTCCCTTTCTCCCTCCCTTTCTCCCGCTGCAGGTGCGGCCGCCCGCGTCGCCGTGGGCCCGGAGCCGAAGGTGCGGGTGGGGAGGGCCGGTCCTGGCTGGACACAGCCCCGGGGGAGGCGGGGGGTTCCCGGGGAAGGCGGCAGGAGAAGCCGGTAAAGGGCCCGGAGTGCTCGTGTGGCCCCGAGGGCCCCCGGAACATTGATTTGGGGGGGGTCTGTGCCAGCCGCTTATGCCCTAATGGAGAGGGATTTCTCACAAGGACACGCAGTGATGGACAAGGGGAACGGCTTCATCAGGATGAAGGGAGGCCGGTTTAGATTAAATATCAGGAAGGAATTGTTCCCTGGGAGGGCGGCGGGGCCCTGGCACAGGTTCCCCAGAGAAGCTGTGGCTGCCCCTGGATCCCTGGCAGCGTCCAAGGCCGGCTGGGACGTGGCTTGAAGCAGCGTGGGCTGGTGGAAGGTGTCCGTGCCCTGGGTGGGGCTGGAATGGGATGAGCTTTCCCTTTCACAATTGAGTGGTTCTGGTGGTCTTGTTGAGGTCAGTCAGCCTGAGGGGCTGTTGCAAATTCAGGCTGGAAGTTGAGTGCTCGTAATTTACACAGCATAAAGCAAGAATGAATGCTTAAAAAAAAATCTAATGCATGATATTTTTAATATAAAAAGCATAGAGAGAGGTGCTTCCTTTTATTTTCTTCTGATTCAATTGTATTTCTCACTTACAGCACTGTAGAAACCCTGTTCTGCTCTGGCTGCTGAAGGACACCCCAGAGCATCTCCACGTGCACCTGAAGGCATCTCGACGCCGAGAGAGATTTGTTCTGTTTCCTCATTGACTCTGTTGAAAGGTGAACGCAGAATGTCCATGGGTCACCCTGCCAGCTCCACTTGGCTCAGCAGGCATCGCACAGAGGGCCCTCCTGTCATCTCTCTGGGGAGTCTGGAGGTGGGTTTTTCTGCTGCTCTGTCCCAGAGGGGTTTTCTGTATTGCTGCTGTTGGCATTGTAGTGCTGAGTTCTGAGGAACATCACCTGTGTAAGGCAAATACTAGAAAAAAAAACCCCAAACAAAACAACCCTGTCTGCCTTTTGTATGAGAAATTGCATAAGAGCTTCCATTACTCCAGTGTCCCTTGGGAGGCAGTTTCTGCTCTAACAAGCTTTTGAATGCTGCTCAACAGCAATAGACCTCATTCTGGATGTTTGAAGGTGAGAGAAGAGATGGTCCATCCCAGGAGCCTGATTTTGGAATGCTTTATGGACTTGGCCGAGCAGCTTTTACCTCTGGGGTTTGCATAGCCTGCCCTTGGCAGGTCCAGCCTGTGCTTCAACTTGGAGCCCTCAGTCCACAGGGAAATGGACCTTTGGGGAAGTTCTTCCAGCTCTATTTAATGCTTTATGGATGATGCTGATTTTCTGGAGGTAGGCTGTCCATTCTGACCCATTTTCTTCTCTCTCCTTGCAGACGGTACCTGCTGAAAGCCTGAGGCGAGACCAGGATCTGCAAAATCTGAGTCTGTCTTGCTGAGGCTGAAGCCATGTTTGCTGTCAACGATGACATTGTGGAAGATGCTAAAGACTGAAAACTTTGGAGTTTTTCTCCTGAATCCCAAGACTCTGGATTGTGCAGCTGTGCCCTGTATATCTCTTAAAAGAATTTCCAGGTTTAGAAAGGTTTTTACATTCTTCAATATTTATCTATAACTCAGTTGAAAAGAATCATACTCTATCAGTGTGGTGTTAATTGCTCTGTTTGAGTTGGTTAATTAAAATTATTGGTAAGGGGTTTTAGCAACCCTTGGATGGCCCTTGGAGCAGGGAGCTCTTGTTCAATTTCTCTTCATTCCTTTAATCTCTTTCAATTATTTCTTAAGCAGTTACTGCAATTAGGATATACGATAAGGACAGCAGAATTTCTGTCTTGTTGGATTGGGAAATCCAAGCCGAGGTCCTTGGAGGGATTGAAGGGATGGGGAGCTGAGCCTCAGGGTGGGTTTTGACAGTGGGAGTTTGGTGAGGAAGAAAAGAGAGATCCCCCAAAAAATGATGAAGACCAGTTCTCTGGCTTTGGGTGCTCCTACTCCCAAAAACTCATCCTGGTTAAACAGAACTTGAAGAAGCAGGGGGATGTGCCAGGGGGGCTGTGCTGGAAGCCCCAAACCCTGGTCAGGGATGCTGGGAAGTGTCAGCTCCAGAGGGGGAACACTCCAGAGGGGCTGTGTTGGGGCCCCTCAAATTCCAGTCAGAGATGCCGGGCACTGCTGGGCCTTGGGGACACCACTGAGAGGCGGCTGCTTTGGTTCTTAATACCTGGAAATCCATGGATTGCTGGGTGATTTGTATAAGTTGTCCTATTTTGTAGGAGCTGCAGGGTGAGGTCAGTATTCTGAGGGAGACCATGGCAACCCTGTCGAGGGCAAGGAACACGGAGCATCCGGGGGGCTTCTCCCACCTGAGTTTCTCCCGGAGCGTGCTGCGTGTCACGCTGGATGTTTAACCCGGCTTTGGGGTGTTCTCCTGCAGTCCCAGCTCCAACTGCTGCCCCTGAGCCGAGGCCTTGCTGTGTCCCAGCACTAAACCCGGCAGGTGGGTCCTGCTTTTCCAGCCCTTTAATCCCACGGGCAGTCCCAGATTCCCGGAGCTCCCCTGGGCCCAGCCTGGACTCGCTCCCTGGGAGCTGCACTTCAGTCTGCCTGAACCAAGGACCTCCTGTTTGAAACTTTATTCCTGCTGTTTTTCCTCTTGCAGGTAGTTGGCAAAAAAGGAGAGAGCCTGTAGGAAGTGGAGCCACTGGAAGGCCTTATCCCAGTGCAGGGTTCCCACTTTTCTCTCTGACTCCTGGAGAAATGCCTGAGCATAACCAGAGAGTGTCCATTTGATTTCCTGCCCTTTCCAGTAAATTGTTGCTTTCAGCTGGTTTGTGTTCCTGGTGTCATCCTCCTCCTCCTCCTCCATGGATTTGTAAATAAAATTCCTGACTTTTGCTGAGTTGCATTTTGTTATTCCAGCAATTGTGGCTCTTTTGTTCCACAGAAACTTCCCAACTCTGCTGAGAGTTTCAGCTGTCAAATCCAAGTAAGATTGGAGTTCCTTTGGATTGTTACTCCCACAAATGAGAGATCCTTCTGGAACAGGAGTAAATAGGCATGTTTAACTCCCTCTTCCCTTGAAAATCAGAGCAGAAGAAGCAGATTTGAAATCATCATTCCACAGACTTCCTGACTGTTCCAAAAGTTTTCAGTGTTAGAAATTTCTGGGCTTGTTTTGCAGGCAAGCTGGGAGTTAGATATTATTCCTTCGTTTTATTTGATGTTTTTCCTCTCTCTGGTTTTAGTAACACAGTATTTATTTTTTCCTATTTTCCATCCAAGTTGGAATTTTGCTACTTCTTAGGGGACATTTCCAAGGAAATTTACCCAATTAATGTTGGTAAATCAGGAATTGTTCAGCACCATATCCGCAGAATTCTGGGAATTCCCAGGAAACCTTGTTAAGTGTTTAATTGCCATGATTCATCTCTTTGTGAAGTTCAATTTAGTGCGTTTTTTATTATATAAGTTCCATTAAAACCTAAATCCTGGCCTAGTTGCTGTTCCTTTGACAGAGTGAGATGGTTCTTTCCTGCCTTGGCACATGTGGATGTTCATCCAAAGCGAACTTCCCAATAAAACAGAATTTATTTCCAAGCAAAACTGGGATTTATCTAGAAAGCCTTATTTTCTGGGAGGCACTGGGTTTATTTTCCCTATCCCTGCATAATCCAGGATGCTCCCAGAGCTCTGTTAGGCAATGGCCTGAGGAGAGAGCTACATTTATTCAGTTTCATATTTTATTTTAATTATTATTTTACTTTTTATTGTTTACTTTTTGATTTTTGTATTTTTTATGTTAAATATTGTATTGTGGTTAATGTTTTCATGGGGGGTTTTTTTGTTTGTTTGTATTTTTAAAATGTTTTTTGTTTATTTCATTTATTTTTATTTTTTTATTATTTATTTTTTATTTTTCTTTATTACTATTTAAAATCTTAATTACTCCTTTTTTTTAAATATATGGATATTATTTCAGTTTTTCCATTCATGTTATTTATTTTGTATTTTTAAATTTTTTAAATTATATTTTTAATTTATTATTTTAGATTTTATTTAGTTTATTTTTTTTTTACTTTTGTTATAACTTTTGAGTTTTATTTTTTAATTTTTTTTTATTTTGTTTTATTTTATTTTAATTAATTTTTTACGTGTTGTCTTTGTTGGTTTTTTTTTATTCCTTACTGTTTTTCCCCCGAGTATGTGGAAGTTTGGCTGTTGGGAAGAAAGAAGCTGAGAAATGACCTCCCTCTCCGCTGGACGTCTGGATAGAATCGAGAGCGCAGTTAGCAAAAATCCTCTGGATTTTCTGCTGCACTAAAAAACCTGAACAGAGAAAGCTGTGGACATCGTGGTGCCTTTCTTCTCCTTTCAACCCCTAAACAGATCTCCTTGTCCCCGTGCACAGTATTGCCAGCAGTGACTCGATGTCGAAGTGTATTTCAGAGGCAGCGATAAAACTATGCAGACATTTTATTTTGTAACTCTATGAACCTCCTTGTTTATTAGCCAAGAAATCCAAAATTAAGAAAACAAAAAAAAAAAACAAACCCAAAACAAACCCCCCCACAAACAACCCCACCCTCCCCAAAAGCACGTAGGAAGAGAAAAGATGCCCATATTATTTTAATAAAGATTAAATATTTACCCCTTAGACAACCAGGGTCCTTCAATTGTAATTAACTGTGGTTCTGATGTGTTTGGTTAATGAATTCATATGGTTTAAAATATCAAGAAGTAAACACCAATTAAAACAAAAAAAAACACAAAAAATTAAGAAAAATATAAGTAACAAAAAGAGAACTATGAAATATGAAAAATAATATCAATAGACATACTATCTATTATTACTTGTTCCATATATAATAATATGGAAAATATACCTACTATAATGTACATGATATAATAGATAAATTGTAATGAATAATAGAAATATCAAAATAAGAAATAGAAGAAATATTGAACTGTAGCCTAAAATAAAGGCTTTTTTTTGGTTTTGGCTTGGTTGATGGCGGGGTTCCCGTAGTCGTTGCGGTTGGGGGTCTTTTGGGGCCTTTATTTTCGGGGATGTTTGGAAGGGGATTTTTGGCCACGTTCTTTTCTGCCTCCGCTCCCTGCGGCAGCGCTGCCACCGTGTGGACACAGAGCGGTACTGCAGCTCTCCCCACCGAGGCGCGTGGCAGCCCCGGGCGGTGATCTGTAAGGCAATGCTGCCATCCTGTGGATAAAAAGCGGTACTGCAACTCTCCGCCGTGCCCGTCCCCGCGGGCCCGTGGCAGCCCCGGGGCTGTGAGCTCACGGGCAGTGTTGCCGCCCGAGCGCCGAAAGATCACGGCCAAAAAGGTGGGAAAAAAGTGCGAGGACCCCGGGCGCGTGGCAGCCGGCTCCCTGCGCGCGACCGGACCACGGAGCCGCCCGGGAACGATTTTCCGCGGCGTACGCCAGTGTGCGGACACGGGATGGGGGCTGAGCGGCGCCACGGCAGTGTTCGGGCAGGCGATGTGGTCAGGGGCCTGTGCGAGCAGCCGAGGGGGACATTTGGGGGGGGGTGCCACAACCAAAATGGCGGCGCGGCTCGGGGCGCTTGACCTTCTAAAGATGGCGGCGAAAAGGGCGGGAAAACGAGAGGACCGCATGTGTGTCTAGTTGGCTGTCTGCACAAAACCCCGACCACGGCGCCGCCCGGGGGAAATTTTCGGTGCTTTCTCCAGATATAGAGACACGGGCCGTGGATTCAGCCGCGTCGCAGCTGGGTTCAGATTAGTGGATTTAGTCAGGCGCCTATGTTAGACACCGACGGGGGCCTTAAACGTGCCACAACCAAGATGGCGGCTCGACCAGAATTAGCTTCAGCCACAACTAAGATGGCGGCGGGGAGGGGCGAAAGTGACGTAATGCTTCCCGCAACCGAAAAGAGCCGGGGGGGTGACGAAAGCGACCGAGTGTTGCCGAACAGCCGAGAAGAGCCGACGGCTGACGGAAAGCGCCGGGTTTTCCCGAACAGCCGAACCCAGCCGAGTTGCCCCGAACGTCGCTCCCCAGGACCCTGATTTTGGAATGCTTTATGGAATTGGCCGAGCAGCTTTTACTACTGAGGTTTCCACAGAGAGGAAATGAGGTGTACCATAGATTTGTTTTCCCCAAAGCGTTTTGAAATTATACCAGAGTCTCCGCTCTCCCCTCAGACCCCGTGTCCTCGAGTCTTGAGTTTTCTCGTAAAGATTTTTCTGCCTATGCTGGAAACAGATTTCCCGGCACCGCGGAAAGCGGCGGGATTTGGGGGGTCCCGGGGCCGGCACGGGGGTTCCCCGCGGCCCGGCCCGGCCCTGTCAGGACCAGGAAATCGCCGCCGCCGTCCTCTCGTGCCCAGGGCCCCGGCAGAAAGCCGGCGCAGCGCCGGCTGCGGGCGGAGCAGGAGCGGCTCCTGCCGCCCGCAGCGCCCCCGGTCCCGATCGCGACCGCAACGCCGCCCCGCCCTCAGCCCGGGCCCCGAACTCCCCGGCCCCGATCCGCCGGCCCTGGCGGGAGCGGGGGCGTGAGGGGACAGCGGGAGCTCGCGGAGCCGAGCTGGGATTGGCGGGGCCGGCGCTGCCTCCGGTTGTGATTGGTTGCGCTCACCTGGCCGGCGCTTCCTCAACAGAGATTGGCGGGGCCGGCGCTGCATCCGCTTGTGATTGGCTGAGCTGGCCGGCCCTGGGGCATAAATAGAGCCCTGAGGGGGCCGGGGGCGTCAGTCCGGCGGCGGGACGGGGAGCGGCGTTTGGAGCTGCGCGGTCGGTCGGGAGGAGCGCTGCTGCGCCGGGACGGGATGTCCGCAGCTGCCGGCCTGGGGAGCGAGGGTAAGCACGGACGCGACTCCTGCGTCCGCCTGCGCCGGTGTCTGGGGGCCGGCGGTGTCCTGGGGCAGTGGCGCCAGCCGTACCCAGGGCGGCCGGAGGCCGGTGCGGGGCCTGGTGAGGCACAGGAGGACTGGCTGTGGCTACCAGGGGCCGGCGAGAAGCGCTTCTGTTGTTTCTGGATTTAAAGCAGTGTTTAAAGTATCAGAAATAAAGCAGCAGGTTTTGCATTTTTTGTTATTTTATTTTGCTTTGATTAGAAGTAACTATGTTTTTCATATTTATTGCATCTTTTCATTATTTTGCTTGTTTCAATGCCATATTTTTGGTTCAATTTTTTTTTTTTTTTTTTTTTTTTTTTTTTTCTAGATATTTGATGTTAATTCAGTAAAGGTTGTAGGGCTAGGGCTGAAACAGCAGTTGTGAGACCAGTAGAGACATAAAGCCCCAGGGTGTGGAATAAAGCCCTTGGCACTAGAGGCAGGCCCAAAACAGTGTGGAACAATGGAAATGCTGGGGCTGGAGGGTTCTCCCCACGGGAGAAGGGGATGGAGCTGCAGCTCAGGGCCTGCAGGAGATGCCTGGGGGGTTACCAGCCCTTGCCCCGTGGTACCCAGCAGAGGCTGAGGGTGTGGGGCCCGAGAACCAACCCATGGACACCTTTTGGGATGGGGGAGCAGGGGCCCAGTGGCTCTTCCCAGCCCCTGGTGCTGCCTCGGGGAGCTGAGGGGGCCTTCGGACAAGTGCTGGGCTGAGACCCAGGGGAAGGGGGGAGATACATGTTGGCCTTCGGGCTTCAAGTGTCCCCGAGGTTGAGAACCCAGGAGGGTGGGTGATACAACTCCTAAAGACATTGAAGTGATGACAATGACTGACTTGTGGCCTTCTCAACAGCCCCGGGCTGCAGTGAGAAGCAGTAGCAGCTTTTAGCTGCAGGCAGTGGGAAGCTGAGGAGCTGGAGCTGAGACAGCAGAGCTGGAGGAGACACAAAGATGGTAGGCTTTGGGGTGAAACCCCTGTGGGGCTGCTCTAGGGAATATGGAGCCGGGACGGGAACTGCGGGCAGGAGCTGAAATCACTGTAAGGGCTGGGGTAGGGACTGGAGAGCTGTTGCTGCAGTAAGGATTGGAAGGTTGAGGCTGGACTATGGGAACAGGAGCTGAGCTGAAACAACACAAAGCTAGAGCAAAAGCAAAAATCGTACTCTGAGAACCAGAAGCAGCATTTTGTGCCACTGCTGGGAAGATGTGGAGACAGAAGTCAAACAGAAGAGCTGGCAGTGAAATAAAGCTTGTGGGCCTGAAGCTGAAATCACTGGGGACTGCAGTGCTACAATTGCAATCACAGTTCAAAGGGGATAATGAGTGTAGACCTGGGAAGCGACTGTGAAATGGGACATGTGCCCAGGGGTTGGTAATGGAATAAAGATTAATGGGATGGAGGTGAAATAGCATTTCTAGAGCTGAAGCTGAAACCGCACAACTAAAGACAAAAAAAGGGCCCTGTTGTCTCAACCTGGAGCAGCTACACCTGGCGAAGACAGGCAGAAAAAATGAATGTGGAGGTGGAAGAACCGGGCTGGCCGTGAAATAAAGCTTGTGGGTCAAGAGCTGAAAACTCTGGGGCTGGGAAGGGCTTTCTAGAACTGCTGAACACCTGAACTCTGAACACATGAAATCAGCAGAGAGGTGGGATAGAGATTGTTAATGGCAGAGGGCAATCAGTGTGTCAGGGAGGGGCCCATAGGTCCAAAAGCTGAAGGCTGGAGATGTGTGGGAGGGACAAAAGCTGAAATAAGGTCTTGAGCATGAAGTACGGTGACAGGCTGCGGCTGGGAAAAGCCCAGTCAGAAGGCGAAGACAGGAGAAAAAAATTCCAGGAAGCAGCACTAGGAAAAAAGATATTCAAGCTAGGTTTTCCTGACGCCCCCTCCACATTAATACTACACTGTCCTATCCCTGTTCCTGTCAGATGCATCAGCACTAATGCAGGTAACGGCTTTTGGATTTCAGACCTGACCAGGAAGGATGGTTTCTGTCCTCTCAACCCCTACACAGGGGGAAAGGATACTTTGGGTCACCCCCCCTCCTACTCCTGTCATCTCCAGCTCAGGCTGCCCCTGCATCACTTACCTCATTCTGGAGATGGGGCTCCCAGGGAGGAAGGGACAAGCTGTTCTGCCTAGTCCCAAGCTAGGACACGGCTGGGAAGCCCCAACTCTGCTCTAAACACCTGGGGGTGGGCCTGGCAGCCCCCCTTTCCTTCCCAATAGCTTTGGTGAGGAATCCGGTCCCCCTCCCCAAGGGCCAAGGGATTGGTAAGGGATTTTAGCAACCCTTGGATGGCCCTTGGTGCAGGCAGCTCTTGTTTAATTTCTCTTTATTCTTTTAATATCTTTCAATTACTTCTTAAGCAGTTACTACAATTAAGATATACAATAAGGACAGCAGCATTTCTCCCTTGTTGGATTGGGAAATCCAAGCCGAGGTCCTTGGAGAGACTGAGGGGATGGAGAGCTGAGCCTCAGGCTAGGTTTAGACAGTGGGAATTAGGTGAGGAAGAAAAGAGAGATTCCCTCCAAAAGTGATTAAGGCCAGTTCTGCTGGCTTTGAGGGCTACTACCCCCAAAAAATCATTCTGGTTAAACGGGACTTGGAGAAGCAGGGGGATGTGCAGGGAGGCCTGTGCTGGGACCCCTCAAATTCCAGTCTGAGCTGCTGGGCACTGCTGGGCCTTTGGGACATCACTGAGAGGCTCCACTGCCTGATCCAGGGAGTTCTCCCGTTATTTTCTGTCGTGCTTAGCATCTGGCAGGTTATTGCAGCTCCATAGGCTGAAAATCCCATCGGAGCACTTGGAGTCACAGACGATCACACAGAAGCCAATCTGGGAGGGAAAACGAGCTGTTCCATAGATTTATTTTTCCCACTTCTTTTTGAAATTATACCAGAATCTCTGCTCTCCCATCAGATCCCGTATCCTTGAGTTTTGAGTTTTCTCATAAAGATTTTTCTGCCTATGCTGGAAACAGATTTCCCGGCACCGCGGGGAGCGGCTGGATTTGGGGGGTCCTGGGGCCGGCACGGGGGTTCCCCGCGGCCCGTCCCGTCCCTGTCGGCACCAGGAAATCGCCGCCGCCGTCCTCTCGTGCCCGGAGCCCCGGCAGGACGCCGGCTGCAGGCGGAGCGGGAGCGGCTCGTGCCGCCCGCAGCGCTCCTGGTCCCGATCGCGACCGCAACGCCGCCCCGGTCCTCCGGCCCCGAGGCCCGCAGCCCGCCCGCCGGGGGAGAGGCGGCACCGCTCGGGACTCCCGGTCGGCACGGACAGGACCCGAAGCAGAACGCCCGGTCCCATTCCCGGCCCCCCTCAGCGCCTCCGGCTCCGCGCAGGGCCGGGCGCGGCCTCGGCTCGGCTGAGCTGTGAGGGGCGGGGCCGGCCCGGAGAGCAGGGCGGGGCGCTGCGGCGGAGCCGGGGCGCTGTGAGGCGGGGCCCGGAGGTGACCGGGGACGGGGCTGGGCAGTACTAGGGGCGCGGGGCGGGTCCCGGGTGCGAGGCCCCAGGACCCACCGGAGAGCTCCGCACCGAGCTCAGAGCATCAGCTTTTTCCGGCACCCTTTTGAAATCCCGCCCGGCTCGCGATTGACGGGCTCGCTGAGGCATCGGCAGCGCTGATTGGACAGCGGGTCCCGGGAACCGCCCCCGGCTCCGCCCCGCGCTCAGCACCGACCCCGATCCCCCCCGGCCCCGATCCCCCGGCACCCCCAGGTGAAGCTGTAATGGATAACGAGGGACAGACCAGGCACAGGTGGGAGTTGTAATGGATAACGAGGGGGCGGTTTAAGAGGGGGAGCCTCAGCTCGGTTCGGTATCCAGCTGTGAGCAGTGAGTGCTCAGGTCCTGGCTGTGGTTCTTGGAGTGAAGGCAGGAGCACGTGGTTTTGGAGCATCAGTTCTGGAGGCAACAAGGGACAAACCTTTATACCCAGCAGAAGGTAAGCCAGTGTGGGTTTATAGGGGGACTTTTTTTTCTTTTTCACCTTCGTCTCACCAATCCCTCCCCGGTGCTCCCAGAAGAAAAAGGAGTTATGGAGAAAAAAGGAGTTCAAATTGATTAAAGAAACTCCTTTTTTCTGTTGTTATCTGTGTTTAAACTGGAGAGATTTTCTTTTCTCATGGAATTTTAATTAATAGTGGCCCTTCAATGTGGCTTCTTTTGAATATGATATTCTTAGGTGGTGTGTAGTGTTTTGTGTGACTTTTTTGGTATTATTTATTGTGAGTAATTTGGTTTTTGAGTGAAGGTAACTCTATGAGTGGGTTTGTTTGTATTTGGGGTAGAATTAATTTAAGTAGCTCTTTTTGAGAGACTTCTGCTATGTGTTATTGGGGTTTTGTGTATTGTATGGAGGGATTCAGGTTGGGTAGAGCTGTTTTTTTCTGTTTGGTGGTTTTTAATGATTTATTGGGTAGCTTTATTCTGTTTGTAGGTGGCGTGTGACGAAGGATACGTGGTGTATTTATTTCAGGTTAGATTTCACAGTTTACCTGTTGGTCAGAGTGTTTTTGAACTGAGTTTCATTGTTGAGTTGTTTTTGGGGGATATTGTGTTTTTCAAGGGTTTGTTTTGTAAGGTTTACAGTGGTGTAATTGGCTGTGAGGTATAGGGGAGGTTTTTATTTATTTAGTAGTGGCTTTTATCATGGCAAACGTGTTGTGTTTGTTTTAGTGGGTTTGAGACAGTGTGAGGTAGTTAATTTTTTAGGGTTTCTTAATAATTAGGTTATTGTTTGTTGTTTTGCATGGGTTTGTTTTTTTAGCCTGCTTGATTAGAGCATATGTTTTATAGTTTTGGATAATTTAGGGGATATTGTTTGTAGTCTAATGGATCTTTTGGTTTTGTGTGTATTTATAGGTAGTCTGTTTGTTTGGATAGCTTTGAGGAATTATGGGTTTATTGAGTTAGAAATAATTGTTTTTGTTGTTGTTAATTTGAGTATATTTGTGCTATTTTTATTTTTGTGGATTGGTTTGTTTGTTGTGGTTTAGGGTAAACTTTGGAGGAAACTTTTGAATGGGTTTTTTTTTGAGAGTAAAATGGTGTCTCTTTTAAATTGGTTTGTGAAAGAATTTCTTTAGGAAGAAATGGAAAAAACTATTTATTTAACAAACAAAGTGGTCACAAGCATAAAAAGTGAATAACATAAAACAATAAAACATTTTGGTTTTCTGAAGGGAGATGGTAAATTCAGAAAGTCCTTGCTGTGGCTGTAGCTCAGCTCCTTTGGTCTCTTATCAGCTGTTCTGATGTTGATAAAATGCTGAGGTCCAGGCCCCGTGGCTGCAGGTGCAGCTCTTGGTGCTTCTCTGGGTTTTTCAGTCTGCAGCAGGTTTAATGAGCCTGGAGAAAAAGTGAAAAAATAATCAGTGCAGGGAACTTCCCTTCCCTAAAACTAACAACTAACAAAGAGCCAAGCAGATCTGTGTGCTGCAGTCTGTCTGTGCTTGAGCTGAATACACTGGACAGGGAATGCACAGGAGTGAACACTGTTTTCTTAAAACAGGCTGCATGCTTTTTCTTTCCTTGCTTTGCTCTCAAAATCAGTCTGAAAGGTACTGAAGGTATTTTTGAAGTAGTTATTTTAAATATTTGAGGGGTTTTGGCACTGATAGTATTTGTTTTGGAGGAAGTTGGTTTGGAGTGCTTGGGCTTTTGGGTTAGTTATGATGGGATTATTTTATTTTTAATTAGGTGTTTTTATGTTTTATTGCAGTCAAAAGTTGTGACTTTTTTGTTATGTTAGTAATCAAAAATAGGTTTTGATTTTGTATACAGTGATGGGATTGCTGTATATGGTGCACTAGCATGGACTAAGGATTTAAAATTCTGTGGTTTTGATGTGTAAGGTTAATGAATTTATATAGGTCAAAAACCGTGGGTTTTCTGCTTCTTCTTTAGTTAGAAGCAGGTCTTTAAGTTGGGGGGCTTCTGGGTGTATATTTTGGAGGTTGTTTGAGAGGAATGGAGATGGGGTTATTTTTATAATATTTGGAAGTTGGACTATGAGTAATAAGAGTTGGCTTTTTTTTTGTGGACTTTTGCTTGTGTTTTCTAAAATGGATATATTTGTGTGGTCAGGGTTGTGGTGTTTCTGGTGCAACTCTGACCATCCCTTATTGTTTGTGTGTTTCAGGTGGTCACTTGTATCACACTGAGATCCTCTCACCCACCAGCCAACAGACCTGCTGAGATCATCCGTGGATGTTTGGTTTTCTTTATGGCACCTGAGTAAGAGACAGCAGGAATTTCCCTGAGGCAGAGGCAGCCTTCCTTGGCCCCTGATGTGGATTCTCATCCCTGGACATCCCAGAGATAAGTGGAGGGCTAAAAGCCACAGAGGGAATGAAAGTGGGGTGTGGGGTCAGGGGTCACTGGGAGGGATTTTTGAGTCAGGTTTGGAGATGGGGATGTCAAAGATGTGACCCCTTTAGGGCACGTAAAGGGAAGGTGTCACAGTGCTGAGGTGTGCAGGGCAGAGCAGTCCCAGGGCACGTCGTGTCACTTGTCTGTTGTGCACTCTGTGTCTTTTGTGATGTGTCTCTTTCCTCACCCCTTTGAGGGGCCCGTTAGAAATGCCAGGCATTGTTCTTAACATCTCCCTGTTCCTTGGACAGGCACTGATATCATTGAATTTTGACTCAGGTGCTCAGACACACATCAGAATCCATCTCTCTTCACAACCTTCCAGGCTGGTGCCTTTCCAGGTCTTGTTCTGAGCTGTATCCACAGCTGTGCACTGCTGTGATCCATTCTGGTGGGTTAGGTCTTGTCAGAATGCAGAGATAGGTAGATGATTCTGACTGTAGGATTCTCAGGCATCCATCTCTGTGTTTCTTGGGGTCAGTGATCCCGTTAGGATCTTCTTCCTGCAGGGTTCTCTGAGCCTGGTCAGCTCCCCATGAGTCTTACCTCGGTCATCTCATTGCGAGTTGTCTCGGTCCTCAGGGTCATTCTTCTTGCCGAGATATTTCTGTCCCTGTTGTGTCCCTCCTTTTGTCCTGCCCTGTGTCACGGGTGTTGGTGTGTGTTTGGCTTGGAGCTGCTCTGCCTTGTTGCTTAGTCTGGGTGTAGGGGAATGGGACAAGTCTTGGGGACTTGAAATTTGTCATGTAGGGTGTCGTTGGACTGTAGAGGGTATCTCTAGATTGACACAAAGTGTCTGGAGTTGTCGAGTTCTCCTGCAGCACTTTGACTTTTCTCCTGACTTTCTTTCAGGTGCAGATGGATAAAATCTGTGGCAGAGTGCCCCATCCCGGGTGAGGGGGCTCCCCTGAGAAGGTCAGTCACTGTTTGTATTTGCAGGGGAGGTGTAAATGGTGGCCATGTCACAGCACTGCTCTTTGTCTTTATTTTTAGGAAGGAAGGCTGGATCTCTGCAGTCAAAGTGAAGTGGACACGGTGAGCAGTGATGGGTGGACAGAAGCATTTATTATTGCTGTAGTCTCCTTTCTGGTTCTACTCTAAGCATTTACTGGTCTTTTTTTGTTTTATTTTAGGTGGTCCCTTTGCAGATGTGCTGGCCCAGGATGCCAGAGGAGGGTAGATGGGTGCAACATTAAGGTTCACTTGTGCTGTGCTTCATTCAGAGCAGGGAGGTTGCTGTTTCACAGTAACTCACCATGATTTTTCCTTTTTTGTTTCTTTGCAGGTGCTGCTGCCCCAGGTGTACCAAGGAATAGAGGGAGGGGGTGAGTTGGCACTTGGGCAGGTGGCCCACAGGTGAGTGCTGTGCTCAGTGTGTCTCTTTTCCTTTTGCTGGGTTCACTCTGGGCAGGCTCTGGAGTGGGGGAAGATCTGAGGGGGGGCCGGGACAGCGGTGCAGAGGAGCCCTGGGGGTGACTCTTCTGGAGGGGAATAGTCACATTTTCTGTTCTGTGGTCCCAGGTAGTGTGAGGAGGTGCACAGCTGGAGGTTGGATATGGCAGCACTGAGAGAACGTCTTCAAATCCACGGAGCCAACACGTTCATTTCTGTCCAGGATGGATTTTGTCCACTCATATTCAAAAGTTAAGTGTTGGGGTTGGGTGGTGGGGAGAAGGGGGAAAAACTTTTCAGTCCCAGGAGGCAATTTAAAGTTACCTTAGAGAGGAGAGGGCCCAGTGGGATGGGCCCCTCAGGAGTAAAAAGAGTGAGGTTGGCACAAAGTGTCTGGAGCTGTCAAGTTCTCCTGCAGCACTTTGACTTTTGTCCTGACTCTCTTTCAGGTGCAGATGGATTAAATCCATGGCAGAGTGCCCCATCCCGGGTGAGGGGGCTCCCCTGAGAAGGTCAGTCACTGTTTGTGTTTGCAGGGGAGGTGTAAATGGTGGCCATGTTACAGCACTGTTCTTTGTCTTTGTTTTTAGGAGGCAAAGCTGGGTCTCTGCAGTCAAGGTGAAGTGGACGAGGTGAGCAGTGATGAGTGGACAGAAGCAGTTACTATTGCTCCAGCCTCACTTGCTGGTGGAACTCTGAGCATCCAGTGCTGTCTGTTTTAGGTGTTCCATTCACACGATGCTGATCTCCTCTTACCAGCCAGACAGTGGGAGCATTACAGGACTCTGTGGTGAAGCCTTGACCTTCTCCATTTGACGGGGCCATCCAGGTGGGCTTTGGTAACAGCCGAGGAGTTGAGGTGTGTCAGGGAGGAGGAGCGAGGCTCTGCTCAAGTTTCAGCAGTGCCACATCACCTTGTCTGCTCTTAACCCAGGCACACCCTGCAGTGTTGGTGTCTGAGCACAGCTGGAGCACAGGGCCCGAGGACCTGGGTGTGCTCAGGAGGTGGTGAGTAGCAGAATTGCTGGTTTTTGGCCCATGTGCTGCTGAGATCACATGGTCACGTTTGCTTTTCTTTATTGTAGCTGACTGAGACACACCAGCCCAGTGACAGCAGGAATTTCCCTGAGGGAGAGGCGCCTTCTTTGGCACCTGTCATGGATTGGCATCCCCAGATGTCCCAGAGATAAGTGGAGGGCTGGGAGCCACAGAGGGGATGAAAGTGGGGTGTGGAGTCAGGGGTCACCAGGAGGGGTTTTTAAATCAGGTTTGGAGATGGGGATGTCCAAGATGTGACCCCTTGGGCTGTGTGAAGGGGAAGTCTCATTTTTGATCACAGTGCTGAAGTGCACAGGGCGGAGCAGTCTCAAGGCATGTCGTGTCACTTGTCTGTTGTGCACTCTGTGTCTTTTGTGCATCTTGTCTCTTTCATGTCTTTTCCCTTTGCCCTTTAAGGGGCCGTTTAAAACCCCTGGAATCAATCTCAGCATTTCTGATCTCTGCGTTCCTCAGCCAGGTGCCTTTGACTCAGGAGCTTGGACGCCTATTGGACTCATCTCTCTTCACAAGTGTCCAGGCTGATGCCTTTCCAGGTCTTGTTCTGAGCTGTATCCACAGCTGTGCACTGCCACCATCCATTCTGGTGGATTAGGTCTTGTCAGAATACAAAGATAATTAGATGATTCTGACTGTAAGATTCTCAGCATCCATCTCTGTGTTTCTTGGGGTCAGTGATCCCGTTGGCATCTTCTTCCTGCAGGGTTCTCTGAGCCTGGTCAGCTCCCCATGGGTCTTACCTCGGTCATCTCATTGCGACTTCTCTCGGTCCTCAGGGTCATTCTTCTTGCCGAGATATTTCTGTCCCTGTTGTGTCCCCCGTTTTGTCCTGTCCTGTGTCACGGGGGTTGGTGTGTTTGGCCTGGAGCTGCTCTGCCTTGTTGCTCAGTCTGGGTGTAGGGGAATGGGACAAGTCTTGGGGGCTTGAAATTTGTCATGTGGGGTGTAGTTGGACTGTAGAGGGTATTCCTGGATTGACACAAAGTGTCTGGAGCTGTCGAGTTCTCCTGCAGCACTTTGACTTTTGTCCTGACTTTGTTTCAGATGCAGATGGATTAAATCCATGGCGGAGTGGCCCATCCCGGGTGAGGGGCTCCCCTGAGAAGGTCAGTCACTGTTGATGATGAGAGTCCCATATCTCACATTTTATTGGCACTCCAGTGCAGGGCACGTGCATTTACAGCTCCAAACAAGTGAGTCCCTTGGTAACCCCCCCTGGGGAGCAGCTGGAGCCTGCTCTGGGCTGGGCTGGGGGACCAAACACTGGGGGCTGACACAGCTCCACACTGAGGGGGCTTGGGAAAATGCCTGGCTTTGTCCTGGATTTTTTTTTTTTTTTTTTTTTTTTAAAGCTTTCTACAAGGTTTTAACCATCAACTTGGTAAAAAATAAATGGTAAGGACTGAAAACATTAGGAGCCTGCAAGTTACACACACCAAAGACAACTTTTCTTAATAGCTGCGAGGCTTATATCTTGATTTTGAGACTCTCTTTTTTTGGCCAACTTTTTTGTTAAAAATCTTATTCTGAAGTGCCTCAACCAAGGACATCCTGTTTGAAACTTTATTGCTGTTGTTTTTCCTCTTGCAGGTAGTTGGCAAAAGAGGACAGAGCCAGTAGGAAGCAAAGCCACTGGAAGGCCTTATCCCAGTCCAGCTGTTCTTTTGTACTCTTTAAAAGATTTTATATTTTTCTTTTTTTTAATTTTTTTACTTTATTTTATATTACTTTTAGATTTTTATTTTAATTTTTATGTTTTTATTTATTTTCATTTTTTTATTATTTGTATTTTTAAAGTTTTAAAACTTATTCAGTTTTATTTATTTTTATTTTTACATGTTTTTTTGGTTCCTTTTTAAAATACTATTTCTTACCCAGAATATGTGGAAGTTTGGCCCAACAGGAGAGAAAAACCAGAAAAAGAGTGACATCAAAGAACATTAAATTTATTTGTGCCGTGCTTTAATATAAAAATAATAAAGGATAACATGAAAAAAGGCCAAGCATTCTCTGTTTTCCAGGAGACTTCCATTCTCTGCACAGTGGCCACCCTTCTGGTGGACTTCTACACAGAAACCATTAAATTGTTAATCCTGTTTCTCCCTCTACATATTTTATGTTTTCTTTGTTCTTTTTTTTCCATACTCTTTCTTACCCTGAGTAGGTGGAAGTTTGGCTGTTGGCAAGAAAGAAGTTGAAGAGTGACCTCCATGTCCATTGGATGTCTGGATATAATTGACAGTGCAGTTAATGAAAAACCTCTGTATTTTCTGCTAAATTAAAAAGCCTTAACAGAGAAAGGTGTAAAGAGTGGGGTGCCCTCTTTTTCCTTTCAGGTCTCATGCCACCCATGCACAGTATTAGCAGGAGTAATTTGATGTCACGTGTTTTTCAGAGGTAGCAATAAAACTAAGTAAACATTTTATTTTAACAAAGAAATCCAAATCTAAGCAAATAAAAAACCCCAAAACAAACCCCCCCACCAACAACCCCCCTCTCCAAAAGCACACAGAATAATTTAATAAATATTAAATATTTACCCTTTAGAAAACTAGGGTCATTCAATTCTCATGAAGTGTGTGCCTGATGTGTTAGGTTAATGAATTCATATAGTTTAAAATATAAAGAAGTAAACACAAATTGAAAAAAACCCGACCAAATACAAAAAATAAGAAAAATATAAGTAACAAAAAAGAACTATAAAATATGAAAAATAATACCAATAGCTCCACTCTCTTATTACATGTTCCATATATTATAATATGTAGAATATACCTGCTATAATGTACATGATATAATAGATAAATTGTAATGATTAATAGAAATATCAAAATAAGAAATAGAAGTAATTTTGAAATACAGCTTAAACTGAAGGCTTTTTTTGGATTCGGCTTGATTGATGGCAGGGTTCTCGTGGTTGTTGTGGTTGGGGGTCTTTTGGGGCATTTATTTTAGGGGATGTTTGGAAGGGGATTTTTGGCCACGTTCTTTTTTGCCTCCGCTCCCTGCGGCAGTGCTGCCACCGTGTGAACACGGAGCGGTACTGCAGCTCCCCCTCGTGCCGATCTGTAAGGCAATGCTGCCATCGTGTGGATCTAGAGCGGTACTGCAGCTCCCCCTCGAGCCGATCTGTAAGGCAATGCTGTTATCCTGTGGATAAAAAGCGGTACTGCAGCTCCCCCCCGAGCCGAATTGTAAGGCAATGCTGCCATCCTGTGGATAAAGATCGGTACTGCAGTTCCCCCCCGTGCCGGTCCCGAGAGCTGTGCGGCAGTGCTGCCATCATGTGGACATACAGCGGTACTGCAATTCTGCGCCGTGCCGGTACCCGAGGTGCGCAGCAGCCCCGTTCTCTGAGCTCACGGGCAGTGTTGCCGCCCGAGCACCGAAAGATCACGGCCAAAAAGGCGGGAAAAAAGTGCAAGGACCCCGGACACGTGGCAGCAGGCTGCCTGCGCGCGACCTGGACCACGGAGCCGCCCGGGAGCGATTTTTTTTCGCGGCAAAAGAAGGTGCGTGGACACGGGGTGGGGGCTGAGCGGCGCCACGGCAGTGTTGGGGCAGTCGATGTAGTCAGGCGCCTGTGCGAGCAGCCGCGGGGGACATTTGGGGGGGGGTGCCACAACCAGTATGGCGGCGCGGCTCGCGGCGCTTGACCTTCTAAAGATGGCGGCGAAAAGGGCGGGAAAAAGAGAGGACCCCATGTTTGTCTATCTGACTGCCTGCACAAAAATGCCGACCACGCCGGCCCCCGTGGGCAATTTTTTGTGGCGTTTCCAGGTGTAGGGACACGGGCTGTGGGTTCGCCCGCGCCGCAGGCGGGTTCAGGTTAGTCGTTTTAGTCAGGCGCTTGTGTTAGTCACCGATGGGGGCCTTAAGTGTGCCACAACAAAGATGGCGGCTCGACCGGACTTGGCTTCAGCCACAACTAAGATGGCGGCGGGGTGGGGCGAAAGTGACGTAATGCTCCTCGGATCCGAAAATAGCCGGGGGGTGACGTAAATGACCGAGAGTTGCCGAACAGCCGAGAATTGCCGACGGCTGACGGAAATCGCCGAGAGTTGCCGAACAGCCGAGAATTGCCGACGGCTGACGGAAATGACCGAGTTTCTCCGAACAGCCGAGAATTGCCGACTACTGACGGAAATCGCCGAGTTTCTCCGAACAGCCGAGAATAGCCGACTACTGACGGAAATCGCCGAGTTTCTCCGAACAGCCGAGAATAGCCGACTACTGACGGAAATCGCCGAGTTTCTCCGAACAGCCGAGAATAGCCGACTACTGACGGAAATCGCCGAGTTTCTCCGAAAAGCCGAGAATAGCCGACTACTGACGGAAATGACCGAGTTTCTCCGAACAGCCGAGAATAGCCGACGGCTGACGGAAATCGCCGGGTTTCCCCGAACAGCCGAGAATAGCCGACGGCTGACGGAAATCGCCGGGTTTCCCTGAACAGCCGAGCCCAGCCGAGTTTCCCCGAACGTCGCCCCCGCTCAGCCGAACCGAACGAGCCGGGGGCAGTTCCGGGGCGGCCCCGGCCGGTGTCCGCCGTCACTGCCGCTTCCTCGGCGAGCCATTCAAGGCGGTGTCGGGGCCGCTGCCGATCTCCCGGCGGGCGGGCGGGACACACTGGCGCTGTGTCCGGAGCTGGAGCCGAGCCGGGGTTCCCGGGGAAGGCGGCAGGATAAGCCGGTAAAGGGCCCGTGTGGCCCCGAGAGCCCCCGGAACATTGATTTGGGGGGGTCTGTGCCAGCCGCTTATGCCCTAATGGAGAGGGATTTCTCACAAGGACACGCAGTGATGGACAAAGGGAAGGGCTTCATCAGGATGAAGGGAGGCTGAAACGACGCGGAAAGAACTCCACAACTAATCCGAGTTGTTAGAGCGGTTTGTATTTATTGACGTGGGGAATAATTTTATCAAAGACACGCATACCCCCCAGGGGATTTGCCCCCTTTCTTATTTTCTGAGGTTTTACATATGCAGGATATCTTACAGACTTTCTCCATACATATTTATTTTTTGATCTTGGTTATTTTCGTTTGGTATAGTAATTATTTTATGTTTTTCTGGGCACGCTCAGTGTTTAGTGGTGGTGGTCTCCAGGCCGTTGTGGGGGTCTTTTTTAATTCATTTTTTCACCTTTATCTTTCTCATGTGTGCTTTGGCTTTTTTGGCACAATTTTAAGAGAACGTATTATTTTAGAGTCTGTGTTGTTTTCTTTACTTGTGCTCTTAATGCTGTTATTCTGTTGTTTAGGTTAGTTCTTCTAGTTCATTTTGTGATTGTGCTGAAGGTTTCATATTTGTAATGTTTAAATATATGCAAAAAATAATAAGCACCATGTTACTAAATGCTGTCTTATATATTTTAAAATACTACTTGGAATAGGTTCTAATATACTGCATATGCTCTTTAATTTACTATAAAGGATTAGTTGTGATTTTTCAATTTATGCCTCAGAGGCCGGTTTAGATTAAATATCAGGAAGGAATTGTTCCCTGGGAGGGCGGCGGGGCCCTGGCACAGGTTCCCCAGAGAAGCTGTGGCTGCCCCTGGATCTGGTGGAAGGTGTCCGTGCCCTGGGTGGGGCTGGAATGGGATGAGCTTTCCCTTCCACAATTCAGTGATTCTGGTGGTCTGGCTGAGGTCAGTCAGCCTGAGGAGCTGTTGCAATTTCAGGCTGGAAGTTGAGTGCTTGTAATTTACACAGTGTAAAGCAAGAATGAACGGTTAAAAAAATTCTACTGCATGATTTTTTTAATATAAAAAGCAGAGGGAGAGGTGCTTCCTTTTATTTACTTCTGATTCAATTGTATTTCTCACTTACAGCACAGTAGAAACCCTGTTCTGCTCTGGCTGCTGAAGGACACTGCAGCATCTCCAGGTGCACCTGAAGGCATCTCGACACCGAGAGAGATTTGTTCTGTTTCCGCATTGACTCTGTTGAAAGGTGAACGCAGAATGTCGATGGGTCACCCTGCCAGCTCCACTTGGCTCAGCAGGCATCGCAGGGAGGGCCCTCCTGTCATCTCTCTGGTGAGTCTGGAGGTGGGTTTTTCTGCTGCTCTGGGGCTGTGCTGGGACCCCTCCAATTCCAGTCAGAGGTGCTGGGCACTGCTGGGCCTTGGGGACACCACTGAGAGGCGGCTGCTTTGGTTTCTTAATACCTGGAAATCCATGGATTGCTGGGTGATTTCCATAAGTTCTCCTATTTTTTAGGAGCTGCAGGGTGAGGTCAGTATTCTGAGGGAGGCCCTGGCAAAGCTGCCAAGGACAAGGAACACGGAGCATCCGGGGGCTTCTCCCACCTGAGTTTCTCCCGGAGCGTGCTGCGTGTCATGCTGGATGTTTAACCTGGCTTTGGGGTGTTCTCCTGCAGTCCCAGCTCCAACTGCTGCCCCTGAGCCGAGGCCTTGCTGTGTCCCAGCACTAAACCCAGCAGGTGGGTCCTGCTTTTCCAGCCCTTTAATCCCAGGGGCAATCCCAGATTCCCGGAGCTCCCCTGGGCCCAGCCTGGACTCGCTCCCTGGGAGCTGCACTTCAGTCTGCCTGAACCAAGGACCTCCTGTTTAAAGCTTTATTCCTGCTGTTTTTCCTCTTGCAGGTAGTTGGCAAAAAAGGAGAGAGCCAGTGGGAAGTGGAGCCACTGGAAGGCCTTATCCCAGTCCAAGGTTCCCACTTTTCTCTCTGACTCCTGGAGAAACGCCTGATCAGAACCAGAGAGTGTCCATTTGATTTCCTGCCCTTTCCAGTAAATCGTTGCTTTCAGCTTGTTTGTGTTCCTGGTGTCATCCTCCTCCTCCTCCTCCATGGATTTGTAAATAGAATTCCTGACTTTTGCTGAGTTGAATTTTGTTATTCCAGCAATTGTGGCTCTTTTGTTCCACAGAAACTTCCCAACTCTGCTGAGAGTTTCAGCTGTCAAATACAAGTAAGATTGGAGTTTCTTTGGGCTGTTACTCCCACAAACTAGAGATCCTTCTGGAATAGGAGTAAATAGGCATGTTTAACTCCCTCTTCCCTTGAAAATCAGAGCAGAGGAAGCAGATTTGAAATCATCATTCCATGGACTTCCACAGACTTCCTGGCTGTGCCAAAAGTTTTCCATGTTAGAAATTCCTGAGCTTGTTTTCCGGGCAAGCTGGGAGTTAGATATTATTCCTTCCTTTTATTTGATGTTTTTCCTCTCTCTGATTTTAGTATGGCTATATTTTTTTTTCCCTATTTTTCATCCAAGTTGGAATTTTGCTAATTCTTAGGGGACATTTCCAAGGAAATTTACCCAATTAATGTTGGTAAATCAGGAATTGTTCAGCACCATATCCGCAGAATTCTGGGAATTCCCAGGAAAACTTGTAAAGTGTTTAATTGCCTCGATTCATCTTGTTTTCAAGTTCAATTGAGTGTGTTTTTAATTACATAAGTCCCATTAAAACTTAAATCCTGGCCTAGTTGCTGTTCCTTGGACACAAGGGGGTGGTTCTTTCCTGCCTTGGCACATGTGGGTGTTCATCCCAAGTGAACTTCCCCATAAAACAGAATTTGTTTCCAAGCAAAACTGGGAATTTTCTAGAAAACCATTTTTTCCTGGAGGCACTGGGTTTGTTTTCCCTATCCCTGCCTAATCGAGGAAACACCTGGAGCTGTGTTAGGCAGTGGCATCAGGGGAGGGCTGTGTTTATTTAATTTGGTATTTTAATTTACTTATTGTTTATTTTATTTTTTACTTTTTGATTTTTGTATTTTATGTTAAATATTGTATTGTGGTTAATGTTTTAATTTTTTTTTTGTTTTGTCTTTTTAAAATGCTTTTGGTTTATTTCTTTAATTTTTATATTTTTATTCTATTATTTATTTTTAAATTTTTCAAATTTTTCTTTATTACTATTTAAAGTCTTAATGACTTTTATTTTTTTTAAATTTATGGATATTATTTCAGTTTTTACATTCATGTTATTTATTTTGTATTTTTACATTTTTAAATTATATTTTAAATTTAATTTGGATTTTATTTCTTTTCTTTTTTTACTTTTTTTATTAACTTTTGAGTTTTTTTAAAATTTTTATTTTGTTTTATTATATTTTATAAATTTTTTTTCATGTTTTCATTGTTCCTTTTTTTTTTTCCTTTCTCTTTTTTCCCCCGAGTATGTGGAAGTTTGGTCCCGCCCCCATCCCGGGCAGGGCACGGCGGGAGGCGGAGCGTGGGGCGGAGCCGGGGGGGCGGAGCCGGGGGGGGCGGAGCCGGGGGGGCGGAGCCGGGGGGGGCGGAGCCGGGGGGGCGGAGCCGGGGGGGCGGAGCCGGGGGGGCGGAGCCGGGGGGGCGGAGCCGGGGGGGCGGAGCCGGGGGGGCGGAGCCGGGGGGGCGGAGCCGGGCAGTTCACGGGGCAGGGCCGGGCAGGGCCGGTGTTCTCGGTGTTTGGGTTTTGTCTGGGCTTGTCAGCCAAGTCATAAACAAGCCAACTCGGCTCCTGAACTCTCCAATGAACGTTTGAAACGCTTCCACAGAAGGACACGTTAAGAGTGATTCCAAAGGAATATTTGTAAATGAAGGGTAACGATTTCTGGGGAATTTCCTTGGGAATTATGAACCTCATGCATACGGACTTTCAGAGGTGGAATCCCAGTTTCAGCCTCGGGCACCTGCAGGAGAAGAGGGGTCCTTATCCACAGCAAGGGAAGCCCGGTGCCCCATCGTGTCAGGTGCAGACAATGAACCGTCCCAGGAATGAACAGCAAGTCCCCTCTGCGCTCACCCTTAGAGTGGCAGCAGCTGCAGGTGAGAGATGCCACAGGATGGGGAGGGGAGAGAGCAGCCCCAGGTGGAGCTGGGAACAGTGAGGGGGGACAGAGCAGCACAGGTGGAGCTGTGATGGATAATGAGGGGGCGGTTCCAGCCAGGGGAAATTTAAAAGGGGAGCCTCAGCTGAATTCGGTATCGAGCTGTGAGGAGTGAGAAATTTGTATTTAGGTTGTGGCTGTGCTTCATGAAGTGACTGCAGGAGCACTTGGATTTGGGGTTTTACTTCAGGAAGCGATGAGGGACAAACTTGTATGCTAAACAGATAAGCCAGTTTGGGTTTATTGGGGGGACTTTTTACCTTTTCAGCTTCGTCTCACCAATCCCTCCCCGGTGCTCCCAGAAGAAAAAGGAGTTATGGAGATAAAAGGAGTTCAAATTGATCGAAGGAACTCCTTTTCTGTTGTTGTCTGTGTTTAAAGTGGGGGAGTTTTCTCTTTACCTGGAATTTTAATGAATAGTGGAACTTTTGTGTGGCTTTTATTTAATGTTATGTACTTAGGGGATATGTAGTATTTTGTGTGACTTTTTGGAGTATTATTTGTTATATATAATTTGGTTTTTGAGTGACGGTAACTTTATGGTTGGGTTTGTTTGTATTTGAGGTAGAAATGATTTAAGTAGCTCTTTTTGAGGGACTTCTGAAATGTGTTATTGGGGTTTTGTGTGTTGTATGGAGGGATTCAGGTTGGGTAGGGCTGTTTTTTTCTGTTTGGTGGTTTTTAGTGATTTATTGTGTGGCTTTATTCTGTTCGTAGGTGGTGTATGGTGAGGGATATGTGGTGTATTTAATTCATGTTAGAATTCATAGTTCACATGGTCAGAATATTTTTAAACTGAGTTTCGTTGTTGAATTGTTTTTGGGGGATATTGTGTTTTTCCAGGGTTTATTGTCTAAGGTTTACAGTGGTGTAATAGGCTGTGGTGTGAGGTATAGAGGAAGGTTTATTTATTTAAGAAATAAAATAAAATAAATAATAAATAAATAAATAAGTCAGGTGGCTTTTATCATAGGGAGCATCTAGTGTTTGTTTTAGTGGGTTTGAGACAGTGTGATGTAGTTAATTTTTTAGGGTTTCTTAATATTTACAATTAAATGATTTTTTTGTGTTATTGGGGTTTGTTTATTTAGCCTGCTTGGCTATGGTATATGTTTTATAGTTTTGGATAATTTAGGGGATACTGTTTGTAGTCTAATGGGTCTTTTGGTTTTGTGTGTATTTATAGGTGGTCTGTTTGTTTTGATGGTTTTGAGGAATTATGGGTTCATTGAGTTAGGAATAATTGTTTTTGGTGCTGTTAGTTTAAGCGTATTTGTGCTATTTTTATTTTTGTTGATTGATTTGTTTATTGTTGTGCTTCTCTGGGTTTTTCAGTCTGCAGCAGGTTTAAACAGTCAGAAGAAAAAGGGAAAAAAAAAGGCTTTTCTTTAGCTGGCTAAAACTAACTAAGAGCAAAGGAGATCTGTGTGCTGCAGTCTGTCTGTGCTTGGGCTGAATACACTGGACAGGGAATGCACAGGAGTAAACACTGTTTTCTTAAAACAGGCTGCGTGCTTTTTCTTTCCTTGCTTTGCTCTCAAAATCAGTCTGGAAGGTACAGAAGGCATTTTTGAAGTAGTTATTTTAAATGTTTGAGGTTTTTTTGGTGGATAAAATGTTTATTTTGGAGGAAGTTTGTTTGAAGTTTTTGCTTAGTTATTATGAAATTATTTTATTTCTAATTAGGTGTTTTTAGTTTTTATTGCAGTTAAAGGTTGTGACTTTTTTGTTATGTTAGTAATAGAAAATGGGTTTTGATTTGGTATGTAGAGATGGGATTGGTGTATATGGTGTGCTGGTGTTGATTAAGGATCTAAAATTCTGTGGTTTTGATGTGTTAGCTTAATGAGTTTTTATAGTTTAAAAGATGTGGGTTTTATGCTTCTTTGGTTAGAGGCAGGTCTTTAAGTTGGGGGGTTCTGAGTATGTATTTTGGAGGTTTTTTGAGGAGAATGGATATAGGGGTTATTTTTTTTTATATTTGGAAGATGGACTAGGAATAATAAGAGTTGGCTTTTTTTTGCTGGACTTTTGTTTGTGTTTTCTAAAATTGATATGTTTGTGTGGTCAGGGCAGTGGTGTTTCTGGTGCAACTCTGAGCATCCCTTATTGTTTGTGTGTTTCAGGTGGTCACTTGTCGCACACTGAGATCCTCTCACCCAACAGCCCTGCTGAGATCATCCGTGGATGTTTGGTTTTCTTTATGGCACCTGACTGAGACAGCAGGAATTTCCCAGAGGCAGATACAGCCTTCCTTGGCCCCTGATGTGGATTCTCATCCCTGGACATCCCAGAGATAAGTGAAGGGCTCAAAGCCACAGAGGGGGTGAAAGTGGGGTGTGGGCTGGGAGTCACCGGGAGGGATTTTTGGGTCAGGTTTGGAGATGGGGATGTCCAAGCTGTGACCCCTTTAGGGCACGTGAAGGGAAGGTCTCACAGTGCTGAGGTGTGCAGGGCAGAGCAGTCCCAGGGCACGTCGTGTCACTTGTCTGTTGTGTACTCTGTGTCTTTTGTGTGTTTTGTTTTGTGTGTCTTTTGCCTTAACCCTTCAAGGGGTCTTTTGGAGACCCCAGGCATTGTTCTTAACATCTCCTTGTTCCTAGGAGAGGCACTGATATCATTGAACTTTGACTCAGGTGCTCAGACACATCAGGATCCATCTCTCTTCACAAGTGTCCAGTCTGATGCCTTTCCAGGTCTTGTTCTGAGCTGTATCCACAGCTGTGCACTGCTGTGATCCATTCAGGTGGATTAGGTCTTGTCAGAATGCAGAGACAGGTAGATGATTCTGACCTTAGGATTCTCAGGCATCCATCTCTGCTTTTCTTGGGATCAGTGATCCCGTTGGCATCTTCTTCCTGCAGGGTTCTCTGAGCCTGGTCAGCTCCCCATGAGTCTTACCTCGGTCATCTCATTGCGAGTTCTCTCGGTCCTCAGGGTCATTCTTCTTGCTGAGAGATTTCTGTCCCTGTTGTGTCCTCCCTTTTGTCCTGTCCTGTGTCACGGGGGTTGGTGTGTTTGTCCTGGAGCTGCTCTGCCTTGTTGCTCAGTCTGGGTGTGGGGGGAATGGGACAAGTCCTGGGGAGTTGAAATTTGTCATGTAGGGTGTAGTTGGCCTGTAGAGGGTATTCCTGGATTGACACAAAGTGTCTGGAGCTGTCGAGTCCTCCTGCAGCACTTTGACTCTTGTCCTGACTTTGTTTCAGATGCAGATGGATTCAATCCATGGCAGAGTGCCCCATCCTGTGTGAGGGGGCTCCCCTGAGAAGGTCAGTCACTGTTTGTGTTTGCAGGGGCGTGTAAATGGTGGCCATGTTACAGCACTGCTCTTTGTCTTTGTTTTTAGGAGGTAAGGCTGGATCTCTGCAGTCAAGGTGAAGTGGATGAGGTGAGCAGTGATGGTGGACAGAAGCAGTTGCTTTTGCTGAAGTCTCACTTCTGGTTCTACTCTAAGCATTCACTGTTTTTATTTATTTATTTATTTTGGGTGGTTTCCTTGGCAGATGTGCTGGCCCAGGATGCCAGAGGAGGGTAGATGGGTGCAACATTAAGGTTCACTTGTGCTGTGCTTCAGGCAGAGCAGGGAGGTTGCTGTTTCATAGTAACTCAGCATAATTTTTCCTCTTTTGTTTCTTTGCAGGTGCTGCTGCTGCCCCAGGTGTGCCAGGGAATAGAGGGAGGGGGTGAGTTGGCCCTTGGGCAGGTGGCCCACAGGTGAGTGCTGTGCTCAGTGTGTCCCTTTTCCTTTTGCTGGGTTCACTCTGGGCAGCCTCTGGAGTGGGGGGAAGATCTGAGGGGGGGCCGGGACAGGGGTGCAGAGGGGCCCCGGGGGTGACTCTTCTGGAGGGGAATAGTCACATTTTCTGTTCTGTGGTTCCAGGTAGTGTGAGGAGGTGCACAGCTGGAGGTTGGATATGGCAGCACTGAGAGAACGTCTTCAAATCCACGGAGCCAACACGTTCATTTCTGCCCAGGATGGATTTTGTCCACTCATATTCAAAAGTTAAGTTGCTGGGGCTGGTGGTTGGGAGAAGGGAAAAAACCTTTTCAGTGCCAGGAGGCAATTTAAAGTTACCTGAGAGAGGAGAGAGCCCTTGTGGGATGGACCCCTCAGGAGTAAAAACAGTGAGGGTGACACAAAGTGTCTGGAGCTGTCAAGTGATCCTGCAGCACTTTGACTTTTGTCCTGACTTTGTTTCAGATGCAGATGGATTACATCCATGGCAGAGCACCCCATCCTGTGTGAGGGGGCTCCCCTGAGAAGGTCAGTCACTGTTTGTGTTTGCAGGGGAGTGTAAATGGTGGCCATGTTACAGCACTGCTCTTTGTCTTTGTTTTTAGGAGGCAAAGCTGGGTCTCTGCAGTCAAGGTGAAGTGGACGAGGTGAGCAGTGATCAGTGGACAGAGGCAGTTACTATTGCTCAAGCCTCACTTGCTGGTGGAACGCTGAGCGTCCAGTGCTGTGTGTTTTAGGTGTTCCACTCACACGATGCCGAGCTCCCCTCACCAACCAGACAGTGGGAGCATTACAGGACTCTATGGTGAAGCCTTGACCCTTCTCCATTTGAAGGGGCCATCCAGGTGGGCTTTGGTAACAGCCGAGGAGTTGAGGTGTGTCAGGGAGGAGGAGGGAGGCTCTGCTCAAGTTTCAGCAGTGCCACATCACCTTGTCTGCTCTTAACCCAGGCACACCCCGCAGTGTTGGTGTCTGAGCACAGCTGGAGCACAGGGCCCGAGGACCTGGGTGTGCTCAGGAGGTGGTGAGTAGCAGAATTGCTGGTTTTTGGCCCATGTGCTGCTGAGATCACATGGTCACATATGCTTTCCTTTATTGTAGCTGAGTGTGAGATAACAGCCCAGTGACAGCAGGAATTTCCCTGAGGGAGAGGTGGCCTTTTTTTGTACCTGACGTGGATTTGCATCTCCAGATGTCTGAGAGATAAGTGGAGGGCTGGGAGCCACAGAGGGGATGAAAGTGGGGTGTGGGTTCAGGGGTCACCAGGAGGGGTTTTTAAATCAGGTTTGGAGATGGGGATGTCCAAGATGTGACCCCTTAGGCTGTGTAAAGGGAAAAGTCTCATTTTTGATCCCAGTGCTGAGATGTGCAGGGCAGAGCAGTCCCAGGGCAAGGTCGTGTCACTTGTCTGTTGTGTACTCTGTGTCTGTTGTGTTATCCCTTTGAGGGATCTGTTAGAAACCCCAGGCATCGTTCTTAGCATCTCCCTGTTCCTGGTGCTGATACCAGGCCAGGCATCAAACCCTTGACTTGGGTGCTCAGACACATCAGGATCCATCTCTCTTCACAACCATCCAGGCTGGTGCCTTATCCATCTCTCTTCACAACCATCCACTCTGATGCCTTTCCAGGTCTTGTTCTGAGCTGTATCCACAGCTGTGCACTGCTGTGATCCATTCTGGCAGGTTAGGTCTTCTAAAAGTGCACAGCTGAGTGGAGGATTCTGACCATAGGATTCTCAGGCATCCATCCCTGCGTTTCTTGGGATGAGTGATCCCGTTGGCATCTCCTTCCTGCAGGGTTCTCTGAGCCTGGTCAGCTCCCCATCGGTCTGACCTCGGTCATCTCATTGCGAGTTGTCTCGGTCCTCAGGGTCATTCTTCTTGCCCAGATATTTCTGTCCCTGTTGTGTCCCCCCTTTTGTCCTGTGTCACGGGTGTTGGTGTGTTTGGCCTGGAGCTGCTCTGCCTTGTTGCTCAGTCTGGGTGTGGGGGGAATGGGACAAGTCCTGGGGAGTTGAAATTTGTCATGTGGGGTGTAGTTGGGCTGTAGAGGGTATTCCTAGATTGACACAAATTGTCTGGAGCTGTCAAGTTATCTTGCAGCACTTTGACTTTTGTCCTGACTTCCTTTCAGATGCAGATGGATTAAATCCATGGCAGAGTGCCCCATCCTGGGTGAGGGGGCTCCCCAGGGAAGGTCAGTCACTGTTGATGATGAGAGTCCCATATTTCACATTTATTGGCACTCCAGTGCAGGGCACCTGCATTTACAGCTCCAAACAAGTGAGTCCCTTGGTAACTCCCCCTGGGGAGCAGCTGGAGCCTGCTCTGGGCTGGGCTGGGGGACCAAACACTGGGGGCTGACACAGCTCCACACTGAGGGGGCTTGGGAAAATGCCTGGTTTTGTCCAGGATTTTGTTTTTAACCTTTCTACAAGGCTTTAGTTGTCAACTTGGTAAAAATAAATGCTAAGGACTTCAAACCATGAGGGGCTGGCAAGTTATGCACACCAGTGACAGCTTTTTTGTTTTGTTTTGTTTTTAAATAGCTGTGAGGCTTATATCTTGATTTTCAGACTCTCTTTTTTTGGCTGTCTTTTTGTTAAAAATCTTATTTTGAAGTGCCTCAACCAAGGACATCCTGTTTGAAACTTTATCCTTGTTGTTTTTCGTCTTGCAGGTAGTTGGTAAAAAAGGATGGAGCCAGTAGGAAGCAAAGCCCCTGGAAGGCCTCATCCCAGTCCAGCTGTTGTTTTGTGTTCTTTAAAAGATTTTATATTTATTTTTAATTTTTAACTTTTTTTAACATTACTTTTAGATTTTTTTTTAGATTTTTATTTTATTTCCATGTTTTTATTTTTTGTATTTTTAATTTTTAAAAACTTTTTATTTTTATTCAGTTTTTTTTTTTAATTTTTATTTTTTCATGTTTTCTTTGTTCCTTTTTTAAATACTATTTCTTACCCAGAGTATGTGGAAGTTTGACCCTAAAGGAGAGAAAAACCAGGAAAAGACTGACATCAAAGAACACTAAATTCATTTGTGCCATGCTTTAATATGAAAAAGATAAAGGATAGCATGAAAAAAGACCAAGCATTCTCTGTTTTCCAGGAGACTCCCATTCTCTGAGCACTGACCACCCTTCCGGTGGACTTCTACACAGAAACCATTAACTTATGTTTTCTTTGGGGTTGTTTTTTGTTGTTTTTTTTTTTTTTTTCTCCATTCTCTTTCTTACCCTGAGTAGAAAAATGACCTCCATGTCCATTGGATGTCTGGATATAATTGAGA
Source organism: Zosterops lateralis (assembly GCF_965231275.1). Taxonomy (NCBI): domain Eukaryota; kingdom Metazoa; phylum Chordata; class Aves; order Passeriformes; family Zosteropidae; genus Zosterops; species Zosterops lateralis. The sequence continues at coordinate 128,999 of NC_139778.1, read as the reverse complement.
GTGCAGTTAGTAAAAAACCTCTGTATTTTCTGCAAAATTAAAAAACCTGAATGGAGAAAGCTGTGAACACTGTGGTGCCTTTTTTTCTTTTAGGTCTCATTCTCCCCATGCACAGTATTACCAGCAGTAACTTGACGTTGAGGTGTATTTCATTGTTCTTTGTCTTTATTTTTAGGAGATAACATATGATATTGGCACTCCAGGTGAAGCAGACAGGGTGAGTGTTGACTGGTGGATGGAAGCAGTTGTTGCTCAGGTCTCAATTTCTGGTGCAACTCTAAGCATACACTGTTGAGTTTTTTTGGGTTTTTTTTTTTAGGTGGTCCACTTGCAAGGTGTTCCAGTCCTGGATCCCAGCAGCTTGGTGGGTACAAGTTTAAGATATACATGTTTCAGAGTTCTGTCAGACTGGAGCAATTGTGTTTTCACAGTAACTCAGCCTGCTTTTTGCCTTGTTTCTTTGTGGGAGCTGCTGCGGCCCTACGCATACCAGGGAAGAGGGGCAAGCAGGTGAGTTGACATTTTGACAGGATGACTCAGGTGAGCGGTGTGTAACAGCACGCTAAATGTGTGCCTTTTCCTTTTGCAGGTACCCTCCGGGCAGCCTCAGGAGTCAAATGATGATCTGAGGTGAGCCGGGGTAGCGGTGCAGGGGAGGCCTGGGGATTACTTTTTCTGTCAGGCAATTGTCACATTTTCTGTTTTGTTGTCTTAGGTACCATGAGGTGCAGAGTCCAAGACTGGATATGGCAGCACTGAAGTGGATGTGTTCTTTTCCATTGAAGATGGATTTTTGTCCACTCATCTTGTGAAAGATAAGGGGAAAAAGCTTTGCAAAAGGAGGCAATTCAAAGTCAGCTTAGAGGAGAGGGCCCTAGTGGGACGGGCCCCTCGGAAGTAACGGGAGAGGGTTTCACCTCGGCCTCACCGGAGGCTTTGCCGGGCAGGGCAGTTCCGCGTCCTCGCGTGTTTTGCGCCGTCATCTGTCTTTGAGTCTCAACATCCTCGTGGACGTTTTTACCCGAGGAGGTCGCCTTCGGGTCCAGAGCTATCGCCACGGTCCCCCGGCAGTCATCGCTTCCTTCTCTCGGCCTACCCAGCTTCTCGAGCATCGTATTAACAACTTAGGCGCTAGTTCTTGTAAGGAGTTCCGTTTCATCATCACGTGCTATTGCCTTAAAGCTTTCTTTCCTTTGGTGTCATCAGCCTGTGGCTCATCTTGTGCTAGGAGTCTTGGGTCCATAAGGTGAAGCTGCCTGGCAGTTTCAAGTTGTGTCTGCTGTGTTGTCTGTGTCTGCATTGTGTTGTTTGTGTCCCTTGTCTTCTGTGTGATAGGCCTTTGTTACATCCAGACGCTTTATCTGCATCATTCCGGCCCACATCGGCCGTATTCTCCTCGCGTACTTTCCCGGATCATCCTTATTCCGGCCTCGTTACATTTTGACTTTTTGAGGCCGGCACACGGACACTTGAGCGTTTTCATCCGTTTTCATTCTCAGCTTCGGTAGCGCCACCTTTTCAGATGCCATTCTCTTGGACTTTTATCGGGAGGGTATTAGATTCCCCTCACGTGCCTGCAGTATCTTTCAGAGTTATCTGAAGTCAGCACTTGTATTCTACCTGTCTCTGCTCACGTTGTATGTGCCAATGTTGAATGCGCCAATATTGCGTCTCTCAGTGTCGGCTTATATTGTGTGTGCCTACATTGTATCTGAGTCTATTGCATCTCACTATGTTGGTTTATATTGTATGTGCCTACATTGTATCTGAATATGTTGTATGTGACTATGCTGGCTTATGCTGTATGCTATTGTATGTGACTATGTTGTATCAGGCTATCTTATGCCACTTATGTGTGAGCTGCCCTGCCCTGGCACACAGTGTTAGTGAGGTAGAACAGTTGTAAAACTTCACAGTTCACCTCTTTTCTGTGGAGTTTTGGGCATAGGAGATATGGGCCTGGAGTGGGGATAACTTGCTGTCAGATAAGCCCTTGTTGACCACCTCTTGTTGTCTTCCAGGTCCCTGAGGAGGATTAGCATCTCTGTGCTTGCTGATGCTACAAGTTTCCTGGAATCTACCATGTACGCTGAAGAGTGACTGTGTGTGTATGAGAGTTGTCTGTGTTTGCTTGTGTTTGCCTGTGTGTGTGCTGGCTGGTTTGACTGGTTGTAACCTTGTGTGCGTGACTTTTGCCTTTCAGGTTTTTCAACATATTTTAAATTTAGAATAAAAAATCCCCAGCTGGGGGGGTTTTTTTAATTTTCCCCCCCGGCTGGGTTTTTTTTTCCTCGGTCCCGGCCGGTCTGCGAGGCGATGTTCATCGCCAAAGTTTGGGTGCCGACGGCCTAGGGACCGGGGTTTTCGTCAGGCAGGCCGGTTTGTGTCGAGGCTCCTGGGAACCACGTTCCCGAGGAGTGCTGCGAGTGTGTGTTGATGATTGGGGGTTGTTGGGAGGTGCTTTGAGGTGAGAGCGAGGGTGGGTTTGTGTGCAAGCTGAAGGAGGTGCGTGTGGTGGATGACTGTTCTATTTTACATGTGCTGCTTTTGTTTTGCATTTCCTGTACCAATAAAATGAGATATAATGGATGTTTCAGAAGCAGAAAAACTGTTCTATTGTCTCAATGTGTATTTGGCTTGCGGTTCCCTGTATTGTTCCGTATTTGCATTTGCTGCCGTGTTTCCATGTATTGCTCTGTACGAAGCTGTACTTTTATCAGCGTGTCTATGGGTTGTATCTGTACTTGCATTTGTATATGTTGTTTCCATGTGTTTTGCTGAAGTGTAAATAAAAATGGTCATTCAATAGTAGTTGAATCCACCTTAATTAAGATTCCCTCCCGCCCCCTCTGCCCCCCTTTGGCTCCTGTCTTCATTTGGTGTCATTGAGTCATTTTCTCTCACTCTATTTCTTGCTTTCCTTCACTCTATTTCCCTACTTCCAGGTAAGTCTATTTATTTTCCTCTCTATATCTTCATGCTATTTCCTTTTCTCTCTCACTCTGCTTCTTTCTCTCTTAACTCTTTATTTTCCTCTGTTGTTCTATTTCTAGCTGTTTCTCTTTTGCTTTCATTCTGTGTTTCTCTCTAGCTCTGTTTCTCTTTCCCTGTGTTTCGCTGTAACTCTATTTCAGTGTAACTCTGTTTCTCTTTCAGTCTCTGTCTGTTTCTCTGTTTCTCTCACGCTCACTCTGTCTCAGTTTCGCTCTAATGCTGTTTCTCTTTTACTTCCACTCTAACAACTCTGTTTCTCTCCAAGTCTCTCTTTCGCTCTAACTCACTGTGTTTCTCTGTTGCTCTGACTCTTTTTTGCTTTGTTTCTCTGTCTGTTTCGCTCTCTCTCTCTGTTTTTTCTCTGTTTCTCTCTTTCTCTTTCTTTGTAATTTAAAGTTAGAAATAAAGTTTAACTTTATTTCTAACTCTGGTGCAGTGGTAGGAATTTTCATGCGGCCAAGGAACAAATATTAAAAAAAACTTTAAATAAATAAAAATATTTGGTCCCTGGCCGCATGAAAATTCCTACCACTGCACCAGACTTATTATTTTTATTCTTTTTAATTTATATATACACCCTATAGCCCCCCCTATACACAGGGTATACATACTGTATGCCCCCCTAATTAGTCCTCCAGCTGGGAGCAGCTGATTATAGATGACTGCTTAATCACCACACCCCCCACTCCCACCTGGACCACTAATGACCCAATTAGCCAGTTGAATAATTAATCACCCTATGCAAATAACCTAATTAATTACCTACACATATGCAAATCACTCAATTAATTATGCTGGTGATCTAATTAAATATTCAAACCACCCAATTAATTATGCAGGGTAACATTTACATATAGGGTTACATGTGGGGTTGATTTTAGGGTTCAGAATGCATTACGGTCAAAGGTCAGGGGGTCAGGGTCAAAGGCCGGGGGTCAGGGGGTCATAGGTTAAAGGGTGTAAGTCAGGGGTTATAGTTCAAAGGTCATATGTCAGGGGTCAAAGGTCAAGGGTCATAGGTCAAAGGTCAGGGGGCATAGGTCATAGGTCAAAGGTCATAGGTCAAAGGTCATGGGTCAAAGGTCAGGGGTCATAGGTCAGGGGTCATAGGTCAAGGGTCATAGGTCAAAGGTCGAAGGTCAAAGGTCAGGGGTCATAGGTCAAAGGTCAAAGGTCAGGGGTCGAAGGTCAAAGGTCATAGGTCAAAGGTCAGGGGTCAGGGGTCAAAGGTCATAGGTCAAGGGTCAAAGGTCAGGGGTCAAAGGTCATAGGTCAAAGGTCAAGGGTCATAGGTCAAAGGTCGGGGGTCATAGGTCAAAGGTCATAGGTCAGGGGCCAAAGGTCAGGGGACATAGGTCAGAGGTCAAAGGTCAAGAGGCCATAGGTCAGGGGTCAAGGTTCGGGGGTCAAAGGTCAGGGGCCAGGGGTCAGGAGTCAGGGGGTCAGGGGGTCAGGGGGTCAGGGGGTCAAGGGTAGCGGGTTAGGTGTTAGGGTTAGGGGTTAGGGGATAGCAATTAAACTAAGTAGACATTTTATTTTATAACTCTCTGAACCTCCTTGTTTATTACCCAAGAAATCTAAAACTAAGCAAACAAAAAAACCCCCAAAACAAAGCCCCCACAAACAATCCCCCCAAAAGCACGCAGAAAGAGAAAATTATTTCATTTTATATTATTATTTTTAAATTATTTTTATATTATTTATTAGAATGTATTTTTATTTTAATAAAGATTAAGTGTTTACCCCTTAGAAAACCAGTCTTTCAATTCTAATTAACTCTGGTTTTGATCTGTTAGGTTAATGAAGTCATATAGTTTAAAATATCAAGAAATAAATGCTACCAAAAAAAATAAAAATACAAAAAAATAAATATATACATAACAAAAAGACAACTATAACATCTAAGAATAATATCTTTAGTTACACTATTATTACATGTTCCATATATTATAGTATGTAAAATATACCTAATAAAATGAACATGATATAATAAACAAATTTTAATAATATAAATAGGTAGATTATATAAATAGATAAATTATACTAGATAAATACATGAGATAATAGAAATATCTGAATAAGAAATAGAAGAAATATGGAAATATAGCATAAAATGAAGGCTTTTTTTGTTTTGGCTTGGTTGATGGCAGGGTTCTCGTAGTTGTTGTGGTTGGGGGTCTTTTGGGGCCTTTATTTTCGGGGATGTTTGGAAGGGGAATTTTGGCCACGTTCTTTTCTGCCTCCTCTCCCTGCGGCAGCGCTGCCACCGTGTGGACACAGAGCGGTACTGCAGCTCCCCCTCCCTGGCACCGGGCTCTGAACTGTGAGGCAATGCTGCCATCGTGTGGATAAATTTCGGTACTGCAGCTCTCCCCCGTGCCCGTAGCAGCCCCGGGCTGTGAACTGTAAGGCAATGCTGCCATCTCGTGGATAAAAAGCTGTACTGCAGTTCTCCGCCGTAGCAGCCCCGGGCTGTGAGCTCACGGGCACTTTTGCCGCCCGAGGACCGAAAGATCATGGCCAAAAAGGCGAGAAAAAATGCGAGGACCCCCGGACACGTGGCAGCCGGCTCCCTGCGCGCGATCTGGACCACGGAGCCGCCCGGGAGCGATTTTTCCGCGGCGTACGCAGGTGCGCGAGCACGGGACGAGGGCTGAGCGGCGCCAGGGCAGTGTTCGGGCAGGCGATGTGGTCAGGCGCCTTTGCGAGCAGCCGAGGGGGACATTTGGGGGGGATGCCACAACCAAGATGGCGGCGCGACTCGCGGCGCTTGACCTTCTAAAGATGGCGGCCAAAAGGGCGGGAAACAGAGAGGACCTGTGGTGTGTCTATCTTAGTGCCTGCATAAAAATCCCCACCACGGCGCCGCCCGGGGACAATTTTCTGCGGCGTTTCCAGGTGTAGGGACATGCACTGTGGGTTCAGCCGCGCCGCGGGCGGGTTCAGGGTAGACATTTTAGTCAGGCGCCTGTTGTATACACTGATGGGGTCCTTAAGTGTGCCACAACCAAGATGGCGGCGCGGTTCGCTGCGCCTGACCTTCTAAAGATGGCAGTGGGGAGTGGCGAAAGTGACGTAAGTCGCGGCGTCACCGAACAGAGCCGGGGAGGGACGAAAATGACCGAGTGTTGCCGAACAGCCGAGAAGAGCCGACGGCTGACAGAAATCGCCGAACAGCCGAACCCAGCCGAGTTTCCCCGAACAGCTGAACCCAGCCGGCTTTCCCCGAACGTCGCCCCCCTCAGCCGAACCGAACGAGCCGGGGGCAGTTCCGGGGCAGTTCCGGGCCGGTGTCCGCCCTCACTGCCGCTTCCTCGGCGGGCCATTCAAGGCGGTGTCGGGGCCGCTGCCGATCCCCTGGCCGGCGGGCGGGCGGGACACGCTGGCGCTGTGCCCGGAGCTAGAGCACTCGCTGTCGCCGCTGGAGCCGTGCCGGGCGCTCCCGGGGAAGGCAGCGAGGAGAAACCGGTAAATTAGAATTAATGTAGAAGGCACAGAGCAGGCACAGGTGCAGCTGTGATGGATAACGAGGGGCCGGTTCCAGCCGGGGGCGGTTTAAAAGGGGAGCATCAGCTCAATTCGATATCGAGCTGTGAAGAATGAGGAATTTATCCTGAGTTCTGGCCGTGGTTCATGAAGAGACTGCAGGAGCATTTGGATTTGGAGCATTTCCTCGGGGGACGACAAGGGACAAACTTCTATGCTAAACAGGTAAGCCACTTTGGGTTTATTGGGGGAATGTTTTTTTTCTTTTCAGCTTCGTCTCACCAATCCCTCCCTGGTGCTTGCAGAAGAAAAAGGAGTTATGGAGACAAAAGGAGTTCAAATTGATTGAAGAAACTCTTCTTCTGTTGCTGTCTGTGTTTAAACTGGAGGAATTTTCTTTTCAGCTGGAGTTTTAATGAATAGTGGTACTTCCACATAGCTTTTTTTTCAATATTATGTTCTTAGGTGGTGTGTAGTGTTTTGTTTGACTTTTTTGGTATTATTTATTATATATAATTTGGTTTTTGAGTGAAGATAACTTTATGGGTGGGTTTGTTTGTATTTGAGGTAGAATTAATTTAAGTAGCTCTTTTTGAGAGACTTCTGAAATGTGTTATTGGGGTTTTGTGTGTTGTATGGAGGGATTCAGGTTGGGTAGAGCTAGTTTTTTCTGTGTGGTGGTTTTTAATGATTTATTGTGTAGCTTTATTCTGTTTGTAGGTGGTGTGATGAGACATGTGGTGTATTTATTTCATGTTAGAATTCATAGTTCACATGGTCAGAGTATTTTTGAACTGAGTTTTGTTGTTGAATTGTTTTTGGGGGATATTATGTTTTTCAAGGGTTTATTGTCTAAGGTTCACAGTGGTGTAATTGGCTGTGGTGTGAGGTATAGGGGAGGTTTTTATTTATTTAGTGGTGGCTTTTATCGTGGTGAGCATCTAGTGTTTGTTTTAGTGGGTTTGAGACAGTGTGATGTAGTTCATTTTTTAGGGTTTCTTAATATTTGTAATGACATTATTGTTTGTGGTGTTGTAGGGGTTTGTTTTTTTAGCCTGCTTGATTACAGTATATGTTTTATAGTTTTGGATAATTTAGGGGATATTGTTTGTAGTCTAATGGATCTTTTGGTTTTGTGTGTATTTATAGGTGGTCTGTTTGTTTTGATGGTTTTGAGGAATTATGGGTTTATTGAGTCAGGAATAACTGGTTTTGGTGCTGTTAATTTGAGTATGTTTGTGCTGTTTTTATTTTTGTGGATTGATTTGTTTGTTTGTTGTGCTTCTCTGGGTTTTCCAGTCTGCAGCGGGTTTAAACAGTCAGAAGAAAAAGGGAAAAAGAAGTCTTTGCTTTAGCTGGCTAAAACTAACAAAGAGCAAAGGAGATCTGTGTGCTGCAGTCTGTCTGTGCTTGGGCTGAATACACTGGACAGGGAATGCACAGGAGTAAACACTGTTTTCTTAAAACAGGCTGCGTGCTTTTTCTTGCCTTGCTTTGCTCTCAAAATCAGTCTGAAAGGTACTGAAGGCGTTTCTGAAGGAGTTACTTTAAGTATGTGAGGTTTTTTGGCGCTTAAAATATTTATTTTGGAGGAAGTTTGTTTGAAGTTTTTGCTTACTTATAATGACATTATTTTATTTTTAATTAGGTGTTTTTATGGTTTTTTTTTGTAGTTAAAAGTTGAGACTTTTTTGTTATTTTATTAATAGAAAATAGGATTTGTTTTTGTATATAGTGATGGATCGGTGTATATGGTGTTGACTAAGGATTAAAAATTCCGTGGTTTTGATGCATTAGGTTAATGAATTTATATAGTTTAAAAGATGTGGGGTTTATGCTTGTTTGGTTAGAGGCAGGTCTTTAAGTTGGGGGGGTTTGGGGTGTATATTTTGGAAGTTTGAGGGGAATGGAGAAGGGGTTATCTTTATTATATTTGGAAAATGGACTAGGAGTAATAAGAGTTGGCTCTTTTTTGCTGCACTTCTGTTTGTGTTTTCTACAATTGATATATTTTTGTGGCCAGGGCAGTGGTGTTTCTGGTGCAACTCTGAGCATCCCTTATTGTTTGTGTGTTTCAGGTGGTCACTTGTCTCACACTGAGATCCTCTCACCCAACAGCCCTGCCGGCACCAGGAAATCGCCGCCGCCGTCCTCTCGTGCCCGGAGCCCCGGCAGGACGCCGCCTCAGCGCCGGCTGCGGGCGGAGCAGGAGCGGATCTTGCCGCCCGGAGCGCTCCCAGTCCCGATCGCGACCACAACGCCGCCCCGCCCTCAGCCCGGGCCCCGAACCCCCCGGCCCCGATCGGAGCGGCGGCCGTGAGGGGACAGCGGGGGGGGGGTGCTCGCGGAGCCGAGCTGGGATTGGCGGGGCCGGCGCTGCCTCCGCTTGTGATTGGTTGGGCTGACCTGGCCGGCGCTTCCTCAACAGGGATTGTCGGGGCCGGCGCTGCATCCGCTTGTGATTGGCTGAGCTGGCCGGCGCTTCCTCAACAGGGATTGGCGGGACCGGCGCTGCATCCGCTTGTGATTGGCTGAGCTGGCCGGCCCTGGGGCATAAATAGCGCCCTGAGGGGCCGGGAGCGTCAGTCCGGCGGCGGGACGGGGAGCGGCGTTTGGAGTTGTGCGGTCGGTCGGCCGGGAGGAGCGCCGGTGCGCCGGGACGGGATGTCCGCAGCTGCCGGCCCGGGGAGCGAGGGTGAGCACGGACGCGACTCCCGCGTCCGCCTGCGCCAGTGTCTGGGGGCCGGCGCCGTCCTGGGGCAGTGGCGCCAGCCGTACCCAGGGCGGCCGGAGGCCTGGTGCGGGGCCTGGTGCGGCGCAGGAGGACCGGCTGTGGCTACCAGGGGCAGGGGAGAAGCGCGTCTGTAGTTTCTGGATTTAAAGCAGCGTTTAAAGGGTCAGAAATAAAGCAGCGTTTTTTGCATTTTTTGTTATTTTATTTTGCTTTTATTAGAAGTAACTATGTTTTTCATATTTATTGCATCTTTTCATTATTTTCCTTGTTTCAATGCACTATTTTTGGTTTAAATTTTTTTTTCCCTGTTTTTTTACCCATGGCAGTAAAATTCTCTAAAGCATTAAACTGGCTGCAGAATGGCATTTTCTCAGACAAAGTAATGCTGCTTCTCCCAGCCAGCACTGCACTGTTCTTGGTGCAATTTTTCACTGTTTCCTGTAGCCCCAGAATCCGTGGCTGTCCCTCAGGGTTCTGAAGGAGTGCTGTATTTGGATTTTTCGCTTCAGGATCTAAACTGTGGCATCTGGGTTCTATTCTAGGAACCCTGGAAAAGCAAGTTCTTATTCGTGAGGACCCATTAACTCTTGACAGTCAAGCTGTCTTGCAAGAGGTGCTGCAAAGGGTGAGATTTAACCTGATATCTTTTTTTTTTAATCATCTCTGTGAAACCTTAATATGCTTAAACAGTTTCTGCGGAACAGATGATTTCACCCAGAGCATTTCAGAGCATTGTAACACGTACTGGACTGCTTCATGTAATCGGTATCTTTATTTTTCCCAATGCGTTTTGAAATGATAGCAGAATCTCTCCTCTCCCCTCGGACCCGGCTCGGCTGAGCTGTGAGGGGCGGGGCCGGCCCAGGGAGAAGGGCGGGGCCGCGGGCGATGGTCCCGCCCCCATCTCGGGCAGGGCGGGCGCTGGGCGGGCTCGGGGTGGGGGCGGGGCCGGGCAGGGCCGGGGTTCTCGGTGTTTGGGTTTTGTCTGGGCTTGTCAGCCAAGTCATAAACAAGCCAACTCGGCTCCTGAACTCTCTAATGGATGTTTGAAACGCTTCCACAGAAGGACAAGTTAAGAGTGATTCCAAAGGAATGTTTGTAAATGAAGGGTAACGATTACTGAGGGAGTTTCCTTGGGAATTATGTACTTCACACGTACAGAATTTAGGAGGAGGAATCCCCGTTTCAGCCTCGGGCACCTGCAGGAGAAGAGGGGTCCTTATCCACAGCAAGGGAAGCCCGGTGCCACATCGTGTCAGCTGCAGACAATGAACCGTCCGGGGAATGAACAGCAAGTCCCCTCTGCGCTCACCCTCGGAGTGGCAGCAGCTGCAGGTGAGAGATGCCACAGGATGGGGAGGGGAGAGAGCAGCCCCAGGTGTGAGCTGGGAACAGTGAGGGGGGACAGAGCAGGCACAGGTGGGGCTGTGATGGATAACGATGGGGCGGTTCCAGCCGGGGGCTGTTTAAAAGGGGAGCCTCAGCTCGATTGAGTATGGAGCTGTGAGGAGTGAGGAGTTTATCCTGAGGTTCTGGGTGTGATTCATGGGGAGACTACAAGAGCATTTGGATTTAGAGCATTTCCTCGGGAAGCGCCGAGGGACAAACCTTTGTGCCAAACAGGTAAATAACCCAGTGCGGGTTTATTGGGGGGACTTTTTACCTTTTCAGCTTCGTCTCACCAATCCCGCCCCGGTGCTCCCAGAAGAAAAAGGAGTTATGGAGACAAAAGGAGTTCAAATTGATGGAAGAAACTCCTTTTTTCTGTTGTTGTCTGTGTTTAAAGTGGAGGGATTTTCTTTTCACCTGGAATTTAAATGAATAGTGGCCCTTCTATGTGGCTTTAATTCAATATGATATTCTTAGGTGGTGTGTAGTGTTTTGTCTGACTTTTTTGGTATTATTTATTATATATAATTTGGTTTTTGAGTGAAGATAACTTTATGGGTGGGTTTGTTTGTATTTGAGGTAGAATTAATTTAAGTAGCTCTTTTTGAGAGACTTCTGAAATGTTATTGGGGTTTTGTGTGTTGTATGGAGGGATTCAGGTTGGGTAGAGCTGGTTTTTTCTGTTTGGTGGTTTTTAGTGATTTATTGTGTGCTTTATTCTGTTTGTAGGTGGTGTATGATGAGAGATATGTGGTGTATTTATTTCATGTTTGGTTTCATAGTTCACGTTGGTCAGAGTATTTTTGAACTGTGTTTTGTTGGTGAATTGTTTTTGGGGGGATATTGTGTTTTTCCAGGGTTTATTGTCTAAGGTTTACAGTGGTGTAATTGGCTGTGGTGTGAGGTATAGGGGAGGGTTTTATTTATTTAGTGGTGGCTTTTATTATAGTGAGCATCTAGTGTTTGTTTTAGTGGGTTTGAGACAGTGTGATGTAGTTCATTTTTTAGGGTTTCTTAATATTTGTAATGACATTATTGTTTGTGGTGTTGTAGGGGTTTGTTTATTTAGCCTGCTTGATTACAGTATATGTTTTCTAGTTTTGGATAATTTAGGGGATATTGTTTGTAGTCTAATGGATCTTTTGGTTTTGTGTGTATTTATAGGTGGTCTGTTTGTTTTGATGGTTTTGAGGAATTATGAGCTCATTGAGTTAGGAATAATTGTTTTTGGTGCAGTTATTTTACATTTGTGCTATTTTTCTTTTTGTAGATGGATTTGTTTATTGTTGTGCTTCTCTGGGTTTTCCAGTCTGCAGCAGGTTTAAACAGTCAGAAGAAAAAGGAAAAAAAAAGTCTTTGCTTTAGCTGGCTAAAACTAACTAAGAGCAAAGGAGATCTGTGTGCTGCAGTCTGTCTGTGCTTGGGCTGAACACACTGGACAGGGAATGCACAGGAGTGAACACTGTTTTCTTAAAACAGGCTGCGTGCTTTTTATTTCCTTGCTTTGCTCTCAAAATCAGTCTGGAAGGTACAGAAGGGATTTTTAATGTGGTTATTTGAAATGTTTAAGATTTTTTGGCACTTAAAATATTTGTTTTGGAGGAAGTTTGTTTGTAGTTTTGGCTTAGGTATAATGGAATTATTTTATTTTTAAGTAGGTGTTTTTAGGTTTTATTACAGTTAAAAGTTGAGGCTTTTTTTGTTATGTTAATAATAGAAAATGGGTTTTGATTTTGTATGTAGAGATGGAATTAGTGTATGTACTAGTGTTGACTAAGGATTTAAAATTCTGTGTTATTGATGTGTAAGGTTAATGAATTTATATAGTTTAAAAGATGTGGATTTTATGCTTCTTTGGTTAGAGGCACGTCTTTAAATTGGGGGTATACCCAGATATTTAAGATATGCATCTTGGAGGTTTTTTGAGGGGAATGGACATGGGGTTATTTTTATTACATATTATATTATGCTCTACATTATTATATTATATAATATTATATATATTATATTATATATTATTATCTATATTATAGTATACATCATTATATTGCATTATTGTATTATATTGTATTATTGTATTATATTGTATTAGGTAGTTTGACTATCAGTAATAACAGTTGGCTTTTTTTTGCTGGACTTTTGTTTGTGTTTCCTACAATTGATATATTTGTGTGGTCAGGGCAGTGGTGTTTCTGGTGCAACTCTGAGCATCCCTTATTGTTTGTGTGTTTCAGGTGGTCACTTGTCTCACACTGAGATCCTCTCACCCAACAGCCCTGCTGAGATCATCCGTGGATGTTTGGTTTTCTTTATGGCACCTGACTGAGACAGCAGGAATTTCCCAGAGGCAGATACAGCCTTCCTTGGCCCCTGATGTGGAGTCTCATCCCTGGACATCCCAGAGATAAGTGAAGGGCTCAAAGTCACAGAGGGGGTGAAAGTGGGGTGTGGGTTGGGAGTCACCGGGAGGGATTTTTGGGTCAGGTTTGGAGATGGGGATGTCCAAGCTGTGACCCCTTTAGGGCACGTGAAGGGAAGGTCTCACAGTGCTGAGGTGTGCAGGGCAGAGCAGTCCCAGGGCATGTCGTGTCACTTGTCTGTTGTGCCCTCAGTGTCTTTTGTGTGTTTTGTTTTGTGTGTCTTTTGCCTTAACCCTTCAAGGGGTCTTTTGGAGACCCCAGGCATCGTTCTTAACATCTCCCTGTTCCTTGGACAGGCACTGATATCATTGAACTTTGAATCAGGTGTTCAGACACACATCAGGATCCATCTCTCTTCACAAGTGTCCAGTCTGATGCCTTTCCAGGTCTTGTTCTGAGCTGTATCCACAGCTGTGCACTGCTGTGATCCATTCTGGCAGATTAGGTCTTCTAGAAGTGCACAGCTCAGTGGAGGATTCTGACCATAGGATTCTCAGGCATCTATCCCTGCGTTTCTTGGGATCAGTGATCCCGTTGGCATCTTCTTCCTGCAGGGTTCTCTGAGCCTGGTCAGCTCCCCATCGGTCTGACCTCGGTCATCTCATTGCGAGTTGTCTCGGTCCTCAGGGTCATTCTTCTTGCCCAGATATTTCTGTCCCTGTTGTGTCCCCCCTTTTGTCCTGTGTCACGGGTGTTGGTGTGTTTGGCCTGGAGCTGCTCTGCCTTGTTGCTCAGTCTGGGTGTAGGGGGAACGGGACAAGTCCTGGGGAGTTGAAATTTGTCATGTGGGGTGTAGCTGGACTGTAGAGGGTATCCCTAGATGGACACAAATTGTCTGCAGCTGTCAAGGGTATTCCTTGATTGACACAAAGTGTTTGGAATTGTCAGGTTCTCCTTGGTAAAAATCAATGGTAAGGACTGAAAACATGAGGGGCTGGCAAGTTATACACACCAGAGACAAGTTTGTTTGGTTTTTTTGTTTGTTTGTTTTGTTTTGTTTGTTTGTTTGTTTTGTTTTTTTTATAGCTGTGAGACGTACATCTTGATTTTGAGACTCTCTTTCTTGACCAACTTTTTGTTAAAAATCTTATTTTGAAGTGCCCCAACCAAGGACATTCTGTTTGAAACTTTATCCCTGTTGTTTTTCCTCTTGCAGGTAGTTGGCAAAAAAGGATGGAGCCAGTAAGTAGCAAAGCCCCTGGAAGGCCTTATCCCAGTCCAGCTGTTGTTTTGTGTTCTTTAAAAGTTTTTATATTTTTTCTATATTATTTTTAGATTTTTATTTTAATGTTTATATTTCTATTTATTTTCATGGTTTTATTTTTTTTTATTTTTAAAACATTTTTCTTAATTTTTATTCAATTTTATTTATTTTTATTTTTTCATGTTTTCTTTGTTCCTTTTAAAAATTCAATTTCTTACCCAGAGTAGGTGGAAGTTTGGCCCTACAGGAGAGGAAAACCAGGAAAGAATGACATGAAAGAACACTAAAATAATTTCTGCCATGCTTTAATATAAAAAGAATAAAGAATAACATGAAGAAAAGACCAACCATTCTCTGTTTTCCAGGAGCCTCCAATTCTCTGCACACTGACCACCCTTCTGGTGGACTTCTACACAGAAACCTTTAACTTGTTTATCCTATTTTCCCTCCTCATGTTTTTTATGTGGGGTTTTTTTGGGTTTTTTTTTTTGTTTTGTTTTGGTTTGGTTTTTTTTTAATTTTTATTTTTCTCCATTCACTTTCTTACCCCAAGTACGTGGAAGTTTGGCTGTTGGCAAGAAAGAAGTTGAAAAATGACCTCCATGTCCATTGGGTGTCTGGATATAATTGAGAGTGCAGTTAGCAAAAAACCTCTGTATTTTCTACTAAATTAAAAAGCTTTAACAGCGAAAGGTGTAAAGACTGGGGTGCCCTTTTTTTCCTCTCAGGTCTCATTCTCCCCACGCACAGTATTACCAGGAGTAACTTGAGGTCAGGTGTTTTTCAGAGGTAGCAATAAAATTAAACATTTTATTTTCTAACTCTCTGAACCTCCTTGTTAATTAGCCAAGAAATCCAAAACTAAGCAAACAAGAAAAACCCAGAACAAAACCCCCCACAAACAATTCCCACCTCCCCAAAAGCGTGTTTATTATTTTAATAAAGATTAAATATTTACCCCTTAGAAAAGCAGGGTCCTTCAATTCTAATTAAGTGTGGTTCTAATGTCTTTGGTTAATGAATTCATATAATTTAAAATATCAAGAAGTAAACAGAAATTGAAAAAAAAAAGTAACAAAAAGAGAAGTATAAAATACGAAAAATAATAGATGCAATCAATATTATTACATGTTCCATATATTACAATATGTAAAATATGTTGAATATAATGTACATGATATAATAGATAAATAGTAATGATTAACAGAAATATCCAACTAAGAAATAGAAGAAATATTGAAGTGTAGCCTAAAATGAAGGCTTTTTTGGTTTTGGCTTGGTTGATGGCGGGGTTCTCGTACTTGTTGTGGTTGGGGGTCTTTTGGGGCCTTTATTTTCGGGGATGTTTGGAAGGGGAATTTTGGGCGCGTTCTTTTTGCCTCCGCTCCGTGCGGCAGCGCTGCCACCGTGTGGACACAGAGCAGTACTGCAGCCCCCCCTCGCTGGCACCGGGCTGTGATCTGTGAGGCAATGCTGCCATCGTGTGGACACAGAGCGGTACTGCAGCTCTCCCCCGTGCCCGTAGCAGCCCCGGGCTGTGAACTGTAAGGCAATGCTGCCATCTCGTGGATAAAAAGCGGTACTGCAGTTCTCCGCCGTAGCAGCCCCGGGCTGTGAGCTCACGGGCACTTTTGCCGCCCGAGGACCGAAAGATCGTGGCCAAAAGGGCGAGAAAAAATGCGAGGACCCCCGGACACGTGGCAGCCGGCTCCCTGCGCGTGACCTAGACCACGGAGCCGCCCGGGAGCGATTTTCTCCGCGGCGTACGCAGGTGCGCGGGCACGGGATGGGGGCTGAGCGGCGCCACGGCAGTGTTCGGGCAGGCGATGTGGTCAGGCGCCTGTGCGAGCAGCCGAGGGGGACATTTGGGGGGGATGCCACAACCAAGATGGCGGCGCAACTCGCGGCGCTTGACCTTCTAAAGATGGCGGCCAAAAGGGCGGGAAACAGAGAGGACCTGTGGTGTGTCTATCTTAGTGCCTGCATAAAAATCCCCACCACGGCGCCGCCCGGGGACAATTTTCTGCGGCGTTTCCAGGTGTAGGGACATGCACTGTGGGTTCAGCCGCGCCGCGGGCGGGTTCAGGGTAGACATTTTAGTCAGGCGCCTGTTGTATATACTGATGGGGTCCTTAAGTGTGCCACAACCAAGATGGCGGCGCGGTTCGCTGCGCCTGACCTTCTAAAGATGGCAGTGGGGAGTGGCGAAAGTGACGTAAGTCGCGGCGTCACCGAACAGAGCCGGGGAGGGACGAAAATGACCGAGTGTTGCCGAACAGCCGAGAAGAGCCGACGGCTGACAGAAATCGCCGAACAGCCGAACCCAGCCGAGTTTCCCCGAACGTCGCCCCCCTCAGCCGAACCGAACGAGCCGGGGCCAGTTCCGGGGCGCTCCCGGTCGGTGTCCGCCGTCACTGCTGCTTCCTCGGCGGGCCATTCAAGGCGGTGTCGGGGCCGCTGCCGATCCCCCGGCCGGCGGGCGGGCGGGACACGCTGGCGCTGTGCCCGGAGCTAGAGCACTCGCTGTCGCCGCTGGAGCCGTGCCGGGCGCTCCCGGGGAAGGCAGCGAGGAGAAACCGGTAAATTAGAATTAATGTAGAGGGGACAGAGCAGGCACAGGTGCAGCTGGGATGGATAACGAGGGGCCGGTTCCAGCCGGGGGCGGTTTAAAAGGGGAGCATCAGCTCAATTCGATATCGAGCTGTGAAGAATGAGGAATTTATCCTGAGTTCTGGCCGTGGTTCATGACGAGACTGCAGGAGCATTTGGGTTTGGAGCATTTCCTCGGGGGACGACAAGGGACAAACTTCTATGCTAAACAGATGAGCCACTTTGGGTTTATTGGGGGAATGTTTTTTTTCTTTTCAGCTTCGTCTCACCAATCCCTCCCCGGTGCTCCCAGAAGAAAAAGGAGTTATGGAGACAAAAGGAGTTCAAATTGATTGGAGAAACTCCTCTTCTGTTGTTGTCAGTGTCTGAAGTGGAGGAATTTTCTTTTCAGCTGGAATTTTAATAAATAATGATGTTTCTATGTGGCTTTTATTCAATATTATGTACTTAGGGGATATGTAGTATTTTGCGTGACTTTTTGGAGTATTATTTATTATACATAATCAGGTTTTTGAGTGAGGATAACTTTATGGGTGGGTTTGTTTGTATTTGAAGTAGAATTAATCTAAGTAGCTCTTCTTGAGAGACTTCTGAAATGTGTTATTGGGGTTTTGTGTGTTGTGTGGAGGGATTCAGGTTGGGTAGAGCTGGGTTTTTTCTGTGTGGTGGTTTTTCCAGGGTTTGTTTTCTAAGGTTTACAGTGGTGTAATTGGCTGTGGTGTGAGGTATAGGGGAGGTTTTTATTTATTTAGTGGTGGCTTTTATCGTGGTGAGCATCTAGTGTTTGTTTTAGTGGGTTTGAGACAGTGTGATGTAGTTCATTTTTTAGGGTTTCTTAATATTTATGATGACATTATTGTTTGTGGTGTTGTAGGGGTTTGTTTATTTAGCCTGCTTGATTAGAGTGTATGTTTTATAGTTTTGGATAATTTAGGAGATATTGTTTGTAGTCAAATGGATATTTTGGTTTTGTGTGTATTTATAGGTGGTCGTTTTGTTTTGATGGTTTTGAGGAATTATGGGTTTATTGAGTCAGGAATAATTGGTTTTGGTGCTGTTAATTTGAGTATATTTCTGCTGTTTTTATTTTTGTGGATTGATTTGTTTATTGTTGTGCTTCTCTGGGTTTTCCAGTCTGCAGCAGGTTTAAACAGTCAGAAGAAAAAGGGAAAAAGAAGTCTTTGCTTTAGCTGGCTAAAACTAACAAAGAGCAAAGGAGATCTGTGTGCTGCAGTCTGTCTGTGCTTGGGCTGAACACACTGGACAGGGAATGCACAGGAGTAAACACTGTTTTCTTAAAACAGGCTGCGTGCTTTTTCTTTCCTTGCTTTGCTCCCAAAATCAGTCTGGAATGTACAGAAGGCATTTCTGAAGTAGTTATTTTAAATATTTGAGGGGTTTTGGCATTTAAAATACTTATTTTGGAGGAAGTTTGTTTGAAGTTTTTGCTTACTTATAATGACATTATTTTATTTTTAATTAGGTGTTTTTTTGGTTTTTTTTGTAGTTAAAAGTTGAGACTTTTTTGTTATTTTATTAATAGAAAATAGGATTTGTTTTTGTATATAGTGATGGATCGGTGTATATGGTGTTGACTAAGGATTAAAAATTCTGTGGTTTTTATGCATTAGGTTAATGAATTTATATAGTTTAAAAGATGTGGGGTTTATGCTTATTTGGTTAGAGGCAGGTGTTTAAGTTGGGGGGGTTTTGGGTGTATATTTTGGAAGTTTTTTGAGGGGAATGGAGAAGGGGTTATCTTTATTATATTGGGAAAATTGACTAGGAGTAATAAGAGTTGGCTCTTTTTTGCTGCACTTCTGTTTGTGTTTTCTACAATTGATATATTTTTGTGGCCAGGGCAGTGGTGTTTCTGGTGCAACTCTGAGCATCCCTTATTGTTTGTGTGTTTCAGATGGTCACTTGTCTCACACTGAGATCCTCTCACCCAACAGCCCTGCCGGCACCAGGAAATCGCCGCCGCCGTCCTCTCGTGCCCGGAGCCCCGGCAGGACGCCGCCTCAGCGCCGGCTGCGGGCGGAGCAGGAGCGGCTCGTGCCGCCCGGAGCGCTCCCAGTCCCGATCGCGACCGCAACGCCGCCGCGCCCTCAGCCCGGGCCCCGAACCCCCCGGCCCCGATCCGCCGGCCCTAGCGGGAGCGGGGACGTGAGGGGACAGCGGGGGGGGGGCTCGCGGAGCCGAGCTGGGATTGGCGGGGCCGGCGCTGCCTCCGCTTGTGATTGGTTGGGCTGACCTGGCCGGCGCTTCCTCAACAGGGATTGTCGGGGCCGGCGCTGCATCCGCTTGTGATTGGCTGAGCTGGCCGGCCCTGGGGCATAAATAGCAGCCTGAGGGGCCGGGGGCGTCAGTCCGGCGGCGGGACGGGGAGCGGCGTTTGGAGCTGTGCGGTCGATCGGCAGGAGCGCCGCTGCGCCAGGACGGGATGTCCGCAGCTGCCGGCCCGGGGAGCGAGGGTGAGCACGGACGCGACTCCCGCGTCCGCCTGCGCCAGTGTCTGGGGGCCGGCGCTGTCCTGGGGCAGTGGCGCCAGCCGTACCAAGGGAGGCCGGAGGCCTGGTGCGGGGCCTGGTGCGGCGCAGGAGGACCGGCTGCGGCTACCAGGGCCCGGCGAGAAGCGCTTCTGTAGTTTCTGGATTTAAAAGCAGTGTTTACAGGATCAGAAATAAAGCAGCAGTTTTTGCACTTTTTCTTATTTTATTTTGCTTTTATTAGAAGTAACTATGTTTTTCATATTTATTGCATCTTTTCATTATTTTGCTTGTTTCAATGCACTATTTTTGGCTCGTGGTTTGTTTCTTTTTTTGTTTTTTTTTGTTTTTTTTCTTTCCTAAATATCTGATGTTAATTCAGTAAAGGTTGTAGGGCTAGGGCTGAAACAGCAGTTGTGAGCCCAGTAGAGACAGAAAGCCCCAGGATGTGGAATAAAGCCCTTGGCACTAGAGGCAGGCCCAAAACAGTGTGGAACAGTGGAAATGCTGGGGCTGGAGGGTTCTCCCCACGGGAGAAGGGGATGGAGCTGCAGCTCAGGGCCTGCAAGAGATGCCGGGGGGGGGTTACCAGCCCTTGCCCCGTGGTACCCAGCAGAGGCTGAGGCTATGGGGGCTCGGAAGGCTCCAGGCCCCGAGAACCAACCCGTGGACACCTTTTGGGATGAGGGAGCAGGGGCCCAGTGGCTCTTTCCAGCCCCTGGTGCTGCCTGGGGGAGCTGGAGGGCTTTCGGACAAGTGCTGGCCTGAGACCCAGGGGAAGGGGGGAGATACATGTTGGCCTTCGGGCTTCAAGTGTCCCCAAGGTTGAGAACCCAGGAGGGTGGGTGATACAACTCCTAAAGACATTGAAGTGATGACAATGACTGACTTGTGGCCTTATCAACAGCCCCGGGCTGCAGTGAGAAGCAGTAGCAGTTTTAGCTGCAGGCAGTGGGAAGCTGAGGAGCTGGAGCTGAGACAGCAGAGCTGGAGGAGACACAAAGATGGTAGGCTTTGGGGTAAAACCCCTGGGGGGCTGCTCTGGGGAATATGGAGCCGGGACGGGAACTTCGGGCTGGAGCTGAAATCGCTGTAAGGGCTGGGGTAGGGACTGGAGAGCTGTTGCTGCAGTAAGGATTAGCAGGTTGAGGCTTGAATATGGGAACAGGAGCTGAGCTGAAACAACACAGAGCTAGAGCAAAAATAAAAAAATCATACTCTGAGAACCAGAAGCAGCATTTTGTGCCACTGCTGGGAAGATGTGGAGACAGAAGTGGAATAGAAGAGCTGGCAGTGAAATAAAGCTTGTGGGACTGAAGCTGAAATCACTGGGCACTGCAGTGCTGCAATTGCAGTCACTGTTCAAAGGGGATAGTGAATGTAGACCTGGGAAGCGACTGTGAAATGGGACATGTGCCCAGGGGTTGGTAATGGAATAAAGATTAATGGGATGGAGGTGGAATAGCATTTCTAGAGCTAAAGCTGAAACCGCACAACTAGAGACAAAAAAAGGACCCTGTTGTCTCAACCTGCAGCAGCTACACCTGGCAGAGACAGGCAGAAAAACGCACGCAGAGCTGGAAGAACTGTGCTGGACTTGAAATAAAGCTTGCGGGTCGAGAGCTGAAATCACTGGGGCTGGGAAGGGGACTCTGCAGGGCTCCAGCTGAAATCGCTGCAGCGGTGGCATAGAGACTGCCAAGGCCATAGAAACTCCAGGGCTGACATAGAGCCTGTATCATTGCTGTGCTGAAATCATTGTAGGCCTGTGATATTGATGTTGGGGCTGGGTCTTGAGGCTGAAATTGGGAGGAGAGGGGTGTACAGATGAAAAGGGATTGCTCTAAGATGGCTCCTTAGAAGCTGGCGCTGCTGGGATATTGCCTGGCTCTGGGTGTGGCACTAAAGGGCTGGGGCTGAAATCACAGTGGGGCTGGGATATTGACTGCAGGGTGAGCATAGACACTGTAGGGCTCAGAGCTGAATTGTTACCGGGCTGGTGCCAAGATGAAGATCCTGCCTATTTAAAGCAGGACAAGATTCAGGCTGTGGAGGTGGAGAAACACACACGTAGGGCTGGATGAAGAAGAACACAGCTGGCCGTGAAATAAAGCTTGTGGGTTAAGAGCTATAACCACTGGGGCTGGGAAGGGCTTTCTAGAACTCCACTTGAAATCACCAGAGGGTGGGATAGACATTGTTAATGGCATAGGAACTATAGGACGGGTGTAAAGACTGTAGGATTTGTGTGCTGAAATCTCTGTACGCCTGTGATATTGATGTTTGCACTGCCTATTGTGACTGAAAATGGAACAGGATCAC
Organism: Zosterops lateralis; assembly: GCF_965231275.1. Taxonomy (NCBI): domain Eukaryota; kingdom Metazoa; phylum Chordata; class Aves; order Passeriformes; family Zosteropidae; genus Zosterops; species Zosterops lateralis. The sequence goes on along the minus strand of NC_139778.1, from coordinate 107,351 downwards.
TAGACCTGAAAAGGGGAATGGAAGATTGCACCAGAAATCCCAGGCTTGCACAGATATTGTCTGGGCCTGTGATAGCCACTGTAGGGCTGCTGCTGAAATCACTGTGGGGCTGCAATTGTGAGTGGTAATGGAAAGAAACCGCAGAGCTGAGAAAGGAACTGAGAGGTGCATGGTGAAATGATGAAAGGGCTGGCATAGTGACTGTGGGGCAGGGATGGGGACTCTAGGGCTGCAGCTGAAAAGGACGGTGCGGCTGGGATATTGACTCTGGAGTGGACTTAGTGATGATATTCAAATCAGCTGAATTGTTGCAGAGCTGGAGCCGAGACAAAGATCTCTAGCAGTGTGCTTTTTGCATGGTGGAGCTGCTACCTAGAGCCCCATAAACATCTCCTGTGGAAAAGCCACTCGCGGAGGATTCGGGCTAAGCAGTCAGACTCACATCACACATGCCGTGGCTAGGCTCAGCAAAGAGAGGCAAGAAGGGACTGTTGTTATGATAAATTCCAGCAAGGTTTGTTCCAGCACACCAGAGGGTTCAGGGACAGAAAGACCTGGCCATGTGCTGTGCACGGGCCTAAATAGGGATCAGGAACCAATGGTCTAAGGGCACGGGGGTGGTCCAAAGAGCAGGGCAGGGGTCAGTGATCTAGAGAGGGGATGGGGGTTCCGGGGACTCCACGAGAGAGTAGAAGAGTTGTTGCTCTGTGGGCAAACAGGCCTCACATGATAAATTCTTGGCTCTCTCATGCACCCTCATTACCCTTCCTGCAAAGGCTATGTGTGAGCTCTGATGGCACTCAGGGGCTTAACCCCTACAGAGCTGCTGCTGCTGCTGCAACCCCTGCACTGACCTACATGCCCATAAATCTTACCGCAGGTGATGGGAGGGAGAGCTCACCTGTGCTTCCGCCACCAAAATACCCAAGCAGAGGCTGTGGCCACAAGAAGCAGCACCGCAATGGTGACGCTGATGGTAGGGGATGTGCTGTGCTTTGCTGGGACAGGGAGGGAAGAGGGCGACTGTGTGAGAGTGACAGCGCCCATCAGGTGCTGCCCCTCACAGGGCCAGTGGCTGTCATCTGCAGCCTGCACCCCATGTCTGAATGGAACCTACCCCACGGGATGAGAAGGCTGCGGGCGCCCAGGCTCTGGTGGCTCACACGGCTGACACAGCTGTGCCCAGCACGGGGGGCCACGGCCAGGACACTGCAGAGCTGGTGGGTGAGGTCAGCCTTGGGCAGGATGGGGCTGCTGTTAAACGCCGGGCCCGGAGGCACCTCTTGGCCGTCCCGCAGCCAGGCCACGCTGATGGGATTGGGGTGGAAGCCGCTGGCGTGGCAAACAGGCAGCAGCCGCTCTAGCCTGGGGCTGTGCGCAAAGACCGTGGCTACAGGCAGCTCTGGGGAATGAGAGCAATAGCGTGGGGCAAGTTCTGTGGGCAGGGCTGGGCCCCAGCGTGGGGGTAGCTCTTGCAGGGTCACGGTGGGCTCACCTTGTCTCTCCAAAATTGCCATCCCATACCTCTTCAGCCTGAGGAAGTTGCTCTGCATATCCACATGGAGACAAAGTGCTCCATGAGCACTCTGACCTCTGCTTCTTGAGGCTCTTGCTGATCAGCTCTGCCACCTGTGATGGCTGCCATGACCCCCAGTGCTGTCTATCTACCTCAAAATCAGCGAGGTCTCTGCCACCCCAGCTGACATTCAGGAAGCCCTGCCTTGTATTGGGCTGCAGCACAGAACCTGCACAGAACTGCACCAGCAATGGCTCTGTCAAGGGAAAAGCCAGTGGAGAGGTCCCCTGAGTGTGTGGGACATGGATGGCATGAACTGGGGTCTGGCTGATGGCACATACAGGGATGGAGTGGAAAGCAGGGTGCAATGGCCAGCAGGGGGTCACGCCATGCTTCAGGAGACCCCAGACACCCTGCAAGCCTACAGAAGCCTCTTAAGAATAGAGTAGATACTGGTGTGCGGTGCTTCTTTAAAAAGAATTCTGTCCTCCAAAAGATTTGCCCCCAGTTTTCTCTTTCGTGATTCTGGCTGTGTCAATCCTGCAGTTCCAGGAAATTTGGTGGCAGCTTTCTGACACGCAGAGGGGTTCCTTGTGCCACATGGCAGGAGCTCTGAGGGGCATTTTTGGTCTGCTGCCCTGCCCAACCCTGCTAGTCATATGCCCCAGCAGCTGCAGGGTTTCAGGAGCTCTTACACCCGATGAGACATCAGATGCCATCCTGCTGAGGAGGAGGGCTCTGGCAGGGCTCCTTCCTCTACTCACACTGCTCTTCTGTCTGCTGAACTGTGGCGTGCACAAATTGGATGATATTGCACAAACCGATTTTGTACTGGGACGTGATCTTTTCCCCATCACCTTCAGCTGCAGCCTGGCTGGCCCGGGGCCAGTGGAAGCAGATGCTCCAGTGGGCAGGATGCACTGGTAAGATGCATATGTCCCCTACGAGTGCCACGCATGACACCTCAGCAGACCCGATGTTGGCAAAGAGGCCACTCAGGAGCTACTGGATAACCTGCAACTCTGCTAGGAGGGAGGATGGAGACAGGAAAGGGTGCAGGAAGGAGATGACTGGAGGTGCTAAAGGGGAAATGGCAAATGGAGGTGCTGGCAGGGGAACATGGGATTCAGATCAGATAGTAAGAAATTAATCTTCTGTGTGAGGGATAGATAAACACTGCCATATGTTACCCAAACGTATGGTGGAGCCCCATCCCTGGAAACGTTCAAGGCCAGGTTTTTTGGAGCTCTCAGCAGGGAAGGTGTCCCTGCCCATGGCAGAGGGCTTGGACTGAATGGCCTTTAAAGGTCCTTTTCACCCCAAAATCATTCTGTGCTTCTATGATTCTATGCTCTTCACCCTCCTCCGAGTTGCTTTCTTGTTTGACTTCACGCTCTTTTTGATTCTCTGTTTTACTTTCAACAATGGTTGTCTGCTGCAGATTTTAGCCATTTTATCCCCTCCCTCCCAGCTAGAGCTGCTGTCTGACTGCGAGAACAGCACCCTTGCTGCTTATTTGGGGTGATGGTTCCCCCCAGGAGAAGCACCTGTGCCAGGACCTGTGTCTGCCAAAGACCTGGACATGGTACGCAGGATAGAGGATGCTTGATAGGAAAGAGCATTTTTGTCCAGGCTTGGGGCTCCCTGATAGGGCCAGAACACCAGCCCAGCCCAGAGATCAATCCTGCCTTTCTGTGGCTGATGCTGCCTGCCCTGGAAGCATAAAGTCTCATGGGCTTGTGGTAAAAATCTCTGTGTGACAGCAGTGCCTGAAACACCGTTTAGCAGATGCAGCTCCCTAATAAATTAGGGGCTGCTCTAAGGGGCCCTCAGCACCCTGTGGATCTCAGATTTGCCTGGCACCCATAAGCTCCCTGCAGGGGGAGGACATCTTGCAGGCAAACTCAAGCCTCAAGGCCTCTTTTGGCACCACTCTTGTTTCTTCTACCCGTGTGCCCAAGGCTCTGTGTTGGAGCTGGTGGGACAGAAGTCCTGAGCTGGAGGCAGGAAGAGAGAGGGTGGGCAGGGACAAAGCATGCTTGGCTGGTGCATGGTGGGAGGTCACCCTCTGATGCTGGGAATTATCTGCTCCCCCATACGGCCCAGTGGCCTGGCCGTGCCTCCCCTGAGTGAACTTGTGGGGTCCTGTGACAGGGCGGGGGATGAGAACGGTTGAGGTGAGCCAGGGCTCCCACTTACCCTCTGGGTCTGCCCACATCCCAGGGAGGAGGATCGGGAGAAAGAGGAGGAGGAGGAGGAGATGGGGCTGCACGGTGCACGCGGCAAGGCTGAAGCAGCAGCAGCAGCAGCGACTGCGGGATCTCAAGCTTCAGGCCAGCGCAGCAGTCACTGCGGCGGCTCTCCACCAATTGGAGAATCGGTGTATGAGGGAGGGGCCCAGAGCTCCCAAGCTGAAGGCTGGAGATGTGTGGGAGGGACAAAAGCGCCTCGCTCCTCACGGCCGGCCGCCGCCCGTCCCCGGTGCCCCCGGCTGAGGCGGAGAGCCCGGGCCCGCTGGAGCCCGGCCGGGCGGCGCCGCGGACACCGGCCCGTCGTGCGGCCCGCCGGAGGCGAGATGCCGCCGCCCTCCCGGGGTCGCGCCCGCCCGAGAGGCCTCCGGACGGCTCCGGCGCCCGCCGGCCCCACTCCGCTCCGCGCCCGCCGCTCCCGCCGCACACACCGAGCCCTCGCCTGCGGCCGGGGCTGCGGAGCGAGCGGAGCCGAGTGCCGCTTGGCCGAGCGCGGCCGAACCGCGCCGGGTGGAGCCGAACCGAGGCGAGCCCGGCCCGAGCCCGCCGAGCCCGGCTGCAGGTAGGGAGGGGACCGTGGGCCGGGGCGCGCAGCCCCTCTCCTCTGAGGGGGAGCGGGGCAGGAAGGGCCGGGGGGGCTGCCGGGCTCGGCCGGGGCCGGGCCGCTGAGGTCTTTCCTTTTCCCGCAGCGTTCGTATCCAGGGACGGACGGAGCCTCCCTCGCCACCCACTCGGTGAGGTGAAGTCCAGCTCCTAGAAGCAGCTGCATGATGGTGCCCCTCAGCATCGGTAAAGACACGAGGCAGAGAATAATTCAGCAGCTGCGGAACCATTTTGGATTGATTTTCACTCTCTTTTTCTTTAAATGAAAAGCAGAATGAGCTTTGGGAGTCAGGAAGTAAATTGATGCATTGATTTCATGCACAAGAGGGAAATTGGTGAATACGGGGAAATGATGTTGAAGCAATCAGATAACACAGTGGAAAACAGCTTCACCAACAGCTCTGACCTTCACTGGTGATTCTGAGCCAGCTTTCTGGGGGCATCTCAGCAGGAAGGGCTGAATCCTGTTTGAGCAAATAGGAATCCTACTGCCCTCCTGCCAGATAAAGTGATCTCAAAGGCTGGAATTCAAATTTTTTTTTTTTTTTAAGTGTCTTAGCAATTACAGTATCTCCAAATCCTGGCTGCTTCTGAGGAGACTCTGCCAAGGCAGGGAAAGGTACTTGGGAATTCTGAATATTTATTTGTGCATGCTCCGAAAAATGTATTAAGTCAACTCGAGTGTAATACTTGAAAACCTGTGAATATTGCCAATGTGATAATTTAATGGTGTGGTTGTATTTTTATTTTAAAGAAAATGTTGTTTTTCTGTAATTTTTAGGGGATTATTATGAATTTTCTCTAGGCAGGTAGTACCACCTTGCTGTGCCTTGGTAAGAAACCCCTGGGTCCTTCAGCCAGTTCTGCTTTCATGGGCCTACTGTGTTAGAAAAACAATTTGTTTCTTTTCAATATTTGTCAGACCACCCACCCAAAACTTTTGCTTCCTTCTCCTGCTGTTATATATCTAGGTGTGACTTGTTTGAATGTCTTACAAACAACTTTTCTGGTTTAGCTTTCCTTTCTGCAGGATTTCTGTGGAGGAGAAAAGCCTCAGATGGGGAATGCTTGAAGATCTACCAGAAACATTTCAACACTGGGCAGAAGTTCTCAGAGAGAAGCTACTGTCGTCAAAGGCAGGCAGATGATTGCTGTAACTTCTGTCCGAGAGGTAAATTCATTCGGGTAAGGCTTTTCATTTCTTGTGTAGGTAATTTTTCAGTACGTAGCTGAAAAGACCAAGAAGTGTGCTGTTGTCTTAATCCATATCATAATCCATCAACAAAATACTAAAATATCTGCATCAGACAGGAGACAACTGCTTGGAAGAAGTTCGAAGTGAAACCGGACCTTTGCAAATATTTGTTCTTGTCCAATATACACTCCAGAAAGTGGATACATTCAAATCTTATTGTAGCGACAGGAGGGTCTTGTAATTTGCTGTATTCACAGGAGACATCAAAGCAATTACCAAATAGATTTTCTATACCTTTTGGTATTTGATAAAGGTCTGCGTTATATATGCAAGAATATAATTTTTAATGCCATTATGTATCACAATTCTTTTATTTTGAGGTGTAATTGATTAAAATTGTGATTTCTCAGGGGTTTTACAGTCAGGAGCTGTAATTTAACCAAAAGTGTGGTAAATTACAGATAGACCCCAAACTGCACGTTATCGGCTTATGATTAGTTTCCTTTGAATAGCAGATTATGAGACATATTGGTTTGTTATATATTGCCATTCAAAATATCCTAAATAACATAGGAATGTGATTACGGCCCCTCCATGCTTGTGCAACTGTGGACATCATCAGACCTAAAATAAACGCAAAATTTCTGCTCCTATTCATTTATGTATTAAAAGCTGTGAAGTACTTGTGTCCCCTCTGGAATAAATCCCTGTGTCTCCTCGGAGCTGCTGCTTTGCATTAGAGCTTGGACACATTTTGTTTCTTAATAACTAGAGATCCACCAGTGAATGATTCCCATAGGTTCTCCTATTTTGTAGGAGCTGCACGGCGAGGTCAGCATTTTGAGGGAGGCAAAGCAGCTAAAGGCAAGGAACGTGGAGCATCCGGGGGCTTCTCCCACCCGAGTTTCTCCTGGAGCGTGCTGCATGTCACGCAGGATGTTTAACCCGGCTTTGGGGCGTTCTCCTGCGGTCCCGGCTCTAACTGCTGCCCCTGAGCCGAGGCCTTGCTGTGTCCCAGCACTAAACCCAGCAGGTGGGTCCTGCTTTTCCAGCCCTTTAATTCCACGGGCAATCCCAGATTCCCGGAGCTCCCCTGGGCCCAGCCTGGACTCGCTCCCTGGGAGCTGCACTTCAGTCTGCCTGAACCAAGGACCTCCTGTTTGAAACTTTATTCCTGCTGTTTTTCCTCTTGCAGGTAGTTGGCAAAAAAGGAGAGAGCCAGTAGGAAGTGGAGGCACTGGAAGGCCTTATCCCAGTGCAGGGTTCCCACTTTTCTCTCTGACTCCTGGAGAAATGCCTGAGCATGACCAGAGAGTGTCCATTTGATTTCCAGCCCTTTCCAATAAATCGTTGCTTTCAGCTGGTTTGTGTTCCTGGTGTCATCCTCCTCCTCCTCCTCCTCCATGCATTTGTCAATGGAATTGCTGTCTTTTGCTGAGTTGCATTTTGTTTTTCCAGAAATTGTGGCTCTTTTGTTCCGCTGAAACTTCCCAACTCTGCTGAGAGTTTCAGCTGTCAAATCCAAGTAAGATTGGAGTTCCTTTGGATTGTTACTCCCATAAATGAGAGAGCAGAGGAAGCAGATTTGAAATCCTCATTCCATGGGCTTCCACCGACTTCCTGACCGTTCCAAAAGTTTTCAGCGTTAGAAATTTCCGGGCTTGTTTTGCAGGCAAGCTGGGAGTTAGATATTATTCCTTCCTTTTATTTGATGTTTAGCCTCTCTCTGATTTTAGTAAGGCAGCATTTATTTTTTCCTATTTTCCATCCAAGTTGGAATTTTGCTACTTCTTAGGGGACATTTCCAAGGAAATTTACCCAATTAATGTTGGTAAATCCGGAATTGTTCAGCGCCATATCCGCAGAATTCTGGGAATTCCCAGGAAAACTCGTTAAGTGTTTAATTGCCGTGATTCGTCTCTGTGAAGTTCAATTTGGTGCATTTTTTATTATATAAGTTCCATTAAAACTTAAATCCTGGCCTAGTTGCTGTTCCTTGGACACAAGGGGGTGGTTCTTTCCTGCCTTGGCACATGTGGATGTTCATCCAAAGTGAACTTCCCGATAAAACAGAATTTGTTTCCAAGCAAAACTGGGATTTGTCTAGAAAACCTTATTTTCTGGGAGGCACTGGGTTTGTTTTCCCTATCCCTGCATAATCCAGGATGCTCCCAGAGCTGTGGTAGTCAGTGGCATAAAGGGGAAAGCTGTGTTTATTTAGTTTCATATTTTATTTTAATTATTATTTTCCTTTTTACTTTTTGATTTTTGTATTTTTTATGTTAAATATTGTATTGTGGTTAATGTTTTCATGGGGGTTTTTTTTGTTTTGTATTTTTAAAATGATTTGGGTTTATTTCTTTTATTTTTATATTTTTGTTCTGTTATTTACTTTTTAGTTTTTATTTTTCTTTATTACTATTTAAAATCCTAATTACTCTTAATTTTTTCATTTTTCAATTTATGGATATTTTAGATTTTACTTTCATGATATTTTTTATTTTAAACAATTTATTATATTTTTAATTTATTTTAAATTTTATTTCTTTTTTACTCTTTTGAGGGTTTTTTTTCAACTTTTATTTTATTTGTTTTATATTAATTTTTTTTTCATGTTTTCTTTATTCCGTTTTTTTTTATCCTACTCTTTTTTTCCCCTGAGCACGTGGAAAGTTGGCTGTGGGCAAGGAAGGAGTTGAGAAATGACCTCCCTCTCCGCTGGACGTCTGGATATAATCAAGAGCGCAGTTAGCAAAACTCCTCTGTATTTTCTGCTGAATTAAAAAACCTGAACGGAGAAGGCTGTGAACACCGTGGTGCCTTTCTTTTCCTTTCAAACCCTAAACAGGTCTCCTTCTCCCCGTGCACAGTATTGCCAGCAGTGACTCAATGCCGAGGTGTATTTCAGAGGCAGCAATAAAACTGTGCGGACATTTTATTTTGTAACTCTCCGAACCCCCTTGTTTATTAGCCAAGAAATCCAAAATTCAGAAAAAAAAAAAAAAAACCGAAAAAACAACCCCCCCCACAAACAACCCCCCCCTCCCCCAAAGCACGCAGAAAGAGAAAATGTGCCCATAATATTTTAATAATGATTAAATATTTACCCCTTAGAAAACCAGGGTCATTCAATTCTAATTAACTGTGGTTCTGATCTGTTAGGTTAATGAATACATATGTTTAAAATATCAAGAAGAAAACACACACAAAAAAATAAATATATATATATATAAGCAAGAAAAGGAGAACTATAAAATATGAAAAGTAATATCAATAAATCCACTCTATATTTTTACATGTTCCCTATATTATAATATGTAAAATATACCTACTATAATGTACATATCATAGATAAATTGTAATGATTAATAGAAATATCAAAATAAGAAATAGAAGAAATATTGAAGTGTAGCCTAAAATGAAGGCTTTTTTGGTTTTGGCTTGGTTGATGGCGGGGTTCTCGTACTTGTTGTGGTTGGGGGTCTTTTGGGGCCTTTATTTTCGGGGATGTTTGGAAGGGGAATTTTGGCCACGTTCTTTTCTGTCTCCGCTCCCTACGGCGGCGCTGCCACCGTGTGGACACAGAGCGGTACTGCAGCTCTCCCCACCCGAGGCGTGTAGCAGCCCCGGGCTGTGATCTGTAAGGCAATGCTGCCATCCTGTGGATAAAAAGCGATACTGCAACGCTCCGCCGTGCCCGTCCCCGCGGGCCCGCAGCAGCCCCGAGCTGTGAGCTCACGGGCAGTGCTGCCGCCCGAGCGCCGAACGTTCACGGCCAAAAAGGTGGGAAAAAATGCGAGGACCCCGGGCGCGTGGCAGCCGGCTCCCTGCGCGCGACCTGGACCACGGAGACGCCCGGGAGCGATTTTTCCGCGGCGTACGCAGGTGCGCGGACACGGGATGGGGGCTGAGCGGCGCCACGGCAGTGTTCGGGCAGGCGATGTGGTCAGGGGCCTGTGCGAGCAGCCGAGGGGGACATTTGGGGGGGTGCCACAACCAAGATGGCGGCGCGGCTCGGGGCGCTTGACCTTCTAAAGATGGCGGCGAAAAGGGCGGGAAAATGAGAGGACCCTATGTGTGTCTATTTGACTGCCTGCACAAAGCCCCGACCACGGCGCCGCCCGGGGGAAATTTTCTGTGCTTTCTCCACATGTAGGGACACGTGCTGTGGGTTCAGCCGCGCAGCAGCCGGGTTAAGGTTAGTGGATTTAGTCAGGCGTCTATGTTAAACACCGACGGGGGCCTTAAGCGTGCCACAACCAAGATGGCGTCTCGACCAGAATTGGCTTCAGCCACAACTAAGATGGCGGCAGGGAGGGGCGAAAGTGACGTAATGCTTCTCGCAACCGAAAAGAGCCGGGGGGGTGACGAGAACGACCGAGAGTTGCCGAACAGCCGAGAAGAGCCGACGGCTGAGGGAAAGCGCCGAGTTTCCCCGAAGAGCCGAAGCCAGCCGAGTTGCCCCGAACGTCGCTCCCCAGGACCCTGATTTTGGAATGCTTTATGGAATTAGCCGAGCAGCTTTTACTTCTGAGGTTTCCACAGAGAGGAAATGAGCTGTTCCATAGATTTATTTTTCGCAATGCGGTTTGAAATTATACCAGAATCTCCGCTCTCCCGTCAGACCCCGTGTCCCCGAGTTTTGAGGTTTCTCGTAAAGATTTTTCTGCCTATGCTGGAAACAGATTCCCCGGCACCGCGGGGAGCGGCGGGATTTGGGGGGTCCCGGGGCCGGCACGGGGGTTCCCCGCGGCCCGGCCCGGCCCTGCCGGCGCCAGGAAATCGCCGTCGCCGTCCTCTCGTGCCCGGAGCCCCGGCAGGACGCCGGCGCAGCGCCGGCTGCGGGCGGAGCGGGAGCGGTTCCTGCCGCCCGCAGCGCCCCCGGTCCCGATCGCGACCGCCCTGGCGGGAGCGGGGCCGTGAGGGGACAGCGGGGGGGGGCTCGCGGAGCCGAGCTGGGATTGGCGGGGCCGGCGCTGCCTCCGCTTGTGATTGGTTGGGCTGACCTGGCCGGCGCTTCCTCAACAGGGATTGTCGGGGCCGGCGCTGCATCCGCTTGTGATTGGCTGAGCTGGCCGGCCCTGGGGCATAAGTAGCGCCCTGAGGGGACGGGGAGCGGCGTTTGGAGCTGCGCGGTTGGTCGGTCGGTCGGAGCGCCGCTGCGCCGGGACGGGATGTCCGCAGCTGCCGGCCCGGGGAGCGAGGGTGAGCACGGACGCGACTCCCGCGTCCGCCTGCGCCAGTGTCTGGGGGCCGCCGGTGTCCTGGGGCAGTGGCGCCAGCCGTACCCAGGGCGGCCGGAGGCCTGGTGCGGCGCAGGAGGACCGGCTGTAGCTAGCAGGGGCCCGGCGAGAAGCGCTTCTGTAGTTTCTGGATTTAAAGCAGCGTTTAAAGGATCAGAAATAAAACCGCGTTTTTTGCATTTTTTGTTATTTTTTGCTTTTATTAGAAGTAACTATGTTTTTCATATTTATTGCATCTTTTCACTATTTTGCTTGTTTCAATGCACTATTTTTGGTTCAATTTTTTTTTTCCCTGTTTTTTTCCCCATGGCAGTAAAATTCTCTAAAGCACTAAACTGGCTGCATAATGGCATTTTATCGGACAAAGTAATGCTGCTTCTCCCAGCCAGCACTGCACCGTTCTTGGTGCAATTTTTCACTGTTTCCTGTAGCCCCAGAATCCGTGGCTGTCCCTCAGGGTTCTGAAGGAGTGCTGTATTTGGATTTTTCGTTTCAGGATCTAAACTGTGGCATCTGGGCTGTATTCTAGGAACCCTGGAAAAGCAAGTTCTTATTCGTGAGGACCCATTAACTCTTGACAGTCGAGCTGTCTTGCAAGAGGTGCTGCAAAGGGTGAGATATCTTTTTTTTGTAATCATCTCTGTGAAACCTTAATATGCTTAAACAGTTTCTGCGGAACAGATGATTTCACCCAGAGCATTTCAGAGCATTGTAACACGTACTGGACTGCTTCATGTAATCGGTATCTTTATTTTTCCCAATGCGTTTTGAAATGATACCAGGATCTCTCCTCTCCCCTCGGACCCGGCTCGGCTGAGCTGTGAGGGGCGGGGCCGGCCCAGGGAGAAGGGCGGGGCCGCGGGCGATGGTCCCGCCCCCATCTCGGGCAGGGCGGGCGCTGGGCGGGCTCGGGGTGGGGGCGGGGCCGGGCAGGGCCGGGGTTCTCGGTGTTTGGGTTTTGTCTGGGCTTGTCAGCCAAGTCATAAACAAGCCAACTCGGCTCCTGAACTCTCCAATGAATGTTTAAAATGCTTCCACAGAAGGACAAGTTAAGAGTGATTCCAAAGGAATGTTTGTAAATGAAGGGTAACGATTTCTGGGGAATTTCCTTGGGAATTATGAACCTCATGCATACGGACTTTCGGGGGTGGAATCCCCGTTCCAGCCTCGGGCACCTGCAGGAGAAGAGGGGTCCTTATCCACAGCAAGGGAAGCCCGGTGCCCCATCGTGTCAGGTGCAGACAATGAACCGTCCCGGGAATGAACAGCAAGTCCCCTCTGCCCTCACCCTCGGACGGGCAGCAGCTGCAGGTGAGAGATGCCACAGGATGGGGAGGGGAGAGAGCAGCCCCAGGTGTGAGCTGGGAACAGTGAGGGGGGACAGAGCAGGCACAGGTGGGGCTGTGATGGATAACGATGGGGCGGTTCCAGCCGGGGGCTGTTTAAAAGGGGAGCCTCAGCTCAGCTGAGTATCGAGCTGTGAGGAGTGAGGAGTTTATCCTGAGGTTCTGGGTGTGATTCATGGAGAGACTACAAGAGCATTTGGATTTGGAGCATTTCCTCGGGAAGCGCCGAGGGACAAACCTTTGTGCCAAACAGGTAAATAACCCAGTGCGGGTTTATTGGGGGGACTTTTTTCCTTTTCAGCTTCGTCTCACCAATCCCTCCCCGGTGCTCCCAGAAGAAAAAGGAGTTATGGAGACAAAAGGAGTTCAAATTGATGGAAGAAACTCCTTTTTTCTGTTGTTATCCGTGTTTAAAGTGGCGAGATTTTCTTTTCAGCTGAAATTTTAATTAATAGTGGCCCTTCTATGTGGCTTCTTTTCAATATGAGGTTCTTAGGTGGTGTGTCGTGTTTTGTCTGTCTTTTTTTGGTATTATTTATTGTGAGTAATTTGGGTTTTGAGTGAAGGTAACCTCATGTGTGAGTTTGTTTGTATTTGAGGTAGAACTAATTTAAGTAGCTTTTTTGAGAGACTTCTGAAATGTGTTATTGGGGTTTTGTGTGTTGTATGGAGGGATTCAGGTTGGGTAGGGCTGGTTTTTTTTCTGTTTGGTGGTTTTTAATGATTTATTGTGTAGCTTTATTCTCTTTGTAGGTGGTGTGATGACGGATATGTGGTGTATTTATTTCATGTTCGGTTTCATAGCTCACATGATCAGAGTATTTTTGAACTGAGTTTTGTTACTGAGTTGTTTTTGGGGGATATTGTGTTTTTCAAGAGTTTGTTTTCTAAGGTTTACAGTGGTGTAATAGGCTGTGGTGTGAGGTATAGGGGAGGTTTTTATTTATTTAGCGGTGGCTTTAATCATGGCAATGGTGTTGTGTTTGTTTTAGTGGGTTTGAGTCAGTGTGATGTAGTTCATTTTTTAGGGTTTCTTAATATTTATAATTAGATTATTGTTTTATGGGATTTGTTTATTTAGCATGCTTGACTACAGTGTATGTTTTATAATTTTGGATAATTTAGGGGATATTGTTTGTAGCCAAATGGATCTTTTGGTTTTGTGTGTATTTATAGGTGATCTGTTTGTTTTGGTGGTTCTGAGGTATTATGGGTTCATTGAGTTAGGAATAATTGGTTTTGGTACTGTTAATTGAAGTATATTTGTGCTGTTTTTATTCTTGTGGATTGATTTGTTTGTTGTTGTGGTTTAGGGTAAACCTGAGAGGAAACTTTTGAATAGGGTTTTTTTTAGAGAGTAAACCAAAATGGTCTCTCTTTTAAATTGGTTTGTGAAAGAATTTCTTTAGGAAGAAATGGAAAAAACTATTTATTTAACAAAGAAAGTGGTCATAAGCATAAAGAATAAATAACAAAAAATAATAAAACACTTGGTTTTTCTGAAAGGAGATGGTAAATTCAGCAAGTCCTTGCTGTGGGCTGTAGCTCAGCTCCTTTGGTCTCTTATCCGCTGTTCTGGTGTTGATAAAATGCTGAGGTCCAGGCCCCGTGGCTGCAGGTGCAGCTCTCGGTGCTTCTCTGGGTTTTTCAGTCTGCAGGAGGTTTAATGAACCCAAAGAAAAAGGGGAAATAATCAGTGCAGGGAACTTCTCTGCCCTAAAACTAACTAAGAGCGAAGGAGATCTGTGTGCTGCAGTCTGTCAGTGCTTGGGCTGAATACAGTGGACAGGGAATGCACAGGAGTGACCACTGTTTTCTTAAAACAGGCTGCGTGCTTTTTATTTCCTTGCTTTGCTCTCAAAATCAGTCTGAAAGGTACTGAAGGCGTTTCTGAAGTAGTTATTTTGAATTTTTGAGGGGTTTTGGTGTTTAAATTATTTATTTTGGAGGAAGTTTGTTTGAAGTTTTTGCTTAGTTATAATGAAATTATTTTATTTTTAATTAGAAGTTTTATTGCAGTTAAAGGTAGAGGCTTTTTTTGTTCTGTTAGTAATAGAAAATAGGCTTTGATTTGGTATGTAGTGATGGGATTGGTGTATATGGTCTACATGTGTGGACTAAGGATTTAAAAGTCTGTGGTTTTGACGTACTAGGTTAATAAATTTCTATAGGTCAAGGAATATAGGTTTTCTAGTTTTTATGTGGTTAGAGGCAGGTATTTCAGTTGGGGGTGTTCTGGGTGTATATTTCAGAGGTTTTTTGAGGAGAATGGAGATGGGGTTATTTTTATTATATTTGGAAAATGGACTAGGAATAATAAGAGTTGGCTTTTTTTTAATGGACTTTTGTTTGTGTTTTGTTTTCTAAAATGGATATATTTGTGTGGTCAGGGCAGTGGTGTTTCTGGTGCAACTCTGAGCATCCCTTATTGTTTGTGTGTTTCAGGTGGTCACTTGTCTCACACTGAGATCCTCTCACCCAACAGCCCTGCTGAGATCATCCGTGGATGTTTGGTTTTCTTTATGGCACCTGACTGAGACAGCAGGAATTTCCCAGAGGCAGATACAGCCTTCCTTGGCCTCGATGTGGATTCTCATCCCTGGACATCCCAGAGATAAGTGAAGGGCTCAAAGCCACAGAGGGGGTGAAAGTGGGATGTGGGTTGGGAGTCACTGGGAGGGATTTTTGGGTCTGGTTTG